>NW_027507784.1:124394797-125070631 GCF_037356315.1 Lithobates pipiens
GTATCCCGGTAGGTTAGTCCGGCCCTGGATGGGAAGGGGACTGAACTGTAAAGAGGCCCTGTGATGTAAAGGGGAATGCACTGTATTTTAGTCTCTGCCTCCCCTGCACAGTCCTACCTTCGGCAGGGCAGAGGCAGGATTCAGCCTGTGTGTCCTCTCCAGGGTCTCCCACCCCACTGACGATGACATCCTATCACTAGGGATGGCCGAACGGTTCACCCGGCGGTCGTTTCGCGGCGAATTTTCGGCTGTTCGCCGTCCGCCCGTGTTTACTGTGTAAAAGAACTTTGACCTATGATGACACATCCATCATGGGGTACAGGACAGCCAACTGAGACATTACAGCACATGGACACTTGGACATTCCCCCTAACTTATAAATAGACCCGATCCGGCGGCCATTTTACATTCTTTCTTCTGTCACTATAGGGAGAGGTTGCTGTGTGGAGCAGGGAGAGACTTCAGTGACCCAAATCACTATCTATTAGGTCCACAAAAGTTCTTTTAAGGACTGGTATCATGGTATAGGTGTTAGGTGTAGTTCAGGATATAGGTTTGAGGCACTGCTATTCAAGTCATTGTTGCAGCAGCCTGAGTGTCTTTTGTCAGTGTAGAGAAAGGGACAGGACGCTGTGTGCTGCAGGGACAGTCAGTTTAATCATTAGCTGTTACTATTAGGTCCACAAAAGTACTATTCAAGTTATTGTTCCAGCAGCCTCTGTTTTGTCAGTTTAAATAGGGACAGGCCAGAAGCTGTGTGTGAGGCAGTGAGGGACAGTCAGTTTAATCAGTAGCTGTTACTATTAGGTCCAGAAAGGTTCTTTTCAGGACTGGTATGGTAATAGGCTTGTACACGTATAATATTCTTTCTTCCAAATATAGAAAGAATATTATACTTGACTGCTGCCCTTCTGCTGCAGTAGTCCTTTATCAGTATAGGGACTGAGGTACAGTCTGCTAATCATTCACAACCTACTTGTTCCACAAAGGTCCTTATAAGGACTGGTAAAGTATAGGGTACTACAGTACATAGGGTTGAGTGAGGTACAGTCTGCTATTCCTTAAGGACTGGTATAGGTCCACAATACATAGGGTTGAGGTGCACTACTGTTGACCGCTGCCCTACTGCTGCAGTAGTCCTTTATCAGTATAGGGACTGAGGCACAGTCTGCTAATCATTTACAACCTACTTGTTCCACAAAGGTCCTTATAAGGACTGGTAAGGTCTAGGGTACTACAGTACATAGGGTTGAGTGAGGTACAGTCTGCTATTCTTTAAAGACTGGTATAGGTCCACAATACATAGGGTTGAGGTGCACTACTGCTGACTGCTGCCCTACTGCTGCAGTAGTCCTTTATCAGTATAGGGACTGAGGTACAGTCTGCTAATCATTCACAACCTACTTGTTCCACAAAGGTCCTTATAAGGACTGGTGAGGTCTAGGGTACTACAGTACATAGGGTTGAGTGAGGTACAGTCTGCTATTCCTTAAGGACTGGTATAGGTCCACAATACATAGGGTTGAGGTGCACTATTTCTGACTGCTGCCCTACTGCTGCAGTAGTCCTTTATCAGTATAGGGACTGAGGTACAGTCTGCTAATCATTCACAACCTACTTGTTCCACAAAGGTCCTTATAAGGACTGGTAAGGTATAGGGTACTACAGTACATAGGGTTGAGTGAGGTACAGTCTGCTATTCCTTAAGGAATGGTATAGGTCTACAATACATAGGGTTGAGGTGCCCTACTGCTGACTGCTGCCCTACTGCTGCAGTAGTCCTTTATCAGTATAGGGACTGAGGTACAGTCTGCTAATCATTCACAACCTACTTGTTCCACAAAGGTCCTTATAAGGACTGGTAAGGTATAGGGTACTACAGTACATAGGGTTGAGTGAGGTACAGTCTTCTATTCCTTAAGGACTGGTATAGGTCCACAATACATAGGGTTGAGGTGCACTACTGCTGACTGCTGCCCTTCTGCTGCAGTAGTCCTTTATCAGTATAGGGACTGAGAGTTTTGTCACAGGGTCATTTAAAAAATGACAGGCAGAGGAAGAGGCAGGCCCTTCCGCAGGGGTGGTAGGGGTAGGGCAGGAGCAACAGGCTTGAGCCAAAGTGGGAAGTTGCAGAAGGTACTTTCAATTACTTTAAAGGACGCACCAGACTTGGTTGAGTGGCTCACTCAGCCTTACTCTTCTGCACCCTCCTCATCCTCTCGATCTGCACCCTCTTCTTCACTCTCTGCTATGTGCACCCCCAAAGACACTACCACCAACAACACCACCACCACATACCTTCCGCTTGAGTCCCAGGAATTATTTTCCGATCCATATCAAGACATTTCTGATGCGCAGCCACTCTTGGTATTGGATCAGGAAGAGGAGGTAGCAACAACCGCCACTCAGCAGTCTGACGACAGTACCCAGATCAGCCCAAGGAGGAGGTTGGTCCCCGGTGTTCCTGCCTACACCGAGATCTCTACTTATAGCGGTGGGGAAGGTGACGTCGATGATGACGTGTCTAGTGATGTCACGTGGGTGCCCACAAGGGAGGAAGAGGAGGGGAGTTCAGAGGGAGATATGGACCAGCAGATAGGGAGGAGAAGCAGGAATAACTTACATTGCACAGGAGGGACAAAGCAGACTGCTAATGTATCAGGAGCGAGTCATCGACCATGTACGGTCACATCTGGCGCTCCCAGGACACCGGCACATGGCTCCGCAGTGTGGGCTTTTTTTAACGTGTCCGCTGCTGACAATAGCGTTGCCATCTGCAATCTTTGCAGTCAACGCATTAGTCGTGGTAAGCCCAACACTCACCTAGGGACGACCGCCTTAAGAAGGCACATGAGCAGCCATCACCGAGCACAGTGGGAGCAACAGAACACACAACGCCACACTCCAGGCTCTCACCGTCCAGCCTCGTCTTCTACTTCTCCTTCTCCTCTCTCCTCACAATTGTCCTCCACTCCATCTTCCATCACGCCAAGCTCACGTTTTTCTGCAAAAAGGCAGGCTTCCGTGGGCCTAATGTTCGTGCGTAAAAAAATGATGACGCCGGATAACCCTCTTGCCCAACGGTTGACGGCTGGCTTGTCAGAACTGATAGCCCGCCAACTACTGCCATGTAAACTGGTGGACTCGGAGGCCTTTCGAAAATTTGTGGCCATTGGAACACCACAATGGAAGGTCCCAGGAAGGAAGTATTTCTCAGAGAAGGGCATCCCAGAGCTATATGGCCATGTTCAGTGGCAAGTGAATGTATCTCTGGCACACAGTGTCGGTGCCAAGATACATCTGACCACAGACACGTGGTCTAGCAAACACGGGCAGGGAAGGTATATCACTTTTACTGCCCACTGGGTGAACCTTCTGACGGCCGTCAAGCATGTAACCCGTGGCACCCGTGTAGATTTGATTTTACTGCCACGGATTGCATGCAGGCCTGGCTCTTCTTCTCCTCCTCCTCCTACTCCATCCTCCTCCCTCTCCTCCTCGGCTGACTCCTCCTTTTCCGCTGCTAGCGTCTCTTCCGCTGCGCCGCCCAAGCTCCCCAGAACCTATTCGACATGCCAGGTGAGACGTTGCCATGCCGTGCTGCGTCTGTTGTGCCTGGAAGCCAAGAGCCACACTGGCCCGGCACTCCTTTCAGCTTTGCGTTCACAGGCAGATCAGTGGCTAACACCGCTCAATTTGACAGTTGGTAAAGTGGTGTGTGACAACGGTGCCAATCTGCTTAGCGCATTGAAACAGGGCAAAATTATGTACGTGCCATGCATGGCACACGTCTTAAACTTGGTCGTGCAGCGATTCGTTTTGTCAAATACCCTGAGGTCCAGGACATCTTGCGGCAGGCAAGGAAAATCTCGGCCCATTTCAGAAGATCTTACACGGCCATGGCTCGCCTTGCTGACATTCAGCGGCGACACAATCTGCCGGTCAGACGTCTTATTTGCGATTGCCCGACGCGATGGAACTCAACCTTTTATATGCTTGATAGGCTGCTCCAGCAGAAACGTGCAGTTAACGTCTACCTGTATGAACTCTGCGGCAGAACAGGTTCTGGGGAGCTGTTTTTTTTTCCACCGCGCCAGTGGCTGCTCATGTGTGACGCATGCAGACTTCTGTGGACATTTGAGGAGATCACCAAACTGGTCAGTCGCAGCCATGGCGCCATCAGTGACATGGTACCTTATGCCTTCTTTATGGAGCGTGCATTGTGTCGTGTCATTGATCAAGCTGTGGAGGAGCAGGAAGATGAGGAAGTCGCAATGCTGGATGAATTCCCAGGGGGGGCTACTCTATCTGAGACAAGTGAACAACAGGAGTCTGAAGAGGAGTCAGAGGAGGATGGTGCCGGGGCGGATGAGGAGGAGCAAGAAGAGCATGCTTTAAACCTTTCTGGGATCCCTGTTGTTGTGCGTGGATGGGGAGAGGAGAATGAAGAGGACGACATTATCCTGGATGATGAGCAGGATCCAGGCCACCACACTGCTTCCAGTTTAGTGCAAATGGGGGCCTTCATGCTCCAGTGTTTTAATAGGGACCCCCGTATAAAAAGCATAAGGGTCAAGGACCAGTACTGGGTGGCAACGTACCTAGACCCCCGGTACAAACACAAAATGGCGGAAATGTTACCGCCGTCACAGAGGGCTGTCAGAATGGAGCACTTCCAGGCCTTGCTTCGAGAAATGCTGCATTCTGCTTTTGCGTGCGCTGGCAGAGGAGCAATTCCCACTCCCAGGGAAGGAGTTGCGGGTACCAATCCAACAGCGCCTGCAAGAAGAGGCCGGTTTGAAGATGTGTTGGTGACTTCGGATATGAGGTCATTCTTTCAGCCGACCCATCGACAGGTGTCATCCGGATCCAGCATCAGGGAACGCCTAGACCGTCAGGTGTCCGACTACATCGGGTTAACGGCCGATGGGGACGCTCTGAGGAGTGATGAACACCTGGACTACTGGGTGGGCAGGCTTGACCTCTGGCCAGAGCTTGCCCAATTTGCAATCGAACTGTTGGCTTGCCCCTCATCCAGTGTCCTGTCCAAAAGGACGTTCAGCGCAGCAGGGGGGATCTGTATATCACAGTGCTGGTGTGAGTGCTTTATGTCACGCTGCTGATGTCAGTGCTCTCTATCACGGTGCTGGTGTCAGTGCTGTATATCACGGTGCTGGTGTCAGTGCTTTATGTCACGCTGCTGATGTCAGTGCTCTCTATCACGGTGCTGGTGTCAGATCACTCTATCACGGTGCAGGTGTCAGTGCTGTGTATCACGGTGCTGGAGTTAGTGCTTTATGTCACGCTGCTGATGTCAGTGCTCTCTATTACGGTGCTGCTGTCAGTGCTGTATATCACGGTGCTGGTGTTAGTGATTTATGTCACGCTGCTGATGTCAGTGCTCTCTATCACGGTGCTGGTGTCAGATCACTCTATCACGGTGCAGGTGTCATTGCTGTATGTCACGCTGCTGATGTCAGTGCTCTCTATCGCTGTGCTGCTGTCAGTGCTGTATATCACGGTGCTGGTGTTAGTGCTTTATATCATGCTGCTTATGTCAGTGCTCTCTATCACGGTGCTGGTGTCAGATCACACTATCACGGTGCAGGTGTCATTGCTGTATGTCACGCTGCTGATGTCAGTGCTCTCTATCATGGTGCTGGTGTCAGATGACTCTATCACGGTGCAGGTGTCATTGCTGTATGTCACGCTGCTGGTGATCATCTCCTGCACCCTCTTCTTTGCCTACCCTGACCTTCCCTCTCCTCCATTGCCTTCATGCGCTCCACAGTCCTGAATTGTCACAACAATTTCACATATAAAAAAAGAATGCTTGTAGTTGTCGATCCCAGATTCACCTCATACATGTGTTATGTCATTGGCCATGTGGTGGGACTATGTTTGTACAGCTAGTAATTATTTTGTGGCTGCAAATTTGACCTGTAGGTTTGCAAAGTTCGCCTCCCATTGAAGTCAATGGGGCCCGCCGCGAACGCTACGGTTCGCGAACTATCGGCCGCGTTCACGGTCCGCGTTCGCGAAACGTCCCATCGGAAGTTCGTCCATCACTACCTATCACCAGGACAGGGGGTGGGAGGAGTTGCAGATCTGCATGGAGCTGCCCAACTTATTATAGTAACAAGGGGTTACATAGTTACATAGTTAGTCAGGTTGAAAAAAGAAAGTCCATCTTGTACAAAAAAAAAAGAATTCATACAATCTCATATAAACAATCCTTCACCCACAGTTGATCCAGAGGAAGGCGAAAAACCCCAGCAAAGCATGAACCAATTTGCTACAGCAGGGGAAAGAGGCAATCGGATTTTTTCCTTGATCAACTTTACTTATAAATGTTAGTACCCAGTTATATTATGTACATTTAGGAAAGAATACAGGCCTTTTTTTTAAAGAAATATACTGAGCTTGCCAGAACCACCTCTTGAGGGAGTATATTCCACATTTTCACAGCTCTTACTGTGAAGAAAGCTTTGCGTATATGGAGATTAAAAATGTTTCCTTATTATTCTTAGCCCCTAAGTGCATAACTTTACATTTATGAACATTAACCACTTGCCGAACGGCTGACGCCAATATACGTCGGCAAAGTGGCACGTTTCCGCGAATGGCCGCATGGGTACGTCAGCTCCTTTAAGAGCCATAGCAGGAGTGAGTCTGCCACGCGCGATCGCGGGCATGAGAGCCAGAATGGGGATTTGTGTGTGTAAACACACAAATCCCTGTTCTGACGGGGAGAAGAGACACATCTGCCATTTGTAGTAATTACAAACAGCGATATGTCTCCACCCCCAGTTAGTCCCACGGGTACCCCCAAGGAGAGTGCTTCTCCTAGGTGGTTTCCCGATGCAGGGAGGAGCCAAGAGCGCCATTGAAAGACCCCAGAAGAGGAGGATCAGGGCCACTCTGTGCAAAACGAACTGCATGGTGGAGGTAAGTATGACATGTTTGTTATTATGAAAAAAAAGGACACAGGTACAGTGTTGCATGACTGAGTAATTGTCATTCAAAATGTGAGAGCACCAAAAGCTGAAAATTGGTCTGGTTATTAAGGGGGTTTAAGTGCCCAGTGGTCAACAGCTTCTGAGGTCTAGGCAGATGGTATACAGTAAAGTGAGAATGTTTTGCTTATTCAGTGTGTACTGTCCCCTTGCATGTGTTTGTTGATTAGGAGGACCTCCTCCCCTCCCCCTTTATACCTTGTTGTATGTTTTTGAATAAGTTGTATCCATTGTCTTCGCCCACTTTGGGCATTAATAAAATTCATATTTGAAAAAAAAAAATCAGGTTTGTTTGACAGCTTCTGTCTTTCATGAATCCATGCTGTCTATTGCTTAAAATATTTTTTTCCAGCAGGAACTGTCCTTCGGTTGGAATTTTTGCATCCTTGATTTCCTTTTTTCATATTCTGTTATATTCTTTGTAGCATTTAAACGATGATAGTGTTCCTTCATTTTTATATTTTTTAAAAGCTCTTTTCTTATTATTTATAGCCATTTTAACTTTGGCCATGAGCCACATAGGTTTTATTTTTAGCCTTTTAAACTTATTGCCCATGGGGTTGGGGACCCCTGCCTTAGTGCGCCCTTGTTAGAGCAGGGAGTTCCAAAAGAAGTATGTGATCTCCAAAATAAGAATACCTTTTTTATCTTTCTTCTAGCAAGTTAACAAATCTTTCCCGATAATTATAACAGCAATGCCCCTTTTCACACACGCATCCATCCGTTGATAAATAAAAACAGACATCAATGCATCTCTATGGAAAAGCGGATGTAAATGGATGATCATCTGCTTTCCTCAACATCCGTTTTTCTGGAACAGTTTAAAACCCTATTTTTTTTCAGGTAAAAAGACGGATCAGACGAAAACCAGATGTAAACAGACAAACGGTCCATTTTTGCATGAAAAAATAGCTCCAGGACTTAAGTGGTTAAGGATTCTAGCTGGCAGATGTAGGGTGAATGGGGAGGTGTACAATGTACCCCATATTTATTCACATGGGGGAGCAGGATTTGGGAGGTCCTCTTGTTAAATATGGCTTCCAGATTCAGATAATCCCCCTGCTCACAGACCCCCATAACCACCACCCAGGGTTGTCGGGATGAAGCCCTTGTCCCAATCAACATGGGGACAATGTGCTTTGGGGTGGAGGGGGAGCAGAGCCCCCTCTGCCCCAAAGCACCCACCCCCATGTTGAGGGCATGTGGCCTGGTATGGTGTCAGGGTTGGCTTAGCCCTTCCTCCTCTGGGCTGGCCGCTTAGCTGTCGGCTAATTGCCAGCTCTCTTCTCTTTCCACAGTTACCAGCTGTTCCCGATGATGCTTGTCTGACCTGCCTATTTTAAGCCTTCCAGCTCACTTTTTCCTTTGCCTTCACGTTGGTCACATCACAAGGAACCATCTCCTGCTGTTTGTTTCAAGACTGGCTTGCTGACATCCCTCATGGCTTCTTATCCTGCTTGCAGTTGCTCTCCTTCGATCCCTGACTTCTGGCCTGGCTGATTACCCGATCTGGTTAATGAACTTTGGACTGGCTGACTACCGGACTCTGGCTATGCTTGACTACGCTTTTTTCTATTTACCTTTTTATTTTTATTAATAAACAAGTGTGATTTGATTGTACTTCTGTCTCATGGTTTCTGACAGTACGCAAAGGCCATGAATTCAGAAGATACAGTCAATCCACTTGTTGGTAATATTTTTTCCAGATTGGATGAGCAAGATCACCACATGGATCAGTTTGCCTTGGCGTTACAAACGCTCCTGAATCGTACGGCTCACCTGGAATCCCCCACGTTGGCTGCTCCGGTACAACCTGAGTCGCAGGCCGTCCCTGCTGCTGCGCCAGTCTCTGTGCAGGCACCCGCCCCCAGTATTACCTCTATAAGAGGTATGTCTGGTTCTGCTCCGCTTCCCCAGCGATTTGGGAGCCATCCAGTTCAATGCAGAGGGTTTCTCAATCAGGTTGAGATATACTTCAAAATGCTGCCCCAAGCATTTCCCACGGACAGAAGCAAAGTAGGTTTCGGGATATCTTTGCTTTCTGAGAGAGCCTTGGCCTGGGCTAACCCTCTATGGGAGACGCAAAAACCTGTAGTCTTGAGTTACCCTCAGTTTGTGGCCTCCTTTAAAAGGGTTTTGACGTTCCTGCACGCTCAGCTTCTGCTGCCAAGTGCCTAATGTCCATCAGAGTACGAGAACTGTTGCCGACTATGCCATTGAATTCCGTACTCTGGCAGCAGAGGTTGCTTGGAACAATGAGGCCCTTGTGGCTGCTTTTTCTCATGATCTCTCGGATTCCATCAAGGATGAGATAGCAGCCCGAAATATATACCCACTGAGCTGGAGAGCTTGATCTCGTTTGCTATCCTCATTGACTCCAGATTCAGAGAAAGACTTTCTCTTAAGGAGCGCTTGCGGAAGCCTCCTGTACGTTTGCCTCCGAGCTTTGTAGTCCTACCGAGTTGGTCAGTGAAGATGAACCCATGCACCTGGGCTTCACGCATCTCTCTGTGGATGAGAGAGCCTTTAGGAGGAGGGAGAGATTGTGCCTTTATTGTGGCCAGGCAGGTCACTTTTTGAAGTCTTGTCCTACCCGTCCAGGGAACGTCCGAACCTTGAGGTCCTGTCATGGACAGACCTTAGGTGGTGTTGTTTCATCCCCAGTTATCCAGAAGGATAAGCCCCTGTTATTGGTCACCCTTGCTTGGGCTGAGTCGTCCATCGAAATACAGGCTCTAATCGACTCTGGGGCAGGAGGCCTGTTCATTGATGCTGCATTTGTTTCGTAGCACTCGATTCCGCTGCAGTTGCGTGATACTCCACTTGCAATTGAGGCTCTTGACGGGAGACCTTTACAGCCTGCCCATGTGACTCATGAGATGGTTCCGTTGTCCATGGCCGTAGGGGCTCTTCACCATGAGATAATCCAATTCCAAGTTATTTCCTCACCCAGATTTCCGCTGGTTATTGG
The DNA here is from genome assembly GCF_037356315.1 of Lithobates pipiens. NCBI lineage: Eukaryota > Metazoa > Chordata > Amphibia > Anura > Ranidae > Lithobates > Lithobates pipiens. Next base: position 124,404,785 of record NW_027507784.1, read on the forward strand.
TTATCCTTGCTTACAGAGGCACAACCCCTCTTTGGATTGGCTCCATGCTGAGGTTCTCTCCTGGTCACCACAATGCAGTGAGATATGCTTCCTGAAGGTATCCATGGTCCTGTGCACCGCTTCACTCCCCTCCCTGCTGAAGGAGTACCGTGATTTTGGCGATGTCTTTGATAAAGGTCAAGCCGGTAGTTTTCCTCCACACCGGTCTTATGATTGCGCAATTGACCTTCAACCTGGTGCCATACCTCCTCGTGGCTGGGTTTACCCTTTGTCAGTCTTGGAGGATAAGGCCATGGAGGAGTATGTTGCGGACGCACTTTCTCGAGGTTTCATCCGCAAGTGCTCATCTCCTGCAGGTGCTGGTTTCTTCTTTGTGAAAAAGAAGAGCAGTGAACTAAGACCTTGTATAGATTATAGGGGTCTTAATCGTGTCACGATTAAGAATGCCTACCCGATTCCATTGGTTACAGAGTTATTTGACCGCCTCAAGGGAGTAACGGTTTTCACAAAGCTTGACCTGAGAGGGGCATACAATCTCGTGCGCATTAAGGAGGGCGACAAGTGGAAAACTGCCTTTAATACCAGAACAGGCCATTATGAATACCTGATAATGCCTTTTGGCCTTTGTAACGCCCCGGCAGTTTTCCAGGAATTTATTAATGATGTCCTCCAAGATTTGTTGCAATTGTGTGTGGTGGTTTATCTCGATGATATCCTCATATTTTCCAAGTCCCTGGAGAGCCACCACACAGATGTCTGTTGTGTACTTCAGAAACTAAGAGAGAACAATCTCTATTGTAAACTGGAGAAGTGCGAGTTCCATCGTGAACAGGTTACATTCCTGGGCTATGTCATTTCCTGCTGGTTTTTCAAAAGACCCAGAGAAACTGTCGGCAGTCCTACAGTGGCCTCAACCCGTGGGTTTAGGTCCTCTGCAGCGTTTCCTGGGCTTTGCCAACTACTATCGGAAGTTTATTCATAACTTCTCTTCTCTGGTCAAGCCTCTGACTGATATGACCAGAAAGGACGGTAACCCACAGAGTTGGTCTCCGGAGTCCATTAAGGCCTTTGAGACTCTCAAGGCTGCCTTTGTTTCTGCTCCTGTGTTGGCACATCCTGATCCTACGTTGTCTTTTATCCTAGAAGTTGATGCTTCTGAGACTGGATCCGTGTCGGCTACTTTTCCAAGAAATTGTCACCTGCTGAGTGCAATTATGAGATTGGTGACAGAGAGCTGTTGGCGATCATTTTAGCCCTGAAAGAATGGAGACATCTCCTTGAAGGTACAACTGTGCCCGTTTTTATTCTTACTGACCATAAGAATCTTACATTCTTGTCTGAGGCCGCGTACACACGGGCGGATTGTCTGTCCAACTTAGTCCGCTGAACCGTGTTTCAGCGGACAATCCGCTCGTGTGTGGGCTTCAGCGGACTTTTTCAGCGGACTGTCTGACAAACAAAGTCTTACGGAATTTCCGTAATTTTGTCCGTTCAAACTTGGTTTTGTCCGTCCAAACTTGGTTTCAGCGGACAGTCCGCTCGTGTGTAGGCAAGTTGGAGGGACTAAGTATGGCGCATGCTCAGAAAGGATTTACACGGCCGAAGGTTGCATTGCAGTGTATAGGACGCCGTTTTTCTAGTCCCGTCGTACGTGCTGTACACGTCATCGCGCACGCTTTCAGCGGACTGTCTGCTCATCGTGTGTGGTCAAGTCCGTTCATTCAAATTTTGAACGGACTGTCTGTCGGATTGTCTGACGAACTTAGTTGGGCAGACAATCCGCCCGTGTGTACGCGGCCTGAGGCTAAGCGACTTTCTCCCAGAAGGGCGCGATGGGCTCTTTTCTTGTCGAGCTTTAATTACATTGTCTCATTCTTACCCAGTACTAAGAATGTAAGGGCTGATGCCTTGTCACGACAATTTTCCTCCACTTCCAAGTCGGAGTCGGTTCTGGTTCCTATGATTCCTCCTGATCGTATCTTGGCTACGGTTCACACCAGTCTTCTCCTTTGGGTGACAAATTTCTTGCTGCTCAGGTCCATACTCCTCCTGTTAAAGCTTGTGATCCCTGCTTTGTCCCAGAGAGTCTCCGTACTGCAGTGCTCTAGACTTACCATTCTCCCAAGGCACCTGGCCATCCTGGGAAGAATCAACTCATTTGGGCCATCTCCCAACAATTCTGGTGGCCTAGTCTACTGGCTGATGTTACTGCCTTCGTAGCTGCCTGTCCCGTGTGTGCTCAGAGTAAGACTCCACTACAACTTCCAGTGGGCCTCCTACAACCCATACCCAATGGAGAGAGGCCCTGGACTCACCTGTCTATGGATTTCATTGTGGAATTGCCCAACTCCCAAGGCAACACTGTTATCCTTATGGTGGTTGACCGGTTCTCAAAGATGTGTCATTGTATTCCACTTAAGAAGTTGCCCACCTCTAAGGAACTGGCTTCCATTTTTGCTCGGGAGATCTTTCGCTTACATGGGCTACCCAAGGTGATTGTCTCAGATAGGGGCAGTCAGTTTGTCTCCCGGTTCTGGCGAGCCTTTTGTGCACAGTTGGGAATCCAGCTTGCTTTCTCTTCTGCGTATCACCCGCAGTCTAATGGGGCCGCAGAACGAGCCAATCAGTCCTTGGAGCAATTCCTACGTTGCTATATTTCTGACCATCATAACAATTGGTCTGACCTATTACCTTGGGCAGAGTTTGCTTACAACAGTGCCTTGAATTCTGCCTCCCGATTGTCTCCATTTATGGCGAATTATGGTTTCCAACCTTTCATGTTGCCTGACTCGTTTGTTCCGCAGAGTATTCCTGCATTAGAGGAGCATCTCCGTGGTCTTCGTTCCACTTGAGTACAAGTCCAGGAGGCTTTGCGTCATGCTAGTGTTAGGTACAGACTCCATGCTGACCGCAGACGCCTGCCTGCGCCTTCCTACCAGGTTGGGGACAGGGTCTGGCTGTCATTTCGCAACCTCCGGCTTCGTGTTCCCTCACTGAAGTTTGCACCTCAGTTTAATTTGCCTTTCCGTATCCTTCGCAGGATTAACCCAGTAGCTTACGCGTTGGACCTTCCTCCTAGTATGCGCATCTCAAATGTGTTTCATGTCTCCTTATTGAAACCGTTGGTCTGTAACCGATTTACCACCTCGGTGCCACATCCTTACCCTATTCAGGTTGAGAACCATGAGGAGTATGAGGTACAATCCATTGTTGACTCCTGTAGGTTCCGTGGGCGCATACAGTACCTGGTGCATTGGAAGGGGTACGGTCCGGCGGAACACTCCTGGGTTTCATCCTCTGACGTACATGCCCCTGTCCTCCTCCATGAGTTCCATAGACGGTTTCCCCTCAAGCCCAGTGGCCCTCCGAGGGAGAGGGGTCGTGGGGGGGTACTGTCATTGTTGGCTTAGCCCTTCCTCCTCTGGGCTGGCCACTCAGCTGTCGGATAATTGCCAGCTTTCTTCTCTTTCCACAGTTACCAGCTGTTCCCGATGATGCTCGTCTGACCTGCATATTTTAAGCCTTCCAGCTCACTTTTTTCTTTGCCTTTGTGTTGAAACAAACAGCAGGAAATAGTTCCTTGTGATGTGACCAAGACTGGCTTGCTGACATCCCTCCTGGCTTCTTATGCTGCTTGCAGTTGCTCTCCTTGGATCCCTGACTTCTGGCCTGGCTGATTACCCAATCTGGTTAATGAACTTTGGACTGGCTGACTCCCCGATCTGGCTACTGGACTCTGGCTATGCTTTTTTTTCTATTTACCTTTTTATTTTTATTAATAAACAAGTGTGATTTGATTGTACTTCTGTCTCAGTCTGTTTCATGGTTTCTGACATATGGTCCGGGAGGGCGGGGGGGGGGGGGGTAGTTCAATCACCTCCCCTTTCCTGACCCACTGGGTTGAATGCTCGGATAAGGGTCTGGTATGAAGTCAGAGGGCAAAGTCAGATAAAACTTTTGTGTGAACATAGCCTTAAAGTTACTTGTTCCTTGATGGCAGCCCTGCTGCTTAGATATTTTGTCCCTACCCTGCATGCAACACTGTTACTGTTTTTGAGTCTACAGATCCTGACTGCTACAATGATAACTATCAATAGGTGCAGTTGCAGGAATTTTAGTTCACTGTATGTACAAGGCAGCGGCTCTGTCCTATTTATAATACATGTATTTTCCCTTCCAGTATATTCAATGGAATTTACAGAAAATATACTTGACCATCAATGCATCTGTGTAGCAGCAGATGGCACCCTAGGCCACATTCCTTATGTAGAAGCTGCAAGTTAAGAGTACATTCATACATTGTTTGGCTGTCACCTTGTTTACAACTGTCTCTTCCTCCTCCAGCTGGGTCTGTCTGTACCCCCACCGCAACAGGAAACCGCTTTACTGTCAAAATGAGCAGGACTGGGATACTCTATTACAAAGTTCTCAGTGGAGGCAGGGAGTAGAGTTTTAAGTTTGCCTCTATAGCAACTAGTGCTCTTCCAGGATTCAGAGCACATTTACTAGTAATCTAATAAGGAAAATACTGCCAGTGTAATGGGATCTGCAGCAGGTACAGGTAGAATAAGGCATGAGCAAGCAGGAAACCTGTAGGCGGTGCTGTGAAAGTAATGGAATGTGCAGAATGGAGCTTGCCTGCTCTGTGCCAAAGAACGACAGAATTATCTCAGTACTAATGACTGCTAAAGATATCTGGTTACCTTCCTGTCTTCATCCTTATCAGTTCTAAAAATAAAAAATAAACTGCATTATGGATACAAAGCAGCCATTATGTTAAAGATCCAGGCAGAACTGAAAAGCGTATGTAACCCTTAACTTAAAGGGTGACTTTTGTTTGGGGAAAAAAAAAAATAAATAGCAAAAAAAAATTAAAAAAAAATTTTGTTATTAAAAATTACCTTTTCTTTTCAGTGCTGTAAATTTTTTTGTAAAATTCAATGCTATTTTATAACCTGAAGGTGTTCTGTACACAGTCGGTGTACAGTACACCCCCCAGAAATGCAATTTCCCACTTGTGTGATTGGCTTACTGATTTCCCTAGAAGTCTGCACTAAGATACAAATTGAATATTAAACACTGGAGGTTATTTACTAAAGGCAAATCCACTTTGCACTACAAGTGAGAAGTGCATTCGCTGTAGATCTGAGGGGGACATGCAAGGAAAATAAAAAACAGCATTTTAGCTTGCACATAATTGGATAATAAAATTAGCAGAGCTTCCCCTCATTTCAGATCTACCCCTCAGATTTACAGCGACTGCACTTGTAACACAAAGTGGATTTCCCTTTTGTAAATAACCCCCAATGTCTCCAAAAGGAATTATATTTTTGGCAAGATACTCCCATATGGTTGAAGCTTCATTAAAGCAGAGTTCCACTCAAAAATGGAACTTCCGCCTTTTGGATTCCTCCCTCCTCTCCGGTGACACATTTGGCACCTTTCAGGGGGGAGCAGATACCTGTATAATCCAGGTATTTGCTCCCACTTCCGGACATAGATCACCACAGTATCCACGGTGATCTACGTCATGTCCGGCGCCTCCTTTGTCCCCCCCCCGTTGTCTTCTGGGAGACATACAGGTCCCAGAAGACAGCAGGGGCCAGTGGGATTGTGCATGCGCAGTAGGGAACCAGGCTGTGAAGCTGCAAAGCTTCACTTCCTGAGTCTCTTACTGAAGATGCTGGCGCCTCCACCCGAGAGCCAAGGGACAGATCGCCTTCCGGTGAGGACATCACAGGCGCCCTGGCCAGATAAGTGTCCATATATTAAAAGTCAGCAGCTACAGTATTTATAGCTGCTGACTTTTCATTTATTTTTTTCCGATGGAACTCCACGGCATACTAGCTCATTATGAAATACTTACATTAGAACGAAGCGTCGGCATCGCATCCCGGTCCCCACTGAGGGAGCTGACATTTTCCCCTCTGGCAAAGTGGCCGGAGTTGCAATGATGTCACTCCCGCGCATGCGGTTAATTTCTGGCAAAGAGCTCAGATTTTCCAGCAGCATCCGCAAGACCTACAGAGCGCATGCACTGATGTCAGCGGCTGCATGCAAGATGAATATCTCCCAAACCATACAGGTAATCCTTATTATAGGCTTTCCTGTAGGTAAAAATGTGCTAAAGGGGTATATGAGCATGTGCAGTGGTGATTAAAATGATCAGCTTTCAGTTATTTATGCAAAACCTTTAACCCAAAAGGGGGGGGGGGGGGTTTGCTCTGATCATAAAGTGTAAGCTGGAGCGCATCTAAATCTGCTCATATATTTAACACTACCTTCTCCATCCCCAGACTGACAATGCTGCCATCTGCTGCAACTCCTGTGCTTATCCCTCCAGAGTTCTGTTTTACTAATACAGAAGGATTGTCACTGGCCAGATCACCAGGTAAAAGCAGAGGGCAGAAAAAAGCCAAAGAAAAGAAAACGGATGCAGCTATCACATCTAATGACTGGTAAGCTGCAATACATTTTTGGTTTTGGAGCATAATACCAAATAAAATAAAAAAGATGCAAACACTGCAACTTTCCTCATTAGAAGACTGACAGTACATCAGCGGATTAAAATGAGTACAAACACTCTCATTCAGGAATCAGTATTCTGAGAACATACAGCTTTTTTTTTTTTTTTTTTACAAGAACGGACACAGGTAAGAAACTGCTATAACGTTTGTTAACCACCAAGACCGGGCCTCTTTTTTAGATGTGGTGTTTATAGAAAATTACTTGGAACCCCCAAACATTATACTTTTTTTTTCTAACATCCTAGAGAATAAAATGGCGGTCATTCCAATACTTTGTCACACTGTATTTGCACAGCGGTCTTACAAACGCACTTTTAAAAGAAAAAATCAATCAACTTTTTGGAATAAAAAAACACAACAGTAAAGTTAGGCCAATTTTTTATATTGTGAAAGATAATGTTATGCCAAGTAAATCGATACCAAACATGTCACGCTTCAAAATTGCACCTGCTTGTGGAATTTCAGCAAACTTTTACCCTTAAAAATCTCCATAGGCGACATTTAAAAAATTCTACCGATTGCATGTTTTGAGTTAGGGTTAAAATGATTGCTCTCACTCTACCGATTGCGGCAATACCTCACGTGTGGTTTGAACACTGTTTTCATGTGCGGGCGCTACTCACGTATGCGTTCGCTTCTGCACATGAGCTCGGCAGGACGGGGCGCGTTTACATTTTTTTTAATGGTGCAAAAATAAAAAGGTAATAGATAAAAAGCTTGACAGGATCTCTTACATATGAGATCTGGGGTCAAAAAAAAAAAAAAAATTTGTAATTTAAAAAAATAAAAAAAATTGGCCTGTTTAAGAGCTATGGGCGGAAGTGACGTTTTGACGTCACTTCCGCCCTGCAGTGTCGTGTCGCATCTTCCCCTCACTCATCTCCACGTCAGCCCAGGGGACAGAAGCCATCACCACCGCTGCTGACGGCTCTGGTAAGCGGCGGATGGCAACGGATCGCGGCGGGAAGGGGGGCCTCTCCTGCCACCGAATCCGCTGCAGAGACCACTTTTATCTTGTAGCCGACCGCCGGCCAAACACAGGGATACCGGGGTTTTGGCAGCTAACTGGTGCCATAACTAAATCCGACCCCAAAGTGTTAAGCATATGCTGGTAAATCCAACTTTTTCAGTTTTTACTTATACTTTTATAAGTACCTGGTGATCCTGCAGTATCCCTTTACATCCCAATTCAAAATTGGCCATGCCAGGCATGGAAGCATATTGGTGCTTGTGTGGTCAGTTTACATAGCTGTGTACAGCTTGAAGTTACAGGACAATGTGTCAATGCACAGCTTACCTGTATCTCCCATTTTCAGTTTGGCTGCCACACCCCCCAGCCAACCCTTTTGTGCTGAATGACAGCAGCTTCTGCTGGAAGTCGCTATCAAATACAGCATGTTGATTGTGACAAACACCCCCGCCCGGTTATGCAGTCATGTGACCGCCGTTTAAAGCATAACTGGAAGTGCTGTTTCACATTGGTGCAATGCGGGAACACTGCGAGTTCCCACATCACACCAACTCACACAGAAGTACACACTGCCATATGTGAACTGCCCCCATATGTGACACCCCCATTTCAGCTCACATATCACACTGTGAATTGACAGTTTGGACAAGAATCGGACCACATGGGTGTGAACACCCATGCGATCCGATTCTGGTGCGGCCCAAAAAAAAAAAAAAAAAAAAGGGTCCTGTGCAAGTTTGGCCCGAATGCCTTGCAAATTCAGCCATACTATCTGTATGGCTGAAATCGAATGTGATTTGCAGTGCGGTGTAAATCAGGTGCAATCTTGCAGAGAGCACAGGTGAAGCGGCACTAAAAAGGGTCATTTTTTTTTTTTTTTTTTTTTATAAATGCAGTTTAGGTTACAAAATTCTTCTAATGTATAAAGAGTTGCTTATACTAGTAGAATAAGGAAAGGGATGGTCGACACTCAGAGTGACATCCAAAAAAAATTAAAATTGTATTTCTGTACAGTGCTGAAAAACAAAAAAACCCTACGCATTGTCAGAAGCCTCGAGGTCTGAGCACCGGGCGGAGCTGTTAGGTGGGAAGGAAGGTTGTAGCACCTATACACCTAGTTTTCCTATTTTAGTAAAATATTCACAAACAGTTTAAGTCAAAAGGCTATGTTCACACTAGCATTACAGAGTTTGCGTTATTTAAATGCAGGCTCAATTAACTGGAAAGTATAAAACTTTGCTTCCCAGATCAAGCGCTCGTGTCCCAATGTACCATTCTTGCCCTTCACCTGGGTTTACTTGAATGAACGTGTTTAGAGCAGGCGTAGGCAACTTTGGAGAGATGGAGAGCTATTTGAACAACACTGATGAAGTGAAAAATCCCCAGGCACAGTGTCCTGTTAGGGTCGATTCACACCAGAACGTGATGCCAAAAAGGCATGTTCCATGTGTGTTTTCTGCACCACCAAAAAAAAAAAAAAAAAAAAAAAAAAAAAAAAAAAAAAAAGATTACAAGGGTTTAGTGGTGCATTGCGCTCATAATGCAGGGTTCAGGAGTGTGTTGCGCTCAGAATACAGGGATTGGGGGGGGGGGCGGTTGATGTCATGTGTTAGAGGACACTGTTATGGGGATAGTCCTGCCCATAGCAGTGTTCACATGCCCCCCACACACTCACTAAGTAGTCTCCTCTTCCCCCCCCCTCCCCCCCTTCCTCCCATAGCATCCTACCTGTGCACACAGAAGAGCGAGTGGCAGCACAGTTCTTAACAGGGGGCAGGAGCTAGCAGAGTGACTTTTCATATTAACAATCCGGTGATTGGTTACTTAGGACCTAGCAACCAATCACCTGTGGGTTAACATGGCCAGCTCCTGCTACCGCCCTAAGCTGTCCTGCCTCTTGCTCCGATAACAGGGGCGGAGGAGACTGAGGGCGGAAATAGACAGCTAGCAATAGAAAGTTCCCGGTCTACCTGTCACTTACATGTGGTCGACAAGTAGCTGGCGATCAACGGGTTGCCGACCCCAGGTTTAGAGTATGTAATCTGCCCCTGGAGGCACAGAATTACATTTTAAATGAACACAGCTAAAAATGAATGACCCAAAACACAAATAAAACGTGAGTTTTTCCATTAACCCCTTCGCGCCTGCTCTACACAAATATGTGGCCTCTTGGTGTCTGTCCGTTAGCGCGGAGGGGCCACATATTTGCATTAACTGTCCTCAATACACCTGTCGAGAGCGCGTGTGCTCCGCGCGGTTAGCGTTGCTTTGCCAAAAGCTCTCGATTGCTCCTTGCGATTGAGTTTTCGGGGCACGTGACCGCCAATCACGCCAGTTGCGTGCGTGACCTTAATCCAGGTGCCGACTCCCGGCGTCATAAACCTCTTTAAGGGCCAGGAGGTGCCGGCATCAAGCGGTTAACCTCATCCTGCTATTATAATACTTATACAATACATACTGTGTATGTGGGTGATGAGCTAGATTCGGCCTGTGGGATGTACTTTAGAGACCTTTGAACTAAACATAGCAGATATTAGTTAAGTTAAGCCATGTGATGGAAAAGTCGAAGGTAATGCCACCATGTGGCTGACCATCACAGGAAATGGTTTCAGTGGTGGCCCACCCATTGGGAGGGGGGCGCCCGTGTGCTCCTATCTACATGCAGGGCGCATGGATTCCAATTGGTGGGGGTTGAGCAAGTGATTAGAGCCAGAGGCTCTAATAGGCTTTGAAAAAGGGTGGACTCGGGGCACAGAGCACTGCACCTGAAGCCCACCCAGTTGTGAGACAATAGAAACTGAACATTCGCTATTGTAACACCGATTCTCCTCCCAGCCAATCAGAAAGCAGGTCATGTCACCCGATTGGCCGAAAGGAGATCTGATCGGATTGGCCGCCAGGAGGAGGGAGGAGATGATGGGGAACCGAGACACCTGCCACCTTCAGCCCGGAGAAGCCACCCACTGCGCTGCCTGTGAGATGGGGCAAGTGCGGGGCCCTGACTGACCGACCAGGGGAGGGGGTGAATTGTCTGATGACGCTACCCCCTCCAAAAAAACAAACAAAAAAACACACAAACACACACCAGCCACCACTGGTTAAATTTGTAGGCTATAAGCCAGGATTTATTTCCCCCATTTGAGAAGATGGGTCTGGAATTGCTCTTTAAAACTCCTTACTACAACAGCAAATCTACCCTTAAAGTGGGCCCCCCTTCCCTCCTCATTAGGTCTAGGGGTGCATGAACAAGGATAATATTTATCTTATTCCTTGCTCCAGCAGAGTTCCTCCTGTGATGCAGCCAGTGCTGCAAAGCCCCCTCTCCAAGTTACTGCTGGTCACAGTCTTACTCCTTCCTCCTCCACCTTCAATGCAGAGTTAATAGCCCTGCAAAAGTACGAGCTGAAGCAGAGAATCCACATACAGGACTGGACCTTTGTGAAGAAGAGGACAGTGCCAGAGCTGGGCCAAGGGTAAGTAATACAGCCTGTTCATGCACCCCTGGCTATAAGGAGCCCGTAACCCTTGCAGTGTAGGGGTCCAAATGCAAGGGTAGATTTTGTCCAATTCCTGCCATTGGGCTTTAACCAGTTGCAGACCGCCCCACAGCACATGTACTGCTACAGGGCAGCCACGTTGCACAGAAACACACACACACACACACACACACTATACAATATATTATATTTATTTCATATACACACATACACATATGCAATTCTGCACTTCTGGGTTTTGGGCGTTAGTGCATGCCGCCAGCAGCTCGCTCCTGCTGTGGGAGCCGATCGCGAGTCCCGAGTACCTGATGTCAGCCAGAACCCGCTGATCATTCTGTACACAGGCAGAACGGCAGTCTGCCTATGTAAACAAGGCAGATTGCCATTCTATCAGTACAGAAAGCATAGATTCTGTGTTCCTGTGAAACACGATCTATGCCTTCCATCAGTAATAGCACCTCCCCCACTGCACTGAATCACATTAGTTAACCCTTTGATTGCCCCTGATATTAACCCCTTCCCTGCCAGTGTCACTGGTTCCCAAAAAAGTGTCAAGTGTCTGATTTGTCTGCTGCAATATCGCTGTCCTGCTAGGAGTCACCGATTGCCGCCATTACTAGTGTAAAAAATAAATAATTGCCAATATATCCCATAGTTTGTAGATGCTATAACTTTTGCGTAAACCAATATACGCTTATTGGGATTTTTTTTTACCAAAATTATGTAGCAGAATACATATTGGCCTAAATTGATGAAGAAATTCGATTTTTTACATTTTTTTTTATTGGATGTGTTTAAGAGCAGAAAGTAAGAAATATTGTTTGTTTTTTTTTCAAACTTGTTGGCCTTTTGTTTTTAGGAGCGCAAAAGAAAAAGAAAGCTCTATTTGTGGGAAAGAAAGGACATACATTTTATTTGGGTACAGTGTTGCACGACCGTGAAATTTTCAGTTAAAGTAACGCAGTGCTGTATCGCAAAAAATGGCCTGGTCGGGGGGGGGGGGGAGGGGGGTTAATCTTCCAGAGCCGATGTGGTTAAGAAACTCTCTACTGCACAATATGTTCTTTACACAGGAAATACAAAATGTAAATAATTTACAAAAACCATCTACATACGAAAACCTTTTGTAGCCTTGGATTTTTAGATTCCAGAATATGAAAAGAGCAGTAAAAAAAATAAAAACAGATTTGTTTTTTTACCTTACATTTTTATTAGACTTATGTTAAAATCATGCGAGGTAGTTAGCAATCTGTCAGAAATAAAAAATAGAAATAGAAAATAAGGTCTGTCTGCCTGTTCCGGTCCTCTGCTTTTACTAGTCCCTGGCAGTCACTAGATACTAGGAAACCGTATGCAACCTCATTGTACGAGCCACCCTTCCTTGATGAAAGACATGTCATTTGCGATGCAAGCAGGATTGGTAAGCCCGCCAGGCTAGCAGGGCTTGGCTTGAATTAATACAACAAGTATAAGGCACAAAAATACTAACATTGGGACCTGAAGACCATTTAAAAATTAAAATCATCTGACCCAACACACCAGGCAGAAGATCACAGAACTTCCAAGCTAGGTCAGCACAACCAGTTAAACTGCACTGCAAGACACGGGGGTAAGGGTTTGTCCTGCCATTAGAACTGTCATTAGGAAATGTTAAGCCCACTCTAATTCTCATTTATTGCTTTAACAGGCACATGTAACAGCAGATTGTCTCATAGATGTTGCCCATATAAAGTCCAAAGCGGGCCTGTTGGATTTACCTACATATATACACATGGCTCCACATTTTAGCCAAAGATAAATAACACATGGTAACAAAAACATGATATAATTTTTTTTTTTTAAACACAGGGAGTGACATATAAAGCACAGATGACCCAGAAGGGGCAGTGATTACACAATACACGTGTATGAACTGAAATAAAAAGTAAAAACTAAACTATGGAAAAAAAAAAAAGTGTAGAATTCATTTGTGCTCATAAAGGAATCCAAAACAAGACAAATTGTCAGGAGGACCAAGTCTCTGGCCTATGAAGCACCCTGTGCCTGCGAATCATCCCTACATATTTACATTGTACACACATTCCTCGGTTAGAACAGACAGGAGAGAACTGGTGCCTGAAATCCATGGCCATCCAATGCATAAACTTCATTGTCTGTCCGTACTGATTTATAAATGCAGCACAAGGTTCAGATAACCCCCGAGAATACAGGAGTAATATATCACTAATATACATGAGCTCTCTGAAGAATTAGAGGACATTTACAACTTTCATACAAGAAAAACTGAAATTCCATAACGCCCCATAATATGTTCTTCTTCAGGCAGAATGGATCTCTAATAACAATGTGTTGACATAAATGACAAATCCTTCCCAAAGACATGATTAGATAACAAAGTCCTCATGTTCCTGGGTGCTAAAGGCCATTGACCGAAGGGTGTCCAGAGAATTTACAAGAATCAGCGTTCCCGTAAGATGTTTCCATCTCTTGGTGATAGGACTGCGCATTTTGTCCAGTCCTGTGTGGAGCTCCTGGATGACATCTCTGTAACTGTCGCCAATCTGAGCACTCCATGTCAGAAGAAAGTCATAGGCTGGTTTCCACATAGCCTGCAAAAAAGAAAAAAAAAAAAAAAATAGATTTAACACATTTTTAGAACACAGACACACAAGGCTTAAAAGTTGCCCTGGACATGTATAGCACTTTGCGTATGACTACACAAGGTTCACAAAGTGCCAAGGTGAGTGCCCAAGCAAAGCAACATCACAGGCTGCCCCCATGGCTTGGGACCCGAGTACAGCTCCCAAGGTTTTATTTTGGTTGCACCAAACCGGATGCAACTCTTCTATTGTGGTATTAGAACACAGAGAGGAATTCATTGAAGAGAAAAAATAAATAAACAAAACCAGTTAAACTAAAAGTGATTTCTCTGTAAGGGAGAAGAGGGCAGTCACTTTGGGGGCCAAAGTCCAGTCATTTGAAGGTGCCCAATTATAACCCAGGGTCTATGAATGTGCTGTACAATTAAAATAAAACCTCCAAGCAGCACAACATCTACATATATTATATATATATACATATATATATATATATATATACATATATACATACATATACACATATATACATACATATACACATATATACACATATATACACATATATACACATATATACACATATATACACATACACACACACACACACACTACCAAGAAACAAAAATTCTGAAAAATACAAAAAAAAAAAAAACACACACCACTTGCTGTTTGCTTGGCGCCTACATGCGTTTTAATAGTATTATTGTGGAAGAAATTAGAAAAACTATAGACCTGGTGTGGTCATACACCGCAAGCCTCCCAAAGATGTGCTTACCACCTTCTAAAAATACTATTTGCCTGGCGTCTGCTGATTCAGTGATTTCAATACTTCCTAAATCTACCTTTTCCCAGCTTTGATACCAGAGTTTGGACAAGGTGGAATGCTGCAGCAGTGCATAGGCAAGGCTCAGTTAGTATAAAGCCCTAGTGAAGATGGTTGTGTATAGACACTACCACTTTGCACTGATTGGGCTCAGCAAAATGAGTGCCTAATTTATAATAAAAACCATCACGTCTACTTTAATAATACTTGTAGTTTAAATGGTGGGTTCAGATTTTTTTAAAGCATAATCTAATCCCTCTACTGCCAGAAAAAAGACTAGCTAAGTCTTTACAAGAAGCATGTGTACAAAGTCAACAACAGTCATAGAAAAAAAACACTATTACTGTAAAAACAAAATTGTTCTGGGTTTATTAATAATTACTTTAGCGACTCAATACGGACTACAAACAATAAGTGTCACCGTACATGCAAATTATGTTTTAAACTGGAAACTAATTTGTTAACTCTTAAAGTTAATCTGTCTTTATACCCAGAAGAAGAAAACCTTTTGCTAGACCAGTCCTTAGCTTTTCTTTCTGCTAGAACTGACTTAATCCTAAAAGGCAGAAAAGTTAACAAGATTGGGAGTTTATATGAAGACACAGGGCGCAGCCCAGTGCTTCCATCCCTATTTACTGAAAATGGGAGGAGAGGTTGGGACTTTGTGTGAAGCGTGCAACCAGGGAGATATCACAACAAAAAAGTGTCTGGTGGGTACATAATAAGTTTAGAACTATATACATTGCATGAAGACATAATGCACAACAACGATATATACAGTCAATAAGATTTGTTATATATAAATTATATAGTGATATATTATAGTAACATATTACCGTATATACTCGAGTATAAGCCGAGATTTTCAGCCTCTTTTTTGAGGCTGAAAGTGCCCCCCTCGGCTTATACTCGAGTCACCGCTGTCTGACTGCTCGATCAGCGTATCGAGCAGACAGACAGCGGCCATTCTAAAATTCAAAAGCCGCACCTCCGTCTCCGCCTCCGCCTGTGATAGGCGGAACACTGAATTTCCCAGCAGTCAGTGTTCCGCCTATCACGGACATCCGCTCATCCTCGTACTACCGACGAATATGAGAGGATGTCCGTGATAGGCGGAACACAGGCTGCTGGGAAATTCAGTGTTCCGCCTATCACAGGTGAAGGCGGAGGCGCGGCTTTTGAATTTTAGAATGGCCGCCGAGAAGAGCGGCGATCCTGGAAGGACGGAGGAGGCTCGGGACGACGGCTCGGGACGGAGGAGGCACGGGACGGGCGGCTCGGGACGGGCGGCTCGGGACGGAGGCTCGGGACACAGGTAGGCTGGACACACACACACACACACACACACACACACAAGGCTGCACGGACACACACACACAGGGATGGATGGATGGATGGACACACACACACACAGGGATGGATGGATGGATGGATGGATGGACACACACACAGGGATGGATGGATGGACACACACACAGGGATGGATGGATGGATGGATGGACACACACACAGGGATGGATGGATGGACGGACACACACACACAGGGATGGATGGATGGATGGACGGACACACACACAGGGATGGACGGACACACACACAGGGATGGACGGACACACAGGGATGGACAGCCATGTCTCACCCTCGGCTTATACACGAGTCAATAAGTTTTCCAGTTTTTTTGGGGGTAAATTGGGGGCCTCGGCTTATATTCGGGTCAGCCTATACTCGAGTATATACGGTAGTTTATATTGTAGACATTGTGATGTGTTCTGGGGGGCCTCCCCTCCCCTCCCCCCCCTCCTCCTCCTCTCCTCTCCATGGTGTTGCAGGGGCTCTGACAGACGTTGCATTGATGCCACTCGCATTACATCATTTCCTGTGGTGTGACTCCTTGGCATCCTACAAGAGGCTACTTGGCGCCGTATGGCAAGGAGTGCCGCTGCGTGGCTGTTGGCGCCTCTCCTCCTTTTGGCCACCTGCGTGTCGTTGAAGGACACCCACAACCACATTGGAGTGTATATATGCTATCCTTCCAATCCCCATGGCTGTTACCCCTGCAATCACTGGGCACTATTGGACCTCAACTATTCACCTAGATACTGTAGGTAACTTGTTAACATTTTTCCCCCCTTCCTTCCTTCACTCGCTTATACAAGTTTTTTTCATTGTTTGTGGTTCATATGTCACTCCTGGTCTGTCACTATATTTTATTGGCCTTTTATTGGGGCCAAATTAAATCACCTATACCACCTTTACCTGCCCTTTAAGTACAGTTTTTCATTATGGTTTTGGTCCCAGCACTAGCAACACTCCATTTATTAGCTACTCCAATTTTATATCTTCATTTATAGTTTACACTTTACTATATATATATATATATATATATATATATATATATATATATATATATATATATATATATATATATATATATATATATATATATATATATATATATATATATATACTGGTTTGGATCCCATTTATTTTGAATATCTACGGGGTTCACCATCGGGGACTGCTGTTTTCTACTCGTAGGCCACCTTATGTTTCGGGGTTTCCCCCTCAGCTCCCGGGCCAAGTAACCTTTCTTGGCTGGCCTCCAGCCCTCCACGCATGCGCCCACTCACTAGCATGTCTGTAAGTAGCATTTGACAATTTCCTCCTATCCCTATAGATAGATCTCATATTACACAAAATTCAACTGTTAGTCATTTTAACAATTCTTGTAGACCTACCCTACATCTTCTCCTGAAGAGTGGCAGAAGCCATGAAATGCGTCAATATATTAGATGACCCCTGTGTTTACTTAGCAAGATTTTTTTTTACCATTCTACCCTTCATACCGATTTGGATTGTACCAACCAAGAAAGACTAGGTTTATTATTTTGTGGAGAAACGCAACGAGTTTTTACAATGTCTACAATATGAACTAATGTTATTTTACTATTGTGTCACTATTTAATTTATAAATAATAAATCTTATTGACTGTATACATCGTTGTTGTGCATTATGCCTTCATGCAATGTATATAGTTCTAAACTTATTATGTACCCACCAGACGCATTTGTTGCGATACCTCCCTGGTTGCACGCTTCATACAAAGTCCCAACCTCTCCTCCCATGTTTAAGCCTAAGGAAAAATCTGTGCTTCTCCCTCCCTTCTCCATTTGTGGGAAAGCAATAGGTTTGCCTTAGGCTAGGTTCACAGGTCTGGCTTCGGTAACCAGTTCAGGTGCAAATTTTTACTTGAAGTCGCACTTGAACCACACCCAAAATGGCAGGCCCGCCCCGAACATGTGTGAATCGGCACCATTGAAAGCTGGTCCGGTTCACACATTATACGAATCGGCTGCGAATCAAAACACATCTGATTCGCATATATGTGAATTGAGACTTAATTATCCCTATCCAGAGCAGCATTTGCTTACCCTTCATCACCAACTCTGTTTAGCTTCAGCAACGGGAGGAAATACCAAATAAGCCAATGAAGGAGAAGGGTAAGGTAAAATATGTGTGTCTGCAATAGTGCTGTGGGCTTGTTTAAATGGCATCAGGCTTATGAACAGGTTTTGTATTGCCATAGACTTGTACGGGAATTCAAAACTCATCTGATGCAACATAAATCCATCAACACAGACCCTTAAAGTGAAACTGTTGCTGGCCAATAGGCCACAGTTTGGAGACCACTGCTGTAGACTATAGATTTTTCTTCCCACTTTTCAATGTAAAGGAGGGAAGAATTCATAAATTTTCCCTCTAAGAAGTGTGCTGGCCAAAAATTAAAACCCAAATGCCAGACATTTTTAACATTACAGTTGGCAAGGTTTATAATAGTGGTGCAGGAGAGGACAGAGGGCTGGGCTGCGTATGACAGAGGCACATACTGACTCCAGTGTCAGAGCTCAGCAGCCCGAATATAGCAGAGTCAGTGTACGGGGAGAGGGTAGAAACTGCCAGGATCAGACCGGTATTACAGGTGATACAGGGGGCCAAATGACAACACAAGCACTGTACAACATGCTTTAAGGGAACAGGATCCGTTTTTTTTGGGTTAACAGCTTTAAGAGATTGTGGACATGATACAAGAGATGGTTAGAGACTGAGGATATGATACAAGAGATGGTCAGACTCCAGACTGCATTTTTCTTGAGCTTTCCTTGCAAAAAAAATAAATAAATGAAAGTGCCACTAATGGCTAACAAATTTATATTAAATTTAAAATTGATATTAAAACATTGAATACAATTATATATATATAAAAAATGTTTTTTTTTTTTTAAACTGGCGATTACGGTTTTCGGCTACGTGCATTTTCGGTACAAAAATTTCCATTCAGTTTGCCCCCAATTTATAACCTTAACAGGTTTTTTTGCGGTCTTTCCCAACTTGGGAGGTTCTCCCTTACCTCATGTCCAGGTGATGGATGAAGGACGTGAGAGGAAATCTCCACCTAAACCTTTTGAGAGGCTTAAACAGAATCTGTGTGTAACACTAACCTTTTAAACAAGCTAGTTGGATTTTATATGGCGTAGTTCGATTTTGACCCCATGCATCACCATTGTGATGTTGGATTCTTTTAAAATTGTAATAAAAAAAAAAAAAAAAAAAAAAAAAAACTTACCTATTTTTAAATCTATTTTTGGATGTGGTAAGTTATTAGCTGCCCAGTTTTTTGTATGCAAGCCTTTAGGATAGATCCATGGATTAAGCCATCACTCATAGATCTAAGTGACATGCAGTGTGCAACATGCCTGTAAAAATCGCAATCTTCGTGGAGCAGGCTTGATTGCCGCTCAGATTACTACTCTATAAGCAATCATCAGTTCTCTAGGGTTGGATTCACACTGCATGAATGTTTACATGCATTATGGGAAAGCAACCCGTTCAATTCTGAGCTTGTTGCCAACCCATTGCAACAAAATTTTATTGCAACTGCTTTTTTTTGTTTTTGTTTTACACCATGCATTGTGGTCCCATTGAATGAAACATGAACGGCACTGTGTTTTTTTACACCATGCATTTGTTTTAAACTGAACAGTTTACTTTGCATTACTGTAATGCACAGATCTATTGTAAGCTCTTCTGAGCAGGGCCCTCTTAATCCGCTTGTATTTTTATTGTATTGTAACTGCATTGTCTCCTTTTTATATTGCTGGCGCTATATAAATCCTG
The DNA here is from genome assembly GCF_037356315.1 of Lithobates pipiens. Classification (NCBI taxonomy): domain Eukaryota; kingdom Metazoa; phylum Chordata; class Amphibia; order Anura; family Ranidae; genus Lithobates; species Lithobates pipiens. The sequence goes on from NW_027507784.1 coordinate 124,424,378, forward strand.
AATAATAATAATAAAGATCTGAATATATGTTTGAATTATTTTTACTGTGTAGGTTATAGCGAAAGATTATAGATTTTTTTTTTTAAATCAGAAGTCCTAATCTGTACAGCATCGTTACAGGTTTACTCCAGTCACTGTACCAGGAGATCATCATTTATTAATTCAATAGGAAGATCCTTCAGATAACTTTGCCAAGAGTACCAGAAACTTCCCAAAGACACAATCATTGAACCCTAGCTTTAAATAAAACAACCACCATGCTCAGCACAGTTTTAGGCGTTCAGTAAATTAAGGTTCTGCTTAAAAAGGATTCTGTGTTACAAGACGAAAATGTGCCAGATTCCCCTTACCTCGCTATCAAGAACGCCATTCTTGTCACGATGTGGTGCTTCATAGCCATCCATTTGCTGTTTGGACACTTTAGCTAGTTTCTCTGCCAACTCTCTCCAACGCTGAGCAACCTCAACCGCTGTAGTAAGCAAGACAAAATCCTGAATCAGGCGGACCACCAAACCTTGGCAGTCCATCTTCAACAAGGCCTAAGCAAAAAAAAAAAAAAAAAAAAAAGAAGAAGAAGAAGAAGAAGAAAAACCAAACATCATTCTATAGTCAATGCAAAAGAATGGTTTTATTGACTACAATATTTATAGGAAACAATTACGTGTAGAGACCCACACTATAAACAAGATATAACAAACTGGGAACCCATTTGTTAATCTGCCTTGGATCACCCAGCAACCAACCCATCGCTCTCACTGAATAAATTATAGCCCATAAAAGCTCATGGTAAAACCGTGCTAAAATTAACATTCTGGTAACTTTGCTGCTGTTCAAGCTCTTCCAAAGTAGGTGGAAGCTCATCTGACCAGCTGGGCTCAAGTTACAGCCCCCATCGTTGAAGTTAAAGTCACTTATAAAAAAATAAATAAAAAAAAAGTTAAGGGTTTGTCATTACTTGCCTTATTCTTAAAAAAGCTAGATTCATGGCTGTGTCTGACTTCAGGTGGTTGCAAAGCCTAAACATTTTTTTTACCTTAAAGCGAAAGGAAAGTCAAAAGGAACAGACAGACTGCCAGGAACTAGCATTTCAAAAGAAGATGATAGCAATGGCAGTTTCCATTACCTCTCATGAGGAGGACAACGACTCTTGAGTACTGCATGGACTGCCTCCCAGCTATGAAGAGGCAACTAGGTAAATCTATAGCCAATTAGTATGAGCTGGCTTCACGGTCATATCTACTTAGCTGTGACTGAAGATCTAAAAACTTCCCAGTTTCATGTTGATGTTCACAAAGGCCGCAAGTTCTGCTCTAGACACGCATACTTCTTTTTTAAGTATACATTTTCAGAATGAGCAGAAGAAAAATTTCAGTAAAAATCTTTGCAGGCAACACTACCCATTCCCATTGCTTCATAGTGCTTGTCATCATGCAGACCACACAAGTAAGATTGGCTATAGCCATTGGAGAATGGTCAAATGTGCAGGTGCAACTAGACAATCTTCAAAGCAACAAACCACCTAACCACTGCAGTGTGTGGCATAAATAGTACAGTTCTGCCAACCTAACAAGCACATTTCAAAAAAAGGGAGGATGAGAGCACAAGATGTGCAATGCCTTCTAACGGTTCACATCCTGGGTGGGGGAAGAACCATGATTGGTAAGTGTTTGATAACCTACACACAATATATTATTCTTACTGGGCGTGGGCAGAAACACACAGAACTTAAGTTTTTTTTTTTAAATACCAAGGCAGAATACACAGACCATGCTAATAAAATATTGATAATAACCAAGCTATTGTTCATCCATCTGAACCTGTCTGGGGATCCACTATATATTTTCCCAAGCTGACCACCACCACTATAAATCTGCAATATTTCACAGGGCTTTACGTCCCTTCAGATTAAAAGCTTACTGGGATTCTATAAATACAACCGTCTATTGGGATTAGAAAAAAATTGCTTAAATTAAAATTCTAAAAAGGCACCAGGTCAATATAATTATTTTACGTAATGAAAACACAACATCTCCTATACTTAACTCAGCTTTTAGAAAAGGAATATGAAATTCAGCGCAGTCTGCATGATGAATAACATTTTCAGCTTTTATGATTGATGATTTTCCAGCTCTCTGGTCATTACCAGGGGCAAAACAGTATTTCCATTTACTGAATTTACATCAAGACATAAGCATTCCAGCTTTTAAAAATGTGTCCATCACTGGATCGTGAAATTGTTAGAGGCCACCGCAGTAAAACAGGTCACTGACCACCTATACATCTACATTGCAGAACATGAAGCGTGTGCGCTGTAGACAAGTTGGGGAGGGGTTGAGTGAAGCATACTATTATATTCTTTTAGTCAATGCAGATGCAGGCTGTATATAAAACCTGTTTAATATAGTATCATGTTCCTCAGTCAATCACACTAGGCTTTTAGAATAAAGCATACAATTGCATAATCCGAGTATAAAGTTGGCCATACACCACACAACGACAGTGGCTAGCCCCTGGTCCTGCTTAAAATATATACATTTTTTTTATTCTAAAAGTCCTAATTTAGGACCATGGGCAACTAAATCCGTTCAAATACTCTGAACGGAAACCAGTAAGCTTGGAAAATCCTTAAAATGCTAGGTACAGTATAAGAGGATGCCCATTGATGGGATCTTCTGTTCTCACACCCGCAACACAAAAAGTATCGGGCTGCTTTTTTGTTCCGGGTGTGAGACAGATAGGAAGGTCTTGTACCACACCTAGAACACAGTGCTGTCTACTGCATGTAGCTGAAGCTGCATAGAATTTATACAGTGTCCAGCCCAGTGGGCGCACAGGTTAGTGACGGAGACAATTTGTGCTAGCTGTGAAAGTAAAGCTTTAACTAAAACATACCGCAGCATGCACAAAGATTGCTTGCACTCCACTTTTTTTTTTTTTTTTTTTTTTATATAACCGTTGGCACGTTTTTACCCCAGTCATGTGAAGATCAGAGGTTTTAACAGTGTAAATTAAAACAGTAATCTGTGTAGACCATTACTTGACAAACAAACAAGTCAAACTATTACAGCATGTAGCTCATCTTACCGAAATTAGCTCTTTTTGGAATGATTTCCTTTCCTTTCCCTCATTGTTATTGCACTCTTCTTTCAGTTTCTCCAGCACAGATGCCACTCGTTCTGACTCACTTTCTAGTTCCACGCGACAGAAGTAGGAAAGAGGAAGGTTTCCATATCCAAGTGCATCAGCAAAGGACCTCCAGCTGCCGATGTTCTCCATTAAAAGAGTTCGCACTGATGCATATATGTACGTTAAGAATTTGCATGGACGCAAGATCTGCTCTAATAAGGTGCCTGTGGTCAACTCTGGACCAGAAAAATAGCTTGGTTTTACTTTGCCTACTACTAGTACATTTTTTGCATGAACCAGGCCCAGTTTTCCTTGATGATACCCAATGTACCATTCTTTAGTCCACAACTGTCCCTTAAGCTTGATTTTTTCCTCGCTCAAGAGAGCCATCACATCTCCCTTCTTGTACTCGAGTAAATATGGATTTTTGCTTTGACGCACCACAGTCTTTATTAGTTTCCCATATTTCAGGTTTGTTACTGGTCGATCCTGAAATATTGGATATTTGCATGTGATCGCAAGGGGAGACAAAACAATCTTTGCAACTTCTTTTTTCTTGAGAAATCTTCTTGGTCCAGTGGATTTCAGCCCCGTTTTTGGTGGTGGCCGTGGAGTCTGTACACAGTATTGTGACAAGATGTTACCCAATTCATCCCTAACTTGCACCCTCAGTGTGAAGTCAGAAAGTTGTTCAGGATCATGGCAACTAATGGGAAATATTAACCTGCTAACTTTTCCAAGCTTTAGTTGGAAACCTCTCACAATCTTTCCCTGATCTCCAGCATCTACTCTGTAGTTTGTCATATTGGAGAAAAGGCAAATCTGAAGATCCTGAGGCTTGGGAAGCACAAACTGTTGTTTGCCCCACAGATGTAAAGTCACTGGTGCTGCCCCATGAGTCTGTTGGCCTACTTCATTGACTAGAAGTGTCTTGGGTGCACAGTCATGACCAAAAATGGCTACAACAGCCTTAAACAAAGGATGAATATGTTTAGGCCCATATAGTCCAACAGTGATCCTTTTATTAATATAGTCCCAAACATTGCAAGGAGGCACAATATTTTGTGCTTGAGCCACCATCACTATATACATAACTGGCTCAAGATTTTCCAGCTTTACTTGAATCGTGTCTCCATATGTGTAGGAGTGTGGCAGCAAGCTGTATGGACCTTCTTTAGTATCACTACGCAAACATTTTATTGCTACTGTATTTTGACCAACAACATTATTGCGCAATTCCACAGATGCTTTTACCTCTAGGCTTAACGAACTTTGTACTTCCATGTTGCTCAGTTTGATTTCCATCACAGGGCTTACAGTGGTACATTTGTCATTATTGAGTTCTAAGGGCGGATCCAACATAGCTTTTAAGGAGATTTGCTGTGTCTCACCTGGAGCTACATGTCTTTCTGGAACATGTATACTAATATTTGTATCCGGAAGCTGCACGGCACCCCCTGAGCTGTCCAGCCTGCAGACAATGCTAGTCTCCACAGGCTGAGTCTGACCCCAGCCAGGATTCTGGCCCAACAAGTCTAGATCATGGCAGGACCGGGCCAGCTTGCGGTGGTTGAGCCATGCAATTCTGAAATCCTCCCTACTCTGGAACTGCTCAGGAGCTGGGGACTTGAGACCAGCAAAGAAGCTGCCCGTGGCTGGACTCTCAGACTTTGCCTGGAGGATGGACAGCTCAGAGAGGCTGTAGGAACGCTTGCTCCGGAAGAATGGGTTGTCCCTTCTGACAGTGACGGGCTCTTCAACAACATTTGTTTGATGATTGGCACGGGGTAACAGATCTAAGAACACATCGGTACTTGTTTCTGTAGAGCTAACAGAAGGGGGAGCCAATGGATCAAACAGTAATAAATCAACAGAATTTACGGAATCATCCCCATTCTTCTTTTCTGTTATCAAAGGCCCATTGACAAAGGGATTAGACACAGCTGGCTTCAAAAAAGGGTTGTTGTTATTGGTTTTAACAGAGTTCTGATTTAAAAAATCTGTCCAATCACCCAAGAGATCCATCTCCTTTACTCCATCAGCACTTTCCAACAGTCCGTCTATCATACCGCTGTCACTCAGACAAGAATCTCTGTAATTGACAGGTTGCACATATGCAGATGGTATGTAACCCATTTCTGTAGTATTGTGTGCGTACCACCATTCTCCACCAGATGTGTCCAGCACATACAAATGTTCTCCCTTGGAAAATTTCAAGGTGGTGAAGTTGCTGGGACAATAATCCTTGATGGCCACCACTTCCTTAACATTCTCGAGTGACGTAGGACTATCAACACGCAAAGAGCTTGGCGATAACACTAAAAAGGGATGAGAAGGAAAAAAAAAAAAAATTCAGTTAGAAGAGAACATTTTCTTGCCCAGCAAATAAAAGCAACTCAACCAACAAGTAGAACACCTGTCAAAAGAGGTGTTTAAAGAAAGCACATTGCCCAACTCACACATAGTTCTAGGGCTGCAACATAATCAGTGTCAATTTAGTAGACTAAAACATTTTAGTTGACTAAATGAATCCTAATTTTAGTCGACTAAAATACGACAAAAACTAAAACAATTGAGATGACTAAAATACCACTAAAACTAAAAGCCATTTTAGTCAAAAAGACTATGACCAAAACTAAATTGCCATTACTAAAATGTACTGGAGATTTTAGTCGAATAAAACGTAGGACATTTTAGTCGACTAAAACTTACTGGAGATTTAGTCGACTAAAACAATTGCAGAAGACAAAAAAAACTAAAATGCCATTTTAGTCCTAATACTAAAATTAACACTGAACATAATTTGCAGTGAAGCTAAATGTGTCCAGAACTTAGAAAATTCCTGATGCCATCTATTGTTTCTAATTCAATCTGTTTGTAAGTGTTATTTTCGTAATAAATGATTCCCTTTAAAATGCTATCCTTCTCAAAAGTGAAGTTTCAGATTTGGGTAGGTACTGCAGGTTTGAGTCACTCACCAGCTTCTTACACCAATCAAGAATGCCACCCACCAGATTTCTAGGTTCAAACTCTTATGCCCTGTACACACGATCTGAATTTAGGTCGGAAAAAGCTCCGATAGTTTTCCCGATGCAATTCACACCAAATTCCGACCGTCAAGAACGCGGTACAACACGTATGTCAGGACTACAAAAAGGAAGTTCAATAGCCAGTAGCCAATAGCTTCGGTCTCGTAGTTGAATCTGAGCATGCGTGAGCTTTTGTGCGTCGGAATTGAATACACGCGATGAGAATTTCCAATAGAAACGTTTTCCGTCTGATCTTTTGCTGGTGGAAATTCAGCCAGCAAAATTCTGATGCAGAATACACACCGTCACATTTTCTGACGAAAAGCTCTCATCTGTATTTTGCTGGCCGAAATTCTGACTGTGTGTACACGGCATTAGAATTTCCAAGTGGCTATAGCCATTATGGGGTGGTCTAACTCTCTAGAAGAAGTTGTAATTTTATCCAGATATGTCGATTGCAGCAAAAGCAGTTAAAGTCTTCTTAAAAATAAATAATAATAAAAAAAAACCATACGCAAAAGTGGTCATTGTTTGATTCGCAAAATCAACAAGTTTTTAGCGGAGATTATACTTTACTGGTTAGAATAAGCAGCAATAAACCAGTCTATGCAGCCAAGTTTGTGAAAACAAAGGATAACAACTGCCGACAATTGATCTCACTTGGAAAAAACAACAAAGAATTACCTGCTAATAAGGGAGGGCCAAATCCGTGGAATTCAAATATGTTTACTGTAATCTTTGAATTGTTTATATAAAATACAAAGTCAAAAAAGAAGAATATTTCATTAGGAATATTTCAAAGAATGAAAAGTAGGATAGTACCTGGAATATCAGAAAAATTACAGTATGTATAGCCAATTTCTGTTTCCTTCTGGGGATGCACAAGATATCATGTTTTAGAAAAGAAAAAAAAAAAAAAAAAAAAAGTACCTTTTAGATGCACTTTAAAGTGCCAGTAACATAGTGCTGTGAAAAACGATTTGCTCCCTTCACGATTATTTTTCCCCCCCGCATATTTTTCACACTTTTTTTAAATGAGGATTTCATGTATTAAGGGAAAAAAGTTGTCCAAACCTGCCTAACCCTATGTGAACAATCATGAATGTAACTAATTAAACATTTTTTTGGGGAAAGATTCGTTAAATGTCACTTGCCGCACCCAGGCCCGATTACTGCCAGACCTGTGGAATCGAGAAATCAAATCAAATAGTAGCTGTCTTACAAAGTAAAGCACGCTAAAAGATCTCAAAAAGCCACACATGTCGCAACCTAAAACTCAAGAACAAATGAGAAACAAAGTAATTGAAAAGCATCAGTCTGGAAAGGGTTACAAAGCCATTGCTAAGGCTCTGGGACTCCAGCGTACCATGGTGAGAGCCATTATCCACATATTAAGAAAACATGGAACAGTAGTGACCCTTCCCAGGAGTAGCCGACCCACCAAATTTACTCCAAGAGCATGACAACTCATCCAGGAGTTGATAAAAAGAGCTGCAGGCCTCACTTGCCTCAGTAAGGCTGGATGCACACTTCGTTCGCATGCGGCTCACAGCAGAGATGCAGTGCATCCCTGTTCTCCATTTCAGGGACGAATCTGGCCCAAATTCTTGCTTTTTTTGCGTTTTTGGACCTGAAACTGAGCCAAAAGACGCATGGGACCTCTGTGCAATCCGCTTTGTGGCCTCCACGAAGATGTGTGAACTGGCTCCATTGAGAGTCGGGAACACTCCTATCATACGAATTTAATTCGTACTAGTGTAAACCCAGAACCCTACATTCACTATATCTGGTCTCCAACAGTACAAAACATGAAAATGCAAATATTTTAGTAAATAGTAACTGCTAAATACCCCTCATCAGCAGTATATAGAAGTCTTGTGACTTCTATCAGTGTCTGGTTCTTAAAGTGTAAATGCAGAAAAAAAAAAAATAAAAAAATCAGCACAGTACCACCCCTTTACGAAAAGCTGCCGAACACCAAGGATCAATTACCAAATCCCAAAATAAAATATCTCAAACAGATGGTACAGCGCTCTAACTATAATAAAATGGTTACTAACATATTCAAATTAATTAAAAGTCCAAAAGATAGCTTTTGTGTCAAAAAGTCCACGTGGAGAATCTTCAGTGGTATACAGTCAGTTCATGCATAAAGTGACTTAGTGCCAAGGGGGGACCACCACCAATGGTAAAATTGGCTGCTCACCTCATCGTATGGACCCTTTAAATTACAGATGGTCTTATGCACTTAAATATCAACAAATTCTTATCAACTCGTCCAATCGCTGTACTCCTCTCAGACAATATCCGACCGGTTCACACAACGAAAACACAGCTCTCCCCCATTCAGAGTCAAATGAACTGACACGTTTGTGGAATACCCACACTGGATCGGTATATAGCAGTATTCACATTTCCTCAGACCATGTGGATAGAAAGACAGGCCATAGTGCTCTCCATAGAAAAGCATTTTAATGATGAATATACATAATAAAAAAAAAAAAAAAAAACACTTACAATAACGAAGCTTCATACAATCGTTAAAATGAACAATGACCGCGGGTGACGTCACGTGATCTCTGTCCGTACGTTACGTCCCTATGGGCGGGACTTCATCAGCGGACATGGAAACTACGCGACACCCAATATATAAATAGACAATAAGGGGTTCCTATAGTACGCCTACTGTGAGCATGACGTGACGGACAACCTCTCCATGTTTACGAAAGTTACCAAGGTAACAACACATCCTGTCGTGTAGTACGAATCTACACGATAACAGGCAAAGACCTCGGGGCAGCCCTTGTGAATTTAAACAAACGTTACCATGTTAACAGCTCATCCCATCATGCCTATCCGCACGATGCAAATGAGCACAACAACGAGCGGAATTTAAAAAAGGTATCATATCAATATTTGCAAACACTGCCGTTGCAACAATGAATCCCTTCCCCTTATATATGTCCGTCACGTCCTGCTCACAGTAAGCACACTATAGGAACCCCTTATTGTCTATTTATATATCAGGTGTGGCGTAGTTTCCGTGTCCGCTGATGAAGTCCCGCCCATAGGGACGTAACGTACGGACGTCACCCCGCGGTCATTGTTTATTTTAACAATTGTATGAAGCTTCGTTATTGTAAAGCCTCATACACACGATAAGACTTTGTACAAACTTTCCCTTGGATTTTTGTACAAAGGGCGTCGGCCCTGAACTTGTATTGCATACACACAGCAGGACTTTTTCAGCCAACTTTCACCAAACCACGTGGTTTTTCTGCTCTTTACCGCCACCTTTGGTCAACTTCTGTATTGTTGTCTGATCTTTTGCATTGGTTCTGAGCATGCCTGTTTGCACTTTGTACAAAAGTCCTATGGTTTTCTGTACACACGATCAGACTTTGCTCCATCGGACTTTTGTTGCCAGAAAGTTTGTCCGTTCGCACAGCCAACAAAAGTCCGATGAAAACCAAAAAAGTTTGTCCAATGGAGCGTACACAGTCGGATGTTGCTCCAAAACAGCTAATTTGCATGTTTGTTGTCAAAAAGTCTGATTGTGTGTATGGGCCTTTAGTGTGTTTTTTATGTATATTCATCATTAAAACGGTTTTCTATGGAGAGCACTATGGCCTGTCTTTCTAGCCACATGGTCTGAGGAAATGTGAATACTGCTATATACCGATCCAGTGTGGGTATTCCACGAACGTGTCAGTTCATTGGACTCTGAAGGGGATCTTTGGACTTAATTTTAATATGTTAGTAATTATTTTATTTTAGTTAGAGCGCTGTACCATCTGTTTGATATATGGTTCTTAAAGCGGGACTGTACTGGGGAAAAAAAAAATATTAAAAGCCAGCAGCTATAAATACTACAGCTGCTGACTTTTAATAAATGGACATTCACCTGTCCCGGGGTCCAGCGATGCCGGCAGCCGAGGCAGATCGATCGCTCAGCTCTCGGCTGCTGCCGTCACCATTCTAGGTGAGGGAATCAGGAAGTGAAGCGAATCGGCTTCGGTTCCCTAATGCGCATGCGCGAGTCGCGTAGCGCAATAGGAATTGTCCGCGCTGTCTCTGGGACCCGTGTGTGTCCCAGCAGACAGTGCGGCAGGGCAGGAAGAGGCATAGACTCCCATGGGAGTCTATGCCCGGAAGTGGGTGTAAATACCTGTCTTTGACAGGTATCTCCACCCCCTCCCCCCGAAAGGTGCCAATTGTGACACCGGAGGGGGGGAGGGTTCCGATCAGCGGAAGTTCCACTTTAGGGTGGAACCCCGCTTTAAAGTGGTTGTAAACCCTTACAAACCACTTTGACCTACAGTTAAGCCTAGATTAAGGCTTGCCTGTAGGTCCAAGAAATATCTCCTAAACCTATTACGGTTTAGGAGATATTTACCCAAAGACAGCCACCGCTGTCTACGGCGCACTGGGCAGGCCGCAGCGATATGCCGCGAGTGTTGGCTCCCATGCGCAGGAGTAACGTCATTGCTGCTCCGGCGAATCACAGCGCCGGAGCAGCGAGACCCACCAAGAAGATGGACGCTTGGAATTACAGGGGACAGCGGTGACTTCGCTGGCTCCTGTGTCAGGTAAGTGACACATAATGGACTGCTATGCGATGCATAGTAGTCCATTATGCTTTACCTTTGCAGGGAATCAAAGAGGAAGTAAACCCATCAGGGTTTACTTCCTCTTTAAAGCTTGTAGGAGGAGCATCGATGACCCCTGATCCTGTCTGGACAGTACCAATAGGCCCTGTGCCAATTACATACACCCTCCCAAAGAAAATAAAAAAAATAAAAATAAACTCTAGCAATATACATCCCCAACTGAGCATGTGCAGAGTGACTTCAAAGGCTCTGTGCCACCAGGATTGGGGACAGTGGAAGGGAAGGATCAGAGAAGACAGGATCAAGCAGCCTTTTAAAGGATTACCCCATTAGGTTCCACAGTGAGTATAACAAGCATGCTTTACGGCATATACACACTTATTTTACTGTTGGTTTAGTAAACACTTTAAGGTCAGCGTTCACAATTTAAAAATAAGATTTGGGGGGGGGGGCAGGGGGAAATGGCACCTATGGGAGAGTTTCAAGGCCAAAGCCACTGCTGACCAAAAAGGAACACATTTGCCAAAAAACATCTGGATTATCCCAAAGACTTTTGGGCAAATATTCTGTGGACAGATGAGACAAAAGTTTAACTTTTTGGAAGGTGTGTGTCTGTTACATCTGGCGTAAAGCAAACAGCTTTTCATAACAAAGAACATCATGCCAACAGTCAAACACGGTGGTGGTAGTGTGATTGTCAGGGGCTCTTCAGGACCTTGATGCCATAATTGATGGAACCATGAAGTCTGCACTCATTCAGAAAATCCTGAAGGAGAATGTCTGACCATCAGTTTGTGAGCTCAAGTGCACTTGGGTTATGCAGCAGGACAATGATCTGAAAACACAAGTTCCCCTTTGAATGCCTCAGAAAAAAAAAACGAAATGAAGGCCTAGTCACAGTCCGGACTAAAACCCAATTAAAACCCAATTAAGACCATGGCACAGCATCTCAAACAGACCATTCATGCTGGAAAACCCTCCAACTCCGCTGAATTAAAACAATTCTGCAAAGAGTGGCCCAAAAGTCCACACAGTGATGTGAAAGACTCATTGCCAGTTATCACAAATGCTTGAATGCAATTGTTACCACCAAGGCTGGCACAACCAGTTATTGGGTTCAGGTGGCAATTACTTTTTCACATAAGGCCAGGCAGGTTTAGACAGCTTCCCCCCCCCCCCCCTTCATGAATTAAATCATTTAAAAAAATGCATTTTGCATTTACGCAGGCTATTTTTGTGTAATAGTAAAATGTGTTTTGATGATCTGAATCATTTAAGGGTGACAAATATGTAAAACAATCAGGAAGGAGGCAAAATATTTTTTTACAGCGTCATACTTTCTGTGCTAGGGTTACAGCATATCATATCTATGGAGCAACATTTGTGGGAAAGTGTTTTGCAGTCCTAACACAAATTTTGTCAATTACACATACACACACACACATACATAACACACATACAATGCTGTGAAAAAAGTATGACCCTTTCTGATTTTTTTTTTGCATATTTGTCACACTTAAATGATTCAGAGCAAACAAATTTTACTATTACATAAAGAGAACCTGCGTAAATGCAAAAATGCAGTTTTTAAATGATGATTTTATTTATGAAGGGGAAAAAAAATAAAAATAAAAAAAAAAAATATATAAAAAAAAAAAAGCTGTCCAAACCTCCCTGGCCCTATGTGAAAAAGTAATGCCCCCTAAACCTAATAACTTGTTGTGCCATCCTTGGAGGCAACAACTGTAATCAAGCATTTGCAATAGCTTGCATTGAGTCTTTTACATCACTGTGGAGGAATTTTGGCCTACTCTTTGCAGAATTGTTTTAATTCAGCCACATTGAAGGGGTTTCCAGCATAATTAGCCTGTTTAAGGTCACGCCTCAGGCATCTCAAATCGGATTTAAGTCCAGACTTTGGCTAGGCCACTCCAAAACCTTCATTTTGTTTTGTTTGAGTCAGAGGTGGACTTGCTGGTGTCTTTAGGATCATAACCAAAGTGTGCTGGAGCTTGAGGTCAGGAACTGATGGCTGAACATTCTCCTTCAGGATTTTCTGGTAGAGCTCAGAATTCATGGTTCCATCAATTATGGAAAGTCATCCAGGTCTTCAAGCTGCAAAGCAGCCCCAGACCATCACTCTACCACCACGTCTGACTGTTGGTATGATGTTCTTGTTATGAAATCCTGTATTAGTTTTATGCCAGATGTAATGGGATGCACACCTTCCACAAAGTAACATTTTTGTCTCATCAGTCCACAGAATATTTGCCTAAAAATCTTGGGAATAATCAAGATGTTTTTTGGTAAATATGAGATGAGCCTTGGTGTTTTTTGGTCAGCAGTGGCTTTGGTCTTGGAACTCTCCCATGGATGCCATTTTTGCCGAGTCTCTTTCTTATTGTTGAATCAGTCGTCGTCATGCTCTTGGAGTAATTTTTGTAGTCCATCCACTCCTGGAAGGTTCACCACAAGTTATCTTCATTTGTGGATAATGGCTCTCCCCGTGGTTCACTGGAGGTCAAAAGCCTTAGAAATGGCTTTGAACCCCTTCTTAAACCAATACGTGTACATTACTTCGTTTCTAATCTGTTCTTGAATTTTTTTTTTTAGATTGTGGCATAATGTGTGGCTTTTTGTGATCCGTTAGCGTGCTTCACTTTGTCAGACAGCTTCTATTCTAGATTTCTTGATTCAACAGGTCTGGGTGTGGCAAGTGAAATTAACTATCCACAAATTTGTGGTTACTCACAGTTCATGCATGATTCAGCATGGGAGGGGGCAATTACTTTTTCACATAGGGCCAGGCAGGTTTGAACAGCTCCCCCCCCCCCCTTAGAAAAATGAATGAAATAGTAATTTAATAACGGAATCTTAGATTTACTCAGGTCATGTTTGTTTAATATTAAAATTTATTTGATGATGATCTGAATCATTCAAGTGTGAGAAATACGAAGGAAAAAAAAAAAAAAAAAAAAAATCAGGAAGGGGCAAATACTTTCACAACACTGTATTTTTTACATTGTAAGCTCTAACGAGCAGGGCCCTCAGATTCCTCTTGTACCAAATTGTAAGGTAGCTGTAAATGTCTGCCCTCATGTTGTAAAGCGCTGCGCAAACTGTTGGCGCTATATAAAACCTGAATAATAATAATAATAAATAATATCTATAGGAAGAGTTTTTGTCATAAGACATGCAAAGTCTGTTTTGCCCAAAAAAATAAAAAAAAAACTCTTCCCTGGCCCCTTCAGTTTTAAAATTTTGTGTAAACTACGCGTCACATGTGCCAAGGACAATGCAACGCCTGTATGTTACATCATTAGTGGCCAACTAATGGCTGAAAAGAAGCCTGGAAGCAGCAGTGTTGGGAGGTGGCATCAGCTTAAAGCGGTTGTAAACCGCTGATGTTCAAAAAAATAAATAAAAACCTGCAAGGCAATGGGATAATGTGTTAGTATACAATGCATACTAGCACATTATGAAATACTCACCTTGGAACAAAGCCCTCCAGTGCTGTAAAGTCACCACTGAGAGGGCTGAAATGTTCCCCCATCTGTCTTCTGGGTTTGTGAGATCCGAAATGCGATTGGCCAGAGCCACGATGATGTCACTCCAGAGTATGCATGCAGGAGACACCATTTCCAGCACAAGCTCTGAAGGCCCAGCACTGTAAGGCGGACCCTTCAGAGCCCATGTGCCGATGAGGTCATCGGATGCATGCAGTCTTAAACTAGCACAGTTTAGGACAGGGATATGCAATTAGCGGACCTCCAGCTGTTGCAAAACTGCAAGTCCCATCATGCCTCTGGATGTCATGCTTGTGGCTGTTAGTGTCTTGCAGAACTACAAGTCCCATGAGGCATAGCAAGACACTAACAGCCACAAGCATGACATCCGGAGGCATGATGGGACTTGTAGTTTTGCAACAGCTGGAGGTCCGCCAATTTCATATCCCTGGTTTAGGAGATATTCAGAGATATTCACAGTACCTACAGGCAAGTCTTATTATAGGCTCACCTAGAGGTACAAGTGGTAGTACAGAGTTTACTACCACTTTAAACAGCAGAAATGGTTAGAGGTTTGTGCAATCCAAATGGCATATGTAGAAGTGATCCCTCTCCAGCCAGTCCCTGCTCTTCTGTGCAAAATGTCCAATACTTCGTTGCTGATCGCATAATTGAATGGACCTAAAGTAAGACAGATGAGAGCTACAGATCTGGTCACTGCCCCGCACTATGCAATAGATAAGGAAAGAGGTCTGTGCTAAATTCCACATGAGCTGGTAAAAGGACAGAGAGGAATCACTGATGTAGCTGGCCAGCTTGAACTTGTAATATATGCAAAGAATCCCTGTCCTTATGCAAGAAATATGTAAAGATATATAGCAAGGTGAAGAAAAGATCCTGGACCTGTCAACACTAAGACCCTTTTCACACTGAGGCGGTTTTCAGGCGTGTTAGCACTAGAAATAGTCTTTAAATAACGCCTGAAAACCGCCTCCAATTAATTTCAGTGTGAATTTTTGCACCGGCCCCAGTGTGCATTAGGAAAAGTCCTGCAAGCAGCATCTTTGCAGTTTGGGAGTGCTGTTTACACTGCTCCCAAAACACCCTGCCCATTAAAGTGAATAGGCAGCGCATCAGAAGCACCGTTACAAGGGCACTTTTAACCCCTTCTTTGGGGTTAAAAGCACCCCGCTAGTGGCCAAAAAGCACTGCAAAAACGAGTGGCACTTTAGCACCAACGACCGGGTGCTGCAGTGTGAAAGCAGCCTAAAAGCGCCCCACTGTTGGGCAAAAAGTGCTGCAAAAACGAGTGGTGCTTTACTGCCAAACGGTCGGGCACTGCAGTGTGAAAGTAGCCTTAAGGTGGGCACAATAGGAGTTATTTTGCCATAATGTGCATTATTGCACACTATGGTAGAAGTCCCCTGATGTAGATTTTGGTGCGCTATAATGCGCAAAACCATGTGTAAAGACCAGGAACTCATTTAAAGTGTATCTAAAAGAAAAACGTTTTTTTTCTGCCATTTTGGGTAGAGTAAGGGAGGGTTATAACCCTGTACAGCTTTTTTTTTTTTGGTGATGTGGGCGATGATATGATCCTTCCATGATATATACAGAGTGTTAACTCCTTGGTGCCATCGTAACACATAGGCGGCGGCAAAGTGGGTGGACCCTAACACAAGGTATCCATAGATGGCCAAGATTTTGTGTGCTACGAATACTCATTGTGCGCACCCAGCACAGTGACCGAGCTGTTATAGATCGCTCTTGGTCTGATCAGCTCTCAATCATGTGACCATTGTGACAGTCAATCACAATGGTCATGTGATCAGGAAGTCCGTTTCCCCCTCCTCCTACCTGTATAGAACTACTTAAAAGGAATGCAAGAGTTGGATGGGAAAGGGTTAAAATACATATGTAGATGCTGCTCGTGTTTTTTTTTTTTTTATATAAATGCAGGCTGGATTTTCTGCTCGGTAACCACAATTTGTTATTTACTGTTCTTCACTTCCTAGGCCAATTTGGAAGGATTTGATAAATATCTAATCCTTTGACAGTGCAGATCCTAGACATATACATGTTCATAGATGGATAAAATAAAGAATACATTTCCAGATGGTTGGATAATTATTCTCTGGAGATGCCCATTTAAGAAATGTTATCAGTACAAATGATCATTTTAGGCAGTTACAGTCTAAAAGATATCCGGCTACTGTTCATAGTGCAAATGATGGGAACAGTCTAACCAGTTACCCTCAAATCGAACACGTCACAATAAATGACTGCAACTGTGTTCCTGTTGATCATTCACTTACACTCATACATTAGGCATTACTGAAAGAGTGATTCTAGTCAACACGTGAAAGAAAATAATTAAACAATTGCTATAATGTCCAAAATTACATACTAGAACATATGATCAAAAGCAGGGAACAGGAAACATGTAAAAAAAAAAAAAAAAAAAAAGTTATTCCGGCCATAGACAGATCAAAATTTGATCGGTTCAGCAGTAACCAGACGACTTTCAATCAATCAGTCTATGGGCAGGCTGGTTGTACTCAATTTGATTGATCCATCAACTTCAGCACAACCAGCCCGTTTTTTATTTTTATTTTTTATTTGACCGATCACTACCATCAGCCATAATTGCCAGCAATGATCATTATATTCTGCAGGTGGGGAAGGCTTCCCATCGCCAGAACACAATAGCGCTGCAGGAGGGATTCCCCCAACAATGATTGTGTTGATGGAAGAATCAAGCAATTTTCTTTAAAGTGGTTCTAAAGGCCTGAGGTTTTTTACCATCCTGCATTTTATGCAGGATGGTAATAAAATAAACAAACACAACACACCTATGTGCAGCAGCCCCCCTAATACTTACTTGAGCTCCATCGGGATCCAGCATGGTGCACAAAAGCCTCTCTGGGGACTCTGCCTCCCGCTGCTGTCAGACAGTGAGCAAATGAGGAGAGAGGGTGCAGGGCCAAGCCACTACTCTAAATGGAAAAGCAGAGCAGCGGCTCGGGAGCAAGCCTCCTTGGGTGAACCCCTAGAAAGCTGCTTGCTCGGGGGGGGGGGGGGGGTCTTGGGAGGCAGGAGGGGCCAGGAGCACCGCCGGTGGAACAGAGAAGAGGATCGGGGCTGCTCTGTGCAAAAGTGCTGCACAGAGCAGGTAAGTGACAGGTTTGTTATTTTTATTTTTTTTAATTGCCTTTAATATCACTTTAATTCAGCTTGTGAATGAAAGAAATAAAATTGCATAATGAATGGCCTACCTTACAGCATTTTTATTTTTGATTGTAACGGGAAATCCCTAGTTGTCACTGGAATGCTCTTCCCCACTGGAAGATGTACCTTTAAAGCCTTTAAAATACTCTATACACATCCTCTACTTAATGACCCTCTAATCTGTTTTTCATAAAATTCTTTCTTGCTGTGTCTTTCTGCCGCCTTGTAACGTTCTCTTTGAAAGCTCACAGATGACAAGACCATCCAATGGGAAGGAAAAAAAAAATGGAAATTCCTAGCATTTAAGAGTTACAAGGTTTTATAACATGAATAAATAGCACTGGTCTGTGCTGCACAATTAAAGACGCACTGATGGATGAACTGAACTATACCCATTTAGAGGAAATGGTCATTTCATGCAAGGGAATTAAAAAGGAGAAGTATGGCAATCGGGGGGTTATTGCAGTTGTATAGTTGCCTAGGTGGATGCAGCATCTGTCCCCCGGTGTCTCTGCACTGAGAACCGAGCCATTGAACACCGCCGATCGCTTGGTTCTCTCGGCTTCCCCAGAAGAGAGCTGCTGCCTGTCAGCATCTCTCCTGCTCTGCTCTTCCACACTCACTGGAGCGCTGCGATGTGGAGGGGTGGGGAGCGCTGCGATGTGGAGGGGTGGGGAGCGGCCGTCTCAGTGGCTTGCCGAGAGGCTGAGACGGCCATCAGTCCAGGCACCTGGCCGATCCAGACTTACGGAGTTGGAATGATCTGTGTGACGTCAGACCTCTCTGCTAAAAACAGGTCACAGATGTGCAAAACTAATTGCACTCCTGCGACCCATAGGAGGAGCTAAGCCAAAAAAGCTCAGGCTGGACTTCTTTAAAGTGGTAGTAAACCCGCTGAAATGTATTATTTTTTTCATACCTGTAAGGGAAAAGGCATAATGAGCTAGTATGCACCGCATACTAGTACATTATGAAACACTTACCTTAGAACGAGGCCCTGACATATCGCCTGATGCACGCAGAGGGAGCCGACATGTTCCCTCGGCATGTCTTCCGGATATCGTGGCTCTGGCGCTGTGTGTGGCCGGAGCCGCGTTATCGTCAATCCCACGCATGCTCGCGGGAGATTTCTTCCCAGCGGGGTCTGGCGTCTGCCGGGCTTCCAGCCGAGAAACGCCTCTGCAGTGAAGGCTCATTGCCAGGGGAATATCTCCTAAACCATACAGGTTTAGGAGATTTTTTTTTTTTTTTTTACCTACAGGTAAGCCTTATTATAGGCTTACCTGTAGGCAAAAGTAAAAAAATTTACTATACAACCACTTTAAAGTCTGTAAAGCGGGTCAACTCACTAACCTGTACAAGTTCTTTCAAACTCACCTTGAAAGTGTACAAGTGATTTTATCTAACAAGTTTCATGGGCAATTTAAATGGAAGCCTTAATCTCTCATGAAATCATAGTTTTGTTTATGGAACATAAAGTCCAAACAGGTATTTATGATACAGAAGCACCAAAGAACAAAAAAAAAAAAATAAAAAAAATAAAGTTTGCTTTAAAGGGGTTGTAAAGGTAAATGTTTTTTCACCTTACTTCATTCTATGCATTAAGGTGAAAAAACATCCGACAGTCCCGGCGCCCCCAGCCCCCCGTTTTACTTACCTCACCCCTCGAAAGTCCCGCGCTCGTCCCCCCGACATCCTTTCCACCGTTCAGCCTGGCCGCTGATTGGCTGGAGTGGATGGAAAGCAGCGCAGCCATTGGCTTGCGCTGCTGTCAATCACATCCACTGATGCGGAGCGCCGGGGGGCGGGGCCGTGTGATACAGCGAGCGGCTATAGCCGCCGGCTGTATCACGGGAGCGTGCCCGCAGATGCTTCTCACCATGCGAGGGAGCTCAAAACGAGCTGCACAGTGGAGGCAAGTATAACGTTTTTTTTTTTTTTTTTTTTTTTTTAAATAACAAATTCACTTTACAATCCCTTTAACTGATTATAAAATGTGCAAGCTGAATCTTGGTTTCAATTCTTAACCCCCCCCCCCCCAGACTGACAATGTTTCTGTGCCTCCTGTGCTCATTCCTCCAGAGAGTGGTCTCTCACTAATGCAAGAGGTGTGTTACGGGCCAGACCACCAGGTAAAAACCAGAGAAAAGAAAACTGATGCAGCCACCACCACTAATAATTGGTAAGCTGCAATATAATACATTTTTTGTTTCAATACCACTTTAGGGGGGTAACACCCAAAAAGGGGTAGCTCTGCTTGTTTGCATCTCCCCCACCCCCACTCTGCTGCAACTCACGCATGAGCAGTAGGAAACAGGCTGTGAAGCTTCACTTCCGGTTTCCCTTTCTAGAGATGCCGGAGCCTGCACCTGAGGCCGATTGAAGTATCAGTTTAGGTGAGGATGTTGTTGGATCCCTGGACAGGTAAGTCAGCAGCTACAGTATTTGTAGCGGCTCACTTTTTTTTTTTTAGGAGGAGCCTGGAGGTCCTCTGAAGTCATCATAGTAGTGGATTTTCTTTAAAAACACAACCATGGTACTACCACAGTTCATCCTAAAGTAAAAACGTACTACACTGAGATTACTTTCACAGCAACCAGGAAGAGACAAAGCTCATTCATTTCAGACCTCTCATATATCGATACGCATGTATCTACAGAATTCACTTTTCCAAAAGCACGTCTTGTGAATTCTGCCTGCTGCCCCTATCTGGCTATGAGAAAAGCGCTGATGTGTATTTTAAGTGACCTTGGTGATAGTCCCAGGCCTGCAGTACAGCAACTGCTGCTCTTTGAAGTCCATGCAAGAACAAGGACAAGGACATTGACCTTCTCTTCACACCAAAGCAAGCTCTTTATTTTCTGGATAAAAATTGGGTCCTTAGTGATGTACTCACTTAATATGCTTAGAATGCCACAATATTAGACAATGGGTTAAATCAGATACAAAAATATGGGGATTACAGCAGTGAGATTTCCCCACACTAATTTGTGTGCCCCCTAGAAGGTCAGAACAAAGGGGTCACCTTCACAGCTGGACTCTCCAATTAGTGTCTTCTACATTACGGAGAATCCATTAGTGGAGCAGGACACAATATGGCTTTTTAATAGATCTAGTAATTCTACCAAAATATCACGTTGATAGAGTCCCTGATAGGTATAAAAAGCAAATATGTCATTCAAATTTCAGCAGCCGAGTAAATTTGAAAAAACTCTTTTTCAGCAGAGAGTCTTTTACGTAAAGAATTAGGCCTCATGTACAAAGAGCATCTGTTTAGCACCTCTGAACGCCAGAACTCCTGGGCGGAGAAAGAAAAAACACCACGCCTAAAGCCACGTTTTGCACATGCATTAAAGCACATTAAGTGTTTGAGCATTTATGGATTCCATTGGCCAGAATATTCATTTATTCTGGCCATTGGAATGCATGAACATTCAAAACTTACCTAGCGTTTAGGTGTGCACGTTTCTCTGCTTTTCAGCTCCTCTCCAGAATGCGCTTTTGAGGTTTGTTTGTTTTTTTCAGCCTGTGAACGCTCCTCCTAATATGCCTGTAAATGCATGCATGGGTACATAGGCCAATATAAAAAAATAAAAAATAAAACACACAACACCATTCCCCGCTGGGTGATCTATGTACATTATAAGAATTTTAACTGTTGCAGATTCCCAACTTTTGTTATTCTGAGGAAATCCCTGTGCGTTTGTCTGTGTCCATGTAGGAAAGCGAGTCTCTAAGGCGCCTTTGACATTGGGGTGGGAGCGGCGTCGGCGGTAAAACAGCGATATTTTTAGCGCCACTTTACCGTCATTTTTGCAGCACTATTCGGCTATTAGCGGGGCGGTTTTAACCCTCACTAGCGGCTGAAAAAGGGTTAAAACCACCTCTGCAGCAGCGCTATGCTGGTGGTATAGCTGCGCTGCCCCACTGATTTCAATGGGCAGGAGTGGTGGAGGAGCGGCGTATACACCGCTCCAAAGATGCTGCTAGCAGGACTTTTTCTGGCGTCCTGTCAGCGCACCGCTCCAGTGGAAAAGCCCTCGGGGGTATCACATTGGAGAGACGGCTGTTTCAGGGCGCTTTGCAGGCACTATTTTTAACACTGTAGTGCCTGCAAAGTGCCCCAGTGTGAAAGGGGCCTAATGGGATTGAATTTTTTTTTTTGTTGCAGGGATGAGTAAAATCTGACTTGTATCTTAGTGCAGACTTCTGGGAAAATTGGTGAGCCAATAACACAAGCAGGAAATTGTGTTTCTGGGGGGCGTTATGTATACATTCTGTGTACAGAACACCTCCAGGTAGCCATATTGCATTTTCAGAAAACGACAGAGTTGCAGATTGAAAAGGAAAGGTAATTTTTAATAACATTCAATGACAATATGACTTGTGTCACAACTGTAGACGCTATATATATATATATATATATATATATATATATATATATATATATATATATATATATATATATATATATATATATATATATATATAATTATTTTTTCTTTAATTGCTATCCCCCCCCCCCCCCCCATGAAAGCCTCCGGAGCAAACTATATCTTTCTGCTAAGCGAAGCCTATAGATTGAATTCGCCATTGTTGCAGACCCATGGTGAAGCGGGGATGTGCCTCCGGCACCTTCCTCCTTGCATTGCTCACAATACCTTCTGTGAAAATGAAAGGGTAGCTCTGGGCATCCTCCAACACCACAATGGAAATCAATGGAAACTCCATAATACGCTTAGAGAGTAGATTTACAATGAGCCAAAAAACAAAAAAAGGAACACAATTTAAAATGAAGAGCAACTTAGAAAAAAAAAAAAAAAATAAAAAAATTATAGAAAAATCTGAAATGTTGTTACTTGCTTCTCTACTGGCAGATTAAAAGTGAATTCCAGGTAGGTTTTTTATTTAACAAGGTAGAGATTATGACATTGCAGCTCCACCTTAGCCAATCGGAGAATACTTTGCATCCTTTGAGAAACTGCAAAGTTTTCTCTGAATTCGAGTGGGCACCCCCTTGTGGTTACTGCAGCAGGGGGCAGCCACTTGGCACAGGACCCTGAAGACAGCAAGTTGACTGTAGTAGCGGCAGCTACTACAGGGATTCTCTGCTTTCACAGGGATCGGCCAAGTATGGAAAATGCATACTTACATTACTGAAACCCATCGGAAAACTTTTAACTGAGTGATCAGCTCATCTGTTTAATCACCGTACACTCCAAGTCATAATCAGCAGCCAACCTTCCCTGCCATTTACAACAGACCTTTCCAAATCACTTGGCATGCATGGAACACTCCCTTATACATGTAAATTAGTACTAGTTATGACTCACCTTTCACATCAGTAAGGTTTGGGTCAGGAACATTGCTACTAATGTCTATCAATGTCCCCTCAGACTTGCAACGAGGCAGACCATTGGCATTCGCAGATCGAATCTTCTGAGCAGCCATCGTGTTATGGGAGCCCGCTTACTCAGGAAGTCATTTTCAGCTACTAAGAGAAACTTGTCCAGTCAACCAACCAAAAAGCAAAGGCAGCTGCAAAATAAAAACAGAGTTTGTTAGGGAAAATGTCTAAGCAATCTAAATGGGCAAGAAAAGAAAAGAAAAGAAAAAAAAAAAAAAAAAAAAAAAAAAAACCCCACACACAAAGGGCATAGGAATTCAATAAGGCTGCTGTGCCACTTTTCTGGCGTTAATACCTCGTTAATATATTTTGCCAAAATCATAAAGCATTTACAACACCGACTCGTGCATACCAGATTGAGATTAAATGCACCACTTTTACGTTGTGTCACATTGAATACTCCAAATGTAAAAGTCAGCCTAATTAAAGTGGTTGTAAACCCTTACAACCAACTGACCTACAGGTAAGCCTAGATTAAGGCTTACCTGTAGGTCCAAGAAATATCTCCTAAACCTATACGGTTTAGGAGATATTTACCCGAAGACAGCCACCGCATGCACCGTAGACAGCGGCGTGCAGGCGCACTGGGCAGGCCACAGATCGCGGCGATATGCCGCGAGTGTCGGCTCCCGTGCGCATGGGCGGGAGTGACGTCATCGTGGCTCCGACAAATCACGGCGCTGGAGCCGCAAGACCCGGAAGTCGCTCCAGGATCCATGGCAGCGGTGAAGAGGAAGACCTCTTCGGGGGCTTCGTTCTCAGGTAAGTTATTCATAATGAGCTAGTATGCTATGCATACTAGCTCATTATGCCTTTGCCTTACAGGGTGTGCTTTTTTTATTTTTATTTTGCCTTTACTTCCTCTTTAAGACCAACTTTCTTATGGCATACACAGAAAAACTGACTTAGATTGTGAAAGTGTCTCGTGCATTCTAAAAGTGGCACGGTAGCAGCCAAATTTCACCACTTTTAGAATGCAGGAAAGACACTTTTGCAAAACCTGCCTGCTCCAGTCTTTATAAATTCAAGGGAATAGCAATGCCAGTGGCAAAAATAAAAAGGATCAATAGATCTCATACATAAAAGTTCAACAGAAGCAGCTACTAATATTCACAAAAGGTTCCTAAAGGGTGCATCCAAAAGGAATAATACGGCTTCTATTTACCATCCACGCAATTGTCATTATAGGTAAACAGCTGATGACCCATTCAAGAACTACAGCTGTTGTGGCAATCTACACCAACACACATGTACAGAACCTAGGCCTACCACGTGACGATCACAAAGATATTTGATGGTGTATAGAAAGGTCTCGCATGGGCAGAAAATTTTTTTTTTGCAAAAATAACAAAATGACTGGCGTTCAAAATAAAAGTAGAATGTGTTGCTTGCGATAATTTGCTTACACATTTGCCAAGTACCGTTGATTTTCCTGGTTCTCATGAGGTTTGTCCGGAAAATGTTATCCTTGGAAACATGCAATCATCTGTACCAGTCTTTGTTTCTGCATCAGTTTCAATCTTTACATCTTCCTGGCCGATAAAAGCGACTGTTTATAGCTGACATTTAAAGTGAACCTATCCTCAAAATATAGTCTCCAGCATACCTCACTTACCTTAGGCCAGCCATACACAAAAGTGAATTTCTTTCTAGCAACCTGAAGAAATTTGCTAGACTCTCTCTCCCCCCCCCACCAAAAACAACAAATAGACAGTGTTGATATGGGAATCCCTCCTGCCAAGCCATTGTTTGTTCCCGGCGGGACCATGATTATTGCCACCATTGATAAGCACACATAAAACCCGGCATGCTGGTTGTACCCAAGTTGATCGATCAACTTGGAATGTTCAGCCTGCCCATACATGGCTTGAATCTCGGCTGGTTCCTGCTGAACCGCCCAAGGTCTGAACCGTGTATGGTCTGCCTAAAGCCCCATACACACGGGCCGAACTGTAGTGTGCACCCAGCTTTGGATTTGGGCCTCTTGCAACCCTTTACATTATAAAAGCCCTAAAAAAATAAAAATGATTTAGTGACTGATTATATGATCTTTATGGAAGAGGAGGATTAAACTATTTGAACTTCCGGCTGCAGACGATACATGAACCCCCCTGACATTTGGTAATTTGAGAGTGCCACAGAAGAGAAAAAAAAAAAGGTGACAACCTCTCAGGTACCTGCATAATCGAACAAAAGTAAAGAAGCACATGGGTGAGCCAATCTGTAGGACAACAGAAAAAAAATAAAAATAAAATAAAATAATAAAATGAGTGAAATAAGTACAGGCAGTCCGAGTTACTAACGACTCCTACTTATGAACGGACCTCAATGCCAGCTGCTTGTGCTCTACATTGGCCCTGGATACCTCCGAGCAGGTATCTTGCAGGACCAAACACATCCCACACTGCAGTACTACATGGCCAGAAGCGCCCGGAACATCCCACATCCCAGCACAGGCTGAAGTTACACTTAAAAATGCACAGTTCCGACTTACACACAAATTCCACTTATGAACACAATAGGGACTGTAGGTTTGTTCTTAACCCAGGGACTGCCTGTATTTGACCCCTTTGCAAAACAGGACTCAGTATTTGTTGGCAAGAGGTCAGACATTTCTTGTAGTTGGCCACTAGGTTTGCAAACATCTCAGGAGGGTCCCACTCCTCTTTGCAGATCCTCTCCAAGTCATTAAGGTTTCGAGGCTGGCATTTGGCAACTCTATCCTTGAGCTCCTTCCACATATTTTCTATGGGATTAAGGTCTGGAGACTGGCTAGGCCACTCCAGGACCTTAATGTGCTTCTTAAGACACTCTTTCGTTGCCTTGTCTGTGTGTTTTGAGTCATTGTCATGCTGGAATACGCATCCATGACCCATTTTCAATGCCATGGCTGAGGAAAGGAAGTTCTCACCCAAGATTTGACAGTACATGACCCCCATCCATTGTCTCTGATGCGGTGAAGTTGTTCCCTTAGCAGAAAAACACCCCCAAAGCATAAGGTTTCCACCTCCATGTTGGACGATGGGGATGGTGTTCTTGGGGTCATAGGCAGCATTCCTCCTCCAAACACGGTGATTTGATACCAAAGCTTGATTTTGGTCTCATCTGACCACAACACTTTCACCCAGTTCTCCACTAAATTATTCAGATGTGCATTAGCAAACTTAAGATGGGCCTGTACATGTGCTTTCTTGAGCAGAGGGACCTTGTGGGTGCTAAAGGATTTCAGACCTTCACGGCGTAGTGTGTTACCAATTGTTTTCTTGGCAACTATGGTCCCAGCTGCCTTAAGGTCATTGACAATGTTTTCCCTTGTTATTCAGGAATTGGGCTAGGCCCCTTAGTTCCAGTGAATGGAACCCTTAAGGTGTCAGCATACCAACACACTTTGGACAATTTCACTCTCCCAACTTTGTGGGAAAAGTCTTGGGATGGCCCTTTCCTGTTCTAACATGATTGTGCAGTTGAGCAAGTTTGGTCACAGGAGGGAAATTTGCTCGATTCCCCCATCAGCACAAACGAGTGCAGATGCAGGAATCCCTCCTGCCAGGCCATTGTCTTCTCCCTGTGGGAGGAGGCGGGGAATCCATCCCCACTGGGAGAAGATATTGATTGCGGCTATAGCAAGAGAATCCAGTTAATTGATAGATCAACTTGATACATTCAGCCTGCCCATTAACAGTTCGAATCTCAGCCTGTTCCTGCTGAACCAGCTGAGATTCGAACTGTGTATGGCCGGCCTTAGACAGATCCAGCCAAATGACATTACGCACAATGCTCCCTCAGTGAAATGTATTACACTCTGCTTTGCAAACATGTATCCAACAAGTGTTGATATATGAAGGCAATTTCTTATCATTATGAGGTATTGAGATACTGCAATGTTTATCTAACTCTCACACTTTAAAGGCATTCCTATGTAAACAGTCTCATGGTATAAACCAGAACAGAAGCCAAAAGGACACCACTACTAGATGAAGATCGTACAATTAGGAGGTAACAATTTATGGAAGGTCTGCAAAAGAAGAGAGTGACATTTAGCCAACCCTCTTTGTTACTGTGGGGCAGTTTAAAAAGTAGCATTTCAAAGGCAAAAACACCAAATGGCAGCTTCACCTGAGAATGTAACAAAGTTATGAAGAAAATGGCCACGAGATAAGGCATTATTGGCAACATATTTTCAATACATTAACAAGATACCAGTTGTGTGTGTGCACGCACGCGCATGAAATATCGTAGGAATATGACATTTCATTTAACACATACAAGCACATCACACAATAAGTTTTGATAGTTAAAAGGCGGTTTAAATAATTAGTAACATTTCATTTTTGGAGATACCCACTTCCCAAGGGGCTGTCAACACACAGTACCAGCGACTTAATTTCTTCAACACTATACAAAAGGTGATAATGGGATTTGCAGCACTGAGAGGAAAAAAAAAAAAAAAAAGTTAAATATAAAATTTGAGAAATGCATTTGCATTTCACAGTAGATTATTCACCCATAAACTCCTCAATTCATTGCCAACGTACCATGTGCAAAAAGTTGTGGTATGCTAAATAAACTTCCAAAGAAACTATTATTGTTCTGTGTTGTACAAATGAGTATGACTGCTCAGGTTGGTTAAGGTGGGACGATCGATCGATTAGCGCAGTGATGGTCGGTGTATTCTGACAGTGGAGGAGTCCTGCTCTCAGAATACAATAGCTCAGCACGGAAGATTCCTCTACCCACCTCATATGTGTGGCTGGGGGGGGGGCGGACACATTTATTTTCGTCCAAAAAAAAAAAAAAAAAAAAAGTAACGTATGGTCAGCTTTAGCCACTTTAACCACTTGCCGCCCGCCCTATAACAAAAGCACAGCGGCATAGTGGTTTCAAAAACCTGACCAGACATATGACGTGATCAGGATTTTGAGCCGCTGCGCGCCCCCGGGGGCGCGCATCGCGGCGATCGTTGCTGCGGGGTGTCAGTCTAACACCCTGCAACTACGATCTCGGTAAAGAGAGGGGGGGTCTGTGCTAATCTATTATCGGCACAGCCCCCCCCCCCCCCAGGATGCCCACACTGGACCACCAGGGATGCCACCAGACCACCAGGGATGCCCAGCACAAGGTATGCCACCCTAGACCACCAGGGATTCCAGTCAGTGCCCCAATGGGCATCACTGATTGGCATGCATTAGTACAGTATAAAAAAAAAATACAATGCTGCCTATGAGTGCCCCTCCGTGCCGCCTATCCATGCCAATTTGTGCTACCCATCGGTGCCCATCAGAGCCACCTATCAGTGCCACCTCATCAGTGAAGGAGAAAAACTTATTTACAAAGTTTTGAAACAAAAAAAAAAAAAAAAAAAAAAATTTTTCTCCAAAATTTTCGGTATTTTTTTTTTATTGGTTTAGCAAAAAATAAAAACCGTAGAGCTGATCAAATACCACCAAAAGAAAGCTATTTGTGGGAAAATTTCATTTAGGTACAGTGTAGCATGACCGCGCAATTGTCATTCAAAGTGTGACAGCGCTGAAAGCTGAAAATTGGTCTGGGCTGGAAGGTGTTTAAGTGCCCTGTATTGAAGTGGTTAAAGCGGAGTTCCAGCCTGGGGAATTTTTTTTTTTATTTTTTTTTATTAAGTCAGCGGCTACAAATACTGTAGCAGAGGCCTTTTAATGTAAGGGCACTTGCACTTACCTGTCCGGGAGCCCGTGGTGTCAGCACCAAGCCAATGCGGCCATCGGCTCTAGGTGCAGGCATTGTTAGCAAGGGAAACCAGCAGTGAACCCTTCAGGTTTCACAGCTGGCTCCCTACTGTGCATGCGTGCAGCACTTTGTGAGGCAGCAGAGGGGGGAAGGAGGATTGCCCAAATCACTCAGGGAAATGATGTACCTTGCCGCGGTGACATAGGACGCAAGTCCAGAAGGGGTGGGGGGGGGGGGTGAGAAGAAAAAAAAAAAAAAGGTACTAAACAGCCCCCAAAAAATATATTTATAGATAGATAACCCAAAAACGAGAAGGGGGGGGGGGCTGTACTATTGCTTAAGGCTCCATGCACACTGAAGCTCATAAACAGCCCATAAATTCCCCTCTATGTTGTCCTATGTGTCCATGCACACATGGACGTTTTTTCAGCTAAAAAAAAAATGCCATTACAAAAAACATTGAAACACTCACTGCAAAGCTACTGGCGTTTTTATAACATTATTTTAACGTCCAGTGTGCATAGAGCCTAAGACCGAATTGTCTTTTTTCCTGAAACGCCGCTTTAACTCCAGATCAAATATTTTACAAGGCTAGTTTAAAGTAAAAATTGAAGGGTTAAGAAAACTGCCTTTGTCTCATTGTAGACAAAACGTGTCTTGATGTTAACCCAACATTGTTGTTTTCTGTGAATTCACCACTCAAGTCAATTCAAAAGAAACATCAGCAGGGGTCAGTCTAACAAATTGCAATTCACATCAGTTTCTGGGAATCACAGGACCAGCTTAAAAAAACAAAAACAGTAAAAACCAAAACAGAGTGAAACTGCAAGCCAACAATAAAAAGGAGTATATTGTCTGCACACACTGAAACTGCAGAACAATGGCTGGAACAGCATAAATGGTGCCACACACCTTGCTAAACCCTGGGACAACAGACTCACAATCTTCATGGTATCTACAGTACATGTTTATAAAGAGATCAATGCAGTTTAGGGACCCATTCAATGACATTGGTAGTTAAGCTGCCCCAGGATTGCATGATGTATGGTTAACAGCTCATATACATGAATGCGCAATTTGCGCTGTTGTAAAGTAGATTTACATTGCATTTGACATGTGCTGCAGCAAAGTTTTGAAGGATTTCATTCAAGATACTTGAATGGGACATAACAGGACTTTCCCAAAAAAAAAAAAGAAAGATATTTGTTAGTTGAGAATATTTTTTCCTATCCTGCTCCTTCGAATTTTCTCGTCACTACAGAAAGGGAAAAAAAAATAAAATACAAACAAAACAATTCGAATCCCACTAATGATTAACACACAAAATTGCTAACAGAAATTCTGCTAAATGTGCGGCCAGACTAAAGCCCAGCCCACACAAAGTAAAAACAAATCGGACCAACAATGGCTCGGTTTTCCTTGACGTTTCACAGCAGGTCAAAACAAAGGTACTAACTGTACAAAAATTCTTGAACATCGGAGGCTTCTTTTTTGTGGCTTGTGGTTTCTGATCATGCGCAGTCTTTTACATCAGATGTTCCTCATGCGAAAACAGTACATATTAAATGAAAATCATTTTATGGAGCTTGTCCCTTCAGAAATGTGCTTGCAAAGTCTGAATCAGATGTTGAAATTTGTATTTATGCACTATAAGAAAATTGAACAATTGTTCCTTGTACCAATTTTCTCATAGTGTATAGTTTCATAGTTAGTAAGGTTGAATAAAGACACCAGTCCATCCAGTTCAACCTGAGTGAGTGTCTACCCCTATCCCTGTACATTGCACAGTCACATTGGTCCCTACCCTCAAAGAGTCCACAATCCAAGGTCCCCATTCATATACTAGGGACAATTTTGGACAGAAGCCAAATTAACCTACCTGCATGTCTTTGGAGTATATCCCACAAATGTATGGGTGTATGTGTTGCAGCGCTCATGCTTCTCATCATGTGTGTTATACAAGTAAAAACAATCTGATTGGTTGCTGGGACAACAGCTGTACTTTTGATCTTACTTCTATTTCCTTTCTATATTTTTTTATTTTTATGAAATTGGCCCCTTGATAAGCCATACATGAATCACATTTCATTTACTAAAAACACTTATTATTGAAATGCTGCTGATCTCTGGTGGCCTCTTTCCAGCCACTTCCCGTCTACATGCCCTATACAAAAGCGATGGTTGCCACCTTGGTCAGTGTCCAGACTGGAATACAAACCAGGGAAATCCAGTGCTGCAAGCCAGAAAATAATGTGCTGCCCCTACATTCCTAAATGGAATTCCAATTTCAGGTGCTGTGTGCAGAAATGGCAATATGCACATACTGGCATTACGAAAATGGGGCACCCTGGTCTCAACCCACTGGTCTATATGGCACACAAACCACAACAACTGAAAAGAAGTTGATGGGAATGTATGGGAGACAAGAGGGGATTTGGCAGCAGACCATCTGGGTCATCTCTAATTAAACAGCATTATATAATTAATTCCTGTACTGTCAGTCTGCAATTTTATAGGGCCATGTATGTTCTAATCTAAGCGGTATACCAACATCAAAAGGCCATGCAGAGAAGTTGTATGTTGTAAGAAGCAATATGTAACATATCTGAGTCCCTCTGGCTGGACTCCCTGCTCGCCTCGTCTTACCTCCTCCTCAGTAAAGCATGCAGGATCAGCGCTCTTCCGGTTTACACTCACACAATAGCTCAAAGCTATAAATACTCATTAGTTTGGGCAGACTGGGTGGGTGTAAAATGTCCAAACTCTCCCCCCTCCAGGGGATCTCTTGGGAAACTCAGCCAGTATCTGGTGAGAATTAGTGAACAGGACATCAGATTTCACCTTGGAGATCACTCCAGGCCAGTCTATTGTACACATTAAGCAAATCATATTTCACATGCTGGGAGACCACAAAGGCTCAGAGGGGTCAACACTACTGACGGGATTAAATATTAAACCCATCAGCCCCTGACACATACCCATTTGCAGAGCTATATTGTCCGTATGTGCAAAGTCAAAAAGGTATGTTTGCTGTATGTAAACATGCAAAGTAGCTCTCTATTCTTTTAAGTATATAATTATACTTTTTTTTTTTTTTCAATTACATTTATTTTACAAAGAAGGCATGTCCAGCAACAGTGCTAAGTATGACTGCTAATGAACGCACAAGATGATTTTAAAGTTGAGATCCTTGGTTTTAGGGGTGCACCCAGTGGTGTATTTTGGTTTTGTGCTGCCCTGGGCAAGGAGTAAAATTGGGCACCCCTTCATCTAAGTGTCGGATCACACTGAGGCAGCACGACAACCTCAGGCGACCTGGACATGACCGCTGTGGCGACTTTTAAAAACGACTTCTCTAAAGAAATCAGTACAAGTCGCCCCCAAAGTCATACAGGAACCTCTTTCTAAGTCGGAGCGACTTGTGTCGCTCCGATTATAAGGGTTCCATTGTACAGAACGGGATGCAACTTGTCGGGCATCTAAGTCGCCTGACAAGTCATCCCAGTGTGAACCAACCCCAACTCTGTCTCACCCCAGCTGCTTTAAAATTTACGCATGCTCGTGCAACAGTGACAAATAACATACATTTTACTATCCATTGGTGAGGCTTTAAAAGCCTTTACAGGTTACCACTTTAGATTTACACAGGAGGTCTGGTGCTAGAATTACTGCCCATGATCTGACATTTGCGGCGATACTTCATATGTGGGACAATCACTGTCTGCGTGCATGTGGGACCGACATGCGCGTTCATCTTTCTGTCCTATAGGGCTGCATGACCCCCGACTTTCTACTGATTGGCCTTGTGCTGATCACATGCACAAAAAAAAAAAAATATATAATAATAATAATAATAAAATAAAAACACACACACACACACACACAACACTGAGCTTGTGCAGAGTACCCCCAAGGCTCTGTACTATCAGGAGATGGATAAAGAACAGTGCAAGAAAGGGAGGATCAGTGAAGACAGGATCATCCTTTTTACACAATGTACAGGATTAACCCCATAGGTTCCACAGTGAGCGTAACAAGCATGCTTTACTGCATATACAGACTGAATTTACTGTTATTGGTTTAGTAACAGCAAGTAAGACCCCGTACACACTATTCGATTTTCTACAGATTTGTGTCTTCAGCTTTACCAAAACCATGCAGTGCAAGGGCCTGTCTTATTGCATACCAATTGAAACTCTTATGGCTCCTTCACACAGAGGTGTCCGTGTACAGAGCCCACTCTGCTCAGCAGGGGAATCGCTCCATTGATCCTCTGAGCAGAAAGATGACAGGTCTGTCTCTGCACCCTGTGCAGGGATGGACCTGTCAGAGTGCCGCTCTCCCCTATGGGGGGAAATTGGATGAGGAGGGGCCGTAGAGTCCGTCTACATCTGATCCGATGGCGGATTTCGGGTCGGATGTCAGACATGTCACCGCCGACATCCGGCCCTCCATAGAGGTCTATGGAACGTCCGTTCAGGTCCGCCTAAAAAACTGACAGTGTGTGAAAGAGGCCTTAAGGTTTGACCTCATTACATGGTATTGGTAAACCTGAAGACAAAAAAAAAATCTGCAGAAAATCTAATAGTGTGTATTCACATTGCATGCTGCATATCCAATGGATCTAAATACCTGGCTGTGTGAATGGAAGAGCTGACTCCACATCTAGGCTGAGAAAGAGTTAACAGGAGCACCTGTACGTCACCAAATCCAAAGCAGGTGACAAACGTCATTGTGATCCTATAATCAGAAGAGGTCAGGGCAAGGGACTTCTACGGACACAGCACACAGAGGAGCAGGCATGGATTCCTGGATAGTCACACAGTATTAACACCCACACTCTTTGGAGTTAAAATAAACAATTATACTACATGTAATTAAGATCAATAGGTACTTCATTATTCCTCATTTCTGCAGGAGTTTTGGTAATTGTCCCTATAAAACCCTTTTACTACAGCGTTATGAAATTCTTGTTTGGGTTCTAAACAGTTTCAGAGTGCTTGCCAAGTGACCAGAAATGTTCCCTAATCCAGTACAGCTGTGATATCCAGAGCCGGCCTGTGTCACCTACAGACTGGAAGAACCATATGCTGCGCACGTTTAGGAGGTTACAACGGATAAAGAGGCAGCTGCAGACTCTTGACATGCTGTCAGACCTTTCCTTCCTCACTAAACAGAAGAATCAGATCCTCCATCCAATGAATTTACACGAAGAACAGTTGTTTATAGCGGGTTTTATTAAGGATACATGATGCATCTCTTTTTTTTTTTTTTTTTTTTTTAAAGACAGCAATATACAAGCATTAAATATTGTAATGCGTTTTAGGCCAATATGTAATTTTTTTTTACCAAATATATGTAGAAGCGTATATTGGACTGGTTTGCGCAAAAGTTAGAGGCTACAAAATAGGGGATTTATGGCATTTTTATTAATATATATTTTTTTACTAGTGTATTAAAGGGGAGATGTCAGGGGTCTAAACAGACATATCAAAGCACCCGCCCCCCCCACACCAGGATTGAAAAAAAAAAAAAAAAAAAAAGGAAGGAAGGAAGGAGGAGATAGAGATGTGTGTGTATATCTGACACCATCCAGGCCTCATCAGTGCTACATATTAGACCCCTTTCACACTGGTGCCGCCCATAGCGTTTGTGGTAAAACGCCACTATGTGTACGGGTTTAAAGGAATGAGACAGTGCGGTAGCATTTTTTTTTTTTTTTTTTTAAACCAAAAATACGTTGAAGAATACATATCGGCCTAAACCGAGAAAAATAGTTTTTTTAGGATGATATAGCAAAAATAAATAAAAATATATTTTTTTTTTCTAAATTTACGCTCTTATTTATACCACAAAAAAATTTAAAATAAAACAAAAACAAAAACAAAAAGAAAAGAAAAAAAGGGGACATCAGTTTTATTTGGATCCAACTACGCAATTGTCAATTAAAGCGATGCAGTGCCGTATCGCAAAAAGTGTTCTAGTCAGGAAGGGGGGCAAATCCTTCTGGGGCTGAAGTGGCTAGAGATAAAAGTTTGCAGTTACCTCATCACCACTTCTTATAAGGAGTAACTGCCGTGGCCGAAGTTTGCGTGATATAATGGTCCATACAGACCCAACAGCCCCTACTCCTACATGGCTTTCCCAGCCTAGGTTGGATTTCTATGAAAATGCTCCAATTGCTCTACTTGTAATTGTCATCTTAGCCAGGGCTAATTTTCGACACCCCTACTCAGGGAAAAGATCAATATTACAATATTGGCTTGCCAGTAATTTTTGAACTTGTGATTCAATGCCTTTGCTGTCCATACAGCTTGTACAACATGGGGGCACCACATTCCAGGAGGTTCAGAAATCATAACTGCGATATGCAAAGCTTTGGCCTGGGCAACTTAAGACCAACACGTTGCATGGCATTTGGCACTAAACCAACTTTCATTACCAAGCCCAAAATGCACAATCAGCCATGTTCCACCAATGACTAGAGAAGGGAACCACCAGCAAAGCCTCTTGCTTCAGATAGAATCCAAATTAATCTTTTACCTCCACACTTTAGGCTCGAGGAGCCTGCATAAACAATTCAGCTACTGAAACAAAGTATATACAGGCATCCAGCTGCTAAGAAAATGCATAACAGCTAAAAAAATAAAAATAAAAAAAAATAAAATAAAACCCCAAATACACACACACACACACACACACACACACACACACACACACACTTCTGCTCAGCTGAACTTTACTTACGCTGGCCATAGTCAGAACAAAATTTGGCAGATTCAGCACAGACCAGCTGCATTTGATCAACGAGCGCTTGTTCCTGTTCTATAGATTGTTTGATCAACTTCTGCCGAAAAGGGCATGTTGGAAAGGTTCTCAATTGGCAGTGGAACCCATTCATTCAGCCTTGCTAGGACCATATCGTCAGTTTCTTCTTCCAGGTAAGGTTTCACTGAGAATGGCAGCTGTTCAAAAAACAGGCTCCTAACACTTATGCCGCGTACACACGATCGGACTATCCGGCAGACTTTGCAGCAGAGGTCCGCCTGACTTTCGGAAGGATCGGACCTGCCACACACGCCCGGACTTTTGAAATGAACAGACTTGCCCACACACGGAGTAAAGTCGGGGCGTGGGGGTCCCCCCAAAGTCCACAGCAGACCCTTATCCAAGCATGCAGCGCGGCCGGTCAGGAAAGGGGGGTGAGGACGAGCGAGCTACCCCTCCCTCCTCAGCTGTACCAAGCTGTGTGCCCTCAGCATGGGGGATGCTTTGGGGAAAGGGGGGGCCCTGTGGCCCCCACCCCAAAAGCACCTTGTCCCCATGCTGATGAGGACAAGGGCCTCTTCCTGACAAGCCCGCAAACCCCAACAACCAATGGCCAGGGTTATCAGAATTCCGGCCTCCTACCTTATGTGAACCAGTATTTTGTACCACGTACCCCTACCCATTCACCTGGGGGGGGGGGGAAGAGAAACAAAAACAAAAACAAAAAAAAACAAACACCCCACACAACTCAGGTTTTTAAAATACTTTATTATGCCACGTACACACGATCAAACAAGCGGGTGGAAAAGTCCGGCAAACTCAAATCCGCCGGACAATCCCCCCGTGTGTAGCCTCCGGCATACTTTTTTGACCCAAAGTACGGCGGACTTAGAATGTAGTTTTGCACTCCAATCTTCCCGCCGGACTCGCATTTCGGCAGACAATCCGGCCGTGTGTGTGCCAGTCCGCCGTACTTTTGAAATGAGCGGACTTTTCCCGCCCGGAGAAAAGTCCGCTCATTTCGAGCGGGTCTCCAGGTAGGCGGGGCCCGCGAAGGAGACGCCGCTGGCCCCGCCACCTGGTATGGACTAAAAGGGAACCCCAAAAAATAAAAGTCGGCGTGGGGGTCCCCCCCCCCAAAAGGCCACAACAAACCCTTGTCCGAGCACGCTACCCGGCCGGCCAGGAAAGGAGGGGCGAGCGAGCGCCCCCCCCCCCCCCCCTCCTGAGCCGTACCAGGCCGCGTGCCCTCAACATGGGGGGTGCCTTGGGGAAGGGGGGGCTGCGCTGCCCCCCCACCCCAAAGCACCTTGTCCCAATGTTGATGAGGACAAGGGCCTCTTCCCGACAACCCTGGCCGTTGGTTGTCGGGGTCTGCGGGCGGGGGGCTTATCGGAATCCGGGAGCCCCCTTTAATAAGGGGGCCCCCGGATACCGGCCCCCCACCCTATGTGGATGAGTATGGGGTACAATGTACCCCTACCCATTCACCTGTAAAATAAAGTACAAAAAAAAAAAAACACAACACACAAGATAAAATAATTTATTGCACACTCCGGGGGTCTTCTCGCCAGACTCCTCCGCTATCTTCTTGTAGCTCTTTTACTAGCGGAGGACCCCGGCATTCTTCTTCGTCGCCGCGGCCTCTTCTTCCGACTTCGGGGTTCTTGTCCCCCTCTTCGGTTCTTCTGCCGGGCCACCGCGCCTTCTTATAGCTCTTTTACAGGTGGTGGGCGAGTCCGTTCATTTCAAAAGTAGGGCGGATAGTATGGCGGACTTAGTACGCCGTATTAGTCCGCTGAAAAAGTGCCGTGTGTGGGCAAGTAGCCCGTTCGGAAAGTCCGACGGACAGTCTGGCGGGAAGTCCGCCAGACTAAGTACGTCGGACAGACGGCTACGTGTGTACACGGCTTTAGACAGCTCCAGTGGTCTTCTCTTCTTCCGTCTTTGGGGGTCTTCTCACCCGACTCCTCCGCTATCTTCTGCTAGCTCTTTTACTAGAAGAGGAGTCCGGCTTTCTCCGTCGCCGCCGTTCAGGGGTCTTCTTCCGTCTTCGGGGTCTTGTCCAGCGGTTTGGTTCTTCTTGCCGGGCCTCCGCTTTCTTTTTCCAGCATTGGCCCGGTCTTCCGTCATCGCCACCGCTGATGACACAACGCTCTCTCTGGCCGCAACGGCAGGGACGCGTTTTGCGGCGACTTGTATAGGGACAAGAGGCGAGGGTCACCGGGTGATGTCACACGGTGACCTCGCCCCTTATGATCTCACAGAGGATGCTGGGCTGGGCTACATGCTCGGATAAGGGTCTGCTATGGACGTTTTGTCGGCGTAGGGCTTCCCCTTTAAATCCATACAGACGATGGGGCTAGCGAGGTGTCAATCTCGCCGATGGAGGCGGTGACATTCACTTCCTTCGTTAGTTCCGTCTACCTGGAGCCATGTTCAAAATGAATGAACTTTACTCCGTGTGTGGGCAAGTTCGTTCGTTTTAAAAGTCCGGCGGACTAGCACGCAGACGGGCGGATTGTCCGCCAGACTGCCGAGCCTGGTGGACAATTTTGAGTCAAAATTTCTAAGTCTGCCGGACTTTTGGGAACAAAAAGTCAGCTGGAGCCCACACACCAAGTCCGTCGGATAATCCGATCGTGTGTACGCGGCATTACAGCCTAAGCCTTTATCTACTGTAAACACAGGCTACTTTGACCGCCCGCCAACTGTTTTGTTTTCCAGCTGATAAAGCGTTCCTATCCTGAACGCGATTGACGCTCCCCTAACCGCTGCAGCTCAAAATCTATGGTAAAAGCCTTTGTGTACATGGACACATAGGCTTGATGGAGTTGAGTTTAGGAACTTTGGCAATAAAAAAAAAAAAAAAAAAAAAAAAAAAAAAGACAAAAGTTCCTAAACGTGTAATTGCTTGCAATGCTTCATAGACCATGTATATACCTCTAATGAGCCCATGATCCAATCAAATACACCACTAGCATTGCTGTTACCCAAAGTAGAATTGGAATTTGACCTATATGTTAGATTTGAAACAGATACCCCACCATTGAGCTTGACCCCTGACTTGATCAAAATAAAACTGGCCATACACCAAACACCGGTATCAAGCTGTCAAAAAAAAATAAAAAAAAATAAAATCAATCATTCAGAAGACGTTAACTCAGCCTCAAGCGGCATGATATGGCTCAGCTTTCTTTTAGCCCCTGTTCACACTATTGCGATGCGCAGCACATTGCTGTTCACATTACATGCGATGTCTGTGGATGCGATGTCAGCCATACAGATAGTATGGCTGATATCGCACCGCATTTGGTGCAAACATGCGCAGGGCCCTTTTTTCAGGTCGGAGACAGACTTGGATCGCATGTGTGTTCACACATATGCGATCCAATTCATGTCTGATCTGTCAGTTCGCAGTGCGATATACTGAGCTGAAATGGGGGTGTCGTTAACATATAATGACACTCCCCAGCAGTTCGCATATGGCAGTGTGAACTGCCGTGCGTGCCAGGTGCGATGCGGGAACCCGCAAGTGATTCGCAGGGTTCTCACATCGCAATAGTGTGATCCAGCCCTGAGAGAAGATGAGCAGGAGTTGTCAGTGTCAGGAGAGTCAGTGATAGACACCTGCCTGAAACCCTCCGCCTCCTGACCACCCTTGACTATGTGCACCTCTTCAACCCCCCCCCCCCAGCTCACCTACCTAACTGGGAGTACATGGGTCCCACCACCCACCGGTGCCTGATGACCTGATGCTGGAGAGATTCTCCTCTGTCCTGACCATCTGCCCACCTCCTGTCCCTCTGACTTTTTCCTGTGACACTACCCCTTACTTGTCCCTCTGCCCCGCTCCTGTGACACTGCTCCCCCACCTGTCCCTCTGCCCACCTCCTGTGACACAGCTCCCCCACCTCCTGTAAAGCTGCTCCTGATCTGTTCCTCTGCCCACCTCCTGTCCTGCTGCCCACCTCCTGTGACACTGCTCCCCACCTGTCCCTCTGCCCGCCTTCTGTAAAGCTACTACCCATCTGTTCTGCTGCCCTCCTCCTGTGACGCTGCCCCTCACCTGTCACTCTGCCCCCCTCCTGTGACACTGCTCCCACCTGTCCCTGTGCCCCTCCTATGACACTGCTTTCCCCCTGTTCTGTGCTCCTCCTGTGATGCTGCCCCCCCCCCCCCCCACCTGTCTCTTTGCCCACCTCCTGCAACTCAGCACCCCCCCACCCCACAATGTGACTTGTGCTTTCACCCCGGCCATGCAGAGGCTGCTCAGGGTGCCGGTGGTGATGCCTGTATGAGGAGTGCAGGGGGGGGGGGGAATCCATGTGCACGAGGAGTCGGCGAGTCGACGATGGGGAGAATGTCTGTCTGCACATTCTTGGTCCCAGGTAGCACAAGGTCTTGGGCCAGCCCTGCATACAGTAGACATCATACATACATACACAGTAAAGTTGGGGGGGGGGGGGGGGGGGGGGACCAAACACACACACACACACACGAAATCTATTTTTATATTAGCACGTGAAGAGCATTTACACTTTCATCCAAATTCAGGCGAGGAAAACAACATTATGACACCAAATGTGCCAAGCCACCAACATTATATTATATAAATACACAGAGGGTTTCCCTGCTGTGAGTGTTTCCATTAGTGAATATAACAGCCCAGCTAACAGCCCAAGTTAGGACTTGGCATACAAACACATCTTTTCCAACACCTCAAAGTCGCAAATGAATCATGGCACTTACAAACTTGGTTGATAGCCTCTTGTTACAACACTCCGGTCAAAACTGAGAATTAAAGCAGATCTAAACCCAAAAGCAAAAAAGTAATATATTGCAGTTAACCAATTCTTTAGCTATGGATGCATCACTAGTTTTCTTTTATTTTCACCTGGTGATCCAGTCAGTAAAAGGTTCACACATGTGCGGCTGGGGGGCAGTAACACCAGGCATTTGAGCCGCGGTTTTACTGCCCCCCTCCAAATGCCCACCTGAAGGAGGACATGCAGCCACTCAATTGGATGGCATTAGGAACTCACTGATTGGCTTTTGTGTGGCTTGCAACTGATCATTTTTAAGAACCAAAAAAATAAAAACACATTCTCAAAAAACATATATTGGTGGTCATACCGGACAACAGCTGCCAACTCAAAATATATGTTCCCCTACTTGCAAAATATAATTACACTCTTAAAATGTGAAGCTGGGATTTGCCTAATTGACTGTGATAAACAGGAAGAACTTTGGCAATTATATTTTCATTCCTACAGCGAGCACATCGTTCTCTGGAGAGGAATGGAGTTCATGCACAATCCGGAAAGAGCCGAGGAGGGGCAGATTAAGTAAAAAGGTTAATATATTTTAAAAAAGGTTTTGCAGCAACATAACAGGAACAAAAATGATAAGGCCTGATGTTATAAAGTGCCTGTTGATATTTTACGGCAAGTAAAAATGTATCATTTATTAAGAGCCCTGTAATGTGCATCAAACTGTAGACCCCACCAGGTTCTGACGAGTAGCCACCATTCCTGGAAAGGTTTTTGAGAACCCGAGACCCCTGAATGCAACGCTGAACCTTCAGAAAACTAGAGCTGAATGTATGGCCTCTGCAACCTTTCATTGAGGTACGTTTTTTTATTTATTAATTTTAGTTTTTTTAATTTATAAATCAGGGCCTACTTTCCTAAAAATCACACTTTACATTCAGAAGATGCTCTGGGTTTGGAGGGTGAGCAGAGCACACTTTAGCGACATGCGCTCAGTACTGATCAGCATTTGTTGGTGCCCAGCGCTCATTCATAGGAAGG
Organism: Lithobates pipiens; assembly: GCF_037356315.1. Taxonomy (NCBI): domain Eukaryota; kingdom Metazoa; phylum Chordata; class Amphibia; order Anura; family Ranidae; genus Lithobates; species Lithobates pipiens. The sequence goes on from NW_027507784.1 coordinate 124,465,568, forward strand.
ATAGAAAAAACAAAATATTAGGTATACCTTGCAAGGAAATCCTATACATTAGCAGTGGCCTGCCTCCCCATAACAAGACTGCACCCTTCTCTTACTCACAGTTGTCATCCCAGTGAGCGAGGAGGGGGCAGATCAGAGAGCCGCTGACTGACAGTCTGCAGCTCTCTGCTCACAGAGTACTGAGAGCTGAGTGATTGGCTGTGTTCAATAGCTCGGTTCTGAGTGTAGAGGCGCCAGGGGACAGATTCAGCATTGGACCCATGCTGCATCCACCCAAGTATAAATCTTAAGGGTTTTTTTTTTTTTTTTTTTTAAAGAAAGGGAGTAAAAGCACTAACATGTTGCTGCACAGCAATTATCAAAAGTTTATGTATACAATTCCAAAAATACAAGCTATACATCCTAGTCCATAAACACACACACACACACACACACACACACACACCCTTGCACATTGGGCATCTATCCCCTGTGTGTCCAAACCCAGTATTTTAGTGCACCCAGGAGGCGCAGTTGCAGCATTCAGCTAGGTTGCCTGCAGCCTGTCAGTCTATGGTAGATTGATATAAGCTGCAGCTGGATGAATGCCCAGAATGCAGAACATCTGTGTTCCAGGCACATGTCCCTGAAAACATAGTGCCCTGAACACGAGTATTCAGCCCCGTCCAGTCACATGGTTTATCAGCCCGCCAAAGACGGACAGGATGCAGACAGTGGGGCTGGACAGTGCACCCGTGCCTCCCAGGTACACTAAATACCAGGACTATATGTACAGGTGCTAGACATCCAGTGCCCAAAGTGTAAGGCTGGCCATACATTTTAAATGGTCCTTTAGAGATTTACCAAAACCATTTAACATGAGGTCAAACCTAAACATTTCCAATGTGTATGCAATCAGGCAGGCCCTTGGAACACATAGTTGAAGGTAACTCTAAAGGAAATTGAATAGGAAAATTGGATAATTTATGGCCAGCTTTAGTAAACCCAATACAGTTAGGGATTCTACAAACAAATCATAAAGTGCATTTCCCCTTTATTGCAACAAATGGGATAACACCTACTCTATATTTCTTATTCTGGTGCATCTCAAAAAATGAAAATATCAGTAATTTAATTCAAAAAGTGAAACTCAGATTCATTACACACAGAGCGATATAGTTCAAGCATGTCTTTGACGATTTTGACCAGTATGGCTTACAGCTAGTGAAAATCCAAAATTCTGTATCTCAGCAAATCAGAATATTGCACAAGACCAATACATTTTTTTTTTTAAATAGTATTTTTTAATACAGAAATGTGAGCTTAGTGAAAAGTATGTCCATGTACAGCAAGTATCTGCAATTAGTGGACCTCCAACTGTTGCAAAACTACAAGTCCCATCATGGATCTGCCTCTGGGTGTCATGCTTGTGGCTGTCAGAGTCTTGCTATGGCTCATGGGACTTGTAGTTCTGTAACAGCTGGAGGTCCGCTAATTGCATATCCCTGATGTACAATATAGTATCCACTCAATACTTGGTTGGGGTTTCTTGCGCATAAGTTACTGTATCAATGTGGCATCACATGGAGGAGAGCAGCCTGTGGCACTGCTGAGGTGTTATGGAAGCACAGGTTGTTTTCATAAGTTTTCAGCTTGTCTGTATTGTTGGGTATGGAGTTTCTCGTCTTCTTGGCAATATCCCATAGATTGTCTATGGGGTTTAGGCCAGGGGAGTTTGCTGGCCAATCAAGCACAGCGATACCATGATCAATAAACCAGGTATTGTGATGTTCGGCAGTGTGGGCAGGTGCCAAATCCTGCTGGAAAATGAAATCAGCATCTCCATAAAGCTGGTCAGCAGAGGGAAGCAAGAAGTGCTCTAGAATTTCCTGGTAGAGGGCTACACTGACTTTGGACATGATAAAAACACAGTGGACTAACACCAGCAGTTGACATGGCTCCCAAAATCATCAGACTGTAGAAATTTCACACTGGACCTCATGCAACTTGGATTCTGTGCCTCTCCAATATTCCTCCAGACTCTGGGACCTCGATTTCTAAATTAAATGTAAAATGTACTTTCATCCGAAAAGGGGACCACTGAGCAACAATCCAGTCCTTTTTTTCTTAACACAGGTAAGATGCTTCTGATGTGGTCTGTTCCAGGAGTGGCTTCAAACAAGGAATGCAACAGTTGTAGTCCATGTCCTGGATACATCTGTGTGTGGTGGCTCTTGAAGCCCTGATACCAACCGTAGTCCACTACTTGTGAATCTGCCCCAAATTCTCAGGGCTGCAGTTATCCCTGTTGCTTGTGTACCTTTTCCTACCACACTTTTTCCTTCCACTCAACCTTCACTTATAAATGCTTGGATACAGCACTCTGAACAGCTAGCTTCTTTAGCAATTACCTTTTATGACTTATCCTTATGGAAGGTGTCAATGACGGGCCTTCTGAACAACTGTCAAGTCAGCAGTCTTCCCCCTGATTGTCTAACCTACTGAACCAGACTGAGAGACCATTTAAAGGCTCAGGAATAGTGATGGCCGAACGGTTCGCCCGGCGGTCGTTTCGCGGCGAATTTCCGACTTTCGCCGTCCGCGGGTTCGAACGCCTTTTTCCGTCGTTCGCCCCGGCGGACTTACGTGTTTAATGTATACAAGAACTTTAACCTTTCGTGACACGTTTATCATGTGTTACAGGACAACCAATTGAGACATGACAGCTCATGGACACTTGGACATTCCCCCTAACCTATAAATACACCCGATCCGGTGGCCATTTTACATTCTTTCTTCTGTCACTGTAGGGAAAGGATCCTGTGTGGAGTAGGGACAGAGAAAACGCTAGCTATTTGGTACACAAAAGTTCTTTTCAGGACTGGTATAGGTGTTAGGTCAGCAGCCTGAGTTTCTTTTGTCAGTTTAGATAAAGGGACAGAGCGCTGTATGCTGCTATTTTAGGGACAGCTCAGCCAGATTAGTCTTTCTTCATCATCATCATCATCATCATCATCATCATCATTAGCTGTTACTATCAGGTCCACAAAAGAGCTGTTCCAGCTAATCGTTCCAGCCTACTCTTTTTTGCCAATTTGTATAGGGACAGGCAGGAAGCAGTGTGTCAGGCAGTGAGGATAATTTTAAAGACTTGCTGTTACTATTAGTTCCACAAAGGTTCTTTTCAGGACTGGTATCAGTGGTACGGTAATAGGCTTGTACACGTATAATATTCTTTCTTCCAAATATAGAAAGAATATTATACTTGACTGCTGCCCTTCTGCTGCAGTCTGCTAATCATTCACAACTCACTTGTTCCACAAAGCTCTTTATCAGGACTGGTAACTTGGTCTGTCTAGGGTGCTACGGTACATAGGCTTGGGTGCGGTACAGTCTGCTGTTCTGTAAGGACCGCTATCGGTCCACAATAGATAGGGTTGCCGTGCACTACTGCTGACCGCTGCCCTATACTGCAGCAGTCCTTCAGCGGTATAGGGACTGACGCACAGTCTGCTAAACACTAATACACAACCTGCTTGGTCCACAAAAGTTCTTATAAGGACTGGTAACTTGGTATAGGGTGCTACGGTACATAGGCCTGAGTGCAGTACAGTCTGCTGTTCTGTAAGGACTGCTATCGGTCCACAATACATAGGGTTGCCGTGCACTACTGCTGACCGCTGCCCTATACTGCAGCAGTCCTTCAGCGGTATAGGGACTGACGCACAGTCTGCTAAACACTAATACACAACCTGCTTGGTCCACAAAAGTTCTTATAAGGACTGGTAACTTGGTATAGGGTGCTACGGTACATAGGCCTGAGTGCGTTACAGTCTGCTGTTCTGTAAGGACCGCTATCGGTCCACAATACATAGGGTTGCCGTGCACTACTGCTGACCGCTGCCCTATACTGCAGCAGTCCTTCATTGGTATAGGGACTGACGTACAGTCTGCTAATCACTAACACACAACCTGCTTGGTCCACAAAAGTTCTTATAAGGACTGGTAACTTGGTATAGGGTGCTACGGTACATAGGCCTGAGTGCGTTACAGTCTGCTGTTCTGTAAGGACCGCTATCGGTCCACAATACATAGGGTTGCCGTGCACTACTGCTGACCGCTGCCCTATACTGCAGCAGTCCTTCATTGGTATAGGGACTGACGTACAGTCTGCTAATCACTAACACACAACCTGCTTGGTCCACAAAAGTTCTTATAAGGACTGGTAACTTGGTATAGGGTGCTACGGTACATAGGCCTGAGTGCGTTACAGTCTGCTGTTCTGTAAGGACCGCTATCGGTCCACAATACATAGGGTTGCCGTGCACTACTGCTGACCGCTGCCCTATACTGCAGCAGTCCTTCATTGGTATAGGGACTGACGTACAGTCTGCTAATCACTAACACACAACCTGCTTGGTCCACAAAAGTTCTTATAAGGACTGGTAACTTGGTATAGGGTGCTACGGTACATAGGCCTGAGTGCGTTACAGTCTGCTGTTCTGTAAGGACCGCTATCGGTCCACAATACATAGGGTTGCCGTGCACTACTGCTGACCGCTGCCCTATACTGCAGCAGTCCTTCAGCGGTATAGGGACTGACGCACAGTCTGCTAAACACTAACACACAACCTGCTTGGTCCACAAAAGTTCTTATAAGGACTGGTAACTTGGTATAGGGTGCTACGGTACATAGGCCTGAGTGCGTTACAGTCTGCTGTTCTGTAAGGACCGCTATCGGTCCACAATACATAGGGTTGCCGTGCACTACTGCTGACCGCTGCCCTATACTGCAGCAGTCCTTCATTGGTATAGGGACTGACGTACAGTCTGCTAATCACTAACACACAACCTGCTTGGTCCACAAAAGTTCTTATAAGGACTGGTAACTTGGTATAGGGTGCTACGGTACATAGGCCTGAGTGCGTTACAGTCTGCTGTTCTGTAAGGACCGCTATCGGTCCACAATACATAGGGTTGCCGTGCACTACTGCTGACCGCTGCCCTATACTGCAGCAGTCCTTCAGCGGTATAGGGACTGACGCACAGTCTGCTAAACACTAACACACAACCTGCTTGGTCCACAAAAGTTCTTATAAGGACTGGTAACTTGGTATAGGGTGCTACGGTACATAGGCCTGAGTGCGTTACAGTCTGCTGTTCTGTAAGGACCGCTATCGGTCCACAATACATAGGGTTGCCGTGCACTACTGCTGACCGCTGCCCTATACTGCAGCAGTCCTTCATTGGTATAGGGACTGACGTACAGTCTGCTAATCACTAACACACAACCTGCTTGGTCCACAAAAGTTCTTATAAGGACTGGTAACTTGGTATAGGGTGCTACGGTACATAGGCCTGAGTGCGTTACAGTCTGCTGTTCTGTAAGGACCGCTATCGGTCCACAATACATAGGGTTGCCGTGCACTACTGCTGACCGCTGCCCTATACTGCAGCAGTCCTTCATTGGTATAGGGACTGACGTACAGTCTGCTAATCACTAACACACAACCTGCTTGGTCCACAAAAGTTCTTATAAGGACTGGTAACTTGGTATAGGGTGCTACGGTACATAGGCCTGAGTGCGTTACAGTCTGCTGTTCTGTAAGGACCGCTATCGGTCCACAATACATAGGGTTGCCGTGCACTACTGCTGACCGCTGCCCTATACTGCAGCAGTCCTTCATTGGTATAGGGACTGACGTACAGTCTGCTAATCACTAACACACAACCTGCTTGGTCCACAAAAGTTCTTATAAGGACTGGTAACTTGGTATAGGGTGCTACGGTACATAGGCCTGAGTGCGTTACAGTCTGCTGTTCTGTAAGGACCGCTATCGGTCCACAATACATAGGGTTGCCGTGCACTACTGCTGACCGCTGCCCTATACTGCAGCAGTCCTTCATTGGTATAGGGACTGACGTACAGTCTGCTAATCACTAACACACAACCTGCTTGGTCCACAAAAGTTCTTATAAGGACTGGTAACTTGGTATAGGGTGCTACGGTACATAGGCCTGAGTGCGTTACAGTCTGCTGTTCTGTAAGGACCGCTATCGGTCCACAATACATAGGGTTGCCGTGCACTACTGCTGACCGCTGCCCTATACTGCAGCAGTCCTTCATTGGTATAGGGACTGACGTACAGTCTGCTAATCACTAACACACAACCTGCTTGGTCCACAAAAGTTCTTATAAGGACTGGTAACTTGGTATAGGGTGCTACGGTACATAGGCCTGAGTGCGTTACAGTCTGCTGTTCTGTAAGGACCGCTATCGGTCCACAATACATAGGGTTGCCGTGCACTACTGCTGACCGCTGCCCTATACTGCAGCAGTCCTTCAGCGGTATAGGGACTGACGCACAGTCTGCTAAACACTAACACACAACCTGCTTGGTCCACAAAAGTTCTTATAAGGACTGGTAACTTGGTATAGGGTGCTACGGTACATAGGCCTGAGTGCAGTACAGTCTGCTGTTCTGTAAGGACCGCTATCGGTCCACAATACATAGGGTTGCCGTGCACTACTGCTGACCGCTGCCCTATACTGCAGCAGTCCTTCATTGGTATAGGGACTGACGTACAGTCTGCTAATCACTAACACACAACCTGCTTGGTCCACAAAAGTTCTTATAAGGACTGGTAACTTGGTATAGGGTGCTACGGTACATAGGCCTGAGTGCGTTACAGTCTGCTGTTCTGTAAGGACCGCTATCGGTCCACAATACATAGGGTTGCCGTGCACTACTGCTGACCGCTGCCCTATACTGCAGCAGTCCTTCATTGGTATAGGGACTGACGTACAGTCTGCTAATCACTAACACACAACCTGCTTGGTCCACAAAAGTTTTTATAAGGACTGGTAACTTGGTATAGGGTGCTACGGTACATAGGCCTGAGTGCAGTACAGTCTGCTGTTCTGTAAGGACCGCTATCGGTCCACAATACATAGGGTTGACGTGCACTACTGCTGACCGCTGCCCTATACTGCAGCAGTCCTTCATTGGTATAGGGACTGACGTACAGTCTGCTAATCACTAACACACAACCTGCTTGGTCCACAAAAGTTCTTATAAGGACTGGTAACTTGGTATAGGGTGCTACGGTACATAGGCCTGAGTGCAGTACAGTCTGCTGTTCTGTAAGGACCGCTATCGGTCCACAATACATAGGGTTGCCGTGCACTACTGCTGACCGCTGCCCTATACTGCAGCAGTCCTTCATTGGTATAGGGACTGACGTACAGTCTGCTAATCACTAACACACAACCTGCTTGGTCCACAAAAGTTTTTATAAGGACTGGTAACTTGGTATAGGGTGCTACGGTACATAGGCCTGAGTGCAGTACAGTCTGCTGTTCTGTAAGGACCGCTATCGGTCCACAATACATAGGGTTGACGTGCACTACTGCTGACCGCTGCCCTATACTGCAGCAGTCCTTCAGCGGTATAGGGACTAAGAGTTTTGTCACAGGGTGATTTAAAAAATGACAGGCAGAGGAAGAGGCAGGCCCTTCCGCAGGGGTGGTAGGGGTAGGGCAGGAGCAACAGCCTTGAGCCAAAGTGGGAAGTTGCAGAAGGTGCGTTCAATTACTTTAAAGGACGCACCAGACTTGGTTGAGTGGCTCACTCAGCCTTATTCTTCTGCACCCTCCTCATCCTCTCGATCTGCACCCTCTTCTTCACTCTCTGCTATGTGCACCCCCAAAGACACTACCACCAACAACACCACCACCACCACATACCTTCCGCTTGAGTGCAAATGGGGGCCTTCATGCTCCAGTGTTTTAATAGGGACCCCCGTATAAAAAGCATGAGGGTCAAGGACCAGTACTGGGTGGCAACGTACTTAGATCCCCGGTACAAACACAAAATGGCGGAAATGTTACCGCCGTCGCAGAGGGCTGTCAGAATGCAGCACTTCCAGGCCTTGCTTCGAGAAATGCTGCATTCTGCTTTTGCGTGCGCTGGCAGAGGAGCAATTCCCACTCCCAGAGAAGGATTTGCGGGTACCAATCCAACAGCGCCTGCAAGAAGAGGCCGGTTTGAAGATGTGTTGGTGACTTCGGATATGAGGTCATTCTTTCAGCCGACCCATCGACAGGTGTCATCCGGATCCAGCATCAGGGAACGCCTAGACCGTCAGGTGTCCGACTACATTGGGTTAACGGCCGATGTGGACGCTCTGAGGAGTGATGAACCCCTAGACTACTGGGTGGGCAGGCTTGACCTCTGGCCAGAGCTTGCCCAATTTGCAATCGAACTGTTGGCTTGCCCCTCATCCAGTGTCCTGTCCGAAAGGACGTTCAGCGCAGCAGGGGGGATTGTGACCGATAAGCGTACTCGCCTAGCTCACGACAGTGTTAACTACCTCACATTTCTAAAAATGAATGAGGCATGGATCTCGGAGGAATTCAACACATGTGATCAGTAGACCATGTATATGTCTATAAACAATTTTTGGAATCAAGCACACAGACCTTCTTAATTCATTTGGCTCACTTCCCTGACCCAAAAAAGCACACCGTACTATATGCCCCTACCCTCCTCTTTGAAGAGGTTGAGCGGTGTCATATTTCTACTGGGGCTGCTTATTATGAGGGGTTCCCACCATCCCTGTGCTGTGCTGACTTCCTCCTGGGTGTTCTTATTATGAGGGGCTCCCACCATCCCTGTGCTGTGCTGACTTCCTCCTGGGGGTTCTTATTATGAGGGGCTCCCACCATCCCTGTGCTGTGCTGACTTCCTCCTGGGGGTTCTTATTATGAGGGGATCACACCATCCCTGTGCTGTGCTGACTTCCTCCTGGGGCTGCTTACGGTGCTGCTGTCAGCGCTGTATGTCACGGAGCTGCTGTCAGCGCTGTATGTCACGGAGCTGCTGTCAGCGCTGTATGTCACGGAGCTGCTGTCAGCGCTGTATGTCACGGAGCTGCTGTCAGCGCTGTATGTCACGGAGCTGCTGTCAGCGCTGTATGTCACGGAGCTGCTGTCAGCGCTGTATGTCACGGAGCTGCTGTCAGCGCTGTATGTCACGGAGCTGCTGTCAGCGCTGTATGTCACGGAGCTGCTGTCAGCGCTGTATGTCACGGTGCTGCTGTCAGCGCTGTATGTCACGGTGCTGCTGTCAGCGCTGTATGTCACGGAGCTGCTGTCAGCGCTGTATGTCACGGAGCTGCTGTCAGTGCTGTATGTCACGGAGCTGCTGTCAGCGCTGTATGTCACGGAGCTGCTGTCAGCGCTGTATGTCACGGAGCTGCTGTCAGCGCTGTATGTCACGGTGCTGCTGTCAGCGCTGTATGTCACGGAGCTGCTGTCAGCGCTGTATGTCACGGAGCTGCTGTCAGTGCTGTATGTCACGGAGCTGCTGTCAGCGCTGTATGTCACGGAGCTGCTGTCAGCGCTGTATGTCACGGAGCTGCTGTCAGCGCTGTATGTCACGGTGCTGCTGTCAGCGCTGTATGTCACGGAGCTGCTGTCAGCGCTGTATGTCACGGAGCTGCTGTCAGCGCTGTATGTCACGGAGCTGCTGTCAGCGCTGTATGTCACGGAGCTGCTGTCAGCGCTGTATGTCACGGAGCTGCTGTCAGCGCTGTATGTCACGGTGCTGATGTCAGTGCTCTGTATTACGGTGCTGCTGTCAGTGCTCTGTATCTCCTGCACCCTCTTGTTTGCCTACCCTGGTCCCTGACCTTCCCTCTCCTCCATTGCCTTCATTAGCTCCATAGTCCTGAATTGTCAGAACAATTTCCCAAATAAAAAAAAAATGCTTGTAGTTATCGATCCCAAATTCACCTCATACATGTATTATGCTATTGTCCAGGTGGTGGGACTACGTGCTACCCCCTAATAATTACCCCGTGGCCGCAAATTCGACCTAAAGGTTTGCGAAATTCGCCTCCCATTGAAGTCAATGGAGCCCGCGGCGAACGGTCGTTTTCGCGAACGTTTGTGCCCGTTCGCGTTTCGCGTTCGCGAAACGTCCCGTCGGAAGTTCGTCCATCACTACTCAGGAAATCTTTACAGGTGTTTTGCGTTAATTAGCTGATAAGAGAGTGTGACACCAGAAGGCTCCATGCACACTGGAGCTGATAAACTGCAGTTTATTGGAGTTTGGGCGTTTTTTTGTAAAAGCCCATAAACTCCACTCTATGTTAGGCTATGTGTCCATGCACACATGGACGTTTTTCAGCTTTAATGAGCAGTGGAGTTTATGGGCTTTTTTCTGAACGCCAGAAATTCGCGTTCAAAGTGCCGTTTTTCACCGCCAAAAAACGACAAACGCTTATAAACGCGCGTTAGTGTTTGGCATTCTATTTTTTCAATGCATTGTGGGAGTTTGGAATGTACTGTGGGATTTTTGGAGTGTCCTCTGTGTATTTTTATTGAAAACGCTCATAAACGCTAGTACAAAACGCTGTTAAAAGCACGTTTTTCAACCAGCGTTTTCTGCCAGCAATCTGGCGTTCAGAAAAAGCTTTTTTGAGCTTCAGTGTGCATGGAGCCTAAGGCCGCGTACACACGCGGGGACTGTTCGCCCACCTTTGTCCGCTGAACAGTGTTTCGGCGGACAGTCCGCCCGTGTGTGGGCTTTCAGCGGACAGTTTCAGTGAACAGTCTGCTGAACAAAGTTTTTCGGAAATTCCGAAAAACTGTCCGCTGAAACTTGGTTTCAGCGAACAGTCCCCTCGTGTGTAGGCTTGTTCGTCAAACTAAGTTCCGCGCATGCTCAGAAAGGATTTACACGCCGAAAGTTGTAATGCAGTGTATAGGACGTCGTATTTTCTGTCCCGTCGTACGTGCCGTTCACGTCATCGCGCACGGTTTCAGCAAACTGTTCGTTCGTCGTGTGTGGGCAAGTCCGTCCATGCTAATTTTGAGCGGACTGTTCGCTGAAACTGTTTGACGGACAAAGTTGAGCGAACAGTCCCCGCGTGTGTACGCGGCCTAAGTCTACAATATTGAACCTTTCCACAATATTCTAATTTTCTGAGACACTGAATTTTGGGTTTTCACTAGCTGCAAGCCAGAATTAAAATTAAAAGAAAAATGCTTTAAATATCAAGTGTGTAATGAATCTATACGAATTTAACTTTTTGAATTGAATTAACTTTTTGATATTTTAAATTGAGATGTACCTGTACATGTTCTCCTTCGCATAACATATTATAACCAGTATAAAAATTGCTGCTTACCATTTAATACACTTATTTGGTAACTCTAGCACTAAAAAAAATACAAATAATGCTGGCCATAGATGGTTAGAATTTCAGATAATTCTTCTGAACCAGATGAAATGCTAACAGTGCTTATGGAGCCAGGTCAAAAATTGTCTAACGGTCAATTTGCTGTGGCACCTGTTGCCCGCTATCAGTTAGCAAAATACAACAGCCTGGCAAGGATGGGTATTCGTCCATCCATATTTGTGTGAATGAAGGAGTCTGTTAGATTTCTTTTGTACAGCACTCAGGTGTAAGGCCAAATGTAGATCTCATCAGTAAACTAAATTTTAACACTCCAAATCCTTACAAACAGTGGTGGCCTGTGCATTGTGGGCGCACGGGTACCACACCCCCCCTCCCCTCCTCCCTATCCACATGCCTGACCCCTTTCAGGATACCGGGCACATGAATTCCTATGGTGGGGTTTTTTTTTTTTTTTTTAAGCACCTGATTAGAGCCAGAGACTAATAGGCTTCAAAATGGGGTGGGCTTGGGGTGCAGAGAGTTCACCCCGATCCCACCCAATTGTGCAGCCATAGCGAATGAATTTGCCATTGTCACGCTACACTACAGCTGCATCCCACCAATCAGGAGTCAGGTCAGTGACACCTGTTTCACCAATTAGGATCCCCTGGCACTTTGGCTATTGGATGCCTTGCACTGTGGAAGAGGAGACGCGCTGGAGCCGGAGAACACAGCAGGAGAGGAGGACAGCCCCACAAGTCCCACGGCCGCCCCTGGTACCGGGGGGGGACCATCAGTGCTACGCCGCCCGAAGCGGGGGGGGGGGGGGGTAGTGCTGGTTGTTTGCTGCCCCCCCAGAAGAAAAGCCCACCAGCCTCCACTGCTTACAAAGGGTTAAAGATTAAGCAGCTTGCCTTAACCACCTTATGTAAATTTAGAGGAAACTCAGCCTGTCCTTAGCCTATTAGGACAGGCTCCCTCTGAAATTGTTCAGAAAAGCTTGCAGTCTGTCTAATAAAACAGCAAAAAGGTAATGTGAATAATCATTTTTAAAGAGGGATTCCACCAAAAAAAAAAAAATAATATATTAAAAGCCAGCAGCTATAAATACTACAGCTGCTGACTTTTAATAAAATGGACACTCACCTGTCCCGGGTTCCAGCGATGCCGCCACCATTCTAGGTGAGGGAATCAGGAAGTGAAGCGAATCGGCTTCACTTCCCGGTTCCCTACTGCGCATGCGCGAGTCGTGCAGCGCAATAGGAATTCTCCGCGCTGTCTCTGAGACCTGTGTGTGTCCCAGCAGACAGCGCGGCAGGACAGGAAATGGCGTAGACTCCCACGGGAGTCTATGCCCGGAAGTGGGTGTAAATACCTGTCTTTGACAGGTATCTCCACCCCCCTGAAAGGTGCCAATTGTGACACCGGGGGGGGGGGGGGATCCGATCAGCGGAGGTTCCACTTTAGGGTGGAACCCCGCTTTAAGTATGCCGTCTGATTGAAGAAGTCAGATCTGAGAAAACATAGGGGGAGATTTACTGGTGTACACAGAATATGGTGCATAGTAACCAGCTTCTAACTTCAGCTTGTTTTGATATGTACCCAGCTTCCACTTCCTGTTCTCTGCAGCTCACCATCTAGGCAACTCCTCCTCTCCCCAATCTTCTGGGATGTCACAGGTCCCTGAAGCTTGTCTGGCCACCAAGAGAGCGCTTACGTATGCGCAGTGTGCACCCGGCTGTGAAGCCACAAGCTGTCACAGCCGGGTGCCCATACTTGCAATGCCAGCACTGCTGAGAGGCGGTGGGAGAGGAGCAAGGCTTCAGGCGGCCGCATCTATGGACCGTTGGACAGGTCAGTGTGTTTATTATTAGTCAGTCATTACACTTTTTGTAGCTGCTGACTTAATAAACTTGCAAAAATGAGTGGAACTCCACTTTAAGCATGGACAATAAAACCTAGAAGCAGATTGGTTACTATGCACAGCTGCACCAGATTGTGTGCTCCAGGTTTAGTAAACCACCCCCATTGTTTTCCCAAAATTTTACTGCAAGAGTGGAAGTACACTTTAAGCGATCTCTAAAAAGCCTTTATTTATATTCTACTTCTCTGCATTATTTACCTGGTGATCCTGCCAGAAGTCTTATCTTTCTTGATCACAATAACAATCGATAGGTTCTGTGCAGCAACTTGTCCTAGAAATGCTCTCGCTCTTCTATAGCTCTATACAATTGTTTGCACAGCTTTCTGGCACGCGAGAGCGGTGTCCTCCACATATGAAAAATTTGGTAGTTAAGAAACTGGTGCTAACATGCAAGGTTAGTTCAGTGATCTCCCCCGATGAGCTGTTGTGTTCTGACAGGGGGACGTGCCCACCAGAACACTCTGATCAGCGTTCTCAGCTCTTGGCTGAGAGCACTGATTAGGAGTCAATCAGCTGCCGATTTCTTTTTTAGCACGCATGTCTGACAGAAACCGGCCGAATGGCTGGCTACTGTTGGACAGACCGTCAGGAACCAAGCCGTTGTCTGACATTCAGCTGTGTTTACGGGGCTTTAGGGAGGAAAAACAACTAATTTGGCCTACATAGCAGGCGCATGCACAGTTCTATCCCCCTGTTCTGTCATCCAGGGGGCTACACCTCTATAGCCTTCAGTCAACAGGGTCCTTGGTGACCAGTCTGACTTCAGCAAGTTCCATTATGCTCAGCTAGAATAAAAAAAAAAAAAAAAAAAGTCAAGGGTTGCTGGGGGAAGAAGATACATTTTTATCTTCATGCATACCTGTACAGTTAAAGATCTTTACCTGTAAAGCCTAAAAAACACTTGGGTCGAAGGTGGGCAGCATCGGCCAGTTCTATAAAAGCCGGCCAACATTCAGTCCGTGTGTACGGCAGCCGGTCCGACAGAGGCCAGCTGTTCGGCCGGCTTCTGTCGAAGTGGCCTGACTAGGGAGAGGGGGGGTACCCTCTGTCAGAGCACAATAGCACAGCAGGGGAGATCAATGTACTAACATTGGATAGTCAGTACAGCGACTTCTCCTGAACTGTCAGTTTTTTCATTCAATCCGGTGGGCAAAAAAAAACATTTAGTAGTGTGTATTAGGCTTTAGCGTCACAATTGCAGCTCTACAGCACTCAACTTACTTGACAAAGTATCATCTCTTCCAAGCATGCTAATTAACTGCATAGCTTAGCCTTCTTTCACACTTGAGTGTAGTGTTTGTAGGCAATGAGGATTTTTTGGAGGTGTTTTAAAAAGGAGTGAAGTGGTGCACAGGATCAGGATTAGATGCTTTTTAGTACCATTGATCAAAAGATACCTATGGAAGTGCCTGAAAGACATGTGTAGTACTCTTTTTTTTGCATGCTCCCATTGAAGTCAGTGTGGCCAAAAAAAAAAAAAAAAAAAAAGAGACAAAAAATTCTGCTTCAGAAGCAGCTTGCGTTCCTTTTGGAGCTTCAGGTGCCTGAATGCCAACAGGGAAAATTTAAAAGCATAGGTTTTGGTTTGTTGTGTTTTATTTTTTTTTTTTTTAAGCTTTGCGCTTTAAGTTACAAAACCTTCAGGTTTTTAATAGGGGACTTCTACAGCAGCACAGCTGTAAAGGTGCAAGCTGCATCGTTAGAAAGCACCATCTTCCCTGTTTAAGTAGCGATAAGCAAAATAAAACTAATGTTTCTACATACAAGACAGAAACCGCATGGAGATACAGTACCACAAAATTCATTCCACCCCAGAGGAAGGGCTCTATTTTCTTCCCTTTAATTACAGTGTGGTGATGTTATGTGGCTATTTAAGGTACAGACAGCACATGGTGCAGCTCCCTCACTTGAAGAGGGTAAAGTTTCAATATGAAGCTGCATGCAGCATAATACATTAGTGGGTTTTTTTGGGGGTTTTTTTTTTTGTTTTTTAAAGGTCAGCAGGTAGGGGAAAAAAAAAAAAAAAATTAATAAATAGTGTAGCGCAAAAAAATTACCAAAACATATTTTGAATCTGCTATCTGGTTAACTAGCGAGCAGTTTCCAAATGAAGCGCACCAACATTCAGCCCGTCATCAAACAGTTAACTTGCTTCGGAAGCAGCAAGCGGATGGAGGATCTAGGAGGGCATGGAGATGGGCCCTAATCCTCTCATCAAAAGAAAGCAGAGAACATCCACCCATTCCCTCCCAGAATTCCACGCTGCCTGGAAGACTGACACTTCACTAAAAACGCTAGCGGAATACTACATACTGTCTTCACGGCTCCAAACAGAACCTAAAGAATACAGGACACTACATCAAAGTGCCCAAGAGTGTTTTGCTTGAATACTAGATTTGTACTGAACCATGACAACCAGTTTTTCCCTTATTCTTGGGACTCAGTAAATGGCACAGCCTGAATGTACTAGAGGTAGCCAGAAGAAAGGAAATGCCAGAAGAGTGAGTGAATTACATTGTAAACTAGGAAGGAGATTGAACATTTATCCCAGATAAGAGGCTGTAGCTGTGGGGCACTGCTGGGGCTATTCAATGATGAAAGATAAGCACATCTGTCTGTAAACTGTGAGAGCACCCAAACAGTCATCTGATACCGCATGTAGACGGTGTATAGCTTTTCATTCACTAGCAGATTAGATTAATGTATGATGAGGTCTGGAGACTACATCCAACTGTACACTGGAGCATGCTTTCTGTACGTCTAGTACACACGATTAGAAAACCGAAAAAAAAAAAACAAAAAAAAAAAAAAAAGTACCACTTTTCAAGTGATCACACAATAATCTGATCGTTCGTACACAGCCTTTGAGAACCAATCATGGTAATTATGCAAAGAGACAAACACAAAAAACGTTTTCCTCGTACGATACAATACCAGCATGTTTAATCAGTACAGTATTCATCCGAAAAAAAATTGGAAGCCCAAGACCATGCATGCTCAGAAATGACAGTATACATTACAACATAATACAAACACATTGCATCACTGCCAAAGTTGTATTCTGTTGTAAGGGAATTTGTCACTTTTGTAAAAGGCAGAAGGTTTTTGTTTTTGTTTTTGTTTTTTTTATCTTCATGCAATCTATGCACGAAAAAAAAAAAAAAAAAAAAAAAAAAAAAAAGCTTGTGTGCAGCAGCCCGACCCCCCACCATAATACTTACCCAAGCCCCATCTTGATCCAGCAATGTCAGTGTCTGAATGGACACACGGAGCTGCAGCTCGGCTGCCCCCATAGCAAGTTTCTTGCTGTGGGGGCAGGAGGGAGGGGCCAGAAGTGCAGATGAGGGCCCCAAGAAAAGGAGGATCTGGGCTGCTCTGTGCAAAACCACTACACAGAGCAGGCAAGTGTGACTTTCTTCTATAAAAACACACACACACACAAGACTTTAGTATCATTTTAAGTAACCTCTTCATTTTCAATATGAAAGTAGCATGCAAAAAAATAAATATATATATATATTTTTTTTTTTTAAAAAGCAGACGATCATTCGTTCAATATTCTCATGGTATGTATGAGGCAGGCTATACATTATGCAATTTCAATTTTCTTTCCTTCAAATAAAATTCCTCAATTCCCCATCAATACAGTCAGTGTTAATGGAGGAATTGCTCCTGCAGCACTATTGTGTTTTTCCCCATCGACAGAATACAGTGATCACTGTTGCCTGCTAAAGCCGCCAGCAGTGGTTGGGCAAAAAAAAAAAAAAAAAGGTAGAACTTTTATTTATTTTTTTATTTTAGGACAAAGTAGCGAGAGACTGTCAGTCTTTTATTCCTCTATGTATCTCCATTAGGGAGATTCACTCTCTTTTTGTTATGTATACACCAAACAAAGAAAATCCCAATTCTTGGATTGTCCACAGAAAAGTAAAAGAGGGGAAACCTTTCTATGTCAACAACACTAGTTCTGGTAACAAACTGACTCCCTCCCTTTGGAGGAATTTCCTCTCACTTACTCTACTGGCTACGAGATAGGACATGAATGGAAATCTCCCAGATGGCGCAAAAAATAAATAAATAAATAAATAAAAAAAAACGTACACCACACATGACAGGGGTTATAACCCACCCTTACTCTATTCAAAAATGAAAAAATAGTAATAATATTATTATTAATAATAATGTCTTTAGTTCTATTTTAAAAAGAAAATGCATTTGTATGCAAATATCCAAGATGGTTATCATCAAAACCTTCCTCCGTGACTTAAGCCACTGCCACCCTGCCCCATGGTGTATCCCTCAGGCAAGTTTCCTGTGCCAGCAGATCCTACTACTCTTGTGTGATTAAATTGCTCACCAGCCACCTCACCCGTTTACAGTGCTTGCTAAACTTCACAGGGGCCGTTACCAAGGACTGCTCACTCATCTGATGTGGACAGACAGACAGCCCTACTTAAAGCAGGGCAACAAGTCTTGACCCAAAAGGCACAATATTGTACATTATAGGAAGGCGGATTATTAGATCTACTGGTTTCTTCTTTTTACTGCAGATTGGTAGAGAATGTTTTGCTTTTTTCCTGTAACACATGGCAGATTCTTAGTGGGGATTTTGCAGTGGTTGTGCCCATTATATTCTGCTAACAATTTGGTTCTGAAGGCAAGGGCTTTGGGGTGGCCACTTATAACCATGTCTTGATCAATTAACTGCATTGGTACGGCCAGGGAAAAAGATTTTGGGCCAAAGGTTCTGATGATTTCTGCAGGACGTGAATGCCCAATTTATAATACTGTAGGATCTGAGGTAGGTATGTAGGAGGAGGCTTCAAAGTAAGCTGGGGGATAGACAAAAGGAGTGATTAAACTTTCCATGAAAGTACAATCATTCCTTATAAGGGAAAACAATGGCAGCTTCCAAATTCAACATAAAGCCTTCTTACCATGTTCTCTCGGTTATGCTCAGCTAATAAAAGGAACATGAAGAAACAAATAGTCCTGTCCATCAACTCAGTCTTGGTGGAGGCTGGAGAGTTTAGGAAATCATTTCTCATGAAAAAAAAAAAAAAAAATGCCATGGCACTGCCATTGCTGCCCCCCTGGAAATGCTAGTTCACATTCAGTGCATCTTCTTTGAAAAAAAAAATATAATGGCAACCTACATAATTCTCACACACAGATGTGCAGTACTTAAAAAGGCTGATTAAAAATAATAAATACTTGTCTTTTTAAAATTGTGAATATTGGTTTAAGGACTAGGCTGTGACTTCTGGAATGATCTTCTTTGAGGATGTATACAAAACCATTCATAAACAAGAGCAGCAAAGCCCTATTCAACAAATATTCTAACATCGTGACTACTTTTCTTTAGTTGTGACCAACCACTGGCTTCTATGACTGGCTATACTATGACTGCCTGGGAATGGGATTGAATTACCCTATTTTAATAAATGTTGGTTACGTATACCCTCAAAACAAGAACACCAAAGACCTAGTCCATCAAATGATCTAACGTTGTAACTTCTTCCCTGAGGGCTTGTTTCAGCCACATGCATTGTCATACGATTGGCTGCATTAACAATGCAGACATCAGAAAATTCCTTGTTTTTCCAAGAATGCCTGTTCCCACTACTGCATTTTCAGTGGGATGACCAGCAGTTTGCCATTCAAGGTAATGTAAAAGGACTTGAATTGTGTTTTGAAAGAACAAGTATGGCAACACCCATTAATGCAATGCATGTCAACCTATGTGCTCAGTTGAAGCAAGCCCCTAAGTTTTTCATTAAATCAACAGCAAAATAAAAAAAAAAAAAATAAAAAAATAAACCCACACAACATTCAGGGCTCTGGAAGAATCTAAAACAAGAATTGTCACATTTCATACGTATTGTCCTACGTCACCCATCGAGGATGGGCTTGAATATGATTTGTTGCTATGAGACAGACAGACAGTCCTATCTTCAGAAACTTTGGCAAGGCCTATTTATGATTTACACCTACAGCTGTCAGCTCTAACCATCAAGACATATTTTACCAAAACAGGAAAAGTAGATCAAAAAGAACTACAAAAATAGAACTACAAAGCAAAGAACATAAAGGGGTTGATTTACTAAAACTAGAGTGCAAAAATCTAGTGCAACTCTGCAAAGAAACCAACCAGCTCCCAAATTTTATTGCCAAAGATTAATTGAACAAGCTGTTGAGAAGTTAGAAGCTACCATGCACGGCTCCATCAGAATTTGCACTCTGCAGTTTTATTACTGCAACCCCAATGGGCCTGTTCCCAAAAAGTATACTGTATCTAGGGGTGAATTCAGATGCAAGAAATCCGCCAGAGTCTTCTTGAATACCTTTGGGATTTCAGCTGCAAAATCTCCTTCCTAAAGTACCAAGCTCTGCAACATCTGACATGACTCACTAAACCTCAAACAGGGAAAGCAAGACCCCTAACCCCCCCCCATTAAGATCCCTTTCACACTGGGGCGCTTTGCAGGGGCTACATCGCTAAAAATAGCACCTGCAAAGCACCTTGAAAGAGCCGCTGGTGTGTCTCCAGTGTGAAAGCCCTTGGGCTTTCACACTGGAGCGGTGCGCTGGCAGGACAGTAAAAAAATAAAAAGTCCTGCTAGCAGCATCTTTGGAGCGGTGTATACACCGCTCCTGCCCATTGAAATCAATGGGGCAGCGTGGCTATACGGTGGTTTTAACCCTTTCTCAGCCTCTAGCGCGGGCGGGGGGGGGGGGGTAAAAGCGTCCCACTAGCAGCCAAATATCGGCGCTTTACCGCCGGTGCCACCCCAGTGTGAAAGGGGTCTAAGACTATAAACCGTGGTTCTCACTGACACGATTTGTCATGCAACCAAGTTCCCCCCCATTAACTGCAATGGAACCGTTCTAATTGGTGCAACTCGAGTAGCTCCAACTTAGAAAAAGGTTCCAGCACTACTTTTGGTGTGACTTCAATACGACTTGCATGGACTTCTGTTAAAGAAGCCATATGCAAGCAGCGATGAAGTCACGAAGGGATGTCAAATTCGAAGCCATGGAAGTGTGAATCCGGCCTAACTGGTGCAAAGAGCTAGGAAAAAAAATTGGTAGGTGTATACACCGCTCCAAAGATGCTGCTAGCAGGACTTTTTTATTTTTTTTTACTGTCCTGCCAGCGCACCGCTCCAGTGTGAAAGCCCAAGGGCTTTCACACTGGAGACACACCAGCGGCTCTTTCAAGGTGCTTTGCAGGTGCTATTTTTAGCGATGTAGCCCCTGCAAAGCGCCCCAGGTACAAAAGATCTTGTTGGCAGGTTCCACAAGAAACGTGACAAGTCTGTGGTTTAAATTAATCCATCGGCCTATCCAAAACGAAACATCACTTTTGGGTAAGCCGAGCCTTTCGCGTTAGCTCAATGGACTGTAGTATTTTTAATATTGCCTGCGACATTTTCTGGAGATGAAAGGCAATCTACTACAGCCTGCAGACTATAATCATTGCAGTGAAGCATATGTGTCTTCCAGCTGCTCTGTTTGGAAAAAAACTGCTGCCAACTATATGATCATAATGGCAGCAAAGAACGCCTTGTATATATATACACACACACACACACACACACACACACAAAAGCTAGGAGCACAACACAATAAATGTGCACGTCTTTGTTCAATTAGGAAACAGGACAAAAAAATAAATAAAATTATGTAAACTCACCCTACGGCTGAGAAAAAAAAAAAAAAAAAAAGACGCAGCATTTGTCCCTAACTGGTACACTCCCACAGGTGCTCCTGCTTACATGTCACCCTCAGACGTGGCAAAAAAGGTCTATTTACCAAAACAGAAGTGACCTTCTCTAATGCGGCGTACAAAGGCAGGTATAGTACAGCAGATTAGCAGTAATTTACTCCAAGCAGCACCTCAACAGCGGCTTTCAGTATATTACGTAGCCCTGGCTGGAAATCTCTTTTGCAATGAAGGAGTTAATTTGTCGGCGGTCTCTTGTCTACTTATTGTACAGTCTTCCAGCAGCTGGGACAATGAATGAGGATTTGCCCTTAGGAAAACCTCCTGAGAGCCCTTCAGTGCAGAGCCAGGGCCTTGTACACACACATTACCATGGATACCTCAGTGGCTGTCCCCACATCCGCTTGTTTTCTCCATTTCCAGTTGTGCGAGTCGGTTTTACGCAAACAGAGCTGCTGAAAGCGGCGTGAATAAAAATAAAAAAATAAAAAACAACCCACGGTTGCCATGTAAAAAAATAAATAAAAAAAAGACACTAAACTAAAACCTGACCTAGCGAAGTAGACCAACCAGGCTTCATGTTCCAGTCACAGCCGTCATCTCCTCAGCATTGCCTTACTTTTACCATAAAACCTGTATGCCAAATGCAGGTGCGGCATGGAACATATATCCCCAGGAACCGCCATGTAGAACATGTCCTGCGGGTTTGGGAAATGAGTGCTGTAAAAAGGGGAGGCAATTAATTCCCAGCAGATCCAGAGCAAGCAGAATGCCTTGGCTTTACAGCTTGGGTGAAGAACTTTTACAACCAAATTAATTGCACGCTTGTAAAAGATAAATAAAAAGATTACTGTAAAATCGCCAGAACTGTTAATCTGGTTATGCGAAACAATACGATATACTATGACACCCCCTCCCACCCTCCTCGTCTCTCTGGGACCAGGAACTGAACTAAAAGCTGCAGCCAAGTAACCTGACCCAGTCAGAAGAGAGTGGCTCAGCTAGATGACCTACTACAGTTGTCGGCCTCACGCTACTTCTATAGAACCCCCCGAAAAAAAAAACCCCAACCTGAGGAACCAACTACAACCAGATTCATCCTGACCGCGCCTGCACAAGGGCATTAATGCACACACTTGCTCCAGTACTGGGGAGCTGGAATTTAATGTAAGGAAAAAAGCATAGAGAGTAAACATTTACTGAGGACAGCTAATTTTAGCAGCTTGCAGGAAGGGTCATTAGCATGTCCTGGTGTCAGATGACTGGCTACAAATGAGCTACGGATATTCATCATCATAAGCCATGGGGACGTGAGCACTTTCTGTATGCAACGCTCACTGGAAGCATTTGATTGGCACAGTTTGTAAAAGTTTTTTTTTTTTTTTTTTTTAAGAACCTGGAGAACATGGTGTTCTGTGGTCACCAGTACTGGCAGGGTTACATTTCCCTTTCAGCTCCAAGGTGTCACCATATGGGAGGAATCAGGAGAACATTCCAATGACGTCAGTTTACCGGATCTTTACACAAGTTTTGAATGAAAAGTGTGCCGATATAAACATTTCTTCTTACCCAAAGCAACCAATCAGCTGACAACGATTTCCCTCTCCGTGCAGAGCTGAAAATGAAAAAGAATTCTGATTGGTTGCTACAGGCAACAAAAAAAAAAAAAAAAACATTCTTTCTTGCATGCTTTTCATACACTAGTGCCGTAGGGTGACCATCAGACAGCAGCTAATGTGAATTTGCATAGAGCTGTGATGGAAAAGCAGAAGTCATCATCACCTAAGGCTTCACACTGATGCGACTGCAGACATCGCATGCGATTCACACTGCATTCTGGTGCACATCACATGCGATGTCTGTGCGCTGCAAATTCAGCCATAGTTTGTATGGCTGAAATCACATCGTATTCGGACCAAAATGGTGCAGAGCCCCCCTTTTTTTTGTCTGTACTGGAATCAGATTCCACAGTTCGCACTGCATTCTACAAACCAATGTGGGGGGGTGTCATTAACTTTATAAAAAGACACCTGCAGCGGTTTGCAGATTGCGATGCTGATGCGGTGTGGGAACCCGAACAGGAATCGCTGTGGTTTTGCCATTAGACTAATGTGAACCGAGCGTAAAGGGCTGTCAAGTACAAATACTGGATTCATAGAAAAGAGCTCTGAGCCCCCCCATTCACATCTCCGCATTTTCCAGCCCAAAGATCTAAAATGCTCAACAAGCCAAACTCCATTCTTGTCATGTATCCCTGTTCTCATTTAAGCATTCAGGTGCCTGGCTCAGTTCACACTGCCCTATGAGAACTGCTGGGACTGTCAATACAAAGTTAATGACACCCCCACTTCAGTTTGCATATCGCAGTGCAAAGTGTCAATTCGGAGAGGAATCAGATCGCATGGGCGTAAACACCCATGCGATCCGATTCTGGTGCGGACCAAAAAAAGGATCCTGTACAAGTTTGGTCCGAATACAATGTGAATTCAGCCATACAATCTGTATGCCTGAGTTTGCAACGCACAGACATAGCTTGCGATTTGCATCACATCCAATATCAAACAGTGCACCAGCGTGAACCGAACCTTGAAATACTGTCCAAACGTTTATTTAGGTGATCACAGTGGTAGAGTGCAACATTTCAGAGTCACATAGGACCCCTTCATCAGGCATAAGGTGACATCACATACCTGACAAAGGGGTCCTGCATGGCCCCAAGACAACGCCCATTACCAGTGTGATGTGATCACCCGAATAAACGTTCAGACTATATTCAAGGATCTGTGGGGTACAGGCGATATATTCTTTGACTTATAGTACCGGTTTCCAGCACGCAATTGCTACAGCGCCGGCTTACATCATGTGGGAATATCACACGTGTAGCATAAAGTACACAAGCTGCTTCTGAAGCAGAATGGGGTGTTTTCGGCCCCAATAAGTTCAATGAGAGCACGCAAAAAAAAAAAAAAAAAAAAAAAAAAGAAAAAAGGAGAGCATGAGTACGTACGTACACGCGCGTTATTTTAGGTGCTCTCATAAATAAAAGTCTACAGGCCAATTATGCAATTTAAGAAGCTCCTGTGTGGCACTTCCCATGCAAAACTGCACCCAAAAAACAAAAATCACCCCCCTACACAACTCAAGGGTGGATGGGGGGGGGGGGGGCTGAGAGCACTGACAGGTAAAAGTTTCAGGACTTGTCTCTCTACACATAGCTGATCTTTGTTCGATAAGCCTGCATGCACTGCAAAGACATCCTGGTAGGTTAATTGGCTCCGGTCTAATCTGGCCCTAGTACACATGTATGCATGTGAGATAGGGACCTAAAGTTGGCCACACGTAAAAATCCAACAACTTCCTCCAACAACAGCACAGACTGACAAATGTTCCTGTTGGGCTACTGTATTCTAGCATGGGCAGCATAGTCAGAATACCTGAACAGCGGCTGCATCTGAATGGATGCAGCTGCTGTTTGGCTGACCATTTTTCACCCGACACCTTTGATTTTTCCAATCAGTCGATATCATGCAGGAGGGGAATTAATTTCACTAAATTAATTTCATACTAGCTCCCAACAAAGCAGCCAAAATTCAAACTGTGTATGACCAGCTTTAGAGAGTGTAAATTCCTTGAGGGCACAGTATGTAAATGTACAGTATGTAAAGTGCTGTGTAAATTGTCTCATATAAATAACTGTAATAAATAAACATTGAACAGGCAGCACAGAGAACAAAAACAGACACCTTTGTAGTTTTTGTTGGCGGTTCCTCTGGAGACCCTGCCAATCAGCTGTCTGAGCACAGCTTGGAGTAGACCTGGGTACTCTGTACCTGCCTATCATATTATCATACACTAGGATTTCTGAGGCCATTATACAAAAACCACAGATATTGGATTTCAAGGAGTTCCAATCTCTAGAGACTTATCACTCTAAAGCCTCGTACACACGATCAGATTTTTGGACGACAGTTTGTCCGTTTTTTGTTACATTCTAGTCTCATGTCAGAAGTGAATGAAAATTCTCATATGACAGAATTCAACTTCAGAAGCGACGTTATGTGTTGAATCGTTTTGTATGTATTCTTTTGTTTGAGCATGCGTAGTACGGATTTTTTTTGGACGAAAACGGTACTAATTATACAAAAATCAGACATTGTGTTCACAACCGACAAATTTTATAGTCTGCACATCCAGCTTTTGTCGTAGGAAAAAAATCAGAATCGGCTGTCAAAAGTCCCATACTAACAATCCGAAAATTGGCAGATCGTTTGTCATACAAAAACTTTTACTTCCGATTTTCGTATCGTGTGAACAGGCCTTAAGGCTCAGTTCACACTGGTGCAGGCAGTGCGTCCCGCGTTTGCTTGGGCACATATGCCCATTCATTGGAATTTTTTGGAACGGGCTGCTGTGTCTTTTTGACCATGCGGTTTTCCTGCAGTTCCCGCACCCACAATTGCGCTGCGGGCTGAGATGCATGGGGTGGGACACATTAAGAATGAATAGTAGCCCATCGCATGAGCAGTGCGATTCGGCTGCGGGTATCAATACGTTTCCTGCACCCACAACTAGTGTTTACTGAGCCTAAGAAAGTAGTCCTGCAGCATGGCTCAGACAGGAGCTACCCTACTACTCGGGCCTAAATCTGACCACACACTCTGCAATCTGACTGTACAATCGCCATAAGGCCAAGTTCATATCTATACATGTGTGGCTGGTACATTTTTGCAGCATGTTTCTAGTGCATTTTTTTTCCATGCACATTTTTAAATGCATAGCAGCCCTGGTTCACATTGGTGCGTTCCGACATGTCAAAATTGGCACCGTCCTAAATCAGCACAATGTTGCATTTGCGGCGCTGCACCGATTAAAAAAAAAAAGTTAATTCTGTACTATTATTTGCGATTTCAGGGTGCGATTTGCATCGACATCTGTGCAGAAAACCAGGTGTCTTTGAAATCGCAGCCGAAATCGGGACTGATATGTGGGAGCGAAATTGTGCAAGCTGAACTCGCACGGCTTCATTCCTGCAGTTCAGTGTGACTGTGCTTAATGCATTTTGCATTTGGGAAGTACAGATGTTGCTAAGAGGAGGTGTCTGTTATCACGCAGGAAAACGCACCAAAAAACACATGTACATTAGTTTTCCCATGCGATTTTCAATGACATCTATGGTGGCAAAAATGCTCCGTGCAAAAGAAACTAAAAAAATAAAAATATAAAAACACAACGTGCATGGAACTGAATAGATGTGAACGGGACCCATAGGAAATATGGTGAAATGGACTGTAGTGCATTTCCATTGATCTGCAAATATACAAAACAAACAAAAAAAAAAGAAACACACACACAGATGTGAACCTAGTTTTATATCTACCATCAGCTATGTAATGCAAAGGCTTGCCCAATTGGATAGGGTTTGAATGGATTGTTCAGGCTTGTCCTTATAACATACTTTTGTTAAATCTGATGCCCTGTACACACGGTCTGAATTTCTTGCGGAAAATTATCCAATTGTATGTGGGCTCCATCTGACCATTTCTGTTGGAAATTCCAATACAAAGTTTGAGAGCAGAATCTAAAATTTTCCGACAACAAAATCCGACAGACAAAGTGCCACACGTGCTCAGAATAAATTACGAGACCACAGCTACTAGCTCGTTTATAGTCCAGACGTACGCGTTGTACATCACCTCGTTAAAAATGATCGGATTTTCTGGCAACTTTGTCCGACCGTGTGTATGCAAGAGAAGTTTGGCACAAACTCCGCCAGAAAAAAAATATCTGATGCATTTTGTTGTCGGAATGTACGACCGTGTGTATGGGGCATTAGGCTCACCATACATGTTACCAGGGGTGTTGCTAGGTCTACAAAAGATCTGGGGCTAGAGCCCATAGCTGCGTAGTAAAGAAAGTCATACGCTTGGGTGGGCATACACATGTATATACAGTAATACACATGCGTGTGTATGTATATATCCCCAGAGAGCCCCCCCCCCCCCCCCCCCCCACTTACATCAGGGTCCCCAGAGAGCCTCCCCTGCCGAGACTCAGGGCTATGGGCCCCAGATTCGGGGCTATAGCCCCAAAAGACACCCCCTAGCGACACCACTGCATGTTACAATGTGACCACAGAATGTACAATCAACCTTAGATTTACCATAACTATGTAATAGGAGGAACTCCCTCCTCTATCCAAACAATGAGTATCCAATCAGGCAGCTCCTTGCACTACATAGTTGTTGGAAAATCAAACAAGGAGGAGATTGTAATGTGTGTTGAGCTTAAAGGCTGGTGTACAATCAGATTGTATGGTGCATGACCACTTCTCAGCCACAAACGTTTCCTCCAATAAAAGTGGGGCACCCTTTTAGGTAAAGCCCATCCAATGGAAGTGCTGTCCTTGTATTAGTAGATCCCAGATCTCTCCCATATGTTCCCTGCTGGTTGTAGCACACAGCCTCTGCAGTACACACAGATCTCCATGTGATGTGATCCAGGAATACCCCAGAGAGGGGCAATTAGAGACCCCCCCCCATGGGACAGTCAGGAACAAACATGAATCACCTCCACAAGGCAGACATGCTCACCGATACGTGCACAGCATCCATCCCCGGCCACACAACACTAAACAAGGACAAAGTAAGTTGGTGTCCCCCTCGGGTGACAGCTGTGTCCGGGGTGTCACCGTGTGATCGCTCACCTCTGTGTCCGGCATGCTCCTGTCACCCCGGGTCACCGCAGTCCCATCGCCTCCTCCACTCTCTATACTCTGTACAGCGGCTCACTGCTCAGTCCTGGCAGCTTTCAGAGGAGGGGCGGAGTGCTGGGGCGGGGCTTGTCCGGGGAGGAGGGAGGAGACTCTTCATCCTTATTAACTCGTGCAGAGCAAATCCTAATCTGTAGCCTGTTCCAGGAATCCCGCAGGATCGGGGTCAGTTTAGTGCACGTCACATCGGGGCTGATAACAGGGCACAACATGCAGCCGGATAGTGAGCAGCAATGCAACCATGTGATCCCAATCATCAACATGTCATCCAAGCTTTACCATCCGATTAGAAATGTTCGATCTATTTGATCCTGTAGCACTTGTTCAAATCATTGATGGTGTCCCCATGTCTTTGTAAAGACACTTCCTGTTATGTGTCACTGTCTCCTGCGATGTCCAACCTCATCTGCGGATAGCCCAAATCATCCCAGGATCTCCTGCTCTCTATCCCTTGTTACCTCCTCTCATGCTCACCTTCAGGACTTCTCCAGAGCCTCTCCCAACCACTGGAACTCCCTGTCTCAGTCTGTCTGAGCAGCCCCTACCCTGTCCACCTTTAGGCTGGATTCACATCTATGCATTTTTAGTACTTTTTGAATTTTGCAGATTTGCACTACAGAACGTGATCCATAGGAAACCATTTTAAATGGACTGTAGTGCAAATTTCAAATGCAAAAAGCACCAAAAATGCATAGGTGTGAATCCAGTCTTAGGAGATGCCTGAAAACTCATTTATTCAGGGAAGCCTATCCCACACCCACCTAACAACTGTCCCCGAGCCACCCCCATCAAATCATTCTCTGCAGCTATTACCTTTTGTACCACCAGCCCCTCCCTTTAGAATGTAAGTTCTACGGGCAGGACCCTCCTGTACCCATTTGTATTTAACTGTACTGTGATTGTGTTGTCCCCCCCCTATACATTGTAAAGCGCTGCGTAAACTGTTGGCGCTCTATAAATCGTGTATAATAATAATGTCACCCTGTCACATGGGCTTCTGATAGAGACTACACTACAAATTACACCTCTGTGATCCATTGTTATCACCAACCTATGCAGTCCTCCTTAGGTTAAAGACAGGGTTGCCAACCTCCCACAGCATTTTTTACTGACAAAACATGGAAAATTTACTGGCGGAGCACATTTTTTACTGGCAACCTGAGAAATTACAGAACTTCTTTTGAAAACTAACACAGTGAATATTTGAACAATATAAACAGGATATGAAAACACTGACAATACTGATAAAAAAAGTAATTTGCTTGATTTACACAAAAGAGGTCAACACAGCATGAAATTATCAGCCCCTGATATTTAGTGGCAGTTGTAAAAAAAATCACAGATTTTTACAAACTGTCAGTAAATTTACTGGCGGTTGGCAACCCTGGTTAAAGAGGAACTGCAGTCTGCTCACATAATTTGTAATAAAAACATCTTTGCCATTCTGAAGCTTCCCTCCAACCACTTTGCATATTATTTTATATCTACTGTGATTCTGTACTTGCCATGCCAAATATGCTGCAGAAATCTCCCTCCACTGAGTCTGGCTGCAACCATTTTAACTGTGGGCAGATGAAGCTGCTGCCTGTTCACTTCCTGGATTTACACAGACACATACCTCTAGCTCTCATTGGCCCTTTTATGACTCATCTCCCCTCCCTTCCTGGCAAAAGAGAGAGCTGTGCACAATGTCATAAGCCTAGGCTAATGACTAGACAAGAAACAGGAAGTGGGCTGTATAAGGAATTTACTGGCAGAAAAAAAATGTTTTACCATCCAAAGTTAAAACAACAAGGGCAGAAGATTTCATAGATGGAAAGTTGAAAAAATTACTGAAGGTCCACTTTAAGTAAAAGATATCGCTGGGCTGGTGCTGCTCAGGGCTGCCTAGTGGCAAGTTATTATGTGGAAGGATTAGAAGGAATTGCTTCCAATGGGTTGTATCCCAATTGTAGGTGGTAAATGATAGACTCATTTGGGATCTAGGGCTACTACCTTTCTGATAACAACAACGGAGGTGTTACTGCAGTGAACACTTGGGTGATTGGGGAGGAGTGCCCAATGTCCAAAATGAAGACGGTCTCGCTTGATAAATTTTATAGTTGTTTATTTGAGATAAAAGTTTACAAGTAGAGCCAACGTGTTTCGGGGGAATTGCCACCCCCTTCTTCAGGGCTAGTATATAGAGCAGTGATGGCGAAGTCATGGCACACGTGCCTTAGCTGCCACGCAGATTCATCTCTGTGGGCATGCGAGAGAGTCCAGGTTCGTGGTGGTGAGAATGCGGTACCAGGCAGCGGTGAGGTGCAGGAATCTATGTGCATGAGTGAGTGGGTGGTCCTGCAGCCTCCGCAGGGAAGGGGACAGGCCTGAGAGCATGGGTGGGAGAGAAGAGCTTCACCGCCTCCTTGACCCCCGAAGAGACGAGCAGCGGGCACAGCATCCCCAGCGCCTGGACTCCTCAAAACTCCTCTTCAACTGTGAGGCCCGGAAAACAGGCTGACTGGGGGCCCAGAAGACGTGGACAGGTGGGAGGCGCAGGCTGCGAGGAAGCCGCTGGATGGAACAGAGCAGAGAGCTCCCCTGCATCAAGGATGAAGACTGGCATGGAAGGTACCAGGCACAATCATACACAGACTGCCTGCAGACAAAGACTGGGACAGCGGGGTAGAGCAGGGACAGAGCTAGAGGTCTCTCTCTCATCTCCCCCAAGCCCCCCCCCATCTCTCTTAGACCCTCTCCCTCTCTTTCCCTCTCTCTCAGCCCCCCTGCCTCTCTCTCAGCCATGATATCCCCCTCTTTCTGTGTCCCCCTCTCTCTCACCCTCCTCCCTCTCTCTCAGTCCCCTTCTCACTCTCTCCCACCCCTCTCTCTCTTTCTCTCTCTCTCCTTCCACTCTCTCTCAACCCCCCACTCTCTCAACCCACCTCTCTCTTTCAATCCCCCTTTCTCTCACACCCCCTCTCTCACACATACACAGAGCTAGAGGTCTCTCTCTCATCTCCCCCCAGCCCCGTGTCTCTCTTTGCCCCCCTCCCCCTCTCTCTCAGCCCTAATCCCTCCCTCTCTCTCAGGCCCCTATCTCTGTTCCCCCTCTCTCTGTGTCCCCCTCTCTCAGCCCTCCTCTTTCTGTGTCCCCATCTCTCTCTCAGCCCCCCTCTTTGTGTCCCCCCTCTCTCTCACCCTCCTTCCTCTCTCTCAGTCCCCTTCTCTCTCACCTCTCACCCTTCCTCTCACCCCCCCCCCTCTCTCTCTCTCAACCCCCCTCTCTCTTTCAATCCCCTTTCTCTCACACCCCCTCTCTCTCAGCCCCCCTCTCGCCAATTGCAGTGTTGACCTTTGAAATAAATAAGTTGGTTTTGTATTGCAGTTTGGGCACTCAGGCTCAAAAAGGTTCATTATCACTGATATAGAGAAAAAGGTATATGGTAAGAACCCATAGCCAGGCCATAAAATTCATACAAAAAAAAAATCAGTGTAGTTAAATATAGTTTCAAGTTAAATTGGAACCCTCATTAAGACCCCTTTCACACTACCGAGCCCATAGCGTCGGCGGTAAAACACCGCTATTTTTGCGGTGTTTTACCATCGGATTTGCAGCACATTTCGGCCGCTAGCGGGGCGCTTTTACCCCCGCTAGCGGCCAAGAAAGGGTTAAAACCACCCGCAATACGCCGCAATAGCAGCGCTTTGCCAGTGGTATTGCAGCGCTGTCCCATTGATCTCAATGGGGAGCAGCGGTGGAGGAGCGGTAAACACACCACTCCTTCACCGCTCCAAAGAAGCTACTGGCAGGACTTTTCCTGACGTCCTGCCAGCGCACCACTCCAGTGTGAAAGCCCTCGGGGCTTTCACACTGGAGACAATTGTGCAGCAGTTTGAGGGCAGATTGCAGGTGCTATTTCTAACGCTATAGCACCTGCAAAATGCCCTCCGTGGGAAAGGGCTCTTAGGCTTTTAGAATCATATTGTGAATGGTATATGGAATGAAAACATATCCACATTGAATTTTAAATGATACAAGAAAAAAATAAAAAAATAAAAAAGCAAAAACACAAAAAAAAAGAAGCAAACAAAAAACAAAAGCAAAAAAGCAAAACCATCCCGGGAAAGCCTGCATGTAGAAAAGAAGTGGCTGTACAGTGGCTGCAGGAAATCCACAGCACTAAGATGCAACCAATTAAAGAGGAAGTAAACCCTGATGAGTTTACTTCCTCTTTCATTCCCTGCATCACTTACCTGACACAGGAGCCAGCAATGTCACCGCTGTCCCCTGTAGTCCGGCGCATCCATCTTCTCGGTGGGGTCTTGCTGCCCCGCAGCTGTCATTCGGCGAAGCCGCGATGACGTCACTCCCGCGCTTGCGCACGGGAGCCAACCGGCGCAGCATCTTCGTCGTTGACGATGCCGCGCTCAGTGCGCCTGTGCACCGCTGTCTACGGCGCATGCGCCGTAGAAGGCAGTGCCTGTCTTTTGGCAAATATCTCCTAAACCGTGTAGATTCAGGAGATATTTCTTGGACCTACAGGTAAGCCTTAATCTAGGCTTACCCGTAGGTCAAAGTGTGTTGTAAGGCTTTACAACCACTTTAAAAACTGGTTGTATGCAGGTGTAGAAACAACCTCATGCGCTCCAATGTGGTATTCAACGTTCAATAGGTTTCCACTCCTCCAGTCGTGACAGAATGGCATCACCACACTTTGCTGCCCCCTTAAGACTGAGGGTATCCCATCATGCACAGCACTAAAACTACCAAAGAGGGCACACCAGCCTAGAGCAATACCTTCATATGCCATTTATTATTCATAAAAGCAAATATACTTACAAACAGTATTAAACAATATCGTGTATTAGTGAAATGGAAAAAAAAAAACGGATCAGTGAAATCAAAGCCACAACTGCAGCCCCTAATCAACAGCATAGAATAAAGCCATCAAGGTCCAATAAGGCTAGCGCGTTTCAAGGGAAATCCCCCCTCATCAGAGCCAAAAAACACTGCCTCCTCCAATATGATTCCTCCTCAATGCCTGTTTTAACCCCGTAAATACCAAAAAAGCTTGCACTGCACACAGTTTCAGAGCCATTGAAGAGCATCCCCATTTGCTTGAATGGGTCACATTCAGCGGTGGTACTGCCCACTAAATCCATCAGGGGGGATACATTTTGTAAAGCATCACATTGATGGTCTGTGAACACCGCCATTCTGCACTACTTCTGCATGCAGTACTTTTTGTGTGGTGCAATTTGAGCCCATTCAAAATGAATAGACTCAAACCGCACTGCACTGAATCACATGTGAATTGCACAGGAATGTGCAACGTGTTCCGTGAGATTCGTGGTGTGAACCGAGGTGAAATCTAATTTTCTTTTTTTTTTTTTTTTAATCCAGAGTTTAGTATCACTTTAATTGTAGCAATGTACAGTTTTACTTGACATGTTTATTTGTGTATCAAAACAGCATTGGTAACATTATTTTGTTTCCTTTTTGGAGAAAAACTTTCGCCTGCTAATCAGCTAGTTCAGTTGTGGCTTTATAAACACCATTATTGGACCTATTTTATGAATCTGGCCATATACAACAAGATTGCTCATTCTGGGATTTCACTTGATTGCCCCATCCATCCTAAAAAGTGTGAATGGATGACTATGCAGTGGCATCTATTGTATTCTGACAGCTCACATCCATGGCTGTCAGAATACCTAAAGGCCTGGTTCACACCTTCTGCAGTGCGTTTTGCATTTTCATACATGTGTTTTTGACACGTTTTCATGTGTTTCTTGATATGTTTTGCATGTTGCATTTTTTTATGATTTTTTTTTTTTAAGGGGAGATTATTTGTTGTTAGGCAGATAAAAAATGCAAAATGCATCAAAAATGCACTACATGCGTTTCCGCAGCGTGTCTATTGAAGTTTATTGAACCAAAAACCCACTGTGTGCATTTATAAAATTCCATGACCCTTTCCAAAAATGCAGCAGCTGAAAAACAGATGGATAAAAACATGTCCCATAGGAAACCATGTTAAATGGACTGTAGTACGTTTCTGCAAAATGAACTAAAAAACGCATAGGTGTGAACCAGGCCAAACAGATGCTGTTTGTTTGAGAATTTTGCCCTTGGCTACTTTTGACTGAAAAATTGACTTTTGTTAATTTGGGCGATGCCAACCAGGCCACCCTCAGAATGCATTTTTCCCAATTTAGCAGGAAAAGGCAAAATTTGTTCAGTGGATGGCCAGCTTAACCCATAGTAACTGTTCAAATTTCTGTGTACTCAGAGAATTAAAAAAATGTGGATGTGGTTGTACCGAAGTTGAACGTTTTAATATTACATCACTTCAGGCTGTAAAACTTTCCACTTATGTTACCATTTCCTCTTTCAACTCATTTTTCTGTAAAATAGTTCTTTTTAGTGTATGTTTTTAATGTTAATACTGTAATTTGCAGAAATTTGTCTGTATATTTTATTCCCATAATCCTGTGCACACCAGCTTCTACCCACTTACTCCAGTGCATTAAACACTAACATATTTCAAGCAGTTTTAGCTGGAGTTCTATATTGCAGCAAGACCCAGGCATAGGCATGCGCACAGGATGTGTCAGGTGTGCCTGGGCATACCCTAATCAACCAGTGTGGCACAGATCCCCCCTCTTTAAACCCCTGATATTTCATTAAAGCCCCAAAATGAATCAAATTGTAAAAAATAAAAACATAAAATAAAAAATAAATAAAAACTACTGACACTGTCCACTGCACTACTGATACCATTCTCTGCCCTACTGACACCGTCCATTGCTCTGCTGACACCCTCAGTATATATTGTACGCACACATGCAAATGCGTTTAAACTTTGGGATGCACAGCCTAAAGCCGCGCACACACGATCTGACTTTCCGACGGGCAATGTTTGATGTCAGGCTGTTGGCGGTAAATCCGACCATGTGTATGCTCCGTCGGACAAATGTTGTTGGATTTTCCATGGACAAATGTTGGATGGCAGGTTTTCAAATTTTCTGCGGACAAATGTCTGTTGTCGGATATTCCGAGTGTGTGTACACAAGTCCGTCAGACAAAAGTCCAAAGTACAAACACACATGCTTGAAAGCAAGGACGAGCCAGAAGTGGTCTTGTAAACTAGCATTCGTAATAGAGAATAAACATTCATGACGTGGCAAATTATGAAATATTCGAAAGCAGCAGACAATTCTCTTCTTCTTTAATGGGATAATAAGAAAACTGCTTTGCTGGTGATACTGATGGAGTTATTGAAAACTAATCTTATGCTTTTTTTTATTTTATTTGTGCAAGTTACCACAACACCATTATACCATAGTTTTAAGATCAAAGATATGTTGGTGTGCCTTGTCAATTTTACATTGTATTTTTTTAAATGTAACTGCCTACTCCCAAAATGTTATTTTGAAGTAAAACACATAGCCAAGTATTATTCTCCACAATTTTTTAATGGCACATTAAAAAAATAAAACAAATAAAATTAGACATGCTATCTGCCAATAGAACTTAACCAAAAAGTGCATCCTATGCATCTATGCATCCAAAAATATAGAAAATATACCAAATCAAATTATTATTAAACCAAAAAAATAATGTCAAAGCAATAACTCCAAGGCCAATAAAAATAACACATTATCTCCTCAGATTCTGCAACATGTCTGGTTGATGAATGGCCATTCAGAAATGAACTGAAAAGCGCAAAATGAAAAGCGCGAATCAACACTCACCAAACTTCTACTAACACGAAATTACCAGAAGGAGCCCAAAGGGTGGCGCTAAAAAAAACGTAGTACGTCTAGTAAGTCACTACATTTGTAATTGTTGGCCAACAATTGTGTGGCCATGTGTATGCAAGATAAGTTTGGGCCGACCCCCTTCCACGGTTTTGTTGGCCAACAGTCCGATCGTGTGTACAAGGTTTTAATGCAACAGGCTGTGCAGACCTATGAACC
Organism: Lithobates pipiens; assembly: GCF_037356315.1. Lineage (NCBI taxonomy): Eukaryota > Metazoa > Chordata > Amphibia > Anura > Ranidae > Lithobates > Lithobates pipiens. The sequence continues at coordinate 124,501,121 of NW_027507784.1, forward strand.
CAGGATTGATTTACACATTCCAAGGCCAGTTTTGTAAGCAGCCAATGAATGTATCAGTATATTTTGGATTGTGGAAAGAAATCGGACAACCTGGAGGTACTCCATGCAAATATTTGGGGAGCCAACAATCCCCATGCAAATATAGGCCCCAAAGGGCTTTCCAAATAAACAACATTAACCATCTCAGGTCCGAAAGGTTTTACCCCCTTCATGGCTAGGCCGTTTTTTGCTATTTAGCGCTGCGCTAATTTAACTGGCAATTATGCAGTCATGCAACACTTCTTTTTTGTGGTATTTGATCACCACAGTTTTGTTTATTATTTTTATTATACAAATGAAAAAACACTGAAAATGTTGAAAAAAAAAACAATATTTATTTACTTTATTTACTCTAATATAAAACATATCCAAAAAAAAAATTTTTTCATAAATTTAGGCTAAAATGTTCTCTTCTACATTTTGGTAACAAAAATCCCATTAAGTGTATATTGATTGGTTTGTGTAAAAGTTATAGCGTTTACAAACTATAGTATTTAGAGTATCTCACAATAGTGAGTACACCCCTCACATTTTTCTAAATATTTTATTATGTCTTTTCATGTGACAACACAGAAATGAAACTTTGCTACAATGTAAAGTAGTGAGTGTACAGTCAGCTTGTATAAAAGTGTAAATTTGCTGTCTCCTCAAAATAACTCAACACACAGCCATTAATGTCTAAACCGCTGGCAACAAAAGCGAGTACACTCCTAAGGTGGAGGAGCTGTATACACACCGCTCCTTCACTGCTCCAAAGATGCTGCTAGAAGGACTTTGTGCCCTCGGGCTTTCACATTGGAGAGACAGGAACAGCTCTTTCAGGGCGCTTTGCAGGTGCAATTTTTAACGAATCTTCCAGCACTGCCTTAACCCTCTTGGGCATGGAGTTCACCAGAGTTTCACAGGTTGCTACTGAAGTCCTCTTCCACTCCTCCATGACGACATCACAAAACTGGTGGATGTTAGAGACCTTGCGCTTTTCCACCTTCCATTTGAGGATGCCCCACAAATGCTCCATAGGATTTAGGTCTGGAGACATGCTTGACCAGTCCATCACCTTTACCCTCAGCTTCTTTAGCAAGGCAGTGGTCGTCTTGGAGGGGTGTTTGGGGTCGTTATCATGTTGGAATACTGCCCTGCGACCCAGTCTCCAAAGGGAGGGAATCATGCTCTGCTTCAGTATGTCACAGTACATTTTGCACTCATGGTTCCCTCAATGAACTGTAGCGCCCCATGCCGCAACGCTCATGCAGCCCCAGACCATGACACTCCCACCACCATGCTTGACTGAAGGCAACTTGTCTTTGTACTCCTCACTTGTATGCCACCAAACCCGCTTGACACCATCTGAACCAGATAAGTTTATCTTGGTCTCATCAGACCACGGGACATGGTTCCAGTAATCCCTGTCCTTAGTCTGCTTGTCTTCAGCAAACTGTTTGCGGGTTTTCTTGTGCATCATCTTTAACCGCTTCTGGACCAGTTATACTGCGGCAGGATGGCTCCTCTGCGCAAGCCGTCATAGCTGTATGTCGGCTCTATAAGACACTTTAGCAGGTGCACACGCACCCACAGCGTGTCCCCGGAGCCAATGCGTGTGCCTGATTCTCACTCTGTCACGAGTGATCGCGGGTGCCTGGCGGTCATCGCGCCCGCCGGGCACCCGCGATCACTCGTGACAGAGTGAGAACCGGGATCTGTGTGTGTAAACAAACAAATCCTGGTTCTCTCTAAGGAGAGGAGACAGATCGTGTGCTCCTACTAAGTAGAAAAACCGATTGGCCTCCTACCCTAGTCAGTCTCATCCCCCCACAGTTAGAACACAACTAGGGAACATCGTTAACCCCTTGATCGTCCCCTAGTGTTAGCCCCTTCCCTGCCAATGACATTTATACAGTAATCAATGGCTATTTTTAGCTCTGATCGCTGTATAAATATCAATGGTCCCAAAAAAGTTTCCGATCTGTCTGCCACAATGCTGTAGTCATGATAAAAACCGCTGATCGCCACCATTACTAGTTAAAAAAAAAATAATAATAAAAATACCACAAATCTATCCCCTATTTTGTAGACACTATAACTTTTGCACAAACTAATCAATATACGCTTATTGCAAATTTTTTTACCAAAAAATATGTAGAAGAATTTTTTTTTTAGTTTGGGATATTTATTATAGCAAAAAGTACAAAATATTGTGTTTTTTTTTTTTAAATTACACTCTTTTTGTTTATAGCGTAAAAAATAAAAAACACAGAGGTGATCAAATACCACTAAAAGAAAGCTCTATTTGTGGGGAAAAAAGGACATCAATTTTGTTTGGGTGAAACGTCGCACGATCGCATAATTGTCAGTTAACCACTAGCTGACCAGCCGCCGCAGTTGTACTGCGGCAGCATGGCTCGGCTGCGCAAATCGGCGTTATGCTACGTCGGTAGCATAAACGGCCACTAGGGGACGCATGTGCCGCCGGAGGCACTCGCTCCCCGAGCTGATGCAAGTGCCAGGCGGTCTCGATCACCGACTGTGCTCCTGCTTTCGCTCAGGGCACACGGAGAACCGGGAGCTGTGTGTGTAAATCGCACAGATCGCTGTATTAATGCCAGTGGTGCCAAATATGTGTCAAAATTGTCCAACGTATCCACCAAAATGTTGCAGTCATGATAAAAATCGCTGGTCTCTGCCATTACTATTAAAAAAAAAAATTATTAATAAAAATACCATAAAACTATCCCCTATTTTGTAGACGCTATAACTTTTGCACAAACTAATCAATATACGCTTATTGCAAATTTTTTTACCAAAAAATATGTAGAAGAATTTATTTTTTAGTTTGGGATATTTATTATAGCAAAAAGTACAAAATATTGTGTTTTTTTTTAAAAATGACACTCTTTTTGTTTATAGCGCAAAAAATAAAAAACGCAGAGGTGATCAAATACCACTAAAAGAAAGCTCTATTTGTGGGGAAAAAAAGGACATCAATTTTGTTTGGGTGCAACGTCACACGATCGCATAATTGTCAGTTAACCGCTAGCTGACCAGCCGCCGCAGTTGTACTGCGGCAGCATGGCTCAGCTGCGCAAATCGGCGTTATGCTACGTCGGTAGCATAAACGGCCACTAGCGGACGCATGTGCCGCCGGAGGCACTCGCTCCCCGAGCTAATGCGAGTGCCAGGCGGTCTCGATCACCGACTGGGCTCCCGCGTTCGCTCAGGGCACACGGAGAACCGGGAGCTGTGTGTGTAAATCGCACTGATCGCTGTATTATTGCCAATGGTGCCAAATATGTGTCAAAATTGTCCAACATATCCACCAAAATGTTGCAGTCATGATAAAAATCGCTGGTCTCTGCCATTACTATTAAAAAAAAAAAAATTATTAATAAAAATACCATAAAACTATCCCCTATTTTGTAGACGCTATAACTTTTGCGCAAACCAATTAATATACGCTTATTACAATTTTTTTAACCAAAAATATGTAGAAAAATATGTATCGGCCTAAACTGAGGAAAAAAAATGTTTTTTTTTATATATTTTTGGGGGATATTTATTATAGCAAAAAGTTAAAAATAATGCATTTTTTTCAAAATTGACGCTCTTTTTTTGTTTATAGCGCAAAAAAAACGCAGAGGTGATCAAATACCACCAAAAGAAAGCTATTTGTGGGAAAAAAAAGAACGTCAATTTTGTTTGGGAGCCACTTCGCACGACCGCGCAATTGTCAGCTAAAGCGACGCAGCGCCGAATCGCAAAAAGTGGTCTGGTCTTTGGCCAGCCAAATGGTCCAAGACTTAAGTGGTTAAAGTGACACAGTGCCATATCGCAAAAAATGGCCTGGTCAGGAAGGGAGTAAATTCTTCCAGGGCTGAAGTGGTTAAAAGAGGCTTCCTTCTGGGACAACAGCCATGCAGACCAATTTGATGCAGTGTATGGTCTGAGCACTGACAGGCTGACCCCCCACCCCTTCAACCTCTGCAGTAATACTGGCAGCACTCATACGTCTATTTCCCAAAGACAACTTCCGGAAATGATACTGATCAAGTGCACTCAACTTCTTTGGTCAAACATGGCGAGGCCTGTTCTGAGTGGAACCTGTCCTGTTAAACCGCCATATGGTCATGGCCAACGTGCTGCAACTCAATTTCAGGATCTTGGCAATCTTCTTATAGCCTAGGCCATCTGTATGTAGAGCAACAGTTCTTTTTTCAGATCCTCAGAGAGTTCTTTGCCATGAGGTGCTATGTTGAACTTCTAATGACCAGTATGAAAAAGTGAGAGCAATAACACCAAATTTAACCCACCTGCTCCCCATTCACACCTGAGACCTTGTAACACTAACGAGTCACATGACACCGGGGAGGGAAAATGGCTAATTGGGCCCAGTTTGGATATTTTTACTTAGGGGTGTACTCATTTTTGTTGCCAGTGGTTTAGATATTAATGGTTAAATGTTGAGTTATTTTGAGGGGACAGCAAATTTACACTGTTATACAAGCTGTACACTCACTACTTTACATCGTAGCAAAGTGTAATTTCTTCAGTGTTGCCACATGAAAATATATAATAAAATATTTACCAAAATGTGAGGGGTGTACTCACTTTTGTGAGATTCTTAATGCTGGAATTTTTTTTATGCTACTAATGGAGGTGATTAGCGACATAGAATGGGTCTGCGATAGTGTGGTGGGCAATCTGGCTAACTGCCACTGATCTCTCCAGTGACACTAATACAGTGATCAGTGCTAATACCATACACTGTCACTGTACTAATGACATAGGCTGGGAAGGGGTTAACATCCAGGGTAATCAAGGGGTTAAATGTGTGCCTAACAATGTGTAATGTGTGTACTGTGTGCTGATTTTTACTAAAGATCTCTATGTGTCTTACCCCTGATTTGCAGGGATAAGAAACAGAGAGAATGTTACCTCTGTACAGTGCTCTGTGTTGATTGTCAACACAAGGCTCTGGGCTGTGATTGAACACATAGGGTGTCGGCAGGGGGCACTCATTCTCTAGCAGGGGAGCCAACCAGTCGATGTCCGCCACCCACCCGTGACTGCTCCAGAGAGAGGCAGAACGGGCATGTACCAGACTGCCAGTGTAAACAAACAGATTCCTATTCTGTCAGGGGAGTAGAGTGAGATCATCTGTTCCTAGTGATTAGGAACAGCGATCTCTCTCCTCCTCCAGTCAGCCCAGCCCCAATACAGTTAGAAACATCTCTCAGGGAACACATTTAACCCCCTTGATCACCACTAGTGTTAACCCATTCCCTGCTAGTGTAATTTGTACAGTAATCAGTGAATTTTTATAGCACTGATAGCTGTAGAGATGTCAATGGTCCCAAAAAAGTGTCAAATATGTCTGATCTGTCTCTGACAATGTCGCAGTCCCACTAAAAATCACAGATCACCGCCATTACTAGTAAAAATAAATAATAATAAAAATGCCATAAATCTATCCCCTATTTTGTAGAAACTATAACTTTTGTGAAAACCAATCAATGTACACTAACTGGGATTTTTTTACCAAAAATATGTGGAAGAATACATATTGGCCTAAACTGAGGAAGACATTTGTTTTTGTACATTTTTTGGGGGATATTTATTATAGCAAAATGTAAACAATATTGTTTTTTTTTTTTCAAAATTGTCACTCTTTTTTTGTTTATAGTGCAAAAAATAAAAAATGCAAAGGTGATCAAATAACACAAAAAAAAGCTCTATTTGTGGGAAAAAAATGACATAGTTTTTTTTTTTATGTACAACGTCGCACAACTGCACAACTGTCAGTTAAAGCGACATAATACCGTGTTGCAAAAAATGGCCTGATCATGAAGTGGGTAAATCCTTCCGGGGCTGAAGTGGTTAAATACATAGTATTTTTAGGCACCCAGGCTCAAATGTCCTGATAACTATTGTTTCCAAGATAGAAAGTGAAAATCCAACAGTTTACACTTATACATGAATAATAAGAGATATCCTTCAATAGGGACACTTGTCTAGGATTATTCCTCTCTCTTTTTATTTCTATATCTCCTTTTGGAACTGTGGGAAAGAAAGTAAAGAGAAATCTCCCGAATGAGACACAGACAGCAAAATATAAACTGACAGGTGTTTGAACATTCCCCGCTCTATGCAACACTTCAGTGAAAAGTTTTGGATATGGTGTATGTAGCACCCGCTGTTGGCACTTTTAGTCTGCCCGTTAGCGTATTCCCACCTGCAGATTGTTGCTCCCTACCATGATGGAGTGCTGAGAAAGAGAAGAGGACACTGGAGGAGGCAACCTGACAATTAGGCAGGTAAGATCGGGATTAGCAGCTGCAGAGCAAGGGACTGGAAGGCCACCCATCAAACTCAGAATTGTGGGGAAAGGCAGGTGGGACCCAGGGGGAGTTTGCTGTAGTACTGGACCCAGGCGCTGCTCTTATGGCTGTGTGTTCAGAGCCAAGGGCAGTCTGTGACAGGAGCCCGGGTGATAAGGATAAGAAAAAGGTGGCTGTGTGTACTGCTGTACCAGTGAGTCTGTTGTGAGCCTGGAGAGACCCATGAAGCCGCTCTGCTGCCTGCATGGAGTACAGGGAAATAATTTAGGACTTTGCCATGCTGGGCAGAGAGTATCCTGACAGCCCAGGTGGGAGCTGCTTTGAGAGGACCACATGCGAGCGCTCTCTCATCCCCCCTTTTTTCCTGCGGCCTGCCAGGTTGCGTGCTCAGATAAGGGTCTGGTATGGATTTTGAGGGGGATACCCACACAATTTTTTTTTAATTTAGGTGCGGGGTTCCCCTTAATATTCATACCAGACCTGAAGGGACTTGGAATGAAATTTGGGGGGACCCCCACGCATTTCTCTTTTTAATTTTTAAATTTTGGTTCGGGATTCCCCTGTGGGGGAATCCCATGCCGTTTTTATCAATGAACTTTTATGTGTATTGCGGAACGACAATTCATTGTAACTGCGAGTAGTTTTAAATGACTTTTTTTTCCTTTAGAAATGTCATTTTACTGTCAGACTGTTCTAAACACGGGAAACATGCACTTTACAGGCATACTATAGACACCTCCCAGGTACGAAATTTAAAGGAATATTACAGTTTTATTGTGTCACTTTAACCACTTGCATACTGGACACTTAACATGGATGTAAACCCAAAATTTGTATTTATGTTTTTGATGTCATAATGTAGAGTATAATATTTCCTATCATTTGAGCCCAGTCTTGCCACAAAGAGTTACCGTATTTATCGGGGTATAACACGCAGCGGCGTATAACACGAACCCCAAGTTTAGGAGGGCATTTTAAGGAAAAAAGTTTTAGGAGGGAAGTTTAAGGGGAAAAAAACTTACATTTAAATGCCCGTCAACAGCGGCGACAGAAGACCGGGCCACCGCTTGTAAAAGAGCTAGAAGAAGGCGTGGTGGCCCAGCAAGAAGAACCGAAGAGGGGGACAAGACCCCCAAAGTCGGAAGAAGAGGGGGGCGGCGAAGAAGAAAGCCGGGCTCCTCCGCTAGTGAAAGAGCTAGCAGAAGATAGTGGAGGAGTCAGACGAGAAGACCCCCGAAGACCCCTGGAGCTGTGCAATAAACTATTTTAACCCTTGTGTGTTGTGTTCTTTTACATTTTTTTCCACAGGTGAATGGGTAGGGGTACATTGTACCCCATATTCATTCACATAGGGTGGGGGGCCAGGATCCGGGGGCCCCCTTATTAAAGGGGGCTCCCAGATTCCGATAAGCCCCCCGTCCGCAGCCCCCGACAATCAACGGCCAGGGTTGTCGGGAAGAGGCCCTTGTCCTAAGGGCCTGGTATGCTCTCAGAGGGGGAACCCACGCCAATTTTTTAAAATAAATTTGGCGTGGAGTTCCCTCTTGAGAGCTGATAATTCTGTGAGAGTCGCCACAGTATAGACGGAGATCCGACTTGTAGGCGACCTCCATTGAAATCAATGGGTACCAGTCGCCTACAAGTCGGATTGAAGTAGTACAGGAACCTTTTCTGAAGTCGGAGCTACTTCAGTAGTGTGCATTAAGATGGCTCTCATTCGCTTGCATTGATTTTTACATGTTGTCAAACCTGAGGCGACTACGGGCGACCTGAAGTCGGATCTGAGTCGCCCCTGTGTGAACCGGCTCTAATGCCGCGTACACACGACTGGACTTTTCAACATCAAAGGTCCGACGGAACAATTCCGGCAGACTATTCGATCGTGTGTGGGCTGCAGCGGACTTTTGATTTGCAAAAGTCTGACAGACTTTAGAAATGGAACATGTTTCAAATTTTTCTGCCAGAACTCCGCCGGACCCAGTTCCTACCGAGAAATCCGCTCGTGTGTATGCTAGTCCGACGGACAAAAACTGACACTAGGGCAGCTATTGGCTACTGGCTATGAACTTCCTTATTCTAGTCCGGTCGTACGTCATCACAAGACTTTGGTGTGATTGTGTGTGGCCAAGTCCGTTCATTCGGAAAGTCCGTCAGAACTCTGTCAGAACTCCGTCAGAACTCAGTCGAAAGTCTGTACGCGGCATAAGACATGCATTATTTTTAATTCCCTCCCACTCCTTTCTTCAGCAGCTCTGCAAGGATTGGATGTTCCACAGCTTTTCACTGGATGTTAGAGATCAAAGCAGAAGTTCAGTGTAAGAAATACACTGGACTGGAGAATATGCATATTGACAAGGGGAGTGTAGAGGTGGACGGGGAGTCTACTGACATCACGACTCCACCCACCGAGCTCCAGACAACAGACCCACCCACAGAATATGCAGTTTTTTTCGGGTCTCATAGCAGACAGAGGGGAGACATGTGACAGGTAAAGATAAATGCAGGAGGCTTGTATATCCTTATAGATAACACCTATGGCAGTAGTTTATAAAGGATGGCATTGGGTTTACATCACCTTTAAACCCCCTCCTGTCCAGACCAATTTTCAGCTTTCAGCACTGTCACGCTTTGAATGACAATTGCGCGGTCATGCTACGCTGTACCCAAATGACATTTTTATAATTTTTTCCCACAAATAGAGCTTTCTATTGGTGGTATTTGATCACCTCTGCGGTTTTTATTTTTTGTTAAAAAAATTGAAAAAGTCTGAATTTCTTTAAATGTTTTTTATATATTTTTATATTTTGTTATAAAATTTTGTAAACAGGTAATTTTGATTTTGATGAGGCGGCAGTGATGGGCACCGATAGGTGGCAGTGATGGGGACTGATGGGTGGCAGTGATGGGCACTGATTGCTTACACTGATAGGCAGCACTGCTAGGTGGCACTGATTGGCACCATTGGTGGGCATTGATAGGTGGCACTGTGGGCACTATGGGCACAATGACAGGTGGCACTAGCAGGGGGCACTAAATGTCACAGAGGGGGTAGATGTGCCTCCTTCCTCTTCGGGACCGTTGTCCCTTTAACATAAGCCAGCGATCAGCTTTTTTTTCTCTTCACGCTGTTAGCGCGAGGAAAAAAAAACGCTCACCGAGCTTTTGTTTACATCTTACGATCAGCTATCATTGACTGACAGCTGATCACATGGTAAGGGGCCGGGACCAGCCCCTTAGTAGGTTTGGTGATCAGTGAGTCTCCATGAGTTGCACAGGGGAGGATGTCCTATGACGGCCTCCCAGAAATTGAGGTCCGTGCTGTAGCCGCCATTCGGCTATGGCCCGGACCTCAAGTGGTTAAGCATTATTAAAATCACTGCTCCCGAAAAAAACTGCCATTTATAAAACTTTTTTTTGCATTGATACATGTCCCCTGGGGCAGGACCCAGGTCCCCAATAACATGACAATAACTTGCATATTAACATGTGGGGACCAAAGAAGATGGCGACAATCTTTCAGAAATATGGATGCCTGAATAATTTGTCTCATTCCCTCTGTGATAATGTCTTCCTGTCTTTTAAAATACAACATCAAGAAAAGATAGTAACTAAAATTAGACATATAGCAAAGATTTCCACTTATTCCATATAGTTAAAAAAAATAAGGGTTATTACCCACTTGACCACTGGTCACTTAAACACCCTTAAAGGGATTGTAAAGGGATTTTTTTTATTTTTCAAAAATAACAAACATGTTATACTTACCTCCACTGTGTAGCTTGTTTTGCACAGAGTGGCCCCGAACCTGCTCTTCTGGGGTCCCTCGGCGGCTGTCTCTGCTTCCTCCTGCAGGTACTTCTCATGCCGCGTACACACGATCAAACAATCGGGTGGAAAAGTCCGGCAAACTCAAGTCCGCCGGACAATCCCCCCGTGTGTAGCCTCCGGCAGACTTTTTTGACCTGAAAGTACGGCGGACTTAGAAAGTAGTTTTGCACTCCAATCTTCCCGCCGGACTCACATTTCAGCGGACAATCCAGGCGTGCGTATGCCAGTCCGCCATACTTTTGAAATGAACAGACTTTTCCCACCCGGAGAAAAGTCCGCTCATTTCGAGCGGGTCTCCAGGTAGGCGGGGCCCGCGAAGGAGACTTCGCTGGCCCCGCCACCTGGTATGGACTTAAAGGGGAACCCCAACACCGAAAAAATTGGCGTGGGGGTTCCCCCAGGTCCACATCAGACTCTTGTCCGAGCACGCTACCTGGCCGGCAGGAAAGGGGGGGACGAGCGAGCGCCCCCCCCCCCTCTGAGCCGTACCAGGCCGCGTGCCCTCAACATGGGGGGTGCCTTGGGGAATGGGGGGCCACGCGCCCCCCCACCCCAAAGCACCTTGTCCCCATGTTGATGAGGACAAGGGCCTCTTCCTGACAACCCTGGCCGTTGGTTGTCGGGGTCTGCGGGCGGGGGGCTTATTGGAATACGGGAGCCCCCCCACCCTATGTGAATGAGTATGGGGTACGATGTACCCCTACCCATTCACCTGTGAAAAAAAGTACAAAAAAAAAGCACAACACAGGGTAAAAATAGTTTATTGCACAGCTCCGGGGGTCTTCCGTCTTCGGGGGTCTTCTCTCCAGACTCCTCCACTATCTTCTGCTAGCTCTTTCGCTAGCGGAGGAGCCCGGATTTCTTCCTCGCCGCCGTCTCGTCTTGTTCTTCTGCCGGGCCACCGCGCCTTCTTATAGCTCTTTTACAGGCGGTTGCCCGGTCTTCTGTCGCCGCCGCCGCCTTCTGTTCTTTTCTTTCTGTTCTGTTCTTTGGGGGGCCAGTACCCAGGGGCCCCGGATTCCGATAAGCCCCCCGCCCGCAGACCCCGACAACCAACGGCCAGGGTTTTCGGGAAGAGGCCCTTGTCCTCATCAACATGGGGACAAGGTGCTTTGGGGTGGGGGGGCTGCGCGGCCCCCCCCTTCCCCAAGGCACCCTCCTTGTTGAGGGCACGCAGCCTGTTACGGCTCAGGAGGGAGGGCTGCTCGCTCGTCCCCCTTTTCCTGGCCGGCCGGGTAGCGTGCTCGGACAAGGGTCTGATGTGGACCTGGGGGGAACCCCCACGCCGATTTTTTTCCTTTTAAGTCCATACCAGGTGGCGGGGCCAGCGACGTCTCCTTCGCGGGCCCCGCCTACCTGGAGACCCGCTTGAAATGAGCGGACTTTCCTCCGCGTGTGTGGGCGAGTCCGTTCATTTCAAAAGTAGGGCGGATAGTACGGCGGACTTAGCACGCCATATTAGTCCGCTGAAAAAGTGCCGTGTGTGAGCAAGTAGCCCATTCGGAAAGTCGGACGAACAGTCTGGCGGGAAGTCCACCAGACTAAGTCCGTCGGATAGTCCGCTACGTGTGTACATGGCATCACGTTCATGTGAGCTCCCTCGCATGGTGAGAAGCACCTGCCGGCGCGCTCCCGTGATACAGCCGGCAGCTATAGCAGCTCGCTGTATCACACGGCCCCGCCCCCGACACGCGGCGTCATTGGATTTGATTGACAGCAGCGTGAGCCAATGGCTGCCCTGCTTTCAATCCATCCACTCCAGCCAATCAGCGGCCAAGCTGAGTGGCGAAGAGGACGTCGGGGGCGAGCGCGGGACTTTCGAGGGGTCAGGTAAGTAAAACGGGGGGGGGGGGGGCTGGGGGCGCCGGCACTGTCAGATGTTTTTTCATCTTAATGCATAGAATGCATTAAGGTTAAAAAACATTTACCTTTACAACCCCTTTAATAACCAGACCAATTTTCAGCTTTCGGTGCTCTCACATTTTGAATGACAATTACTCAGTCATGCAACACTGTACCCCTATGAAATTTTTGTCCTTTTTTTCACACAAATAGAGCTTTCTTTTGGTGGTATTTAATCACTACTGGGTTTTTTATTTTTTGTGCTATAAAAGAAAAAAGACCGAAAACTCTGTAAAAAAAATACATTTTGGTTTGTTTCTGTTATAAAATTTAGCAGATTAGTAATTTTTCTTCATACATTTTGGCCAAAATTTATACTACTACATATCTTTGGTAAAAATAAGTACAAATTGGTGGATATTATTTGGTCTTTGTGAAAGTTATAGAGTCCACAAGCTATGGTGCCAATATCTGAAAATTGATCACACCTGAAGGACTATCTAATTTCTTGAGACCCTAACATGCCAGAAAAGTACAAATACCCCCCAAATGACCCCTTTTTGGAAAGAAGACATTCCAAGGTATTTAGTAAGAGGCATGATGAGTTTTTTGAAGTTGTCATTTTTTCCTACAATTCTTTGCAAAATCAAGATTTTTTTCCCTTTTTTTCACAAAATTGTCATATTATCAGTTTATTTTTCACACACAGCATATGCATACCACAAATTACACCCCAAAACACATTCTGCTATTACTCCCGAGTATGGCGATACCACATGTGTGAGACTTTTACACAGCCTGGCCACATACAGAGACCCAACATGCAGGGAGCACCATCAGGCATTCTGGAGCACCCAGGACAATTCTGACATTTCTCTCCTACATGTAAAAATCATAATTTATTTGCTAGAAAATTACATAGAACCCCAAAACATTATATATGTTTTTTTTTTAAATACCCTAGAGAATACAATGGTGGTCATTGCAACTTTTTATCATGCACGGTATTTGCGCAGCAATTTTTCAAACTTTTTTGGGAAAAAAAAACTGTTTTGTGCTTAAAAAAAACAAAACAGTAAAGTAAGCCCAATGTTTTTGCATAATGTGAAAGATTAAGTTACGCTGAGTAAATAGATACATAACATGTCACTCTTCAAAATCGCACACGCTTGTGGAATGGCGCCAAACTTCGCTACTTAAAAATCCCCATAGGCAACGCTTTAATTTTTTTTTCTGGTTACATGTTTTGAGTTACAGAGGAGGTCTAGGGCCAAAATGATTGCTCTTGCTCTCGTTCGCAGCGATACCTCACATGTGTGGTCTGAATACCGTTTTCATATGTGGGCGGGACTTACGTATGTGTTCACTTCTGCATATGGGGACAGGGGCGCTTTAAATTTTTTTCTTTTTTTTATTGTTCATTTTATTTTATTTATTTTAGTTTGACATTTTTTTCCCCAAAAATACATTTTTTGATCACTTTTATCCTATTACAAGGAATGTAAACATCCCTTGTAATATTGGCTACTGGCTATGAACTTCCTTATTCTAGTCCGGTCGTACGTCATCACAAGACTTTGGTGTGATTGTGTGTGGCCAAGTCCGTTCATTCGGAAAGTCCGTCAGAACTCTGTCAGAACTCCGTCAGAACTCAGTCGAAAGTCTGTACGCGGCATAAGACATGCATTATTTTTAATTCCCTCCCACTCCTTTCTTCAGCAGCTCTGCAAGGATTGGATGTTCCACAGCTTTTCACTGGATGTTAGAGATCAAAGCAGAAGTTCAGTGTAAGAAATACACTGGACTGGAGAATATGCATATTGACAAGGGGAGTGTAGAGGTGGACGGGGAGTCTACTGACATCACGACTCCACCCACCGAGCTCCAGACAACAGACCCACCCACAGAATATGCAGTTTTTTTCGGGTCTCATAGCAGACAGAGGGGAGACATGTGACAGGTAAAGATAAATGCAGGAGGCTTGTATATCCTTATAGATAACACCTATGGCAGTAGTTTATAAAGGATGGCATTGGGTTTACATCACCTTTAAACCCCCTCCTGTCCAGACCAATTTTCAGCTTTCAGCACTGTCACGCTTTGAATGACAATTGCGCGGTCATGCTACGCTGTACCCAAATGACATTTTTATAATTTTTTCCCACAAATAGAGCTTTCTATTGGTGGTATTTGATCACCTCTGCGGTTTTTATTTTTTGTTAAAAAAATTGAAAAAGTCTGAATTTCTTTAAATGTTTTTTATATATTTTTATATTTTGTTATAAAATTTTGTAAACAGGTAATTTTGATTTTGATGAGGCGGCAGTGATGGGCACCGATAGGTGGCAGTGATGGGGACTGATGGGTGGCAGTGATGGGCACTGATTGCTTACACTGATAGGCAGCACTGCTAGGTGGCACTGATTGGCACCATTGGTGGGCATTGATAGGTGGCACTGTGGGCACTATGGGCACAATGACAGGTGGCACTAGCAGGGGGCACTAAATGTCACAGAGGGGGTAGATGTGCCTCCTTCCTCTTCGGGACCGTTGTCCCTTTAACATAAGCCAGCGATCAGCTTTTTTTTCTCTTCACGCTGTTAGCGCGAGGAAAAAAAAACGCTCACCGAGCTTTTGTTTACATCTTACGATCAGCTATCATTGACTGACAGCTGATCACATGGTAAGGGGCCGGGACCAGCCCCTTAGTAGGTTTGGTGATCAGTGAGTCTCCATGAGTTGCACAGGGGAGGATGTCCTATGACGGCCTCCCAGAAATTGAGGTCCGTGCTGTAGCCGCCATTCGGCTATGGCCCGGACCTCAAGTGGTTAAGCATTATTAAAATCACTGCTCCCGAAAAAAACTGCCATTTATAAAACTTTTTTTTGCATTGATACATGTCCCCTGGGGCAGGACCCAGGTCCCCAATAACATGACAATAACTTGCATATTAACATGTGGGGACCAAAGAAGATGGCGACAATCTTTCAGAAATATGGATGCCTGAATAATTTGTCTCATTCCCTCTGTGATAATGTCTTCCTGTCTTTTAAAATACAACATCAAGAAAAGATAGTAACTAAAATTAGACATATAGCAAAGATTTCCACTTATTCCATATAGTTAAAAAAAATAAGGGTTATTACCCACTTGACCACTGGTCACTTAAACACCCTTAAAGGGATTGTAAAGGGATTTTTTTTATTTTTCAAAAATAACAAACATGTTATACTTACCTCCACTGTGTAGCTTGTTTTGCACAGAGTGGCCCCGAACCTGCTCTTCTGGGGTCCCTCGGCGGCTGTCTCTGCTTCCTCCTGCAGGTACTTCTCATGCCGCGTACACACGATCAAACAATCGGGTGGAAAAGTCCGGCAAACTCAAGTCCGCCGGACAATCCCCCCGTGTGTAGCCTCCGGCAGACTTTTTTGACCTGAAAGTACGGCGGACTTAGAAAGTAGTTTTGCACTCCAATCTTCCCGCCGGACTCACATTTCAGCGGACAATCCAGGCGTGCGTATGCCAGTCCGCCATACTTTTGAAATGAACAGACTTTTCCCACCCGGAGAAAAGTCCGCTCATTTCGAGCGGGTCTCCAGGTAGGCGGGGCCCGCGAAGGAGACTTCGCTGGCCCCGCCACCTGGTATGGACTTAAAGGGGAACCCCAACACCGAAAAAATTGGCGTGGGGGTTCCCCCAGGTCCACATCAGACTCTTGTCCGAGCACGCTACCTGGCCGGCAGGAAAGGGGGGGACGAGCGAGCGCCCCCCCCCCCCTCTGAGCCGTACCAGGCCGCGTGCCCTCAACATGGGGGGTGCCTTGGGGAATGGGGGGCCACGCGCCCCCCCACCCCAAAGCACCTTGTCCCCATGTTGATGAGGACAAGGGCCTCTTCCTGACAACCCTGGCCGTTGGTTGTCGGGGTCTGCGGGCGGGGGGCTTATTGGAATACGGGAGCCCCCCCACCCTATGTGAATGAGTATGGGGTACGATGTACCCCTACCCATTCACCTGTGAAAAAAAGTACAAAAAAAAGCACAACACAGGGTAAAAATAGTTTATTGCACAGCTCCGGGGGTCTTCCGTCTTCGGGGGTCTTCTCTCCAGACTCCTCCACTATCTTCTGCTAGCTCTTTCGCTAGCGGAGGAGCCCGGATTTCTTCCTCGCCGCCGTCTCGTCTTGTTCTTCTGCCGGGCCACCGCGCCTTCTTATAGCTCTTTTACAGGCGGTTGCCCGGTCTTCTGTCGCCGCCGCCGCCTTCTGTTCTTTTCTTTCTGTTCTGTTCTTTGGGGGGCCAGTACCCAGGGGCCCCGGATTCCGATAAGCCCCCCGCCCGCAGACCCCGACAACCAACGGCCAGGGTTTTCGGGAAGAGGCCCTTGTCCTCATCAACATGGGGACAAGGTGCTTTGGGGTGGGGGGGCTGCGCGGCCCCCCCCTTCCCCAAGGCACCCTCCTTGTTGAGGGCACGCAGCCTGTTACGGCTCAGGAGGGAGGGCTGCTCGCTCGTCCCCCTTTTCCTGGCCGGCCGGGTAGCGTGCTCGGACAAGGGTCTGATGTGGACCTGGGGGGAACCCCCACGCCGATTTTTTTCCTTTTAAGTCCATACCAGGTGGCGGGGCCAGCGACGTCTCCTTCGCGGGCCCCGCCTACCTGGAGACCCGCTTGAAATGAGCGGACTTTCCTCCGCGTGTGTGGGCGAGTCCGTTCATTTCAAAAGTAGGGCGGATAGTACGGCGGACTTAGCACGCCATATTAGTCCGCTGAAAAAGTGCCGTGTGTGAGCAAGTAGCCCATTCGGAAAGTCGGACGAACAGTCTGGCGGGAAGTCCACCAGACTAAGTCCGTCGGATAGTCCGCTACGTGTGTACATGGCATCACGTTCATGTGAGCTCCCTCGCATGGTGAGAAGCACCTGCCGGCGCGCTCCCGTGATACAGCCGGCAGCTATAGCAGCTCGCTGTATCACACGGCCCCGCCCCCGACACGCGGCGTCATTGGATTTGATTGACAGCAGCGTGAGCCAATGGCTGCCCTGCTTTCAATCCATCCACTCCAGCCAATCAGCGGCCAAGCTGAGTGGCGAAGAGGACGTCGGGGGCGAGCGCGGGACTTTCGAGGGGTCAGGTAAGTAAAACGGGGGGGGGGGGGGGCTGGGGGCGCCGGCACTGTCAGATGTTTTTTCATCTTAATGCATAGAATGCATTAAGGTTAAAAAACATTTACCTTTACAACCCCTTTAATAACCAGACCAATTTTCAGCTTTCGGTGCTCTCACATTTTGAATGACAATTACTCAGTCATGCAACACTGTACCCCTATGAAATTTTTGTCCTTTTTTTCACACAAATAGAGCTTTCTTTTGGTGGTATTTAATCACTACTGGGTTTTTTATTTTTTGTGCTATAAAAGAAAAAAGACCGAAAACTCTGTAAAAAAAATACATTTTGGTTTGTTTCTGTTATAAAATTTAGCAGATTAGTAATTTTTCTTCATACATTTTGGCCAAAATTTATACTACTACATATCTTTGGTAAAAATAAGTACAAATTGGTGGATATTATTTGGTCTTTGTGAAAGTTATAGAGTCCACAAGCTATGGTGCCAATATCTGAAAATTGATCACACCTGAAGGACTATCTAATTTCTTGAGACCCTAACATGCCAGAAAAGTACAAATACCCCCCAAATGACCCCTTTTTGGAAAGAAGACATTCCAAGGTATTTAGTAAGAGGCATGATGAGTTTTTTGAAGTTGTCATTTTTTCCTACAATTCTTTGCAAAATCAAGATTTTTTTCCCTTTTTTTCACAAAATTGTCATATTATCAGTTTATTTTTCACACACAGCATATGCATACCACAAATTACACCCCAAAACACATTCTGCTATTACTCCCGAGTATGGCGATACCACATGTGTGAGACTTTTACACAGCCTGGCCACATACAGAGACCCAACATGCAGGGAGCACCATCAGGCATTCTGGAGCACCCAGGACAATTCTGACATTTCTCTCCTACATGTAAAAATCATAATTTATTTGCTAGAAAATTACATAGAACCCCAAAACATTATATATGTTTTTTTTTTAAATACCCTAGAGAATACAATGGTGGTCATTGCAACTTTTTATCATGCACGGTATTTGCGCAGCAATTTTTCAAACTTTTTTGGGAAAAAAAAACTGTTTTGTGCTTAAAAAAAACAAAACAGTAAAGTAAGCCCAATGTTTTTGCATAATGTGAAAGATTAAGTTACGCTGAGTAAATAGATACATAACATGTCACTCTTCAAAATCGCACACGCTTGTGGAATGGCGCCAAACTTCGCTACTTAAAAATCCCCATAGGCAACGCTTTAATTTTTTTTTCTGGTTACATGTTTTGAGTTACAGAGGAGGTCTAGGGCCAAAATGATTGCTCTTGCTCTCGTTCGCAGCGATACCTCACATGTGTGGTCTGAATACCGTTTTCATATGTGGGCGGGACTTACGTATGTGTTCACTTCTGCATATGGGGACAGGGGCGCTTTAAATTTTTTTCTTTTTTTTATTGTTCATTTTATTTTATTTATTTTAGTTTGACATTTTTTTCCCCAAAAATACATTTTTTGATCACTTTTATCCTATTACAAGGAATGTAAACATCCCTTGTAATAGGAATATGGCATGACAGGTCCTCTTTACAGTGAGATATGGGGTCAAGACCCCACATCTCACCTCTAGGCTGGGAAGCCTGAAATAAAAAAATAAAAATGGCAGAGTATTGGCAGGGTATTGCAGAGTATTGGCAGGGTATTGCAGAGTATTGCAGATTATTGCTGGGTATTGCAGAGTATTGGCAGAGTATTGCAGGATATTGCAGAGTATTGGCAGGGTATTGCAGAGTATTGGCAGGGTATTGCAGGGTGTTGCAGAGTATTGGCAGGGTATTGCAGAGTATTAGCAGGGTATTGGCAGGGTATTGCAGAGTATTGGCAGGGTATTGGGTGTTGCAGGGTATTGCAGAGTATTGGCAGGGTATTGCAGAGTATTGCAGGGTATTGCAGAGTATTGGCAGGGTATTGGGTATTGCAGAGTATTGGCAGGGTATTGGGTATTGCAGAGTATTGCTGGGTATTGCAGAGTATTGACAGGGTATTTGGTATATCAGAGTATTAGCAGGGTATTGGCAGGGTATTGCAGAGTATTGGCAGGGTATTGGGTGTTGCAGGGTATTGCAGAGTATTGGCAGGGTATTGCAGAGTATTGCAGGGTATTGCAGAGTATTGGCAGGGTATTGGGTATTGCAGAGTATTGGCAGGGTATTGGGTATTGCAGAGTATTGCTGGGTATTGCAGAGTATTGACAGGGTATTTGGTATATCAGAGTATTGCAGGGTATTGCAGAGTATTGGCAGGGTATTGGGCATTGCAGAGTAATGGCAGGGTATTGGGTATTGCAGAGTATTGAAGGGTATTGCAGAGTATTGGCAGGGTATTGGGTATTGCAGAGTATTGCAGGGTATTGCAGAGTATTGGCAGGGTATTGGGTATTGCAGAGTATTGGTAAGTTATTGGGTATTGCAGAGTATTGCAGGGTATTGCAGAGTATTGGCAGGGAATTGAGGGGTTAATCTTCGGTGAGCAGCACTGTGGGCACTGCAGATGCAGCCCACAGTGCTGCTGACACCGATCTCTTCCCCCTCCGCTGTACCGATCGGTACAGAGAGGGGAGGGAGGAACCGGTGTCATAACATGACGCTGGTTTGTTTACAAGTGATCGCTCCGTCATTTGACGGAGCGATCACGTGGTAAACGGCTGCGATGAGCCTATGGACCCGACGGTCATGGATGCTCTTGAATGCACGCCCCAGGGGGCGCGCAAGAGCGGAATTCTGGGAGGACATCATATGACAGCCTCTCAGAGTTAAACAACTGCCCTGTAACCGTCATTCGGCTATGGACCAGTTGTTAAGTGGTTAAAATTTCGAGTGGTTGCAAGTTATTATGGCAACTCAAAGTAAACAGTTGATATACCCCTTGGAGGGCCATTCGTTGGTTTTCTATATTGCCTTTTACATGAAGTTATATATTTTTGTTTTTCAATTTTTTCATGCATGATATACTGCATGCACATACATTTTCTGTCTTATATAGAGGCTGATATGCTCCGTCTCAGTTAGTATGTCCCCCTACTCACAATGGGTTCCCAAAATATGGCTCAGCTTGTAGCGTTTTTTACGCATCTGATCATGTTATCTGTTATTTTAACAGATAAGGCTCCCTATGTGAGTTTTGGACAATTTTGTCCACACCAAAATGTTTTTTGGTCTAGTGGTGCTTCACACTAATTACACTATATCATAGTAATGAATAGTCTGATCTCTTTCACAGGCCCTATGAAAATCCCAATGCTGATGGTGATGAGGACAATAGTAATTTTGTATCTTTTCGCATGGCTGCTGTGCCCTGGGCCTCGTGAGCTTTATCTATCACCCTACAACTACTACAATTACCCATCATCTATCCAAAGGGACTTAGGGTGATATCTCACAATGCCCAGGGCATTAACTCTCCTCAAAAGAGAAAAAAAGCTTTCCGTCACTACAAGAGATTGGGGGCTGACATTATTCTGTTGCAGGAAACCCATTTTGCAACAGATAAACATCCTACATTTTTTGATAGTCAATTCTGTTGCACAACGTATAACACTAAATCCAGAGGCACAGCAATCTTTGTAAGGAACTCAGTGGTGTTTGAAACACAAAGTGTTTTTAAAGACCCAGACAGTCGATATCTGATCTTGAAAGGTTCAATAAAAGGACGCTTGGTCACCATGACTTCAGTATATGCCCCTAATGACGCACATACAAGCTTTCTTTCTAAATTCTTCGATACCCTAGACCAGGGATAGGCAATTAGCTGACCTCCAGCTGTTGCAGAACTACAAGTCCCATGAGGCATAGCAAGACTCTGACAGCCACAAGCATGACACCCAGAGGCAGAGGCATGATGGGACTTGTAGTTTTGCAACAGCTGGAGGTCTGCTAATTGCATATCCCTGCTCTAAAGCATTCCCTAAATCACGAAACCGATCTTTGTACAACCACCAACTAGTAGATACATGGAGAGCTCACAATGTAGGGAACAAAGCCTACACATTCTACTCTCACCCACATGACAGCTATGCACGGCTGGATTATATATTTTGTACCCCAACTTATTAACCAATTCCTCAAAAGCAGAGATTCACCCATGTCCTTGGTCAGACCACCATATAGTCTCCTTCAACACCTCACATATAGGCCTAGCATCCATTACGCATAAATGGTGAATAAATGATTCCCTGTTAACTGATCCATCAATCTCTCAAGAAATTTTATCTCACCTCGAGCAATACTTTGCATTTAACATAGCACCAGACATGCCACCTACAACTTTATGGATGGCACATAAAGCAGTCATAAGAGGCCATTTGATTAATATTGCCTCAACTAAAAACAAATCTAAACTCGCTGATATAAGATCTCTTACAAGAAATCTAGATCTCTTATATCACAGGAACAACCAAAACCCCTCCAGCGATCTTTTTAAACAAATCCTAGAAAAACGCACAGCCTTAGCCTCATCGCTTACATCAGATACAGAAAAAGCCCTTAGGTGGTCTAAAACCAGGTTTTTGCTTAATAGCAATTCATACTCTACCATGTTTGCCAGAAAACGAAATCAAACGACAAACCCCCCCCCACACCTATAAATTAAGGAATTCTTCAGGCAACTTAGTACCCCATCCCAAAGAAGTTATGAACATATTTTTAGACTTCTATAAAAAGCTTCTCTCTACTCCCCAGGTCCACCTAAACAATCTTCCCTGAACTAGCTTAATGATATTACACTACCCGTTTTATCTAACCAACAAATAGAGATTCTCAACGCTCCTTGCTCAGACACAGAAATTAATAGAATTATAAGCTTGTTAAAAACCTCCACAGGCCCTGATGGATATTCCACATCATATTATAAAAAATTTGCCTCCACATAAACCCACACCTAACAAAATTATATAACCATATCCTACAAGGAAACCAATTCCCATCAGAAATGCTCCTAGCAAACATGTCCCTTCTTACCAAACCAAATAAAGATCACTCCATCCCACAAAACTATTGCCCAATTTCGGTCATTGATAATGATCTCAAAATATTTGGCCGAATGCTAGCTGACAGACTAGCTACTGTTATTTCCCCATTAATAAATCCAGACCAAACAGGATTCATCCCAAACAGACAAATTACGGATAACATAAGACTGACTAGACTCTAAACCTACTCTCTTACTTAGTCTTGATATCCACAAAGCCTTCGACAGCCTTCGACAGCATCAGCTGGTCATACTTAGACACACTACTCCCCAAATACGGCATAAACAGTGAATTCTTACATGGTTTCAAAGCACTCTACTATAACCCTCAAACACGCATCAAACTCCCCGGCAACAATTCTGACTTTTTGCCTCTGAGCAAGGGCACTAGGCAAGGTTGCCCCCTTTCCCCGCTCCTCTTTGACCTGGCAATAGAGCCCCTTGCCTGTGCACATGGGTTGATGTCACATGGGGACTATGACATCGTAAGGGGGCGGGGTCACCATGTGACCAACCCATGTGACATATACCATGTGACACCGCCCCATTGTCACTATATAAGTGGCCGCACAGCGCGGCTCTGGCATTCCGGCCGGAGAGAGCGACGTGTCAACATCTCCTGGAGAAGAACAAGAAGAACAAGAAGAAGAACAAGAACGGAAGGCGGCGGTGACAGCGGCGACAGAAGACCGGGCCACCGCCTGCAAAAGAGCTATAAGAAGGCGCGGTGGCCCGGCAGAAGAACCGAAGAGGGGGACAAGACCCCCGAAGTCGGGAGAAGAGGCCGGCGGTGGGGAGGAAGAAAGCCGGACTCCTCCGCTAGCAAAAGAGCTACAAGAAGATAGCGGAGGAGTCCGGCGAGAAGACCCCCGAAGACGGAAGACCCCCGGAGCTGTGCAATAAAATATTTTATCTCGTGTGTTGTGTTTTTTTTTGGGTACTTTTATTTTACAGGTGAATGGGTAGGGGTACATTGTACCCCATACTCATTCACATAGGGTGGGGGGCCGGTATCCGGGGGCCCCCTTATTAAAGGGGGCTCCCGGATTCCGATAAGCCCCCCGCCCGCAGACCCCGACAACCAACGGCCAGGGTTGTCGGGAAGAGGCCCTTGTCCTCATCAACATGGGGACAAGGTGCTTTGGGGTGGGGGGGCCGCGCGGCCCCCCCTTCCCCAAGGCACCCCCCATGTTGAGGGCACGCGGCCTGGTACGGCTCAGGAGGGGGGGCGCGCTCGCTCGCCCCCCTTTCCTGGCCGGCCGGGTAGCGTGCTCGGACAAGGGTCTGTTGTGGACTTTGGGGGGACCCCCACGCCGATTTTTTTCGGCGTTGGGGTTCCCCTTTAAGTCCATTCCAGGCGGCGGAGCCCGCGACGTCTCCGTCGCGGGCCCCGCCTACCTGCACACGCGCTCGAAATGAGCAGACTTCCCTCCGAGCGGGAACAGTTTGCTCATTTCGAAAGTAGCCTACACACGGGCGGACTGTCCGCTCAAACCAAGTTTCAGCGGACAGTTTTTCGGAATTTCCGAAAAACTTTGTTCGTCAAACTGTCCGCTGAAACTGTCCGCTGAAGCCCCACACACGAGCGGACTGTCCGCTGAAACACTGTTCAGCGGACAAAGTTGAGCCAACAGTCCGCCCGTGTGTACGCGGCCTTAATGTTTAGGCCACAACTAAAAGGAGGTCTAATATCCCAAGTTTATGGATTTATTATCTGTCAGCCAGATTCACCCAGCTAGCACAATGGTACGCTCCAGCCTTCCAAATCCCCTGGCTCCTGTTCGAAGAACAATCAGTCCTTCCATACCACCTACAAGGACTACTCTGGTCCAAGTCTATCTTACCACAGAAAATAAGACCATTAAACCTAATTGTAACACATTCCCTCCAACTGTGGAACAGACAAGATACAAAATTCAACATGTCTTCAGACATTCCTCCCCTAGCATCTTTTCTAGGAGACCCTCACTTCACTTCCTCTCACACTCATTAACAATATGGAAACTGCATAAACGAACAAATTTAAAATCACTTGCCCATAACAATACATTTTACTCTTTCACTGAACTACAAACAAAATATGACCTTGCACCTACAGAACATGAAAATTATACAAAAATAAAACACTTCTACCAAAAATACTACTCACTCACTCTACGTACCCCCTTCCCACAATTCGAACAGATTTGTATTTCCTCCCCACGGGACAAAGGACTAATTTACAAAATTGATAAACGCCAGAAAAATCACACCCCATGCTACAGTGGGAATCAGACCTAAACGTTTCATCCCCCCCCCCCCCCCCCCGAACAATAGGATACCATTTTTGAAAACTTACACAAATGCACCAAAACTACCACCATTAGAGAATCTGCCACAAAACTGCTTCTTAGGTGGTATCTTACCCCTGCCAAACTCAATTCATTCTACCCATCAACATCCCCACTCTGTTTCAGGGGCTGCTGAAAACATGGGACACTACTACATATATTTTGAGATTGCTCCCATCTAAAATCTGGCACAACGCAAGTCTCATGACTGATCAAATTTCAGGCAGAAAAATCCCACTAACACCCCAAATGTGCCTTCTATTCTCCCCCATACAAGACATACCATTAGCCAGTTCTAGCCTAATCCATACTTTATTTAGCTCTATCCACTGGACCATAGCTTCCAACTGGCGTTCATCCAACGTACCATGGCCTCAGGTTCTCAACCGTATGGCGAACATCAAACTATCAGAAAGAATACACCACACATTATATGACACCATGCTCATATACCAAAAAAAATGGTCTTTGTGGGAAATCTCACTACTGGTGTAATGTTCACTACTGTTAATCTAATTAAGCACATTTACAGATCCTTCCCTGCAAATGTTATATAGATTTATAATCTACTATGTGCATTTTCTCATATCTAAATGACTCTCTCACTTGTACTTCTTCTACCACTGTTAAAATCTTGTACTGTGACCTTATACATAATAAAAACCATTTGTAAACAAAAATAAAATTAGCACTTTTCATTTCTCCCTGAGACATTTAAAGGGTGTTCCGTGGCTTTCAAATTTGCCGCGAACACCCCAAATTGTACGCTATTCGGCGAACGGGCGAACAGCCAATGTTTGAGTCAAACTCATGCTCGACCCGAACACAAAGCCCATTCTGACTCCCAACTTCTTGAGATTGGAATGAGGGGCACCTATTAGCAAAAGTATGCAGTCATAGGACACACCCCTTGTCACGCCCTCTTAAAGGAGAATTGTACAAAAAAAAAGATTGGTTAAAATCACAAGTGCTTTTTTTACCACTGCTATTCCTTTATATTGGCTTTTGGAATTTACAAATGCAGCAATTTAGAAATCGGATGAAAGGTTTAGTCCTGGAAAACACCTTGTGATAGATAAAAAGTGTATTTTATATACATCTATATAGATCAGACCAAAATGAGGGACAAATGAGGAGGAATAAGGGACAGAGGGACATTTCTGCAAATCAGGGACAGTCCCTCAAAATCAGGGACTGTTGGGAGCTATGTGTATATGTCTGGCCGTTTCCATTCATGTTGTCTGTTGAGTAATTCTGCTGGAGCAACGATCTGCGGATATTACAAATCTCCTATTTGGAAAAAGAACTGTCCACCAAGAGTAAAGGGCCCCAATGCAGACAGGGTATTAGAGTCAGTGGCTAGTCAGGGACATATAGATAGCAGTGGCGGCTGGTGCTGACATTTTTTTTTGGGGCACCCAGCATGGCACTCGCAGGGCACCTTTTTTTTTTTACGCCTATTAGAGCCTATGGCTCTAATCGGGAGCTTCAAAAACACCTCCTGCCGATATAAAAGGGGTCGGGCGCCTGAATAGCGGTAGCAGCGGTGGCCATAGATAGATTCATGCAATGA
Organism: Lithobates pipiens; assembly: GCF_037356315.1. NCBI lineage: Eukaryota > Metazoa > Chordata > Amphibia > Anura > Ranidae > Lithobates > Lithobates pipiens. The sequence continues at coordinate 124,527,190 of NW_027507784.1, forward strand.
ATGAATCTATCTATTGGTGATAGAGGGGACAGAAGGAGAGAGGGGGCAGCACCCATACGCCCTTAATGCATGGGCCGCCACTGATAGATAGGTTGCTTAATACATGATTTGTCATATTGTGATATTGTCTGGCATTTTATTGTGCCAGTAGTTGAGACAGTTCTAATATTGTGCAAATTTAAATTGCTCCAAATCTGTCTTTGTTGAATTGTTATTTATTGCTTAAAGCGTCTGTTACCCCAACATTTCATATTCCCGTTATGTGGCTGCTGTACCATGTACTTGTATGAGAAAGTATCCTGTTCTCCTTTTATTGCTTCCTTTGTGTGAAATCACTGGTTTTTCTTCCTTTATTCCTGGTGTTCCTGCCAGTCCCTCCACTTTCCTATTAAAAAATAACCATACTAAACAGCAGAATACAACGTGGTCAGTTCTCTAGCTATGCTGGGAACACAGCCTGCTCTCCTCCAATGATCAGATTCGTTCGGATATCCACCCCTCCCCCCCATCCTCCCCTGCACAGCCATTCACTGGGAAGCTCGCTCAGTGTACTGCTGCTTCTCCTCCCCCCAGCTCTTATGTTGCTGAGATCAGAGGGAATGTGATCACTTAGGCTTCATGTACATTGCTGCTGGTAAACTGACCTTTTGGAGCAGTTGGGCGTTTTCTTTTCCAGCTGCCCCTGAACTCTCCTCTGTTATTTTATCAGTACATGTACATAGGGTCGTTTATAGTAGTAGTAGTATACAGTGGTGTGAAAAAGTGTTTGCCCCCTTCCTCATTTCCTGTTCCTTTGCATGTTTGTCACACTTAAGTGTTTCGGAACATCAAACCAATTTAAACAATAGTCAAGGACAACACAAGTAAACACAAAATGCAATTTGTAAATGAAGGTGTTTATTATTAAAGGTGAAAAAAAATCCAAACCATCATGGCCCTGTGTGAAAAAGTGATTGCCCCCTAAACCTAATAACTGGTTGGGCCACCCTTAGCAGCAACAACTGCAACCAAGCGTTTGCGATAACGTGCAATGAGGCTTTTACAGCGTCCTGGAGGAATTTTGGCCCACTCATCTTTGCAGAATTGTCCTAATTCAGTTACATTAGAGGGTTTTCGAGCATGAACGGCCTTTTTAAGGTCATACCACAACATCTCAATAGGATTCAGGTCAGGACTTTGGCTAGGCCACTCCAAAGTCTTCATTTTGTTTTTCTTCAGCCATTCGGTGGTGGACTTGCTGGTGTGTTTAGGATCATTGTCCTGCTGCAGAACCCAAGTTCGTTTCAGCTTGAGTACACGAACAGATGGTCGGACATTCTCCTTCAAGATCTCTTGGTAGACAGCAGAATTCATAGTTCCTTTTATCACGGCAAGTCTTCCAGGTCCTGAAGCCGCAAAACAGCCCCAGACCATCACACTACCACCACCATATTTTACTGTTGGTATAATGTTCTTTTTATGAAATGCAGTGTTCCTTCTACGCCAGATATACTTGGACACACACCTTCCAAAGAGTTCCACTTTTGTCTCATCGGTCCACAGAATGTTGTCCCAAAAGTCTTGGGGATCATCAAGATGTGTTGTGGAGAAATTGAGACGAGCTTTGATGTTCTTTTTGCTCAGCAGTGGTTTTCTCCTTGGAACTCTGCCATGCAGGCCATTTTTGCCCAGTCTTTTCCTGATGGTGGAGGCATGAACGCTGACCTTAACTGAGGCAAGTGAGGCCTGCAGTTCCTTGGACGTTGTTGTGGGGTCTTTTGTGACCTCTTGGATGAGTCGTCGCTGCGCTCTTGGGGTAATTTTGGGCGGGTGGCCACTCCTGGGAAGGTTCACCACTGTTCCATGTCTTCGCCATTTGTGGATAATGGCTCTCACTGTGGTTCGCTGGATTCCCAAAGCTTTGGAAATGGCTTTATAACCCTTTCCAGACTGATAGATCTCAATTACTTTCTTTCTCAATTGTTCCTGAATTTCTTTGGGTCTCGGCATGATGTGTAGCTTTTAAGGATCTTCTGGTGGACCTTACTGTGTCAAGCAGCTCCTATTTAAGTGATGCCTTGATTGTGACCAGGTGTGGCAATAATCAGGCCTGGGTGTGGCTAGAGAAATTGAACTCAGGTGTGGACAACCACAGTTATAGTATGTTTTAACAAGGGGGGCAATCACTTTTACAATACAGGGCCATGATGGTTTTGATTTTTTTTCACCTTTAATAATAAACACCTTCATTTACAAATTGCATTTTGTGTTTACTTGTGTTGTCCTTGACTATTGTTTAAATTGGTTTGATGTTCCGAAACACTTAAGTGTGACAAACATGCAAAGGAACAGGAAATGAGGAAGGGGGAAAACACTTTTTCACACCACTGTAGTAGTAGTTTCTAGGCAGTTTAGAAGCATTTTTTGGAAAGCAAAAAAATCCCTTCATGACGGATGTTCAGAGGCATTTGAAACGCCAAACTCCTGCAACAGCTTGTAAACGCGATAACGTGAATTTAGCCATGTTTCATTTACAGTGATTTAAAATTTTTGACTATTTGAAAAAAAGCGCTTCTAAAAGCAAACGTGGCATGTAAACGCGGCAAAACTGAAATTTTTAAACGTCGGATACAATATGTCAAGTTAACTCGTTCAGGGGAGGTTGTAAAACGCCCCATATACATTAAGCCTCATAAAAACTGACAAAATGTATTTAAAAAAATGTTTTATACCTATACAAAAATGTTTCATTTCTATTTTAAACTGAATGGGTTGTTTTACAAGGTGATTGTACAATCACCTTGTAAAACCCTTAGGCCCCTTTCACACTAACGTCCCGTTCAGGCCCGCCTGTCAGTTTTTCAGGCGGACCTGAACGGGTGCTCCATAGAGCTCTATGGAGCGTCGGATGTCAGCGGTGACATGTCCGCTGACATCCGACCCGCTCCGATCCGAAAAAGTGTGACGGAGGAAAAAGCTATTTTTCCATCCGTCTGCGGATCGGATCGGGTGACGACGGGCACTGCGGTCCGTCGTCATCCGATCTCCCATAGGGGAGAGCGGCGCTGTGACAGGTCCGTCCCTGCACAGTGTGCGGAGACAGACCTGTCATCTCCCTGCTCAGCGGGGATCGGCGGAGTGATCCCCGCTGAGCAAACGGACATCCACGGGGCGGATCAGAACTGATCCGCCCCGTGTGAAAGGACCCTTACAGGGCTTTTTTTGTTAATAACACCAACAATTCCAGGTTGTGTTGATGTTTTTCAGGTCCAGCTACAGGGTGGGTCATCACTAGAGCAGGTCAGGAGCACTCAAACAATCCAGTGATTCCTCTGGAAGTAGAACTACATGTAACTTGACTCTTAAGGTATTACTGAACCCACAACAATAAAATCAGTCTGTGTATGCAGTAAAGCATGCTTGCTATACTCATTGTGGAACCCAAGGGTTTAATCCTCTGCATCATGTAAAAAGACTGTTTCACCCTGACTTCCCTGTTCCTCCCCTTCTTCCACTGTCCCCAATCTATTTCCTGATACGATACAGTCTAGGGGACAAGCTGCACATGCTCAGTTTGGTGTGTATTGCTAGAGAGTTGTTGTTTTATTTCCCTGGGAGAGTGTGTGTGATCAGCACAGGGCCAATCAGCACTGTCCAGACAGAGAGTCAGGGTCCTGCAGCCTTATTGGACAGTCAGTGCAGAATTAAAACTCCTACAAGCTTTAACCAGACACTGGATAGAAATCACAAGCCTGCTATTTACTGCAAATGAAAAAAAGGTATTTAGCTGTTTAGATTTACTAAAACAATTGCATTGCTATGTTCTGTGTACTGTGGGAAACCATATATAGTGAATGCAGGGTCCTGGGTTTAGTATCACTATAACAGCTGCATAGACCACATTTGTTTTCAACAAATATTTGAACACCAACAAAAATACAGACATGCTGACTCTGCAGACCTAGCTATATTTGGAGAAAAAGGTCTACTGGGAAATGTAGATAGATCTAAAATGGTCCATACTCTGAACTCAGGGTGTCTGCGACTCTCCAGAGGTTTGGAGGTATACAGACAGTGATGTTTGTTTCATAGACTAACTAGACTGGAGAGGGCACCAGAGGGAAGTGGGAAACACTCCCTGTACGGTTTAGGAGATATTCCCCTTGCAATGAGCCACTGTCTTCAGCGGGGATTCTCAGCTGAAAGTCCGGCAGACGCCGGACCTTGCTGGAAAGAAGTGACGACATTGCGGCTCCAGCCACTCACAGCGCCAGAGCTGCGATACCCGGAAGACATGCCGAGGGAAAATGTCAGCTCCCTCGGCATGGACCCGGTGAGATACCGACGTCTCGTTCTAAGATAAGTATTCCATAATGAGCTATTGTGCAGTGCATACTAGCTTATTATGCCTTTTCCCTTACAGGTGGAGAAAAAAAAAAGTCAGCAGGTTTACTACCCCTCTAAAGAGACCCTGTAGCCAGGCTATTTATATCAACAATGACCTTCCCATAAGGTTATACGTGCTTTTAACATATTTTACCCATGTTATTTAACTGTAAGTCTTGTGTGGACATTAAAAAGGCCTGACACTGCTGCTGGTTGCCACCATCTTGGATGTGATGTTGCCCACATCAGCAGATTCAGAGCTGTCTCTCAACTGACACTTTATAGCAGGGGTGTCAAACTTTATTTCCTCTTAGGCCACATCAGCAGTATGGTTGCCCTCAGTCGGTTGTATCTGGGGTGTGCTATGTACAGAGTGCAGAGTTCATGACTGTGTTACGTACAAAGTGCAGTTCAGACGTGTGCTATGCCCTATGCACTGAGTGCAGGGTTTAGGGGCGCAATATATACAAAGTGCAGGGTCAAGGAGTGTGTTATATACAGAGTTCAGAGTTCAAGGGTGCACTGTGTACAGAATGCAGGGTTGCACAGTGTGCAACCCCAAACCTTTACCCCAAAGCTTCCTCGCATCTCTACTCTCTCCTACCTGGCTAGGTTCTAGTACCTCCCTGTGTGGGCAGCTCTAATACACATATATTCAGCTCTAGTACCTCCCTGTGTAGGTGGCGCTAATACCCATATATTGAACTTTAGTACCTCCCTGTGTAGGTGGCTTTAATACCCATATATTCATCTCAAGTACCTCCCTGTGTAGGCGGCTTTAATACACATATATTCAGCTCTAGCACCTCCCTGTGTAGGTGGCGTTAATACCCATATATTCATCTTAAGTACCTCCCTGTGTAGGCGGCTCTAATACCCATATATTCAGCTCTAGTACCTCCCAGTATAGGTAGCTCTGCCTTGCCTTGCCTTGCAGGGAGATCATTCTCTCTCTCAGATTCTGGAGATTTGTCCCTGAGGTGAGTGTGTGCAGGGATCTATTAGATTTGGGAGCTACTGAGAGCAAAGCTGTCCCTTGTAAACACAGAAGGTTTTTGTGTTTACAAGTGACTGCAGGGAGCAGGTGTAGAGGTTGAGAGCTGGAGGTGGAGGAATGGAGTTCAGCCATATTCCGGCTACAAAAAGGTTGCCAGCTTATATTTAAAGCCAAACTCGAACACTTTTGCAGCACCAATTTTTTGCAGTACACGCTATAGGATTGTAAAATACCTTGGGTTACCCAAAGAGAGTAGTAATGAGGTGTGCTACGGTGAACAGTGGCTGTGGGGGGGGGCGGGACAACTTAAAGGAGCATGGTTAAATAAAACAAAAGCATTAGTGTAACCATAAAATATGATTCAATTAATAAAATAAATGTCAGTAAAAATATGAAACTAGCCTACCTTAAAAGTGGACATGGTCAGCCAGTAGAGCAGTGGATGTTGTCAATAGAGCAGTGGATGGCGTCAGCAGAGCAGTGGACGGCGTCACAGTGTGCAACCCCAAACCTTTACCCCAAAGCTTCCTCGCATCTCTACTCTCTCCTACCTGGCTAGGTTCTAGTACCTCCCTGTGTAGGCAGCTCTAATACACATATATTCAGCTCTAGTACCTCCCTGTGTAGGTGGCGCTAATACCCATATATTGAACTTTAGTACCTCCCTGTGTAGGTGGCTTTAATACCCATATATTCATCTCAAGTACCTCCCTGTGTAGGCGGCTTTAATACACATATATTCAGCTCTAGCACCTCCCTGTGTAGGTGGCGTTAATACCCATATATTCATCTTAAGTACCTCCCTGTGTAGGCGGCTCTAATACCCATATATTCAGCTCTAGTACCTCCCAGTATAGGTAGCTCTGCCTTGCCTTGCCTTGCAGGGAGATCATTCTCTCTCTCAGATTCTGGAGATTTGTCCCTGAGGTGAGTGTGTGCAGGGATCTATTAGATTTGGGAGCTACTGAGAGCAAAGCTGTCCCTTGTAAACACAGAAGGTTTTTGTGTTTACAAGTGACTGCAGGGAGCAGGTGTAGAGGTTGAGAGCTGGAGGTGGAGGAATGGAGTTCAGCCATATTCCGGCTACAAAAAGGTTGCCAGCTTATATTTAAAGCCAAACTCGAACACTTTTGCAGCACCAATTTTTTGCAGTACACGCTATAGGATTGTAAAATACCTTGGGTTACCCAAAGAGAGTAGTAATGAGGTGTGCTACGGTGAACAGTGGCTGTGGGGGGGGGGGGGGGCGGGACAACTTAAAGGAGCATGGTTAAATAAAACAAAAGCATTAGTGTAACCATAAAATATGATTCAATTAATAAAATAAATGTCAGTAAAAATATGAAACTAGCCTACCTTAAAAGTGGACATGGTCAGCCAGTAGAGCAGTGGATGTTGTCAATAGAGCAGTGGATGGCGTCAGCAGAGCAGTGGACGGCGTCACAGTGTGCAACCCCAAACCTTTACCCCAAAGCTTCCTCGCATCTCTACTCTCTCCTACCTGGCTAGGTTCTAGTACCTCCCTGTGTAGGCAGCTCTAATACACATATATTCAGCTCTAGTACCTCCCTGTGTAGGTGGCGCTAATACCCATATATTGAACTTTAGTACCTCCCTGTGTAGGTGGCTTTAATACCCATATATTCATCTCAAGTACCTCCCTGTGTAGACGGCTTTAATACACATATATTCAGCTCTAGCACCTCCCTGTGTAGGTGGCGTTAATACCCATATATTCATCTTAAGTACCTCCCTGTGTAGGCGGCTCTAATACCCATATATTCAGCTCTAGTACCTCCCAGTATAGGTAGCTCTGCCTTGCCTTGCCTTGCAGGGAGATCATTCTCTCTCTCAGATTCTGGAGATTTGTCCCTGAGGTGAGTGTGTGCAGGGATCTATTAGATTTGGGAGCTACTGAGAGCAAAGCTGTCCCTTGTAAACACAGAAGGTTTTTGTGTTTACAAGTGACTGCAGGGAGCGGGTGTAGAGGTTGAGAGCTGGAGGTGGAGGAATGGAGTTCAGCCATATTCCGGCTACAAAAAGGTTGCCAGCTTATATTTAAAGCCAAACTCGAACACTTTTGCAGCACCAATTTTTTGCAGTACACGCTATAGGATTGTAAAATACCTTGGGTTACCCAAAGAGAGTAGTAATGAGGTGTGCTACGGTGAACAGTGGCTGTGGGGGGGGGGGGGGGGGACAACTTAAAGGAGCATGGTTAAATAAAACAAAAGCATTAGTGTAACCATAAAATATGATTCAATTAATAAAATAAATGTCAGTAAAAATATGAAACTAGCCTACCTTAAAAGTGGACATGGTCAGCCAGTAGAGCAGTGGATGTTGTCAATAGAGCAGTGGATGGCGTCAGCAGAGCAGTGGACGGCGTCAGTAGGGCAGTGGATGGCGTCAGTAGGGCAGAGGTTGGTGTCAGTAGAGCAGAGGACTGTGTCAGTAGAGCAGAGGATGGTGTCAGTAGAGCAGAGGATGGTGTCAGTAGAGCTGAGGATGGTGTCAGTAGAGCTGAGGATGGTGTCAGTAGAGCCGAGGACAGTGTCAGTAGAGCAGAGGTTGCTGTCAGTAGGGCAGTGAATGGTGTCACCCGATGAAAACTGTATATATGGATGGTTTATGGGGGGGGGTGAGAACTGTACAGTCCCTTGCAAAAGTATTCACCCTCTTGGCATTTTTCGTGTTTTGTTAATTGGATTTAACATGGATTGTTTGAGGATTTGCATAATTTAATTTAAAGAACATGCCCACAACTTTGAAGATCGTTTTTTTTGTTTTGTTTTTATTCTGAAGCAAACAACAAATAGGACAAAATAACAGAAAAAGTCAATGTGCGGAACTATTCAGCCCCCTAAAGTCAATACTTTGTAGAGCCACCTTTTGCGGCTATCACAGCTCCAAGTTGCTTTCGATAAGTCTCTATGAGCTTGCCACATCTTACCATGGGATTTTTGCCCATTCCTGCCCATTCATGTTGGATGTGAAAACATGAAACACATATAAATGTTTCCTCTTAAACCACTTAAGTGTTGCTTTGTTGCTTTAGCAGTGTGTTTGGGGTCATTGTCCTGCTGGGAAGTGAACCTCTCTCCTAGCCTCAAATCACACACAGAGTGGTACAGGTTTTGCTCAAAAATATCCCTGTATTTAGCACCTCCATCTTTTCCTCAACTCTGACCAGTTTCCCAGTCCTGACTGCTGGTGTTCTTTGGGTGATGTGATGTGTTGGGTTTGCGGCAGACATAGCGTTTTCTCTAATAGCCAAAAAGTTCAATTTTAGTCTCATCAGACCACAGCACCTTCCTCCATACATTTTGGGAGTCTCCCACATGCCTTTTCGCAAACTCAAAACATGTCAAAACATGTCTTTTTTGTTTTTTTGCTGAAAGTAAAGGCTTTCTTCTGGCCACTCTATTGGGCGTGTGGCTTATTGTCATTCTATGTACAGATACTCCAGTCTCTGCTGTGGAACTCTGCAGCTCCTCCAGGGTTACCTTAGGTCTCTGTGCTATCTCTCTGATTAATGCCATCCTTGCCCGGTCCATGAGTTTTGGTGTGCAGCCGTCTCTTGGCAGGTTTGCTGATGTGCCATGTTCTTTCCACTTGGTTATGATAGATTTGATGGCGCTCCTAGTGATCATCAAATATTTGGATATTTTTTTATAACCTAACCCTGACTTGTACTTCTCAACAGCATTGTCCCTTACTTGTTTGGAGAGTTCCTTGGTCTTCATGGCAGTGTTTGGTTAGTGGTGCCTCTTGCTTAGGTGTTGCAGCCTCTGGGGGCTTTCATAAAGGTGTGTATATGTAATGATAGCTCATGTGGCACTTAGATTGCACACAAGTGGACATCATTTCACTAATTATGTGACTTCTGCAGGGAATTGGTTTCACCAGAGCCTTTTATGTGCTTCATAACAAAGGGGGTGAATACATATGCCAATTATCATTTTTTTATTTCTGAAAAAAAGTTTAATAAATAAATATTTCAAATTTTACTTCACCAACTTAGACTATTGCGTTCTGATCCATCACATATAATTATATAATTCAGATTAAAAAACATTGAACTAAAGGCTGTAATGTAACAAAATAGGTAATACTTTTGCAAGGCACTGTATATATGGATGCTATATGGGGGGGGGGACTGTATATATGCTTGGTGTATGAGGGGGGAGGCGGAGAACAGTATATATGGATGGTATATGGGGGGTGGTACATGTGCCCGGGTCTCAGGCGGGCAGAGACCCGGGGAAGTGTTTCAAAACCCATACTGTCCGGGTGAATCCCAGACAGGTGTCAACCATAGCTACAAACCTGGGTGCATGGGTCACCTGACAAGGCCTGGCGGGCCTTGTGTTTTGCATATGTACATTATTGTATTCCCCTTTGCTCCTCCCCTGGCAGCCCTATAAATAGTTATGAAGGAAGGTGATGGGGGAGAGGTGAAGGAGTTGGGCCATCACAGACAGTAATTAGACACTACCTAAAGAGAGGAGGGCTATGACAAGGCAGGAAAGAGGGGATTATGCTAGGGAATTAGCTCTTGAACAAATCAAATTTCCTAGCATGTACAAAGGCACATTGTAGAGTAATTTTTAAAAGTACTGACAGCCAAGGAACTAGCATTTTCAGAAGGAGAAGCCAGCAATGGCATTTTCCATGCTTTCTTAATACAGGTTTCATTTATTGTTGCTGATGGTGTGATGATGTTTGACAGTAGCATTATAGGAATCACAGTAGGTGTCTAGCCTAGGTCTCCATAATGGTCCAAAAAGTATCTATGCATGGCCTTAGCTATTTTAACCATATAGTCAAATACATTACCACATATGCAGTAGAAACATTTCTTGCAAGCTCCTACAATTTTCATTGGGTGCTCCTACCCTCGGCCCTCATCTTTGCCACCCTATTAGGCCTTGGTGGTAGATTAGAAGGTGGCAGTATGCAATAGACCTTTTTGTTTGGCAAGTATCCTTCCACCGTACTAAATAAAGGAAGAACATTTTGACATAGATTGCCATTCAGTCTCTGCACTTAACAGGCTTTCAGGTTACCAAGATGCATTTTACAAAACACAGTGGAGAAGGAGAGAACAAGGAGGCCGGGGTATAGGACAGAGTGCCATGCAAAAGGTCATTTTTCTTGATAATGTTACAGGGAGAGTAAGCAGTATTTACTTTATTGCTATTGTTGTTTGTGCACCAAATTGTAATTTTGCAAAAAGCACCACTTAACATGAGTATTGAATGTACAAAAGGTCACCAAAATCATTCATTTTCATTGATGCTGAATAATCGTATGAAAGCCAAGTACGTTCAATGGAGTGGCCTTTATGCACTTATAGCCCTGCCTTGTTTTTTATACATGAACATTATAGATATATAAGTCTTTGTAGCCAAGCTAACGAAATATGTTAAAATATATTATTTGAACAGATATCTGGCAGCCTCAAATGGTGAGGTCGGCCTATGCAAAGGCTTATGACAGAGAAATCCACAAGTTGTTTGGCAGATAACTGACCAATCAATGGAGTATATTCTCATACCGCTGAACTTTCTGAGCTGGGAAAGATGAGATATAGGGAAAGATGAGATACATACATTTTAGTACATGGTATGCATAGTATGAGGACACACCTCTTCTACACTCCCAGTTGCGCAGTCCTTAAAGGATAAATATGCAAAAAAAGATTTGCAAAAGCAGCCCTTCTCAACTAAGGCTCCTCCTGAGGTTGCTTGGGGTTCCCTGAGCAGTGAGCAATGAAGAATTGATCTCTCACTTATACCGCAATTACAAGGGCACAATTTTCCACCACCAATAAAATCTAAGGCTTCTATACTGAATGACAATGTAAGACCATATCTTTTCTTTACCTTTTAGGATTGCTACTGAAAATTATTTTGATGTATCGAACAGGGTGTGGTAAAAATGATCTGCCTTGGGTGTTAAATATACTAGGTAGGTATGCCATATTGTTTATTTAATGTATTTCAAATTTTCTACGACTTACTGATCATGCTACTGTACTATTGGTTGCAGGTTTATACATTTTTAGTGGGTGTTCTCTGAGACCTGTATATCACGTTAAGGGTCCTTCTGAGGCAAAATGGTTGAGAAAGGCTGGCCTAAGCCCCATAACTGCTTTTTCACCTCTGTGTTGCCTTTATACTGGCTTTTCAAAATGAAAAATTACCCAGTTTTCACCCAGCCATCATTTGACTATATTTGTTATTCCAGGTGGATATCATATGACATGCTCCTGGAATGTGCCTTGCGAGCACCCACCAGCCACACTGCAGCGCAATCTGTGACCCGTTGTGTCCGGCCGCTATTGGTTCCATGTGATCACTGTGACCAATTATCAATACACAATGAATGGCTTTGGGTCATGCCATTCATTGTGTACTATTGTGTTGATCACAGTGATCACATGGTACAGGGCCAATCACAGCAATAGTATTGAGGTTTTGATGAAAGATTTAGTATAGTATAACACTTTGAAAGAGTACCATATTGATAGTGGTCTATACTTCAGACCTTAAAGAGGGACAACTTATAAGGAAAGAGTGACAGTGGGCTAGGGTCCCAATAGAGGGACAGGTTGGAACTCTTCACCAATAATATAGAGCAGTATATCGACTGTATACGTCACTAGGCTTTTGTTGTTAGTCGGCATACCTCCCAACAGTCCCAGATTGGGCTAGACTGTCCCACATTTTCAACTTTGTCCCGCAATCCCGGAGTAGAGGGGCTTTGTCCTGCATTATAACAGCAGAGCAGGACCTGCAGCAGTGTGAAGTACATAGCACAGCCAGGGATTAGTGGGAAAGCCAGCTGGGGTACGACCAGCCTCAATGAGATAAAGTGTAGCTCAAGCTGTCAAATTCTGCCTCTGATGTCGGGGATGGGTGGGCCAGTCTGGTGTCCCGCCCCCTTCGTCAACCAACCTGTGCTTAAACAGCTTCCTGACTCCCCACACACAGAGCGCCACTCTTCCCCTCCCTGACACCGCCCACCACAGAAGGGAACCCTGCTCCTCCTTCCTTCTCTGACCATCACAGTGCAGCACCCTGCCCGTCCTCTTGACCCCGCCCACCACAGAGAGGAACCCTGCCCCTCCTCCTTTCTCTTACCATCACAGAGGGGAACCCTGCCCCTCCTCCTGACTCGGGCCAACACAGAGCAGCGGTCACCCGGTGACATGGGGGTCCAGTAAGGTCATGCTCCTTGGCAGGCTGAAGAGGATGGACGCTGGTGCCCCCAGGAGGGAAAAGAGTAGTGCGGTGATAGTCTGGAGGCCCCTTCTGTGCAGAGTGAGATCCTCACCCTGCAGTCTATGAACCGCAGGCGCTGACTAAAACTACCAGCATGGCTATGACAGGGGGACTACAACTGCCAGCCTTGACCATGACAGGGGGACTACAACTACCCGCATGACCATGGCAGGGGGACTACAACTACCAGAATGACCATGGCAGGGGGACTACAGCTACCAGCATGACCTACTGACATGGGGACTACAACTACCAGCATGACCAACTGACAGGGGGGCTACAACTACCAGCATGACCAACTGACAAGGCAACTACAACTACTAGCATGACCAACTGACAGACTACAACTGCCAGCATGACCTACTGACATGGGGACTACAACTACCAGCATGACCAACTGACAGATGGACTACAACTGCCAGCATGACCAACTGACAGGGGGACAACAACTGCCAGCATGACACCATGACAGGGGGACTACAACTGCCAGCATGACCAACTGACCAGGGAGACTACAACTGCCAGCATGACCATAATATCAGGAATACTACAACTGCCAGCATATCCTGAGTTACAGGGAAATTAAATGTTCCTGTATGCATATGATAACACGAGACTGTATGTACGTAATGTACTCCTGAACCTCACACTCTGTACGTAATGCACTCCTGAACCTCACACTCTGTACGTAATGCACTCCCGTACCTCACACTCTGTACGTAATGTATTCCTGAACCTCACACTCTGTACGTAATGCATGCCTGAACCTTGCACTCTGTACGTAATGCACTCCTGAACCTTGCACTCTGTACATAATGTATTCCTGAACCTAACACTCTGTACGTAATGCACTCCTGAACCTCACACTCTGTATGCAATGTATTCCCGAACCTCGTACTCTGTACGTAATGTATTCCCGAACCTCACACTCTGTACATAATGAATTCCTGAACCTCACACTCTGTATGTAATGTATTTCTGAACCTCACACTCTGTATGTAATGTATTCCTGAACCTCACACTCTGTACGTAATGCACTCCTGAAGCTCACACTCTGTACATAATGCACTCCTGAACCTCACACACACTGTACGTAATGCACTCCTGAACCTCACACTCTGTACGTAATGTATTCCCGAACCTCACACTCTGTGTGTAATGTATTCCTGAACCTCAAACTCTGTACGTAATGTAACCCTGAACCTCGCACTTGGTACGTAATCTACTCCTGAACCTCCCACTCTGTACGTAATGCAATCCTGAACCTCACATTCTGTACGTAATGTATTCCTGAACCTCACAATCTGTATGTAATGTATTCCTGAACTTCACACTGTGTATCTAATGCACTCGTGAACCTCACACTCTGTACGTAATGCACTCCTGAACCTCACACTCTGTACGTAATGTATTCCTGAACCTCACACTCTGTGTGTAATGTATTCCTGAACCTCACACTCTGTACGAAATGTAACCCTGAACCTCGCACTCAGTACGTAATCTACTCCTGAACCTCACACTCTGTACGTAATGCACTCCTGAACCTCACATTCTGTACGTAATGTATTCCTGAACCTCACAATCTGTATGTAATGTATTTCTGAACTTCACACTGTGTATGTAATGCACTCCTGAAACTCACACTATGTACGTAATGCACTCCTGAAACTCACACTATGTACGTAATGCACTTCTGAACCTCACAATCTGTATGTGATCTATGCCTGAACCTCACATTCTGTACGTAATGTATTCCTGAACCTCACAATCTGTATGTGATGTATTCCTGAACCTCACAATCTGTATGTAATGTATTCCTGAACCTCAAACTCTGTATGTAATGCATTCCTGAAACTCACACTCTGTACGTAATGCACTCCTGAACCTCACACTCTGTACGTAATGCACTCCTGAACCTCACACTCTGTACGTAATGTATTCCTGAACCTCACACTCTGTGTGTAATGTATTCCTGAACCTCACACTCTGTACGTAATGTAACCCTGAACCTCGCACTCGGTACGTAATCTACTCCTGAACCTCACACTCTGTACGTAATGCACTCCTGAACCTCACATTCTGTACGTAATGTATTCCTGAACCTCACAATCTGTATGTAATGTATTCCTGAACTTCACACTGTGTATGTAATGCACTCCTGAACCTCACACTATGTACGTAATGCACTTCTGAACCTCACACTATGTACGTGATCTATGCCTGAACCTCACATTCTGTACGTAATGTATTCCTGAACCTCACAATCTGTATGTAATGTATTCCTGAACTTCACACTGTGTATGTAATGGACTCCTGAACCTCACACTATGTACGTACTGCACTTCTGAACCTCACAATCTGTACGTGATCTATGCCTGAACCTCACATTCTGTACGTAATCTATTCCTGAACCTCACAATCTGTATGTAATGTATTCCTGAACCTCACAATCTGTATGTAATGTATTCCTGAACCTCAAACTCTGTATGCAATGCATTCCTGAACCTCACACTCTGTACGTAATGCACTCCTGAACCTCACACTCTGTACGTAATGCACTCCTGAACCTCACACTCTGTATGTAATGCACTCCTGAACCTCACACTCTGTATGTAATGTATTCCTGAACCTCACAATCTGTATGTAATGCATTCCTGAACCTCACACTCTGTACGTAATGCACTCCTGAACCTCACACTCTGTACGTAATGCACTCCTGAACCTCACACTCTGTACGTAATGCACTCCTGAACCTCACACTCTGTACGTGATGTATTCCTGAACCTCACATTCTGTACGTAATGCACTCCTGAATCTTTCCACACTTTGTGTAACACACTCTTCCACAGTATGTGCAAAACCATTTGTAATGGAAGCTTCTTTTTTTTTTAAATGATTGTACTGGGATTTGTGTCTGTGGGACTCTTGCTTGTGGCACAGCAATCAAAGCAGGAAGACCAGGTTTTGTTTAACCATGCTTCATATGCCCTCCTGCTTTTAATCACATGGCCGCGGCGTGTGTAGTGACACTTCCTCTCTCAAGTGTCCCTCATTCTGAAGTTCAAAGTTGGAAGGTATGGCAGTGTACTGAATTGATGTTCCATACCAACTCTGTACACATTGGGGGTTATTTACAAAAGGCAAATCCACTTTGCACTACAAGTGCACTTGGAAGTGCAGTCGCTGTAGATCCGAAGATCGGAAATGAGGGGAAGCTCTGCTGATTTTATCATCCAGTCATGTGCAAGCTAAAATTATGTTTTTTATTTCCCATGCTTGTCCCCCTCAGATCTACAGCGACTGCACTTTTAGTGCATTTTCAAGTGCACTTATAGTGCAACGTGGATTTGCCTTTCGTAAATAACCCCCATTGTGTTTTTTGTAGCTATTGAATAATGCAACACAATTGTGTATTATCTTATCCATTTTCCTAGAGCCCATCAGCATTTTCTCTGAAAACAATTAAAAGATCCTAAAGCTGAGATTCAAAACATGTTGTTTAAAAAAGATAATGCCTTTTTTCAAGGTCATGAGGACCTTAATTGTCAAACTAGAAAAGAGAAAGATAAAGTATCAGAAAAGGGCAGCGCAAGATAACGTAAAACAGACCAAGACAGTGTCTGGACAGTCTACAGGAAGAAAGTGCTAAAGACTGTGATAGTCTACAGGAAGAATGTGACAGAATAGGATCTAAGGAGTCAGACGCATTGCAGCAGCACAGAACACATGAATATATAGAGTAGCAGAGAGTTTAATGAGCAGCGTTATCACTCTAGTACTAGCAGGATCAAAGATACAGAGAAAAGGACTGAGGCTTAAATGATGTCATTATTGTAAAATATATATGAGTACATGGTAGGTCGGGCTATAGGGATTGGTTCTCAGGACTGTCTGAAATTGCCCATATATATTATTGGATCACCATTTTATACAGCCAAAATAACCTTGGCCATCTTAAGTCTTTGGGATCTTTAGGACCCATCCACACCAAGGCAATCTGTTGCAGTGTAGTTAATGCATTTTAAGTCTTGTGCTATTGTGCCTGGAGTTAAGGTAGCCTATTTACTTGAATGGGTTGTCTTAACCACTTATGCCCCATACACTCGAGCAGATTTTCCGTTGGAAAAATCTTGCATGTTTTTTCCGACGGAATTCCACTCAAGCTTGGCTTGTGTACACACACGGTCACACAAAAGTTCGCTGAACTTTCAACCATCAGGAACGTGGTGACATTCAACACTATGACAAGCCGAGAAAATGAAATTGAATGCTTCCGAACATGCGTCGAATTGTTTCCGAGCATGCCTAGGCATTTTTTCGTGTCAGCGTTTGCACAGACGATCGGAATTTCCGATCGGAACTTTTTCTGACCGAAAAATTGAGAACCTGCTCTCAATCTTTTGCTGGCCGAAATTCCACCAGCAAAAGTCCGATGGAGCATACACACAATCCCATTTTCCGATCAAAAGCTCTCATCGGACTTTTGCTGGCGGAATTTCCGATCGTGTGTACGGGGCATTAGAGCTTTCTTTTGGTGGTGTTTGATCACACCTCAGAATTTTAAATTTTTTGCGCTACAAACAGAAAGACCCACAATTTTGAAAAAAATGAATACTTTTTTTTTACTTTCTGCTATAAAACCGATCCAATAAAAAAATTTAAAAATTCTTCATAATTTTCAGCTATATGTATTCTGCTACATATTTTTGTTAAAAAAAAACACAATAAGTGTATATTGCATGGGTTGTGCAAAAGTTATAGCATCTAAAACTATGGGATAGTTTTAATTATTTTTATTTTTTAACTAGTAATGGCGGCAATCAGCGACTTATAATGGGATTGCGACATTGCGGCAGACATTTTTCAATATTTATATAATTTTATTTATATAATATTTTTCAATATTTATATAATTTTTATAATATTATTTATTGGTGGGGAGTCCCCCCTGTCAAAATACAATAGCGTTGTGCATCGCTTGTTGTGCACACCTGCTGGTTAATTAAAAAAAAGATAGAAAAGCTGCACGTGTATATCCAACTTTATGCACTGCAACAGACCAATTGGAAACAGACAGCAGTACAAATCTGTTAGGGACTCTAGTCTTACCCAACCATAAAAAAAAAAAAAAAAAGTATATTTTGTTGTTTTTTTCGTGTCCCTCTTGGAGACTGGCCCTCACACCCGATTTGCTGACAGGGCAGTAGGACAGAAAGTGAGGAGAAATCTCTCCAAGGGGGCCATAGAATCCTTGTCAGCTCTATCCAAAACATTAACAACATCAACAGGTATTTGCACATGTGGTACTGAAGGAATGCCTTCATTAACATTATAGAATCGATTGCTCTATTTAAACCACAAAACAAAAAAGGATTTGGGTTAGCAATACACATTAAAGCGTATTTAAGCCAAGATTGATTTTTTAGTTACATCTCCACTATATTTGCCATGCTAAAACTTTAATAAACACTGCAGTATGCAGAGTGCTTTGAAAACTTTTGGCATGTTTCTGAAATACTGCTGCATTCATAATTCTTTTTCTCTATTTATATATACAGTTACAGTAGTAGAGTATTGTACCATACTGATAGGGATGCCTACAATGGTCAGCTATTATCCATTTAAAAAAATACAACTTTATCCAACGAAAAAAACGCTGCTGTAACTAATTAAAAAGTGCTAGCTGGAGTTTGGCTTTGGATTGTTAGACAACTCTATATAAATCTACTAGTGCATAGAGCACTACCATCTTACCCGACTGACAATGCTGCTTTCCAAAGATGTCTCTGTTTTTCCCCCAGTGGAGTGGAGACACCCTAACACAGGAAATGTGTTACTGGCTGAATCACCATGTGAAAATAAAGGAAAAAGGCCCAATAAAAGAAAATAAATTTGAATACCACATTTACGAACTGGTAAGCTGCAATACGTTTAAAGTGATACTAAATTTTTTTTTTTTGTATTATAATAACAAACATACTGTATCTATACTTACCTGCTCTGTGCAATGCTTTTGCACAGAGCAGCCCCGATCCTCTTCTTTTGGAGTCCCCTGTCGGCGCTCCAGGCCCCTCCTCTTCATCAGGTACCCCCACGGAAAGCTGTTTTCCATAAGGGCACCCGTGTGTGCTTGCTCCTGAGCCCAGTTGCTGTGTCCATTGACACAGACAGTGGAACTTGGCCCCGCACCCCGCTCCCATGTCACAGGATTTGATTGACAGCTGTTATCAATCTATCCAATGAAGAGAGAGACAGCGTCGGGAGCCGCTGAGCTCGTGCATATCGCTGGATCGGATCAGGCAAGAAAGAGGGGGGGCTGGGGGGGAGCTGCAGCACAGAAGGTTTTTGAAACCTTCAAGTGGTTGCAGTGACGGCTGGTGGCTTCTTTCAGGGGAGTGGCAAAACAACACCCCCCCCCCCCCGTTGCATGGCATGGCACTGGAACCACCCCCCAGCGGGCAGGCGGTCCGGCACTTACCAGCTCGTGTGACGGGGCTGTGGTGTCCTCTCCTCCTCTCCTGGAGTGCGGGCGGTGGCTGTGGTGGCTCCGAAGTCTGTTCCGCCAAAGCACTAGGCATCCAATAGGATCACCTGACATGATGGCCAATGATGGCTATTATCACAGAAGTGTGATAATAGCAAAAATTCATTCGCTGTGGTCACACAACTGGGTGGGCTCATAGCACAATGCTCTGCGCCCCAAGCACACCCTTTTTTGAAGCCTATTAGAGGCTATGGCTCTAATCAGGCGCTTCTAAAAAAAACACCCTCCACGCATTGAAATCCATGGTCTGGCGCCACTGATATGTAGATCAGGGGGGCGTATGAATGGATAGGGGAGGCGGTGCCCATACGCCCTCTATAGATGGGCCGCCACTGAGTGGTTGTAAAGGCATAAGGTTTTTTTACCTTCATGTATTCTATGCATGAAGGCAAAAAAAATCTGTGTGCAGAAGCCCTCCTAATACTTTCCTGAGCCTCCTCTAGATCACTTGATGTCCACGAGAACCTTGCCTCTCCAGGGACTTGCACTCCTGATTGGCAGCAGTGGGAAGTATTGGTGCTGTCAATCACAGCCTGTGAGCCAAACAGGCGACGGGGGGCGGGCCGAGCCACGGCTATGTGTGTCAATTCACACACAGAGCCGCAGGATGGAAGCTTGCCTGCTTGGGTGCCTGTACAGCAAGTTGTTTGCTGTGGGGGCACCCAGCAGAATGGAGGAGCCAGGAGCGCCGTCGTGGGAACCGAGAAGAGGAGGACCAAGGCTGCTCTGTGCAAAACCACTGCACAGAGCAGGTAAGTATAACATGTTTGTTTAAAAAAAAAAAAAATTAACAAGAATTTAATATCGTTTAAGGCTTTAGACACACTTTAAGCCTAAGTTTAGTTTTTTTTATTATTTAATGCACAAGGGACAGTACTTACATTCACTGAGAAGTGAGCTTGTGCTGGTGGTTGCTCTCTCTTTTTTAACAGAAAAGTTTTTATTTAACAAATCAGTATTACAATACAGTCAGCTTCCGATAATCAAATATTTCTTAGTTACAGTATCAGTTTGAAATATCCATATTCAGATGTTAGCATTCTACAAATCCATGAAAACATAGTTTCTGCCATTTCTCAACCGGTGATAATTCCCAAGTATATTCCTGTCTAGGCCCAGTCCACATTGCCTTTAGGGTACTCAATCTTTCCCCCGGGGGGGGCCTCATCAGTTGCATAGCCAGTGCATTTAAAATGAAGGGCATACGTTTCCCATCTCTTATAACATATTTCAGGGTGGTTATCCCCCGCCCAGCCCAGTATGATGGATCCGGAATGTCATTCAAATGGGGTAGTGTGGGGTTACCCCATAGTGGAGTGTGTGGGGATTCACAATTTGGCTTGCCATAAACTACTCTGGCCTCTTTCTATGCCCTAAGTGTCGTCTTCATAGGTATTGTCAGATCGTGTGGAGCTTTGAGTCGCCTAAATGTGAGGTTGCTCAATGCCGCGTAAGACCCTAGTATAGCCGCCTCTAGTCTCAACGCTGGGTTCTGTCTAGGCTGGGAGAACCAACATCTGACCATGACCAGAACTGCCGCCCAGTAGTATATGAGGAACTTGGGCATCACTAAGCCTCCTGCAGAGAGAGGAAGGTACAGTATACGTTTCACCACTCTGGGTGGTCTCCCAGCCCATACAAAGGAGGTCCTTTTACCCTCAAGATGCCTGAAAAAGGCCCTGGGAATATGCAAGGGGGTATTTCAGAAAAAAATAATAATTTCGGGAGATATACCATCTTCAGAACATTTATTTAAATTACAATTTAAAAATGACTGCTTACCAGTGTTGCCCGTTAAAAGTAAATTCAACTGGATTATGGTTAATGACAAACTTACCTGCATCCTTCATAATAACATGGTGAAATTTGACAACACGTGGGACCCATGGATCCAGGATTTGTCAGTCCCCTTGGTTGACCCTCTTCTATCTCTACTTCTACTCTCCCCCTTTTTCTCCCCCCTTTCTTTTTTATTCTTTAGTCTTATTTTTACCTCTTGATGCATTAGATTTTTTTTTTTATCTGACCGTTTTTGTGGTCGTACTGTCTGGTACCTAAACACAGGGCTGCTGTTAGAAATCACGGGGTCCCATACAGACTACCTGACAGGACACCCCCCCACACCGCCGAAAGTGACTGATGACATAGATTTATTAGTCCCTTTCTCTGCAGCCAGTGGCGTAACTAGAACCTTCAGGGCCCTGATGCAAGAAACCACGAAGGGCCCCCCTGAACCCCAGCCAGGGCCCTTCCCTCCGAGTCTGGCGGTGGAACTCCAGGCCGTGGTCACAGGTATGACCTTTGTGAGCCCTGTAGTTCCACCACTGGCATAAGTAGTTTTTTTTATTATTTTTATTTTTTATTTTTAGGTGCCCCATTGGGGGACTGTCCCTAGGCAGGATGGGGTCCCCGTCCCCAGAAGAGATGAGGTCCTTTTCTCCAGGGCAGATGAAGTTGCTGTCCCCAGGTGAGAAGGGGTCCCTGTCCCCAGGGGAGATGGGGGTCCCTGTCCCCACGTGAGAAGGGGCCCCTGTCCCCAGGGGGAGATGGAGGGGTAAGTAATGGTGTCTGGAGGATGGGGTCCTCTCACTCACCATGACCAAGCTGCAGGCTGCGCACTCATCCATGTTGGCCTGGGCTCCATACAGTGTGCTGGACGGGTGATCAGCATATCTCCCAGAAAGACCTTTCATCATCTGTGTATGACAGGGGAGGAGGGGGGCTGGCAGTCAAGCCTGCAGTTTCCTCTGGGAGCCGGCTCTCATAGGGCTGCACTGCATCTGTGTGCTTAAAGTTTGTTTACCCAGGAGACGTATGCAGTGCAGTGTGGGCCAGACTCGGGGGGGGGGGGGGGGCGGGACTCTGGCTGGGGAGAACAGACATCGGACTGAGCGGCAATGCATGGAGCAGGAGAGGGGTACTCTGAGGAGCCAGCCGAGGACACAGGTCATGCGGGGAATACACAACTAAAGAGCAGCCAGTGCGATAGTCGAGCATGGAGCTCTGCTAGTTACCCTCCACCTCCAGCCACCCGTGTGCATGGTGCACTGGTACCACTAGCTGCCTATGCTGCTGCCAGCCATATGTAGAGGGGGCTGCATGGGCCCCCTGCAGCACAGGGCCCAGTTGCGGTCGCGACTGCTGAACCCCCTATAGTTACGCCCCTGTCTGCAGCCTCAGCTGCACAGATGAATGAAAAGAAAGCGCTCTGAGGCTTCCTGTTCATTCACAAACTGAAGCATAGTAAACACAGTTTCAATGATGAATGAGCATAGGATTGATAGGTACCAATTGCTCATTGTGTTCATTCAGGAAAGGAAGGGGCCAGTAAATTGCATATTTACCAGCCCCTTCCCCTGCTCTCCATCCTGAAACAACACCCTGTGTGCCCACAGCAGCTGCAGACGGGAGAGGAGGGAAGTCAGAATCAATGCTGGGGAAAGGGGCACACAGGGGGGCCCAGACAGCAGATGGAAGGGGAGCATGTGCTAGAACCAATCCCCCTGCAGTGCAGCGGAAGGGAAAATGAAGAGAAGAAGCTGGCACAGCTGCAGGGGGAGACAGATGAGGATCGATGTCTGCAATAAGACTGTACAGCTGGTCCTCCTGCTCAGCAGGTGCCTAGGCCCTTGTTTTGAACTGATGGGTCCCAAGCCCAGAACAGGAGGGCTGACTGTACTGCCTATCGGCGGCCCTGCCTAAACAATGTTTTATCTACCGGTTATTCCCCCTAAGCCTTCTTCCCTTCTCCCTCCTATCACCATTACCAATACATTTTCATAACATTTATGTGTGGGGATGTTAAAATGTTCTCATCTACTCTAGATAATGTAGATTAGTGTAATATGTTTAGGATTAGTGATGAAGGATGCTGTTTATCTCTTTATTACTGAGTCTCACCAGAGGGACCTCTGGTTGTTACGTTTGTGTATAACACTGATTTATTTTTTTATCACCTTTCCATGCCTTATAAATGCTATTTATGTTATATCTGACTGATAACTTGACACTTGTTTCTTTCCATACAGTGTTTTTCATTATTGTACTTCTTTTTTCTCTAATAAAAAGATTGAGATATAAAAATTACTGCTTAGGTTTTTCCTTTTTTTAAACTTGTCTGGCCACTTCTGGTAATAAATTAAGAAAAAGTACTGGCTTTACAGTAGTTTATTTAAAAATGATCACATGACAAAAAAATTGGATTTTGTACAAGGCTGCTTTTACATTCAAGAGGCGTCATATTGAATACATCCTTGTACAACCGAGCCATGTTTTTTTTAAGCATGGCGAGATTTATATCTTCTATCCCCTAAGGCCAACTGTCTGTGTCACTTCTTTTCTACCTTGACTGGCTAGACTTTGACATCAATAACACCAAACATTTTAGCTATACAAGGCACACTGAAAAGGAGAGGATGTGTGAGAGTGTGTCCATTTTTCAACAATATAACCAGGGTTGACAACTAGAAAAGTAGGGCATACTGTCACACTATTCTGTTAGCTTGGTTCTAGGAGTGTGAACCAAGACATCTTGCTGCCTGTGAGCCAATACTGGCAGCCTTGCTGCCCTAAACATTGGCCTATGTTGGTTACACAGTGAGTACCTTTATTACTACACATATACAGCTTTAGTTACATCCTTGTAATGATTTATTTTGTTTGAACTAACTATGTTGCTGGACATAAGTATAAAGCTTGGAGCACCGCACAAGCTAGAGAGGAAGCTTTTCTCCTTGATCCTAGGAGACAGGGTTCTGGCGTTTCACTGCAGTCATCCAAAAAGTCAAATACAATGGAGTGGGATGGACACCACTTTCCCGGCCAGCCCATGTTAGGTAAAGGTAAAGAACCGCCTCAGCCTACACTTTTCTGCAAACCATGCTCTGATGCGTTTTGCCCCTCTTTATGACTTAGGCTGGCCATACATATCTACAAATGTATTTCCTGCAAACCCAGAGAGAAAGAAATTTGCTTGATTCCCCCATCAACACAGTGCTAATGCGGTGATCCCTCCTGCTGGGCCATTGTCTTCTCTCGGCGGGGGAAGCTGTCCCTGTCGAGAGAAGACAGTGATTGTTGCTAGCGGCTATAGCAGCCGCTAGCGATAACAGGTAAAACCCAGCATGCTGGTTGTACCCAAGTTGATTGATTGATCAACTTGGTACATTCAGCCTGTCCATACAGAGTTACAATCTCTGCCCTTTCCTGCTGAACCAGCCGAGAGTTGAACCATGTATGGCCTGCCTAAGCCCCAGTGGACAAGGTGAAACGTGTCAATGGTGTGGTTTGCGGAGCAGTGTAGGCTAATGCTTTTCCTTCCCTTTACCTCGCATGGGCTGGACACGGGAAAGCAGCATCCATCCAACTTAATTGTATGTTGCTGGACAGCTGAAGCCAGGACAAATGAGCATCAAGCAGCCACACATAACAAATAGGGCACCTTCATACTCAAAATGTGTATGTTTTACTGCATGAAAATGCATTTCACATAGGAACCCTATAAATTATTCGTTTTATAGTGCACAGCAAGGCATCGCAGCTTAGCATTTTATTTTTTATTTTCCTTTAGTTCAAATAGGACCTGCAGCACTTTTGTACATTCATTAGGCAGATGGAAATCAAGCTGTTAATTTAGGCCATGAAACATCGCTATTCTGAATTTCTTTTTACTTTTATAATGCATGAACATAAAACATTTTTAGATGTACAAATACACATAAACACCTTTATCAAAAGCACAAAACCTTCATGCATGCTGCGATGTGCACTACTGCAGTGCATGCACATTAAATGTGAGAGGACCCTTACTGTACATTTTAATATGCCAAATACACAAAGGCTATCTCACCAACCAGACCTAGGCTATTGTAGAACAACTGACGCTGCAGGTATATCAAATGCTTTCAAAGCACTTAGCACAGTTGACTAAACCGATATCCTAATTTTTGGCTAAAAGTTTTTGTGGATTGGATAAAACATTACGCAGTCAGACGGAGTTTGGGATATGAATATGGATTAATATACAGTATTTATATACTAAGGCCCCTATGCTGGAGCGCTTCAGAATGTATTAGGTACATTGCCTTGCTATACCTAGTAAACATATTTGGTATGGATAGGTAGATTGTATGGACTATCATTTACATCTATTCTGCACTTGCTATAATGCTAATTTGGACTTTGTGCATTTAGAATAACACAAGACTTTGATAACTTTTTCATTTTCAATCATGACATACTGTATTTTAGGACTAATGCTTCTTTTTCTTCCTTGTCCCTGTTTTAGAAACTAGTTCTCTTATCTGGTATGTGGTGGTGTCAGCGTCTACCACTTTGTGATATTATCTTAATTTGCAGGACTGGTTTTACCTGGACAAGCGCAGAAGCTGAATGACGTCAGAAATTATTTTCGCTGTTGCTTCATGAACTTGTGGAATGTAGCTCTCTAGACAGAGCTGTAAATACATTTTGAACGTGAAAGAGTATAAATAACTCAAAAATACTTTGGTGCATGATGGATAGCTTCAGCGGGGTTGCTAGGTCTGCAAAAGATCTGGGGCTAGAGTCCATAGCAGCGGTCAACCTTTTTGCATGCCCACGCAGGGGGGGAGAGAATAGTGGTAAGCAATTTTTCACGGGCGATGGCTGGTGTTGGCGCTTCAATCATCATGGTACCATGGTTGATATGGTGTCAGGGTGATTGAAGTGCATTATTTCTATTGTAACATTCTAATATATAATAAAGTGGTTCAACTCACCATACTGCAGAATAAGTGGAAGCCCTGGGTGTGTCTCTTGCCACATCTCCCACCACCAGATGCAGTGTGTCACTTGCCACCGTCACCTGCCACTAGAGGTGGATTGTCATTTGCCATGTCGCCTGCCACCAGATGTGGATTGTCACTTGCCACTTTCACCTGGCAGCAGATGTGGCTTGTCACTTGCCACGTCACCTGCCACAATTTGCAGATTGCCACTTGCCACGTCACCTGCCACCATTCGCAGATTGCCATGTCTCCTGCCACCATTTGTAGATTGTCACTTGCCACGTCTCCTACCGCTGCTTGCAGATTGCCACTTGCCATGTCACCTGCAACCATTTGCAGAGTGTCACTTTCCACGTCTCCTGTTTGCAGATTGCCACATCTCCTGCCACCATTTCTAGATTGTCACTTGCCACGTCACCAGCCACCAGATGTGGGTTGTCACTTGCCAACTGATGTGGATTGTCACTTGCCATGCCAGCCAATGCCACCAAATGTGCATTGATGCTGCATTGGTGGCAGGCTGACAGCACTGATGAAACAGAGCTATCCGAAATAAATCTGCTATAAAAGGTGTACCACATCCCGAGAAGGATAGAAAAATGGAGAAACTCCCTAGAAGTGGGACTTTATAGGTACTACCATATTCACATACGTAGGAAAATATATATAAAAAATATTTTATTATACAAAAAAATACATAATTACAATATCACAGAAACATATAAATAATCAAGGATGCATAACAATACACAAAAAATCATGGATAGGTGTAATGGATTAACCCAAACCCAACGAAGTTTCAGAGATGAGTCGTATTCTCCTTCATCAGGATTTTTTTTCGGGTAACACCATATCTAAAAGATTTAGACAAGGAAATCAGCCAAAAAAATCACAACTAAGATTGTTGTAATGCCATTTGATAGTACAATACATATACTTACATCCTAATCACTAGATAGGTACATTCTAGCATCCAAAACAATTTTAAAATAAAGGCAGACGAGACATCCTGACGCAGGGGCCAATGGTAAACATGAAAAAGGAAAATTGGAAAAGGCTAGGGAATAATATTGCATTCCCCCACTTAATCACCTATCCTATCAGCCACACTGCAGTCCAAAATATCGAACCAACAGGGGGCCTACATGTGCACTGGGGCCCAGAAGAGGCTGGAGAATCACACAACAAACAAAAAGGAATACCTGCGCAGACTGGGGTCAAGTCATGGCCCCACCAAGTATGCCAAAATCAGCATCCATCTCCAAGCCCTGTCTCACCTGTACTCAAGCAGAGCTTAAATAGTGAGCTAAGGGCCCAGGAAAAGCTGGAAAATCTTAGTCAAACAGTGATGTTGCTTACAGGCCACTAATAGACAGGATAGGGACGCATCAAGGGCCCTGGGGTCCCATGGAGTTGTACCCACTGGCAGGTAAAAAACAACAAGAAAAAAGGAATAAACACATGTATATATATATATATATGTGTGTTAAATCCCCAAATGGGAAACATGGCTGACAGCACTGGTCAATTTAGTGAGAGCAGTAGAGCGATAATGCGGGGCAGGCAATGAGAGATAATGTCATCTCGCTGCTCCCCTCCGCACCTCCTACATTAAAGCAAGGGGGCCTGGCTGCAAAGTAGAGCTCTAGGATGGCAGGAAGCATATGACCTCCACTCCACCATGCTGTGAGGGCGGAAGAGCGCTGTGTGGTGGACAGTGAAGAGCGCTGATGTGGATCAGGTGGAGAGAGATGTCATCTCTGCTCGTCCGCCCGCTCGCTTCTCTCCTCTCCCCAGGGCCAGATTAAGAACATCACGGGCCTGGTGCTGAGGATTTTGGTGGGGCCTTTTATAAACAATAAATAAATAAAAATGCAAACAATTTTTTGTTATAACAAATTAAATTAAAGAGAGAGAGGGAGGATGAGAGAGAGAGAGAAAGGGGATGAAAGAGGTGTGAGGGGGTAAGGGAGGGAGGATGAGAGCGAAAGGGGGGGATGAGAGAAAGAGGATGCACATGAGCATGTGTGGGAATGACATCAATGCAGCCTGGCCAAGGCAAGTGACTGAAGGCACAGAACCCAGAAGGAAGACCGGATGAAGATGGAAGTGCCCGGGTCCCGCCGGATTGATCACAGCACAGCACTGGAGGGCTCAGTCTGACAATTTAAGTGTACCCTAATGTCCTAATAGAGAAATATTTGGGCTCAGATGGAGCAAAAAAATCAGTCACTGTATAGTCTCTATTTGAGTATGAGTATTTTAAAATGTCAACAATAGCATTTGTAATAATACAGGGGGAGCACCGTCGGCAGCAACAGTCTTGAGAGGAGAAGCAGGGCATGTGCTAATATGCTGGGCATACTTGTACATTATGGCATAACCTAGCCTCTAAAAATTAGTAATGTTAGAAAAGTTTACTACCGCTTTAATATCACAGGAGCCTCTCATGGGGCCCCCTACTGACCCTGTGGCCCTTGGGCAGTGCCTAAGTGCATAGTTGTCAACATTTTCAGGGACTTTTTTTTACAAGTGCTATATTTAGAGTAGCTGGCATCCCTTATGTTCCTCTATACATCACAATAGTAATTACAAAATTAAATAAGTACTAATAATTGGGCAGAACAAATATGAGGACTGTGAGATTTCCTTTAGTTGAACTAACAAAAGTGTGCCCATTCTATAGCTGGTAACATTGAGGATATTCAGTATAATTTTAAAGAACAGTTTTTGTGGATAAGAGGCATAGGGGAGGAGTATGGATGGTATAAAAGTGGGAAATATGTGCAGGTGAGGGAGAGGAATGTGGAGGGTCTAACAGTGGGCACTTTGTACATGAGAGGAGTGCAGAGGGTATGGCAGAAGGCACTATGTACAGCAGAGGAGTGTGAAGGGTATGACAGTGGGCAGTATGCACAGCAGAGGAGTGTAGAGGGTATGACATTGGGCACTATGTATAAGAGAAGAGTGTGGAGGGTATGACAGTGAGCAATATGTGCAGGAGTGTGGAGGGTATGACAGTGGGCACTATGAATAGGAGAGGAGTGTGGAGGGTATGACAGTAAGTAGTATGTACAGGAGAGGAGTGTGGAGGGTATGACGGTGGGCACTATGTACAGGAGAGAAGTGTATGACAGCAGGCACTATGTACAAGAGAGGAGGAGTGTGAAGGGTATGACAGTGGGCAGTATGCACAGCAGAGGAGTGTGGAGGGTATGACAGTGAGCAGTATGTACAGGAGAGAAGTGTGGAGAGTATGACAGTGGGCACTATGTATAGGAGAGAAGCGTGGAGAGTATGACAGTGGGCACTATGTATAGGAGAGGAGGATGAAGTAATCTGGGAAGGAAAAATGTAAAGGTTTGTGGAAGGATGTTTAGGGACTGCGTAGTGGTTAATCGGGCCATACATGGATTGAAATTACACCAATTAAGCAGAGACCAGCCATAGTCGATCTATGTATGGGCTAGCTGGTTTTACACAAGTCAACCTATTAACCGACTTGAGTACAACCAGCCTGTCAGGTTTTCCCCAAAACAATCAGTGCTGCCAGCTATAGTTAGCAACACTAATCATTGTATTGGCAGAACACAATAACACTGCAGGAGTGATTGCCCCATTCACAAGTCAGCAGGTGAGAGGGTGTGTGGGGACAGGCTGGGGAGAGATAATAGTCAGTCCCTGGGTAGGCACTGGTTAGTATCAGAGCCAGATACACACAGGTTACATAAGCCACGATCGTTAGAGAGAGAGAGCAATAATTCTAGCACTAGACCTCCTCTGTAACTCTAAACGTGTAACCTGTAAAAAAATGTAAAGCATCGCTTAGTACACAACAAAAAATTGTGCTAACTTTAGTGTTTTTTTTTATGAATGAAACCGTTTCTTTCCAAAAAAAAGCTTGAAAAATTGCTGCTCAAATATCGTGTAACATAAAAAATTGCAAAGACCACCATTTTATTCCATAGGGTGTCTGCTAAAACAATATATAATGCTTGAGGGTTCTGAGTAATTTTCTAGCATAAAAACAATGATGATTTTTACATGTAGGAGAGAAGTCTCAGGATGGGCCTGGGTGGCAAGGGGTTAATTATCATAAGT
The DNA here is from genome assembly GCF_037356315.1 of Lithobates pipiens. Taxonomy (NCBI): domain Eukaryota; kingdom Metazoa; phylum Chordata; class Amphibia; order Anura; family Ranidae; genus Lithobates; species Lithobates pipiens. The sequence goes on from NW_027507784.1 coordinate 124,557,253, forward strand.
AATATACAAATAATTATTGTAAGCACTGTGAGGTCATTCTCTCAGTCTGCTGCAATGTTCCAGCTTGTATTTAAACTGGCCGGTCTGTATGTAGCTTCTGACAGGCTACGCAAGATGCCCCGTATCTCCAGAACCATAGATGATAACAGCCCCATATTTTAACCAGTGCTGGAGTGGGTAAAATGTGGGGTCTCTGTGACTCCTGATCAACAAGTTACAATCCTCAAAGTCGATCTTCTTTTTTTTCTTTTTTTTTAACTTTTTTTTTTTTTTGGACAAATGGGCCTATCTTGAGAAAGGGGCCTGGAGCTGCAGCTCCAATAGCCCCTATGTTAATCCGGCCCTGCCTCTCCTCCGCCTCTCTCAAGCAGCCAGCCCGCCCACCACAGCAGCCGCAACCCGCTGGTTAAGCAGAGACCCTGCAGTAAGAGGCTCGAAGCTATGGGCCCCAGATTCAGGGCTATAGCCCTTATAGCCATCCTCTAGCAAAGCCCCTGGATAGCTTTATCTCCATGTCTAAAAGAAACTGCTGCATCTGCTTAGTGTCAGAATCTGGCACACATGGTGAATTTGCCCTTCTGTTTAAAAAATAGGAAGGCTTGCCATTCCTTGTAAGAGATGTTTGCATATGCTAGGGAATGGGACATAATTGTGGAGTTAAAGCAGAACCCCAGCCCGATATATTAAGAATGAACAGCCCATTATAAAGCAACAAAGCCAGTTTTTGCTGCGATATTAACCATCAGTCCAGAGATTTCCCCCAGAGTACTCTGTTTCTGCCACTAGATGTTCTCAGTCAGGTGTTAGCCTTGTTCAACTTGATTCCTCTGAGCCCAGGATCCGCCTCAGCCTGTGACTGGACAATGAAGGAAGAAGCAGCACAGATAATAAAGAGACTGCAGAATACTGATACCAGGTTCAATTCAGGTACTTGCACTACTTGCATTTAAAAAATGCATTTAATGATGTATTCAGGATTACAAAGCTGTATTCATTTTTGTCTTTTATCTCTGCTTAGAGTTCAGCTTTATCTTGCATTTGCCCAAAAATAAGTTTATATCAGTGTCTTTGTTGGCAAAAATGTGTCAAATAAAACGAAAAATCGTCTATAACACCAGTGTCAGATAAGCATATATATTACAGTTCTCATAAAGTCATTCCTATGAACTGGAGCTCACTAGCAAGGTACAAGCAATTATTCTGGATTCACACATTACACTGTAAAAATGACTGTTTTGCATATATTTTGCTTAAGGCCTCATGCACACAGGGTGTTTTTACAATCGCTTTTAGCAGCATCATGCTTTTTTTTTCTTTTTTTTTTTCTTTTTTTTTTTTACATCTTTAAAACGCCTCTCCATGTTATTCTATGTGCCCTTGCACACATGGGCTTTCAGGAGCTTTAAGTGGCATAGGCGTTTTCAAGCTGCATAAAAAACCTAAGGCCAGTGCGTTCTAGCGTTACAGCTGTAAAAATGCCTGATGTGGCTAAATGCGTATTAACGCTGTATACAGTGCTAATCCACGTCAGGCGTTTTTAAGCTGTAGTAATTGGATTTGGGAGAGGAAAAGAGAACATGGCAGAGAAATGCTTCTTAACGCTTAGGCGGCGAAACACGCATTAGAGCCAATGCAAAATGCTTCTAAAAGCTTTTTTTTACAGCTGCTTTTTCCCGGCGTCAGTACTGTCTTTGCAGCACGTTTTCTTTCCCCCCAATACTTTATTCAAGACAACACACTGTATAGCACAGAAACCACAGCTCCAGTAATACTGGAGTAAAGTACTGGCATTGAAAATTCAACAAATCTAAAGTCATTGCATACATAAGAAGTAGATGTGTGTGTGAACTTGTAAACCGGAATACCAGGTATTAGGGAGTCTCTGCACCCTTCATGGCATTTTACACGGTAGACACAAGTATTGTAAAGAAGAAGAAAAAGAGTGACCCAACGGTTGCACAAAAAGAAAGAATAGCATAGAAGAGAAACAAGGAGGGCGAGAACAGAAAACAAGAAAAAAAAAAAAGACCTGCCGCCAGCCTTCAAGGCCTAGGAACTCACTATCGCAGGCTCTGGTGGAGGGGATTTAATTCAGCAGCTCCTTGTACTCCTCAGAGTAGACAAATTCTTCCCAATAGAACTATTTTTTAAGGAATTTCTCCCGAAGGCCTTTCTCTGTGGCCACTAGGTCTTCCATCATATTGATTTCAGCTACTTTTTCCAACCAGTTGGCTGTGGAAGGCTGCTGTGTCTGCTTCCAAAAAAAGCGGGATACAACTCTTAGCCGCTGTAAGCAGCAGAGGTAAAATAGATCACCTGTAGACTTTACTCGAATACCGGTGGTGAAGCAGAAGAAAAAACGCAGAATCTTTTGGTAGCTCATGATCAGTGAATTTTTGGGTGATGCGATGGACCTCCGTCCAATATGACTGTAGAAAGCGGCAAGACCAGAAAATGTGAAGAAGAGACCCGGAGTCCTCCCACACCTCCAACAAAGATCCAAACACAGGGGGAACATCTTCCAGATCTTAACCAGCGTGAGCTTGTTTTGTTTTTTTAATGCCCTGTGTGCATGAGGCCTTAGGATGTGTGTTTGTGTGTTGATGTGTTGATTACATTTTTAGTACAGTTTACTGTGTGCTTTACATCACTTTGCCTAAGTTTTGCATATTCTTGATGGTCTCTGCTGGTCATATACAGTGCTTCGAAAAGGTATTCATACCCCTTACAATTTTCAACGTTTTGTCATGTTACAACCAAAAATATGAATGTATTTTTTTGGGGATTTTATGTGATAGACCGACACAAAGTAACACATAATTGTGAAGTGGAAGGAAAATGATAATTTTTTTTAATCAAATTTTTACAAATAAATATGTAAAAAGTGTGGCATGCATTTGTATTCAGCCCCCCTGAGTCAATACTTTGTAAAACCACCTTCTGCTGCAATTACAGCTGCAAGTCTTTTTGGGGATGTCTCTACCAGCTTTTCACATCTAGAGAGTGACATTTTTGCCCATTCTTCTTTGCAAAATAACTCAAGCTCTGTCAGATTGGATGGAGAGCATCTGTGAACAGCAATTTTCAAATTTTGCTGTAGATTCTCAATTGGATTTACCCTGTTTCCCCTGAAATAAGACCTAGTGTGATTGTCGGTGTTGGCTGCAATATAAGCCCTACCACTCAAATAAGCCCTACTCTGTTTCCTCAAAAATAAGCCCTACCCTGAAAAGAAGACCTACAAGGACTTTAACTAGGGCTTATTTGGGGGGTAGGGCTTTTATTGCAGCTATCACCGACAATCACACTAGGTCTTATTTTAGGGGAAACAGGGTAGGTCTGGACTTTGATTGGGCCATTCTAACACATAAATATGCTTTGATGTAAACCATTGTAAACCATTGTTCTGGCTGTATGTTTAGGGTTGTTGTCCTGCTGGAAGGTGAACCTCAACCCCAGTCTCAAGTCTTTTGCAGACTTGTAAGCCCCATACACACTATCAGTTTTTCTGCTGAGTTTTTCCTTCAGATTTACCAAAGCCATATAGTATGAGGTCAAACCTTAGGCGTTTCAGTGGGAGAAGGGTAGGTGGAAGATAGGGGGGTGGCGATTTCCTAGAGATTAGCTTTAATGGGACCAGCATTATGTTTCAGTTCAGTAAAATTCATACTTTATATAAATCAGTAGGGCGTAGTCAGCAATACCAAATCACACTGTTATTTTGAGGGAAAAAATGAACCCCATTCCGGCCATGAATGGTAAAAATACTGTAGCTTTGTGTGATATAATGCCTTAGGAAAGATCACATGCTCCCTGGCAACTAGAAACATTGTGTGTATTTCACATAGAATCTACTTTCTTTTAATCAAAAAGACCTTATCCAACAGACTTTCAGTAAAGGAAGATGATTGGAAAGATTCAATTACAATGCAATACTACTAAGCTGGAAGCAGAGTCTCCTGATGTTATGGGCAATATGGCTGCCCCCATGAAGATATGTACAGTGCCTTGCAAAAGTATACACCTCCCTTGGCATTTTTCGGCTTTTGTTGCCTCACAACCTGGAATTAACTTGGATTGCTTGAGGATTTGCATCATTTAATTGATAGAACATGCCCATAACTTTGAAGATTTTGCTCCACGGCATGATGCTGCCACCACCATGTTTTACTGTGGGGATGGTGTTCTTTGGGTGATGTAATGTGTTGCGCCAGACATAGCGTTTTCTTTTATGGCCAAAAATTTAAATTTTAGTTTCATCAGACCAGAGCACTTTCCTCCATACATTTTGGGAGTCTCCCACATGCCTTTTCGCAAACTCAGAACGTGCCATTTTGTTTTTTGCAGAAAGTAATGGCTTTCTTCTGGTCACTCTGCCATAAAGCCCAAATCTATGGAATGTACGGCTTATTATAATCCTATGTACAGATACTCCAGTCTCTGCTGTGGAACTCTGCAGCTCTTCCAGTGTTAACTTAGGTCACTGTGCTGCCTCTCTGAATAATGCCCTCCTTGCCCAGTTTGTAAGTTTTTGTGTGCAGCCGTCTCTTGCCAGGTTTGTTGTTGTGCCATGTTCTTCTCATTTGGTTATGATAGAGTTGATGGATAGATTTGACCTAACCCTGACTTGTACTTTTCAACAACATTGTCCCTTACTTGTTTGGAAAATTCCTTGGTCTTCATGGCAGTGTTTGGTTAGTGGTGCCTCTTGCTTAGGTGTTGCAGCCTCTGGGGCCTTTCAAAAAGGTGTGTATATGTAATAACAGATCATGTGACACTTAGTTTGCACACAGGTGGACATCATTTCACTAATTATGTGACTTCTAAAGGTATTTGGTTGCACCAGAGCTTTTTATGGGCTTCATAACAAAGGGGGTGAATACATACGCACATGCCAATTATCAGTTTTTTATTTCTGAAAAATAGTTTAATGTATATATTTTTCTAATTTTACTTCTCCAACTTAGGCCGCGTAAACACGGGCGGACTGTCTGGCCAACTAAGTCCGTCAGACAATCCGACAGACAGTCCGTCCTACTTTCGAATGAACGGACTTGACCACACACGATGAACAGACAGTCCGCCGAAAGCTTGCGCGATGACGTACAGCACGTACGACGGGACTAGAAATAGGAAGTCCAAGACACAGCAAAGCACCCTTTGGGCTCCTTCTGCTGACTTTGCGTTAGTAGAAGTTTGGTTAGAGACGATTCGCGCTTTTCAGACTTCAGCTTAATTTGTCAGTTTACTGCGGCGCAGTCTACCTGTGAGGTTTGTATCTGTCTTTCGGTACGCGTGGATCAGTTGTACCTGTTGTTAGGCGCTTCTGGTCCGCTCGTTTCTGGGTTTCAGGTCGTTCTTCATAGGTCTGGCTGTTCTTCAGTGCGTTCAGTTGAGCTTGTTTGTCCAGCCGACCGTTTCAAAGCCATGGAGAGTGGACGTACTCGGGAACGAGTTCGTGCTATATTGGGGCTTGGTGTTGGGGTTAATACTTTGACCTGAGCCCAGTCTGTGAACAGGGTGAGGAGGAGTTCATGGACAAAGAATTGGTTGCGCCAGCGTGACCAATTCTCGCATATGCCTTTACTCCGTGAGATCCGTGAGAATAATCCTGATGATTTCAGGAATTATCTCAGGATGACGGACCCCGTTTTTCACCGTCTGCTGGCTTTGCTGACCCCTTATATCAGCAGGCAGGATACCTGCATGCGGCAAGCCATCACTCCGGAGCAGAGGCTCGTCGCCACGTTGCGCTACTTGGCGACAGGGAGAAGCTTTCAGGACCTCAAGTTCTCGACAGGCATCTCCCCCCAGGCTCTGGGGATCATTATTCCAGAGACCTGTTCTGCCATTATTCGGGTCCTGCAGAAGGAATATATGAAGGTAAGTTTGTTCTTTTAATATTGCATTATATGCATTATATGCATTGTATGTTTGTATTCATTTCATCATGACTTTTAATATCCATGACAGGAATATGATGTGAATGTCCCCTTTATATGAATGCATGCATTTTGTTTTGTTTTTTTTTTGTTTTTTTTAATGTTTTTTTATTTATTTTTTGTGTCATTTTTTTTGGAGCTTTTTACCTTTTTGTGTCCCACGTGCATATTTGCTTTCACTAACGTCCTCAGCATTCAATCCTGGGCCCCTATACACCCACAGCCGAGACTGTTTTTCTCAATAATTCATATTGTCAGCTCCATTGTACTATTTTACTGCCCCCCCACCCTTTGTATACTCTTTGTATACACCCTTTGTGTGTATGTGTGTATATATATATATATATATATATATATATATATATATATATAGATTGTCTACTCATTAATTAGTCCCCCCACCCCACTCAAATTGGTTGCAGGTATTGTCTACTCATTAATTAGTCCCCCCACCCCACTCAAATTGGTTGCAGGTATTGTCTACTCATTAATTAGTCCCCCCACCCCACTCAAATTGGTTGCAGGTATTGTCTACTCATTAATTAGTCCCCCCACCCCACTCAAATTGGTTGCAGGTATTGTCTACTCATTAATTAGTCCCCCCACCCCACTCATCCACCTAACTTATGTCCCCTGGTCCATCAGAGGGCTGAGTAATCTGTGAATTGGGCCGTCTATTTTTTTTGTTTTGGCAGAATTTTTTTTTCAATATTTCTGTTTAACTGTTGTTCCAAAATGTTTTTGAGTTTTATTTGTTATGAATTATTTTGATTTAATGACTAATTTTTTTTTCCTGTGTTTGACTCCCCAGTTTCCTTCCACGCCACAGGAATGGCAGACTGTGGCTTCCCAATTCGCTGCCCGTTGGGACTTTCCCAACTGCGGAGGGGCGATCGACGGGAAACATGTGAGGATTGTGCCCCCACCACATTCGGGGTCCTACTATTGGAATTATAAGGGGTTCCATAGTGTGGTGCTAATGGCGGTGGTGTCAGTACAATGTGACTTTCTTTATGTGGATGTGGGGAAGAACGGTCGGATGTCTGACGGAGGAGTCTTTAGGCAGACCGAGTTCTGCCACCGTCTCATCACTGGTGGCCTGGACTTGCCACCAGATGCCGAGAATGTGGAGGGTCTACCGTTTGTGTTTCTAGCTGATGAAGCGTTCGGTCTGAGTGACCATCTGATGAAACCCTTCCCCCAAAGGACCCTCACCCCGGAGAGGAGTGTTTTTAATTACCGGCTGGCCAGAGCAAGAAGGGTTGTGGAGAATGCCTTTGGCATTATGGCCAGCCGGTTCCGTCTGTTACTAACAGCGATCAACTTAGCAGAGTATAAACTGATGTGTATAAGGATTAACAAGTCTCCATTTTGTTATACTGTCTTCCATTTTAAACTTTGTATGACCAAGCTAGAATTCTAACTGCTAAGACATAGATGCTCGCTATTTGGAAAATATGCTGTTTTCTTAGAATGCCCTTGGCCGCGAGAGTTTGTACAGAGAAAGCCAAGATATGCAATTATCTTATATTCCCTTAACTGCGTCTGTGACCTAGAACGTCTGGATCACAGACTACTAGCACAATGTTGTTGAATATTGTAGTCTTATTCTTATCTCGTGAAGGTTAATGACGTGCTTTGCCATGAAGACACGATTTCTGCTTATTCTGCTTGTTCTGTCAATAAACCTGTTACTAGGAAAAGTTTGGTGTATAACTACAAGGGGGAATGGGAATCCCTGATTGGCTACTCCACAGGGTGCCACCCCAATTGTCTCAGCATATAACCTGTTGTATTCAAAACATTAAATGTAATCATTATTCACATACATCTCGTGTATGAGTCTTGGTTATCTCACCGGTGAATGGGACTCCCAAGTACATCCAGACCACGGCCTAGGAAAGATAGGAAGAGGGAAATCGAGCACCTAACAGAGCAAGGACCTACCTTTACAGCTGGTACCAGAAGTGGGGTCATCGATCGGCAGGTGAGTGACTACTGATTTATTTACCTTATTGGTGAGGATCTTTTGGTGTCACTCATACTGCCGCGGTGACCGCCACGTGCGGGACCTGTATTGCTGCTGTGCCTCCGCGGTGGGCTAGGCTGGCCCATCGGGAGAAGTAGAGGGCTCGTACCTGAAAAGAGAGTCCGGCTAGGTTGGCCTGACTTAAAACTATTAAGTAAAATAGATTAAAAGAGAGTCCGGCTAGGTTGGCCTGACTTAAAACTATTAAGTAAAATAGATTAAAGAGGAACATTACAGGGAAGGGAAGCAATAGATTGCGCCCTCCCCAAATAAGGTCGGATGTTCAAGGGACGCCCGAAGGGTAATTTGATCAAATCAAACACAGTGCACATTTTATCTAGTCATGTAAAACGATTGTATGTGATTTAGTTGTTCATATTTTTCTTTCCAGGTTACGTAAGTATTTCAAACTTGCCTTTTCAATTGTTTTTTTTGGATTTTGCTGTTTTTTCAATGTCTTTACCTTGGGATCCAGATTGCTGTGAAATTGTTAACCCTTGCCCTCGCTGTACTGTTGGTTTATTGTTTCTTAACCACTTGCTTACTGGGCACTTAAACCCCCCTCAGTCCCAGACCAATTTTCAGCTTTCAGCGCTGATGCACTTTGAGTGACAATTGCGCGGTCATACAACACTGTACCCAAATGACATTTTTATCATTTTTTTCCCACAAATAGAGCTGTCTTTTGGTGGTATTTAGTTACAGCTCTGAGTTTTATTTTTTGCTAAACAAACAAAAAAAGATGCAAAAAAAAAAAAAAAAAAATCATGTTTTAATAGTTTGTTATAAAATTTTGCAAACGGGTCATTTTTCTCCTTCATTGAAGTGCGCTGATTAGGCGGCACTGATAGGCTGCATTGGTGGGCACTGATGGGCTGCATTGGTGGGCACTGATGGGCTGCATTGGTGGGCACTGATAGGCTGCACTGGTGGGCACTGATAGGCATAGTTAAGGCGGCACTAATAGGCACAGATAAGGCGGCACCGATGGGCACAGATAAGGCGGCACTGATGGGCAAAGATGGGCACAGATAAGATGGCACGGATGGGTGGCACGGATAAGTGGCATGGATGGGTGGCACGGATGGGCACTGATAGGTACCACAGATAGATGGGACTGATGGGCACTGATAGGTGGCACTGATAGGTGGCTCTGATAGGTGGCACTGCTGGGCACTGATGGGCGGCACTGCTGGGCACTGATGGGCGGCACTGCTGGGCACTGATGGGCGGCACTGGGGTGCAGCACCTTTGAGGCAGATTTTGGGTGGCACTGTGGGTGGCACTGTGGGTGGCACTGTGGGCACTGCTGGGTGGCACTGTGGGCACTGCTGGTTGGCACTGTGGGCACTATGGGCACTGCTGGGTGGCACTGACAGGGGGGCACTTACTTTATTTCAGGATGGCACTGCGGGTGGCAGGTGGGCACTGGCAGGGGGCAGGTGTCCGCTGGATATGCTGGCCGTGATCGGGACTGATGTCCCGAACACGGCCGCCGGCGATCGGCTTTTTTTTTTCCTCCTCGCGCTGTCAGCGCGAGGAGGAATACTAGCCGATTACCGGCTCCGTTTTATCACATGATCAGCTGTCATTGGCTGACAGCTGATCACGTGATAAGGGGTCGGGATCGACCCCTTACACGGATCGGTGATCAGGCGAGTCTCACGGACTCGCCGATCACAGAGCGCGCCGCGCGCGCCCCTCAGGGGGCGCGCAGGCCGCTCGTAACCGGGACGACGTCAATAGACGTAGTCCCGGCAATCTAGGTCCGCGCTAATGCCGTCATTCGGCAATAGCGCGGTACCCAAGTGGTTAAACAAATTGATATCCTGATATTGATAGCCACTCGCCCAGGGGGATATTCCACTAGACTAGGAGAACGCCCTGTGTACCCCCAGGACGAAACTTCTCCCGTTGTCCCGCTAGTCAGAATAAACCTGCATAGCCCAGTCAGTGAATCCCACCTCCTTGCTGAATCTTCCCTGGAAGAAGTTCAACAACAGGTGATTCGTGCCACTGGCTGCTATCACCTCTGCCCCCTTACCAAGCATCTCATAACACCCCCCCATAATGGGGAATACTGTAGGCAAAGACGGGACCCCTTATGAACAACCTACTCCCTATCAGTATGTGCAGACTATAGTGCCCGGTCCCTATGTAGAACCATTTTGGAGTCAGGTTAGGGAAAGGTGCCAGCAATTAGGGATCCATGATATAGGTCCCGCGGGCCCCTGCAACACAGAAGATTGGCATGTAGTAAAAAAGATTTGTCAGTTACATAAGCACTCATACCCCCCCGGAAAGTGGGATGTAGATTACATGAAAAAATCTTGCAAGATATGGGAAGCCCCTCTAAAAATTTATAAAAAAAAAGCATGCCAAAAATCATGCCCTCACAGAAGGAAAACCAATACCCTCAGCCCCTATAACTACACCCCTGAATGCCCCAGAAATACCCCCTCCTTATGTCCTTGTCAAAACTGACGAGGGCGAGGTTGCCCAGGCCTTGGCCATCTACCCCAGCCTTGGGGTAGACATGGCTGCCATATCCGCTGCACTGTACAACGCCTCCACCCCGCACCAAAGACAACAATGGGACAGGGAATCCCAAGCCAAAAGAGACAGGGAGGGCCAGGAGTACCAGGACCGAGTAGAAGCCGATGGGAGGGCGAGGGAGACCCCTGAGCAAAAAGACTTTAGGGAAGAGAAGGAACGGTTTGCCCTTGAGGTAGAGGCAGCCAGAGCTAAAATAGAACAGGGACATAGCATTTTGAGGGAAGCCCGAGCCGCCCTAGCACAAGCAAAACGAGAAACAGAGGGAGACCCGGACCAGAGCCCGGGAACCTCCCAAAGCAGTGATCCCACTGAGGGAGAGGCTGTAGTCCTGAGTCCCGAAGACAATCGGGCCATGGAAAAACTCTCTAAGATGGGGGTGGTCACCAGGAGTAAGGTCAAAATCAAGTTGGCTACAGAGAAACCACTACCCGTACCCATACCAGCGCCAGGACCCATTATCTCACCTATGGCCACTCCCGTAGTTACTGACGAGGATGATGAGGACACCCCCGATATTAAGGCTCCCCTTATGACCATTGGTAACACAGAAATTCACCTACCCCTGCCCCTAGGCACACTGACAAAACTCAAAGAACTCTGTCCATCCCCCAGAAAACATCCTAGGGAAGCTGCCACCTTCCTGTTGCGCCAGTGCGCCGGGTCAAATCTGGACCCGATTGATCTTGAGAGTATAATACATATTCTAGACCCCGACTGCCCCGACCCCCCAAAGGTAAAAGACCTGTTTAATGCCCATGTCCAGGGAAAAGGGGGCTGGCCAGCTTTCTGGAAAACCCTAGGACAACATTGGAGCACCCTTTACAAAGGGATCACAGCACTGCAAGATCTGGTCCAAACAAAACAAGCCCCGAAGGAAAAATTCTATGATTTTTGCACCCGAGTATACAACCTCTGGAAAGCGGTAGATGGGGCGGATGGGTCCCTTTTTACCACTACTGTAATGGCCGGAGGGGAGCCAAAAGTAGTACAGCTGCTAAAATTAATTAACTCCAAATGGGCTACCCAACCCCCGGAGGATTTCATGTCAGACACCCGCTCCAGGGAAACTTCCGGGGTTTTTGAACAAAAAGGTGGGTTATTTTATAACACATTTGAACCCCCAACCCCTTTAATGGCACTCCAACCATATGCCCCCACTCGAAGACCAGAATATGCCCCCCAACCACCAGACCAGGGTTGTTTCAACTGTGGTCAAATGGGACATTGGAAGTCCAATTGTCCCTACCGTAGGGGCCAAACGGGACCTTGGGGGAAGGGAAATGGACGAAGGCGTTACCCTAACGCCTTTCCTTCAACTCCACAACATCAACGTCCCCCAACTTACCAAGGACCAGTGTCAGGCCCCAGATATCACCAGCCCTATCAAGGACCCCAAAGACCCCCTCCACCTAACAATACCGCCCTACGTGTTCCACCACCCCCACCGACCCCTATTCCCATGCAATGGCCTGCCACCCAACTCTCAAGCAGGACATAGGGCTGCCTGGAGTATGTCCCCTCAGCCTGGTATGTTACAATGTGTCCTGAAGGAGCCTACCCCAGGTGATCCTGGGTGTAGATGGAAAACGCATTTGTTTTCTCATTGACACTGGTGCCACCTCTAGCTCCATCAATGATGTGACCTTTGACACGCCACAATGTTCTGAGGGAAGCTCCATAGGTATTAATGGGACTCCTGTTACCCACCCTATCACCCCACCCTCATCAGTAACCACCCCGGAGGGGGTGCTACTTTGCCAACAACGGTTTGCCATCCTGCCCCAATGCCCAGTCTCCCTGATGGGAAGGGACTTAATGTCCAAACTGGGAGTGGTGATCAAATTTGATCCACAGGGAGCAGTAACTGCCAGCTCTGCACTCTGCGACTTAAGTTTTTGTGGACGGCAGTTGCTCGCGCCCTTCGGATTCCACTTTTCTGACAGGATACGCGGTAGTACAACTCCCAGATCTGGTTCTGGAGGCTAAGCCACTTCCGCCTTCCTCGGCACAGGTCGCGGAACTGGTGGCCCTCACTAGAGCATGCATCCTGTTCACAAATAGGGATGTCAATATTTACACTGATAGTCGATACGCCTTCGGCGTGGTTCACGATTTCGGGGTGATCTGGGCTAACAGGGGGTTTAGAACGGCTGACAACAAAATTATAGCCAATAAGGAGCATATCCTGGCCCTTCTCCAGGCTATACTACTGCCCAAACATTTGGCGATTATTAAAGTCAAGGCTCACACCACCACTGGTAGCTACATTGCCCGAGGCAACGCCCTTGCGGATAGATGCGCTCGAGCGGCGGCAAATTCCTCCACACATCCACCCGCCCCTACCACGATATTTTTCCAACAAGATTTTTCAGCGCCAGATTTCCCCTCAGTTGCAGCCCAAATCCAATCCATGGCCACAGACGCTGATGTCCTTTTCTGGGTCCAGCAAGGATTGTCCAAAGACCAAAGAGGCCTTTGGACAAATGGAGGGGTCATTGGGATCCCCGAAGCCAGCTCGGCCCTCATCCTTTCCTACCTGCATGGTCCCGGACATATAGGGTCCCAACCCTTGCGACAGCTGTATGAAAAAACCTTAAAAGCATTAGATGCACAGACTGACATTAACCTATATTCTTTACAGGAAGAGTACGTGAAACATCTGGTAAGTACAATAGAAGAACATAATGAACAAGTTGCTGTCACCTTTTCTCCTCTTCCAACAGAACCTACTCACCCCTTCATCCCGGGGGATAAAGTGTTGATCAAGCAGCTTGCCCAATGGAAGCACGTGGGGCCCATCTACTCCGGTCCATGGAACGTGGAGAAGGTCTCCAGGACTGCTGTCCTCACAGACTACACCCCTCAGTGGATCCATACCAGCAGACTAAAAAAATGCCCCGAACCTCCACCGACTCCAGAACACCCCCAGAGGACACTTGCCCAAGACCAACAGGAGGACGCCACCACCAAAGGGACCCCAGAGACGAACCTACAGACCCTCCAGGAACAGTTCGGCAGAATCTCCCTGGACTTTCCTCCTCCTCCCACCAGCTCGGACTGAAGTCTTTGAAAAAAGAAAGAGACAGGGGCTTAGAAGATCAGTATGTACTACACACCATTTTGCTCTGGTCGATAGTATTGACTTTTGTGGTTTTTTCTATAGTCATGATGACATGTATCATGACAGGGTCGTGTGGGTTTACAAGAAGCTCAAAAGGTACTGAGAACCGATCACTAGACAGAAGAGCATTAGTTCCAAGGCCCAGTAATCATAATAATAATAACAACAAAGGTTTAGGAGTAATGGTAGCACGGAACGAACTACCCCCCCAGGACAGTAAAACTTTTTCTTTAGCCCCAACAATACCACATCATTTTCTATGGCAATACGCGTTTGGTCAAGTAATGGGAAAAGGGGCACCCTGTTGGGTGTGCTCCCACATGGGAACGGGTAGGAATCAAATTCCAGTAGTGGGAATCCCCCTCCCAGTAGAGGACCTGTTTAACGAGACGACACAAGACCATATGGCCAATATAACGACCAGACCCTCCCCCCTTATTTTCTCTGGTTTCACACAACCCCCATCCTTCTGTTTCCTAAATGGAGCTTGGAAAGAAAACGGGGAAATCCCCAATGACCAATTCTGTAGGAACACACTAGTAAATCTTACCCTTAGAGACTTAGGGAAGTTTCTGCGGGATGGGACGTTTGACATCCAGGGGTTGAATACTTCCACCATTGGAGATAGTGACGAAAGGATAGGGAACATGTCTTTATATAACATAATGGACTGTGTACTATCATCAGAAACATTTGACGATACTGACCTAAAAGACTGGTTAGAGTCCTACCACATGAATGATACTTTACTAGGGTACAGTAGCACCGCGAGTTTAGGAGATTGGTTATGCCTAGTTGGACTCAGGTCAGGCATATCCCAACCCCCTGATATAATACCAGCACCTCATCTGCCTCATGGATGGATGGTGTGTTGCGGTCTAATATGTCACACCACCATACCTTACCCTCTAGATTCCTCTACAGGTGGTTGGTGCACCATTGCCAGGATGGTACCATATATGGGTATAGCCTCTGACAATCAGTACATCAAAATGACCCCTGCCCATGGGCATTTAGAGTTCGGGAGGGCTAAGAGACAAGTAACATCATGGTGGGAAAAATTAGCCGCCTCCATTGGAAGCCCGGGAATGTTGAATGCCCTAGATAAAATAGATCTTTCTGCTGAAATAATCTCTGGGGTAGTGAATTCTACTTCCAGAGATGTTTCTCTGCTAAACGAAGAAACTTGGAAGATCTGAACTGTGCAGGAACTGATAAAAATGAGGCAGGAACAACTTTTGGCCGCCATCACTGGGATTTGTAACCTCATGGCCAATTCGGAGATGTGTTGCACCTTCATACACAACTTCACCGTTCCTGTGGAAAGTCTGTCGGTACCCGATTATTACGATATTATCAAAAGTCATTCAGCCCAAAGACAGACCCTCCTACAGGAAGCAAAAAACTTGGGAGATGATTGGAACCTTTTCTCGGGTACAGGAGGGTGGTTTGGAGGTATTTGGGGGGGCATACTGGGATTTTTCAAGAAAATATTTCTCGTATTAGTGATGATAGTGTTGTTGATAGTAATGTTCTATGTGATCGCCAAGTGCTGCTGCATAGCAGCCTCCAAGGTTTCCCATCCAACAATAGCAACCAAGCCCAATGACGAAGAGAAAGCACTTATGGCTTTTTCCCAAGAATGTCTGGTATAGAGGATGATCGATAACTTCGTGCCAAAGTTATGATCACAGGAGGGATTATAAGGATTAACAAGTCTCCATTTTGTTATACTGTCTTCCATTTTAAACTTTGTATGACCAAGCTAGAATTCTAACTGCTAAGACATAGATGCTCGCTATTTGGAAAATATGCTGTTTTCTTAGAATGCCCTTGGCCGCGAGAGTTTGTACAGAGAAAGCCAAGATATGCAATTATCTTATATTCCCTTAACTGCGTCTGTGACCTAGAACGTCTGGATCACAGACTACTAGCACAATGTTGTTGAATATTGTAGTCTTATTCTTATCTCGTGAAGGTTAATGACGTGCTTTGCCATGAAGACATGATTTCTGCTTATTCTGCTTGTTCTGTCAATAAACCTGTTACTAGGAAAAGTTTGGTGTATAACTACAAGGGGGAATGGGAATCCCTGATTGGCTACTCCACAGGGTGCCACCCCAATTGTCTCAGCATATAACCTGTTGTATTCAAAACATTAAATGTAATCATTATTCACATACATCTCGTGTATGAGTCTTGGTTATCTCTCCGGTGAATGGGACTCCCAAGTACATCCAGACCATGGCCTAGGAAAGATAGGAAGAGGGAAATCGAGCACCTAACAGAGCAAGGACCTACCTTTACAATGTGATTCTTTGCTGCTGCATTTTGCACAATTTTCTCCGCAAACTTTCAGGGAACCAGTACCTGCAACCTATTGGGCCTGAGGCCGGACTAATATTAAAAGAACTCACAGGGCTGGATCATGCCCTTCCTGGCTTAGCCCCCCAAACAGCACGTGAGGTGCGTGACCGGGATGTCAGCTATTTTAATGGTAGGGGGGCTATTCCAATGCCAGCTGACCAATAAAAATTTATTTTTCTTGAAATATGTATTGTCTGTTCAAATTTGTAAGTTTGGTTCTTGTTTGCTTTTCACGGTGCTTGTCTCCTACATTCTCCTAATTCAGGGATATGCAATTGGCCAACCTCCAGCTGGTGCAAAACTACAAGTCAATCATGCCTCTGGGTCTCATGCTTGTGGCTGTCAGTCTTGCTATGCTTCATGGGACTTGTAGTTCTGCAACAGCTGGATTTCCACTAATTGCATATTCCTGTCCTAGTGCATTTGTATTGCAAAGTGGTTTTTGCCAATGGTAAATAAGGCCCTTTGTGACAGAAAACACAAAATGACTTCCCAAACTGGTATTGAGTATTGAAAGAAGTAGACACACACACACACACACACATCTTTTTTTTGGAATTTTTAATAGTGCACATTCCAACCAGTGCCTCTTTTTTAGATATTTTTCTTTTTGTTTTTTTTTTTTTTTGTAATTTTGTTTTTTGGAAACATATAAATATATAGATATATCTATATCTATATCTATATATATATATATATATATATATATAAAATAAAATTATAAAAAAAATACATAAAATCACATTTTTAACTATTTACAGAAAACAAGGGGTAAAGCCAAATTTTGAAGATGCACACCAAAAATTGGTAATGTCAACATGTGCTATGTACCATCATGAGTGATCAATGGACGTGTTTGGTGGGTGCAATCCCTTCCTCTCACATACTAGAATGAGGAAGGGTTTGCAAACACCAAATGCGTACATTGCGATCCTCTGATGGCACATAGCACATGTTGACACACCGTGTGCATCTTCAAAATTTGGCCTCTAAAAACAATGTTATAAAAACATTAAAACATTTTTGGCAAGGAAATGAAGAACATGATCTTTCATTTTAGGGAAAAGGGGCTTAGATTCTCCCTAAAACATCGATCATGTTCTTCATTTCCTGCCTCATAGTGTCCAGTTGTTGTTGCATGGCATGGATGTTGTTCTCCATCAAATCAATGTTGCCATTCCAGGCCATGATCTGCCCAATCAGCCTCTGGGCACTGTCTGTGGAAAATGGCTCCGCGGCTTGTCCTTCCACAACCAGATCATCACCTAAAAACATGTGTAGATAAAAAATTGGTTAAAATATACAGCCATTAATTGTTTACCTTAAGCTGGGTTGTCAGACACTCACTTTGTGGGGTGCGTATCTCCACCACCTCTTCCTCCTCCACATCTAGCCCTGGGCTGGGCTGATCCAGCTCTGACACTGGGCTGGGCTGCTCCCTCTCGGACACTGGGCTGGGCAGCTCCATCACGGACACGGGGCTTGGGCTAACTGCCCAATCAGGCTGGTGAGGTCGGGGGGTCCTGGGCTGCCCCACCTCTTGTCTGAGTCTTTGTTCCCCTATGAGAATGAAAAAACAAAAAGAAAAAGGTATACTTTTAAGCATAGTGATATTTGAGTTCAGAAATTGGAATATGAAACATTGGTTTGAAGTGGTGTACAATTATTAGCTGGTTATTACAAGATCCTAGTTTAATACATCATTAAAATGACATTTTTTTAGTTAGGCTGTGTTCAGACTGCTGCGATGTGCGAACGCTGCAAATCTACTGTGGTTTCACGCATCGCATGCCTCCCGAAGTCAGTTCACACTGCCCTATGTGACCTGCTGGGAGTGTCAGTGTAAAGTTTTATTGACACCTCCAAATTAGTTCTCATATTACACGATAAACGCAGAGTTTACTTACTTTTTTTCAGGGCCTTTTTGATTCGATGGTATTGGTCCGGCTCCCTGGACTTGATGTCGGACCATCGTTTCCGGAGCTGATCCTTGCCTCTTCGTACCCCAAATTTGCTCTGCAAAGTTTCGACGACTATATCCATGATGCCGTTTTTGCGGATATTGGGTTTGGGGTACGGGCCATTTTCCCCATCGTAATCCTCCCTTCTCAATATATCCACCATCTCCACCATCTCTTCAAAGGCCATGTTTGTGGCCTTATATCTCTTCCTTGCTCCGGAAGCATGGGGTTGAGGGCTTTCCTCCGCGCTGCTCACTGAAATTCCGTCCGCCATTTTCATCTATCAATCTCCCACAGCGGAACGAGGGTAAAAGGGGCGGGGAAATACGGTCACACGGAACGCCAGGGGCGGGTGACGCAGGCGGAGCTTGAAACGCATGCGCTGTATATAAAGCGTTACCGCGAGGCCGTACGCTTGTCCGAACGGAAGCAGCGAGTACTACACGTGACGGTAAGATGGTTATCTTTTTATTTTATTTTAATTTTAAGCCTGCGTTAGGAATGTATATAGTGAGATTTCACTTTGTTGATGGTTAATTGATTTTTATGTGGGTTGGTGGTTGAGTGGGGTTGGTGTTTTGTGTGGTAGTGTGGGGGTGGGGGTGGGTGTGTGGGGGGGGGGTAGTGTGTGTGTGGGGGGGGTAGTGTGTGGGGGTAGTGTGTGTGTGTGTATGGGGGTGTAGTGTGTGTGTGGGGGTAGTGGGGGTGGGTGTATGGGGGGGTAGTGTGTGTGTGGGGGGGTAGTGTGTGGGGGTAGTGTGTGTGTGTATGGGGGGTAGTGTGTGTGTGGGGGGGTAGTGTGTGGGGGTAGTGTGGGTGTGGGGGGGTAGTGTGTGTGTGTGTGTGGGGTAGTGTGTGGGGGTAGTGTGGGTGTGTGGGGGGGTAGTGTGTGTGTGTGTGAGGTAGTGTGTGGGGGTAGTGTGGGTGTGTGGGGGGGGTAGTGTGTGTGTGTGTGTGGGGTAGCGTGTGTGGTAGTGTGGGTGTGTGGGGGGGTAGTGTGTGTGTGTGGGGGGTAGCGTGTGTGGTAGTGTGTGTGTGGGTGTAGTGTGGGTCTCGCCTACATTGTCACAATATAAATAGTGTGCATTTGGTCTGACATTATTTTTTTTTTTCAGAAATCAAAATGCAAAAGTATAACCCAGACCCTTTTAAGGAGGAGGCCTTCCTCTCCACATTTATCGACATATTAGAGTTGCACAGGAGCCTGTGGGATTCCAAACACCCACAACATTCCAGCCATCCTGGCCGGAGGAAGACACTGGAGACAATTTTGACGTTTGTGAAAACCCGACTCCCCCAGGCAGACATTGACTTTGTGAGCTCCAAAATTCAGAACCTGCGTAACGTGTATAGGCGGGAGCGCAAAAAGGTCCTAGACTCCCAAACATCAGGAGCAGCAGCAGGTCAGATCTATGTACCTAGGCTGTGGTATTACGACAGGCTGCGTTTTCTGGATGACACGTCAGAAGCCAGGCAGTCACTTTCCACTCTTCCGTCTACCCTTCCCTCCACCCTTCCCTCCACCTCAGGTGAGCCATCCCTGGAAGATCCAGACCCTTCCTTGCTGGACGAAGTTGATGCGCCCAGCTGGAGCCAGGTATATTTTAGTTTCTAAAGTTAGGATTGCTCAAATATTAATGATGTAAAGTTCAATGTTTGAATTGCTTCCAAATCTAGGATTTCATCACAAATTAAATTAGATATAAGGATACAGTAGTTTCCACAAATGTGGCTCAAATCTTGGTGAACTGATGGAAAAATGATGGTGTCAAAATGATAGCCTTTTGTATTTCAAGACAAATGTATTTGCAAGTGAGAACTGTAAAATTGTTAGTGATTGATGATTTCAAAATATAGACATATTTTATTTATTGATTTCTTTGTTTTTTACACAGGATGAGCTCACCCAGGAGGAGGCCGGGACCAGTGGTATGGAGGAGGAGGCCGGGACCAGCCACACACAGGAGCTAGCTGGGCCTAGCAGGAGTCGGACCAAAAGCCAGGTCCCTCCCCTCCGCCTAGCCAGCAAAAGGCCCAGGAGGATGACACGGACAGAGGAGGAGTCATTGGCACTTATACGCCAAGCCACCCAAGTGCTGAGCAAACCCCCCAATCCTGAGGAGGCCTACGGTACTTATTTGGCAAGCAAGTTGCTAGAAATGGAGAAGGCACAGCGCAACTTGTGCGAAGCCATTTTTTTTGATGCGATTCAACGGGGTCTGAAGGGTGAGGTAACACCGACCACCAAACTGTATAACACAGACCCTACTGCTCCTCCTCCTCCTCCTCCTCCTACCACAAGTCCACCACCAGAGGCACAGCCTCCAGCGAAGCGTGGAGGGAAGGCTAGACGGAAGAGTCGGAAGTGACTGCCTGGCTTCAGTCTGCTCTGACAGAAGACGCAGGCTGTTGTAGTACCACAGTCTGGGGACATAGATCTCATCTGCTGCTGTTCCTGGTCTTTGGGATTCTAGGACCATGTTGTGCTCCCTATTTACATGTTACACAGGTTCTGGATTTTGGTGGCCACTCACTTGATGTGTGCCTGGGGGACAAAAGGCTTCACAAACTTCAAAATTGTCTCCAGTGTTGCCTCCCTCTTGATTTAGTTTTGTTCTGACGAAAAATAAATATTTATTATTTCCAAAAATATTGTATGTTTTTTGTTGTTATTTTGGCTTAAAAAAACAGAGTTTATTTGTGAGTAGACAGGTACATGTCAAAAGACTCTGGGGGTTATTTACAAAACACACGTTCATGTTAATATAAATATGCTAACTTCAAGTGCAATTTTTAAAGCACTGCAGGTGCACTTTGAAGTGCAGTCGCTGTAAATTTGAGGCTTAACATTTGAAATGAGGGGAAGCTCTGCTGATTTTGAACATTCAATCATGTGTAAGCTAAAATGCTGGTTTGGGTATCTATCTATCTATCTATCTATCTATCTATCTATCTATCTATCTATCTATCTGTCTATCTATCTATCTATCTATCTATCTATCTCTACTTACATAGTCCTGCTTGGCCAAAAAAAATGCAAGTCCATCTTGTTTCAAACCACCCCCCCCCCCCCACAAAAAAATAAATAAAAATAAATAAATAAATAATTTTAAACTGACAATAGTAGTTCCAAAAATATATAGTAATAGATAAATTCTATAATTTTTTTAAATATATATATATATATATATATATATATATATATATATATATATATTATTTTATATATATATATATATATATATATATATATATATATATATATTTTTTATATATATTTTTTTTATTTTTGTTTTTTATATATATATATATATATATTTTTTTATTTTTATTTTTTGATATTTTTCTAAAATTGGAATATTAATCATAGGATGAGGATGAATAAAAACATTTGGGATAACTCTGTGTGAATATAAGCAGCAAAGCTACTTCACTTTTCTTGCATTATGAAGAAGAAAAGAATGGGCTATATTAAAAAACCACAAAATTAGCAGCATGACGAATATGCTAGCTTCAATACGAACACTAGTTTTACAAGACCGAGCGCTTCCGCCCTGTCCGTCCTGTAAATCCTTTCTGGGCATGCGTCATACTTAGTCCGTCCAACTTGCCTACTCACGAGCGGACTGTCCGCTGAAACCAAAGTTGGACGGACAATATTACGGAAATTCCGAAAGACTTAGTCCGCCAGACTGTCCGCTGAAAAAGTCCGCTGAAGCCCACACACGAGCGGATTAAGTTGGACAGACAGTCCGCCCGTGTGTACGCGGCCTTAGACTATTGTGTTCTGATCCATCTCATATAATTCAGATTAAAAAAACATTGAACTAAAGGCTGTAATGTAACAAAATAGGTAAAAAGCCAAGGGGGGGGGGTGAATACTTTTGCAAGGCACTGTATTAAATTCTACATGGCCTCATGCACACTGCAGCTAAAAACACTTGTTTTACAGGCATTTGAAATTTTTTTCTGCCTTCTCAAAACCCCTTTATTATAGCCTATGTGTCCATGCACACATAGGTGTTTACAGGCATTTAGAGTCAGGAGCGATTAGGAGCAGAAATCTGAACGCACCAAAATTGCGTTCAGGAGAGGTGCGCTTGGGCAGAAAAAATGCCTGATGCGCCTAAAAGCATATAAACGTGTCTAAATGCTAGGTGTGTTTAGCACTTTAACGTTCATTTATTTCCAGTGCATTCAGGCTTGTCAAATGTTTGAACATTCGTTAATTTCAATGGCCAAAATAAATTACTATTCGCACTCTGTGTTCTTCTATGCTTTCAGTTCATTTGGACTTCCCCGGTCTTTGGAAGACAGCGAGTTATACATTATCCACATTTACTAATATGTCAAGATAAGAGTCTGATAACACTTGGGAATTTCCGCACAGCGCAGGACAGTGAACATTTTGATATGCTCTGAGGATTATTTTTCACCGCATTGTCCAATTTAAAACACATTGATAAAAATATTTACATTTGGCTGATCTCTTTTGTATAGTGAGAAAGTTTTAAAAACTTTTTACTACATTTTTATTAACTTAAAAGCTATGGTAAAAGTAATATTAATCCCTCAGCATTTTTTAGCTTACTTTGAGAACAATTGCGGACAATAAAATAAATATTCCCTGGTCAATAGCGATTAGATCTGCACGCGTTGCGGCTTCAGCGACAGAAATGTACTAGCTGGTTGTTAAAGTGGCTGTAAGCATTAGTGAAAAGCATACCCCTCTATTGCTGTATTTTTCTCAATTAGGATTAGTGATGGACGAACTTCCGACGGGACGTTTCGCGAACGCGAAATGCGAACGGACCCAAACGTTCGCGAAACCGACCGTTCGCCGCGGGCCCCATTGACTTCAATGGGAGGCGAACTTTGCAAACCTTCATGTCGAATTTGCGGCCACGTGGTAATTATTAGGGGGTAAAACGTAGTCCCACCATCTGGACAATGACATAATACATGTATGAGGTGAATTTGGGATCGATAACTACAAGCATTTTTATTTTATTTGGGAAATTGTTCTAACAATTCAGGACTATGGAGCTAATGAAGGCAATGGAGGAGAGGGAAGGTCAGGGACCAGGGTAGGCAAAGAAGAGGGTGCAGGAGATGATCACCAGCAGCGTGACATACCGGAATGACACATGCACCGTGATAGAGGCATCTGACAGCAGCACCGTAATACAGAGCACTGACAGCAGCACCGTGACATACAGCGCTGACAGCAGCACCGTGACATACAGCGCTGACAGCAGCACCGTGACATACAGCGCTGACAGCAGCACCGTGACATACAGCGCTGACAGCAGCACCGTGACATACAGCGCTGACAGCAGCACCGTGACATACAGCGCTGACAGCAGCACCGTGACATACAGCGCTGACAGCAGCACCGTGACATACAGCGCTGACAGCAGCACCGTGACATACAGCGCTGACAGCAGCACCGTGACATACAGCGCTGACAGCAGCACCGTGACATACAGCACTGACAGCAGCACCGTAAGCAGCCCCAGGAGGAAGTCAGCACAGCACAGGGATGGTGTGATCCCCTCATAATAAGAACCCCCAGGAGGAAGTCAGCACAGCACAGGGATAGTGTGATCCCTTCATAATAAGAACCCCCAGGAGGAAGTCAGCACAGCACAGGGATATCATAAGCAGCCCCAGTAGAAATATGACACCGCTCAACCTCTTCAAAGAGGAGGGTAGGGGCATATAGTACGGTGTGCTTTTTTGGGTCAAGGAAGTGAGCCAAATGAATTAAGAAGGTCTGTGTGCTTGATTAAAAAAATAGTTTATAGACATATACATGGTCTACTGGTCACATGTGTTGAATTCCTCCGAGATCCATGCCTCATTCATTTTTAGAAATGTGAGGTAGTTAACACTGTGGTGAGCTAGGCGAGTACGCTTATCGGTCACAATCCCCCCTGCTGCGCTGAACGTCCTTTCGGACAGGACACTGGATGAGGGGCAAGCCAACAGTTCGATTGCAAATTGGGCAAGCTCTGGCCAGAGGTCAAGCCTGCCCACCCAGTAGTCTAGGGGTTCATCACTCCTCAGAGCGTCCACATCGGCCGTTAACCCAATGTAGTCGGACACCTGACGGTCTAGGCGTTCCCTGATGCTGGATCCGGATGACACCTGTCGATGGGTCGGCTGAAAGAATGACCTCATATCCGAAGTCACCAACACATCTTCAAACCGGCCTCTTCTTGCAGGCGCTGTTGGATTGGTACCCGCAAATCCTTCTCTGGGAGTGGGAATTGCTCCTCTGCCAGCGCACGCAAAAGCAGAATGCAGCATTTCTCGAAGCAAGGCCTGGAAGTGCTGCATTCTGACAGCCCTCTGCGACGGCGGTAACATTTCCGCCATTTTGTGTTTGTACCGGGGGTCTAAGTACGTTGCCACCCAGTACTGGTCCTTGACCCTCATGCTTTTTATACGGGGGTCCCTATTAAAACACTGGAGCATGAAGGCCCCCATTTGCACTAAAGTGGAAGCGGTGTGGTGGCCTGGCTCCTGCTCATCATCCAGGATAATGTCGTCCTCTTCATTCTCCTCTCCCCATCCTCGCACAACAGGGATCCCAGAAAGGTTTAAAGCATGCTCTTCTTGCTCCTGCTCATCCGCCCCGGCACCATCCTCCTCTGACTCCTCATCAGACTCCTGTTGTTGACTTGTCTCAGATAGAGTAGCCCCCCCTGGGAATTCATCCAGCATTGCGACTTCCTCATCTTCCCGCTCCTGCTCCTCCACAGCCTGATCAATGACACGACGCAATGCACGCTCCAGAAAGAAGGCATAAGGTACCATGTCACTGATGGCGCCATGGCTGCGACTGACCAGTTTGGTGATCTCCTCAAATGGCCGCAGAAGTCTGCATGTGTCGCGCATGAGCAGCCACTGGCGCGGTGAAAAAAAACCCAGCTCCCCAGAACCGTTTCTTTCGCAGAGTTCATACAGGTAGACGTTAACTGCACGTTTCTGCTGGAGCAGCCTATCAAGCATATAGAAGGTTGAGTTCCATCGCGTCGGGCAATCGCAAATAAGACGTCTGACCGGCAGATGGTGTCGCCGCTGAATGTCAGCAAGGCGAGCCATGGCCGTGTAAGATCTTCTGAAATGGGCCGAGATTTTCCTTGCCTGCCGCAAGATGTCCTGGACCCCAGGGTATTTGACAAGGAATCGCTGCACGACCAAGTTTAAGACGTGTGCCATGCACGGCACGTGCGTGATTTTGCCCTGTTTCAATGCGCTAAGCAGATTGGCACCGTTGTCACACACCACTTTACCAACTGTCAAATTGAGCGGTGTTAGCCACTCATCTGCCTGTGAACGCAAAGCTGAAAGGAGTGCCGGGCCAGTGTGGCTCTTTGCTTCCAGGCACAACAGACGCAGCACGGCATGGCAACGTCTCACCTGGCATGTGGAATAGGTTCTGGGGAGCTTGGGCGGTGCAGTGGAAGAGACGCTAGCAGCGGAAAAGGAGGAGGCAGCTGAGGAGGAGAGGGAGGAGGATGGAGTAGGAGGAGGAGAAGAAGAGTCAGGCCTGCATGCAATCCGTGGCGGTAAAACCAAATCTACACGGGTGCCACGGGTTACATGCTTGACGGCCGTCAGAAGGTTCACCCAGTGGGCAGTAAAACTGATATACCTTCCCTGCCCGTGTTTGCTAGACCACGTGTCTGTGGTCAGATGTATCTTGGCACCGACACTGTGTGCCAGAGATACATTCACTTGCCGCTGAACATGGCCATATAGCTCTGGGATGCCCTTCTCTGAGAAATACTTCCTTCCTGGGACCTTCCATTGTGGTGTTCCAATGGCCACAAATTTGCGAAAGGCCTCCGAGTCCACCAGTTTATATGGCAGTAGTTGGCGGGCTATGAGTTCTGACAAGCCAGCCGCCAACCGTTGGGCAAGAGGGTTATCCGGCATCATCATTTTTTTACGCTCAAACATTAGGCCCACGGAAGCCTGCCTTTTTGCAGAAAAATGTGAGCTTGGCGTGATGGAAGGTGGAGTGGAGGACAATTGTGAGGAGAGAGGAGAAGGAGAAGTAGAAGACGAGGCTGGACGGTGAGAGCCTGCAGTGTGGCTTTGTGTGTTCCGTTGCTCCCACTGGGCTCGGTGATGGCTGCTCATGTGCCTTCTTAAGGCGGTCGTCCCTAGGTGAGTATTGGGCTTACCGCGACTAAC
The DNA here is from genome assembly GCF_037356315.1 of Lithobates pipiens. Lineage (NCBI taxonomy): Eukaryota > Metazoa > Chordata > Amphibia > Anura > Ranidae > Lithobates > Lithobates pipiens. The sequence continues at coordinate 124,583,437 of NW_027507784.1, forward strand.
GCGTTGACTGCAAAGATTGCAGATGGCAACGCTATTGTCAGCAGCGGACACGTTAAAAAAAGCCCACACTGCGGAGCCATGTGCCGGTGTCCTGGGAGCGCCAGATGTGACCGTACATGGTCGATGACTCGCTCCTGATACATTTGCAGTCTGCTTTGTCCCTGCTGTGCAATGTAAGTCATTGCTGCTTCTCCTCCCTATCTGCTGGTCCATATCTCCCTCTGAACTCCCCTCCTCTTCCTCTCTTGTGGGCACCCACGTGACATCACTAGACACGTCATCATCAACGTCACCTTCCCCACCGCTATAAGTAGAGATCTCGGAGTAGGCAGCAACACCGGGGACCAACCTCCTCCTTGGGCTGATCTGGGTACTGGCGTCAGACTGCTGAGTAGCGCTTGTTGCTACCTCCTCTTCCTGATCCAATACCAAGAGTGGCTGCGCATCAGAAATGTCCTCTTGATATGGATCGGAAAATAATTCCAGTGACTCAAGCGGAAGGTATGTGGTGGTGGTGGTGGTGGTCGTGTTGTTGGTGGTAGTGTCTTTGGGGGTGCACATAGCAGAGAGTGAAGAAGAGGGTGCAGATCGAGAGGATGAGGAGGGTGCAGAAGAGTAAGGCTGAGCGAGCCACTCAACCAAGTCTGGTGCATCCTTTAAAGTAATTGAACGCACCTTCTGCAACTTCCCACTTTGGCTCAAGCCTGTTGCTCCTGCCCTACCCCTACCACCCCTGCGGAAGGGCCTGCCTCTTCCTCTGCATGTCATTTTTTAAATGACCCTGTGACAAAACTCTTAGTCCCTATACCGCTGAAGGACTGCTGCAGTATAGGTGAGCGGTCAGCAGTGGTGCACGTCAACCCTATCTATTGTGGACCTATAGCGGTCCTTACAGAACAGCAGACTGTACCGCACTCAAGCCTATGTACCGTAGCACCCTATACCAAGTTACCAGTCCTTATAAGAACTTTTGTGGACCAAGCAGGTTGTGTATTAGTGTTTAGCAGACTGTACGTCAGTCCCTATACCGCTGAAGGACTGCTGCAGTATAGGGCAGCGGTCAGCAGTGGTGCACGTCAACCCTATCTATTGTGGACCGATAGCGGTCCTTACAGAACAGCAGACTGTACCGCACTCAAGCCTATGTACCGTAGCACCCTATACCAAGTTACCAGTCCTTATAAGAACTTTTGTGGAACAAGCAGGTTGTGTGTTAGTGATTAGCAGACTGTACGTCAGTCCCTATACCGCTGAAGGACTGCTGCAGTATAGGTGAGCGGTCAGCAGTGGTGCACGTCAACCCTATCTATTGTGGACCGATAGCGGTCCTTACAGAACAGCAGACTGTACCGCACTCAAGCCTATGTACCGTAGCACCCTATACCAAGTTACCAGTCCTTATAAGAACTTTTGTGGACCAAGCAGGTTGTGTATTAGTGTTTAGCAGACTGTACGTCAGTCCCTATACCGCTGAAGGACTGCTGCAGTATAGGGCAGCGGTCAGCAGTGGTGCACGTCAACCCTATCTATTGTGGACCGATAGCGGTCCTTACAGAACAGCAGACTGTACCGCACTCAAGCCTATGTACCGTAGCACCCTATACCAAGTTACCAGTCCTTATAAGAACTTTTGTGGAACAAGCAGGTTGTGTGTTAGTGATTAGCAGACTGTACGTCAGTCCCTATACCGCTGAAGGACTGCTGCAGTATAGGTGAGCGGTCAGCAGTGGTGCACGTCAACCCTATCTATTGTGGACCGATAGCGGTCCTTACAGAACAGCAGACTGTACCGCACTCAAGCCTATGTACCGTAGCACCCTATACCAAGTTACCAGTCCTTATAAGAACTTTTGTGGAACAAGCAGGTTGTGTATTAGTGTTTAGCAGACTGTACGTCAGTCCCTATACCGCTGAAGGACTGCTGCAGTATAGGTGAGCGGTCAGCAGTGGTGCACGTCAACCCTATCTATTGTGGACCGATAGCGGTCCTTACAGAACAGCAGACTGTACCGCACTCAAGCCTATGTACCGTAGCACCCTATACCAAGTTACCAGTCCTTATAAGAACTTTTGTGGACCAAGCAGGTTGTGTATTAGTGTTTAGCAGACTGTACGTCAGTCCCTATACCGCTGAAGGACTGCTGCAGTATAGGTGAGCGGTCAGCAGTGGTGCACGTCAACCCTATCTATTGTGGACCGATAGCGGTCCTTACAGAACAGCAGACTGTACCGCACTCAAGCCTATGTACCGTAGCACCCTATACCAAGTTACCAGTCCTTATAAGAACTTTTGTGGACCAAGCAGGTTGTGTATTAGTGTTTAGCAGACTGTACGTCAGTCCCTATACCGCTGAAGGACTGCTGCAGTATAGGGCAGCGGTCAGCAGTGGTGCACGTCAACCCTATCTATTGTGGACCGATAGCGGTCCTTACAGAACAGCAGACTGTACCGCACTCAAGCCTATGTACCGTAGCACCCTATACCAAGTTACCAGTCCTTATAAGAACTTTTGTGGAACAAGCAGGTTGTGTGTTAGTGATTAGCAGACTGTACGTCAGTCCCTATACCGCTGAAGGACTGCTGCAGTATAGGTGAGCGGTCAGCAGTGGTGCACGTCAACCCTATCTATTGTGGACCGATAGCGGTCCTTACAGAACAGCAGACTGTACCGCACTCAAGCCTATGTACCGTAGCACCCTATACCAAGTTACCAGTCCTTATAAGAACTTTTGTGGACCAAGCAGGTTGTGTATTAGTGTTTAGCAGACTGTACGTCAGTCCCTATACCGCTGAAGGACTGCTGCAGTATAGGGCAGCGGTCAGCAGTGGTGCACGTCAACCCTATCTATTGTGGACCGATAGCGGTCCTTACAGAACAGCAGACTGTACCGCACTCAAGCCTATGTACCGTAGCACCCTATACCAAGTTACCAGTCCTTATAAGAACTTTTGTGGAACAAGCAGGTTGTGTGTTAGTGATTAGCAGACTGTACGTCAGTCCCTATACCGCTGAAGGACTGCTGCAGTATAGGTGAGCGGTCAGCAGTGGTGCACGTCAACCCTATCTATTGTGGACCGATAGCGGTCCTTACAGAACAGCAGACTGTACCGCACTCAAGCCTATGTACCGTAGCACCCTATACCAAGTTACCAGTCCTTATAAGAACTTTTGTGGACCAAGCAGGTTGTGTATTAGTGTTTAGCAGACTGTACGTCAGTCCCTATACCGCTGAAGGACTGCTGCAGTATAGGGCAGCGGTCAGCAGTGGTGCACGTCAACCCTATCTATTGTGGACCGATAGCGGTCCTTACAGAACAGCAGACTGTACCGCACTCAAGCCTATGTACCGTAGCACCCTATACCAAGTTACCAGTCCTTATAAGAACTTTTGTGGAACAAGCAGGTTGTGTATTAGTGTTTAGCAGACTGTACGTCAGTCCCTATACCGCTGAAGGACTGCTGCAGTATAGGTGAGCGGTCAGCAGTGGTGCACGTCAACCCTATCTATTGTGGACCGATAGCGGTCCTTACAGAACAGCAGACTGTACCGCACTCAAGCCTATGTACCGTAGCACCCTATACCAAGTTACCAGTCCTTATAAGAACTTTTGTGGACCAAGCAGGTTGTGTATTAGTGTTTAGCAGACTGTACGTCAGTCCCTATACCGCTGAAGGACTGCTGCAGTATAGGGCAGCGGTCAGCAGTGGTGCACGTCAACCCTATCTATTGTGGACCGATAGCGGTCCTTACAGAACAGCAGACTGTACCGCACTCAAGCCTATGTACCGTAGCACCCTATACCAAGTTACCAGTCCTTATAAGAACTTTTGTGGAACAAGCAGGTTGTGTGTTAGTGATTAGCAGACTGTACGTCAGTCCCTATACCGCTGAAGGACTGCTGCAGTATAGGTGAGCGGTCAGCAGTGGTGCACGTCAACCCTATCTATTGTGGACCGATAGCGGTCCTTACAGAACAGCAGACTGTACCGCACTCAAGCCTATGTACCGTAGCACCCTATACCAAGTTACCAGTCCTTATAAGAACTTTTGTGGAACAAGCAGGTTGTGTATTAGTGTTTAGCAGACTGTACGTCAGTCCCTATACCGCTGAAGGACTGCTGCAGTATAGGTGAGCGGTCAGCAGTGGTGCACGTCAACCCTATCTATTGTGGACCGATAGCGGTCCTTACAGAACAGCAGACTGTACCGCACTCAAGCCTATGTACCGTAGCACCCTATACCAAGTTACCAGTCCTTATAAGAACTTTTGTGGACCAAGCAGGTTGTGTATTAGTGTTTAGCAGACTGTACGTCAGTCCCTATACCGCTGAAGGACTGCTGCAGTATAGGTGAGCGGTCAGCAGTGGTGCACGTCAACCCTATCTATTGTGGACCGATAGCGGTCCTTACAGAACAGCAGACTGTACCGCACTCAAGCCTATGTACCGTAGCACCCTATACCAAGTTACCAGTCCTTATAAGAACTTTTGTGGACCAAGCAGGTTGTGTATTAGTGTTTAGCAGACTGTACGTCAGTCCCTATACCGCTGAAGGACTGCTGCAGTATAGGGCAGCGGTCAGCAGTGGTGCACGTCAACCCTATCTATTGTGGACCGATAGCGGTCCTTACAGAACAGCAGACTGTACCGCACTCAAGCCTATGTACCGTAGCACCCTATACCAAGTTACCAGTCCTTATAAGAACTTTTGTGGAACAAGCAGGTTGTGTGTTAGTGATTAGCAGACTGTACGTCAGTCCCTATACCGCTGAAGGACTGCTGCAGTATAGGTGAGCGGTCAGCAGTGGTGCACGTCAACCCTATCTATTGTGGACCGATAGCGGTCCTTACAGAACAGCAGACTGTACCGCACTCAAGCCTATGTACCGTAGCACCCTATACCAAGTTACCAGTCCTTATAAGAACTTTTGTGGACCAAGCAGGTTGTGTATTAGTGTTTAGCAGACTGTACGTCAGTCCCTATACCGCTGAAGGACTGCTGCAGTATAGGGCAGCGGTCAGCAGTGGTGCACGTCAACCCTATCTATTGTGGACCGATAGCGGTCCTTACAGAACAGCAGACTGTACCGCACTCAAGCCTATGTACCGTAGCACCCTATACCAAGTTACCAGTCCTTATAAGAACTTTTGTGGAACAAGCAGGTTGTGTGTTAGTGATTAGCAGACTGTACGTCAGTCCCTATACCGCTGAAGGACTGCTGCAGTATAGGTGAGCGGTCAGCAGTGGTGCACGTCAACCCTATCTATTGTGGACCGATAGCGGTCCTTACAGAACAGCAGACTGTACCGCACTCAAGCCTATGTACCGTAGCACCCTATACCAAGTTACCAGTCCTTATAAGAACTTTTGTGGACCAAGCAGGTTGTGTATTAGTGTTTAGCAGACTGTACGTCAGTCCCTATACCGCTGAAGGACTGCTGCAGTATAGGGCAGCGGTCAGCAGTGGTGCACGTCAACCCTATCTATTGTGGACCGATAGCGGTCCTTACAGAACAGCAGACTGTACCGCACTCAAGCCTATGTACCGTAGCACCCTATACCAAGTTACCAGTCCTTATAAGAACTTTTGTGGAACAAGCAGGTTGTGTATTAGTGTTTAGCAGACTGTACGTCAGTCCCTATACCGCTGAAGGACTGCTGCAGTATAGGTGAGCGGTCAGCAGTGGTGCACGTCAACCCTATCTATTGTGGACCGATAGCGGTCCTTACAGAACAGCAGACTGTACCGCACTCAAGCCTATGTACCGTAGCACCCTATACCAAGTTACCAGTCCTTATAAGAACTTTTGTGGACCAAGCAGGTTGTGTATTAGTGTTTAGCAGACTGTACGTCAGTCCCTATACCGCTGAAGGACTGCTGCAGTATAGGGCAGCGGTCAGCAGTGGTGCACGTCAACCCTATCTATTGTGGACCGATAGCGGTCCTTACAGAACAGCAGACTGTACCGCACTCAAGCCTATGTACCGTAGCACCCTATACCAAGTTACCAGTCCTTATAAGAACTTTTGTGGAACAAGCAGGTTGTGTGTTAGTGATTAGCAGACTGTACGTCAGTCCCTATACCGCTGAAGGACTGCTGCAGTATAGGGCAGCGGTCAGCAGTGGTGCACGTCAACCCTATCTATTGTGGACCGATAGCGGTCCTTACAGAACAGCAGACTGTACCGCACTCAAGCCTATGTACCGTAGCACCCTATACCAAGTTACCAGTCCTTATAAGAACTTTTGTGGAACAAGCAGGTTGTGTGTTAGTGATTAGCAGACTGTACGTCAGTCCCTATACCGCTGAAGGACTGCTGCAGTATAGGTGAGCGGTCAGCAGTGGTGCACGTCAACCCTATCTATTGTGGACCGATAGCGGTCCTTACAGAACAGCAGACTGTACCGCACTCAAGCCTATGTACCGTAGCACCCTATACCAAGTTACCAGTCCTTATAAGAACTTTTGTGGACCAAGCAGGTTGTGTATTAGTGTTTAGCAGACTGTACGTCAGTCCCTATACCGCTGAAGGACTGCTGCAGTATAGGGCAGCGGTCAGCAGTGGTGCACGTCAACCCTATCTATTGTGGACCGATAGCGGTCCTTACAGAACAGCAGACTGTACCGCACTCAAGCCTATGTACCGTAGCACCCTATACCAAGTTACCAGTCCTTATAAGAACTTTTGTGGACCAAGCAGGTTGTGTATTAGTGTTTAGCAGACTGTACGTCAGTCCCTATACCGCTGAAGGACTGCTGCAGTATAGGGCAGCGGTCAGCAGTGGTGCACGTCAACCCTATCTATTGTGGACCGATAGCGGTCCTTACAGAACAGCAGACTGTACCGCACTCAAGCCTATGTACCGTAGCACCCTATACCAAGTTACCAGTCCTTATAAGAACTTTTGTGGAACAAGCAGGTTGTGTGTTAGTGATTAGCAGACTGTACGTCAGTCCCTATACCGCTGAAGGACTGCTGCAGTATAGGGCAGCGGTCAGCAGTGGTGCACGTCAACCCTATCTATTGTGGACCGATAGCGGTCCTTACAGAACAGCAGACTGTACCGCACTCAAGCCTATGTACCGTAGCACCCTATACCAAGTTACCAGTCCTTATAAGAACTTTTGTGGAACAAGTGAGTTGTGAATGTTTAGCAGACTGCAGCAGAAGGGCAGCAGTCAAGTATAATATCCTTTCTATATTTGGAAGAAAGAATATTATACATGTACAAGCCTATTACTGTACCACTGATACCAGTCCTGAAAAGAACCTTTGTGGAACTAATAATAACAGCAAGTCTTTAAAATTACCCTCACTGCCTGACAACACTGCTTCCTTCCTGTCCCTATACAAATTGGCAAAAAAAGAGAACGATTAGTGGTTACTGGAACAGCTCTTTTGTGGACCTTGATAGTAACAGCTAATGATGATGATGATGATGATGATGATGAAAGACTAATCTGGCTGTCCCTGTAGCATACACCGTCCTTTCCCTTTCTCTAAACTAACAAAAGACACTCAGGCTGCTGCAAGAATCAGCAGCACAGCAAACCTATCAACACCTAACACCTATACCAGTCCTGAAAAGAACTTTTGTGTACCAAATAGCTAGTGGTTTATCTCTCCCTACTCCACACAGGAACCTGTCCCTATCTTAACAGAAGAAAGAATGTAAAATGGCCACCGGATCGGGTGTATTTATAGGTTAGGGGGAATGTACAAGTGTCCATGTGCTGTCATGTCTCAATTGGCTGTCCTGTATCACATGATAAACGTGTCACCAAAGGTTAAAGTTCTTGTATACATTAAACACGTAAGTCCGCCGCGGCGAACGACGGAAAAAGGCGTTCGAACGTGCGGACCGCGAATGTCGGAAATTCGCCGCGAAACGACCGCCGGGCGAACCGTTCGGCCATCACTAATTAGGATCACTAATTGTCATTTCTGTCTGCTGCCTTGTTCCTCTGAGTTACTTGTTACACAAGTTTCCCTGACACCAAGAGAAAAAAAGTGACAGGGAGGGACCTCCAGCTGACTGACAGCCTCTGCTCTGTTACAGTGTGCTGTGTAAAGGTGGGTGTATCTCTTCTCTCCAATCAGCTTGCAGAGCTCTCCTCACTGAGCTCTGCAGAGTGTAATTCCAGCTTCCCATTCCCTTTTTTTTCTGACAGCTCAGACAAGCTTTATAAATTCTGGACCTTGAACAGATGTAGAGAAGAGAAAGCTGCAGATAAACAGGCACAACTTGTGGAGTTGTAGGAGGATTTTTTTCATATCTGTGTATCATCTGAGGCTAGTCACGTCACTGGTTATATGAACCCACTTTAGGATGAGTTGGCCCAATTGTCTGGGAGAAGTTGCAAGGTCACCAAAAACTACTACTTCAGGATTTGTACAGGAATAGATGTTCTCCTGGTGGTAAAGATGAAGCATGATGGAAATCTCCCACAATGTATTGCATTCTGTGAATGGAGGAGAAGCAGTTGAATGACAGTTGTCCCCTCCCCACCTTTAAACAAACACATTGCATTATGTAAGAGTAGTAATTAAGGTTCTGTGAATGGCAGAGAGGACAGGGCCATAGGCGAGCACAAGGGGGTCAACTCTTTGTACCAGGACCACTGATAGGGCAGTGCAGCCAGCCCACCTGTACCAGGCCTGAGTCCCATCAGTTCAAAACAGGGGGACCCGGGCACTTGTTGAGCAGGAGGACCAGCTGTTCTGCCTTATTGCAGACACCGATCCTCTTGTTCCTCTCCCTGTAGGACTGCCAGCTTCTCCTCATCTTCCTCCCTCCTCCAGCTGCACTATGGGGGGGGGGGGTTTAAAGGGTCTGGTAAATGTAATTTACCGATCCCTTCCTTTTGTGAATGAACACAGCGATTGGTACCGATCACTCATGTGTCCATTCATCGTTGAAGTATAGTAAACTGAGTTTACTATGCTTCAGTTTGTGAATAAATAGAAAAAAAATCAAAATGATCAAAAATTTAGCTTTGCTCTCTAAAATTTCTGCCATGGCATAGCATCACAGCCGTGGCATGTGCATACCCCTAACCACTGCCTCTGTTGTTCTGTGTCTGAGCTTTGGGGTGTACATCCAAATCATGCAATAGGCTGCACACGCCTATGTGCAGGGCAGAAGGGGGCAGGTGTGTGGCACAGCCTTTTGCTGTGGCAGCTGCTGCTGTTAACATTCACAGTGCTGAAAAGAGGCTACTAAGAGAAACAGCATATAATACCAACCTCACACCTGAAAACCTAGACAGGGTGAAACTACAGTCCCGCATGGTAACACAACTATGCACTGAAAAGGCTAAACAAAGTATATTTTTTTGCAAGCAAAGAATATATGAGCAGAGGGGAGAAGGCGGGAAGGTTATTGGCTTATTTGGCTCACTTAGACGATAGGCCTCCAGTGGTGGTCTCCCTAAAAGACTCTGAGGGCATTACAGACCCTTCTCAAATAGCATCTCAGTTCCTACAATTCTAAAAAACCTGAATAAATCTCATAGTACACATACACAACAGGAACTACAAACATACTTGAATACAATTCAATTACCCAGGCTAAACCCTGACCAAGTGAAACTACTAGATGCACCAATCACCACACAAGATATTACTAATGCGATTGCACAACTGGCTAAGTCTAAAGCTCCCGGACTAGATGGTCTGCCTCTGGAGTTTTATGCGACTTACTCCGAAACACTCATACCTAAGCTCAAGGCTTTATATCAATCCATATTTGACACAAAATCACTACCACTATCCATGCAGGAGGCCCAAATAATTGAACTCCCCAAGCCGGGCAAGGACCCCTGCTTTCCTGAGTCATACAGGCTAATATCACTTTTACAGGTTGATATTAAGATACTAGCTAAAATACTAGCAACCGACTGAACAAAGCTATACTTACACTGATACATCCTGACCAACAGTCTTTATGCCAGGGAAAATCACTGCCATGAACATCAGGAGATTATACATGAATATACAGGCCCATCATGACAATTCTGGTATCAGGGTGGTGGTAGCATTAGACACAGACAAAGCTTTCAACTTCTTGAATGGCTATACTTGTGGGAGTGCCTACACAGCTACGGGTTGGTCCACTGTTTGTGAAATGGGTTAAACTTCTATACCAGACACCTAGAGCAAGGGTGTTTGTTAATGGCTGGCTTTCAGAGCAGTTCACACTAGAGAGGGGTGCAAGACAGGGATGTCTCCTGTCTCCCCTACTATATGCCCTGGCTGCAGAGCCTCTGGCAATCGACATTAGAGCAGACCATAATATTAAGGGACCGAGGAGAAGATGCATGGTAGACAAAATAGGGTTATACACTGAGGACACTATTTTGTACTTAGCGGATCAGGGACCTTCACTGCAGGCCGCGCTTGAAATAATTGAGAAAATGGGTGGATATTGCGGGATTGCGCATTAATTTGGACAAATCCCAAATCCTCCCGTTGGACATCTTTCCTCTGCCTAAAACATACAACTTTACCATTATCTAGAGTATCCAAAATTAAATACTTGGGGGCGGAGGTCATTAGGACTTTGGCGGACTACACATCTCTGAATGTCACACCTTTATTTGAGATGATCAAGTCCAAAACCCAGACATGGTCCAGGCTACCACTGGGAGTGCTGGGACATGTTAACATAATAAAAAACGATTGTTATCCAAAATACTTTATATGGTATGGCATACTCCTCTCTATATCCCTCTGAGAGTCTTTAAACAAATGGAAGCCATTCTAAACTAATTTGTATGGGGGAATAGTAGGCACAAATTGGCCTGGCATGTTCTGAAGAACCCGTCGGATATGAGGGGAGTGTCCCTCCCTGATCTGCATGACTACAACTTGGCAGCTCAACTCTCCCATCTATACCACTTCAACAAAGTGGAAATGCCTTAGTATGTAATAAACCGGGTCCCCCAGCATTCACCCCACTCCAAGCTATTCTCCGAGGGAAACAAATCAAAAAAAAAACCCCAAGATATAATATGGGAATGCTACTTCATCATCAGAGAGTATGGGAAACCAAGCTGAAAAAGCAAAACACTGGGAAAATTCACACCTATACCCCACTATGGTTTAACAAACACCTACCTGAGCTAGAATCCATTCCAGACTTGACAATATGGGCTACCCACAGCATAATATATCTCCACCAAGTGTTATCTAATTCCAGACTCAAGTAGTTTCAAACACTCAAGGAAGAATATACACTTCCCAAACAGGTGGCCTTTAAGTATTTACAACTCCACCATGCCATAAAAACACAATTACCAAAATTTGGAGGTAGTGTCAGAACCCCCTTCAACATTAGGTGTAATCATGGGAGAAGAACCCTCTAAACTCATCTCGAACCTGTATCTAATGATCAGAAATTGTAGATCAATAGCCGTTGTGCAAAAGGCGAAAGTGGAACGGGAACAGGACACAGGCCCCATAAAGGAGGAAGACTGGGATGAAATAATGGAAGGTATTAGCCCTTGTACACACGGTCGGAGATTCCGACAACCAAATCCGTCTGAGTTATTCCGACGGATTAATTCCGGAGGTCCGGAAGTGATGTTGCATACACACGGTCGGACCAAGTTGTCGGAATTTCTGGTTGCCAAGAACGTGGTGATGTAAGCCGTGTACGGCGGGACTAGAAAAGGGAAGTTCAGCACCACGTCCGGCACCCTTTGGGCTCCTTCTGCTGATCTCGTGTGTATCGTGTGTTAGTAGAAGTTTGGTGAGAGACGATTCACGCTTTTCAGATTAGTGATTCAGTTCGGTACTGCTCTTCAGTTTCTGCTTGTCTTTGCGTATCTGATAATCAGTACATGTAGTCAGTAAGTATTTGTTTCTCATTGTGGACTATATCTTGGTTAGGGATGAGCCGAACACCCCCGGTTCGGTTCGCACCAGAACTTGCGAACGACCCCCGCGTTCGGTACGAACGTTAGAACCCCATTGAAGTCTATGGGACTCGAACGTTCGAATTGGAAAGTGCTAATTTTAACGGCTAATATGCAAGATAGTGTGCTAAAAAGGGTTTGGCGACCTGCCTCCTGCCTCAGGGGACATGGGTCACTGCAAAAAAAAGTTTTAAAAACTACCGTTTTGGCGGGAGCACTGATTTTAATGACGATTAAAGTGAAAAAAAAAGGTGAAATATTCCTTTAAATATGGTGCCTGGGGGGTGTCTATAGTATGCCTGTGAAGTGCCACGTGTTTCCCGTGTTTAGAACAGTCCCTGCACAAAATGACATTAAACGGAAATAACACCATTTAAAACTGCTTGCGGTTTTAATGTTATATCTGGTTCCTGCAATATGGTTGAAAATCATTGAGAAACATGGCATGGGTAGCCCTCCCTGCCCATTACCAGCCTATTTGGGTCTTGTACACATATTAAGGGGAACCCCGTACCCATATTAAAAAAAGGAAATGCGTGTGGCCCCCAGGCCCTATATACTCAGAACAGCAGTATACAGGCGGTGCAAACAAGACAGGGACTGTGTAGGTTTGTTGTGTTAAGTTGAATCTGTTTGTCATTTTCAACCGGTACATTTTTAAAGTGTAGCTCCAGTCAAAAAAAATATCTTTAAGCTTTTTGGAAAACATAGGGAAGGGTTATCACCCCTGTATAATTTGTTTTGTCGTCCATCTTTTTTCATCTCACTTGCTGCTGTCTCCTTGCGTTTGCAAGTAGGAGATGTTTGTAAGTTGGATGTTTGAAAGTAGGGGCCTGCCCTATATTATAGCGGTATGTACTGGGTACAGAGCACGCAGACAGCACGCACTATCTCCTAACACTACTGACTGCAAGCTCTATTATTAACCACTTGTTAGCCCAATGTTTGCATAAAGTGAAAGATGAAGTTATGCTGAGTAAATAGATATCAAACATGTCACTCTTCAAAATTGCACATGCCCGTGGAATGGCGCCAAACGTCGCTACTTAAAAAATCCCCATAGGCGACGCTTTAAATATTTTTTTACTGGTTACATGTTTTGAGTTGCAGAGGAGGTCTAGGACTAGAATTATTGCTCTCGCTCTAACATTCTCGGCGATACCTCACATGTGTGGCACATGCGAGCACATGGGGACATGGGCGCTTTAATTTTTATTTTATTTTTTTATTGTTCATTTTACTTTATTTTAGTTTGACATTTTTTTTCCCAAAAATATATTTTTGATCACTTTTATTCCTATTACAAGAAATGTAAACATCCCTTGTAATAGGAATATGGGGTGACAGGTCCTCTTTACAGTGAAATCTGGGGGGTCAATATGACCCCACATCTCACCTCTAGGCTGGGAAGCCTGAAATAAAAAATTAAAAAAAAGATTCTGGCTTTGATCGTACTGGCGAGTTGGTAGAAGCACCGGAGGGCGGTGAGGGGTGGGGGGCGTCTATGGCTGGGTACTTCAGGGTATCACCGAGTATGGCTGGGTATCTCTGAGTATGGCTGGGTATGGCAATTTATGGCAGGGTATTACAGAGTATTGGCGGGGTATTGGCGGGGTACTACAGAGTAATAGCAGGGTACTGCAGAGTATTGGGGGTACTGCAGAGTAATGGCGGGTACTGCAGAGTATTGGGGGGTACTGCAGAGTAATGGGGGTTACTGCAGAGTAATGGGGGGTACTGCAGAGTAATGGGGGGTACTGCAGAGTAATGGCGGGGTACTGCAGAGTAATGGCAGGGTACTGCACTGCAGAGTAATGGCAGGGTACTGCACTGCAGAGTAATGGCAGGGTACTGCACTGCAGAGTAATGGCGGGGTACTGCACTGCAGAGTAATGGCGGGGTACTGCACTGCAGAGTAATGGCGGGGTACTGCAGAGTAATGGCGGGGTACTGCAGAGTAATGGCAGGGTACTGCAGAGTAATGGCAGGGTACTGCACTGCAGAGTAATGGCAGGGTACTGCACTGCAGAGTAATGGCGGGGTACTGCACTGCAGAGTAATGGCGGGGTACTGCACTGCAGAGTAATGGCGGGGTAATGCACTGCAGAGTAATGGCGGGGTACTGCAGAGTAATGGCGGGGTACTGCAGAGTAATGGCAGGGTACTGCAATGCAGAGTAATGGCGGGGTACTGCACTGCAGAGTAATGGCGGGGTACTGCAGAGTAATGGCGGGGTACTGCAGAGTAATGGCAGGGTACTGCAGAGTATGCACTGGTATTGCAGAGTATTGGCAGGGAATTGAGGGGTTAAATTCGGTGAGCAGCGATGTGGGCACTGCAGATGCAGCCCACATCGCTGCTGACACCGATCTCTTTCCCCTCCGCTGTACCGATCGGTACAGAAAGGGGAGGGAGGAACAGGCGTCATAACATGACGCCGGTTTGTTTCCAAGTGATCACTCCGTCATTTGACGGAGCAAACACGTGGTAAACGGCCGCTATGAGCGGCCGTTTACCGTGATGCGCCGGGTCCTATGGACCCGGCGGTCACGGATGCTCTCGAGTGCGCACACCTCGGGGCACGCGAGAGCAGAATTCTGGGAGGCCGTTAATTAACGGCCTCTCTGAGTTAAACAACCGCCCTGAAGCCGTTAATCGGCAATGGGCAGTTGTTAAGTGGTTAAAGCTAGATCACTAGCTATATAGGTGAGGTGAATATAGTGGTGTATACTGCAGTCAGGGCACAGACAACAACCACTACACAGCAGCAAGATAGGAAATCAGCCAAAAACGATTGGTGTGTACTGTGTTGAAGGTACACAGAACACCCACTGCTTCAGATGCAAAGTAACACACTACAGGAGGCCGCCTTAAAGGCGGCCTTATATAGTGTGGGGCGTGCACTACACAGTCTGAGCTATGATTGGCCACAGGCAGGATGCCTGTGGCCAATCATGGCTCTCCTCGCTGCCGGCACTGCGATTGGCCAAGCATGCGGGGTCACAGTGCATGCTTGGCCAATCATTGGACAGCAATGCACTGCGCCAACGCAGTGCATTGTGGTCCGCGCGCGCGTCACTCGAATTTTGACGCGAACGGCCGAACAGCCAATGTTCGAGTCGAACGTATGTTCGACTCGAACACGAAGCTCATCCCTAATCTTGGTATAGTACGCTTTGATTTGCATTGCTTATTGTCTGTTTGCTTCTGCTATTCAGGTTGTTCTTTCAGGCATTGCTGTTTATCGGTGCTTTCTGTTGTCCGCTCTGACCAGTCGACCGTTTTCAAACCATGTTTCGTCTACGTACTCGTCGTAGAGTTTGTGCTGTGTAGGGGCTTCGTGTTGGGGTTCTTACTTTGACACAAGCCGGGCCATGAACAGGGAGGGGAGGCGTTTGTGGACCAAGAATTGGTTGCACCAGCGTGACCAGTTCTCGCACATGCCTTTGCTCCGTGAGATCCGGGAGAATAATCCTGATGATTTCAGGAATTATCTCCGGATGACGGGCCCCATTTTTCACCGTCTGCCGGCTTTGCTGGCCCCTTATATCACCAGGCAGGATACCTGCATGCGGCAAGCCATCACTCCGGAGCAGAGGCTCATCACCACGTTGCGCTACTTGGCGACAGGGAGAAGCCTTCAGGACCTCAAGTTCTCTACAGGCATCTCCCCCCAGGCTCTGGGGATCATTATTCCAGAGACCTGTTCTGCCATCATTCAGGTCCTGCAGAAGGACTATATGAAGGTAAGTTTTATCCTTTAACATCACATTCTATGTATTTCATGGTTGCTAATGTCTTGCATTTCTTTCCTCATTCCCTAATTACCATCATTGCAATATGCTCTAATTCATATGCTCTGCCCCTTTGTCCTCATGCATATTTGCCTCACTAACTTCCCCGCCATGCTCTTCTTGGCCCATAAAACTATAGTCTAGTCACTTACCAATGTCTTTTGTCAGCTCCATAGTATTGCTTTCCCCTAAACAACCCCTAAAATGTCTACAAATGTGATGTGTGTGCTTCAATTCATACAGAGTGACATTTTTTTTTTTTGGTTGTGCCAAACTCATTAGGAACCCCCCTCCCCCCAACTGATAGCTCAGCTGATAGCAATCCTCTATCTGCTGACCAAACCCAATACACACTATATCTATCTACCTATTTGATGCTCACATTTATAGATGAATTCCCCAAAGCATGTAGTGCACGGGCCTGCCTCAATACTTTCAAATGCTATCATTTTTTTATTTTTTCCCCCTATTATTATCTTGATATGTAATAGCAGAATGTCAAAATGTGCTTCCATTTTGTTTTCTTTTTGTTATTATGACTTTTCTTACTTGTCCGGTGGGCTGCCAATAGTGTAAGTAATGAGGGGCTTCCCAAAGTATCACACATTATTTAGGCATTCAGCTCTCAATCAAGTGGAGAGGGTTACCTGTCCAAAACATCCCCCCCTAATTTTTTAGCAAGGGCCCATCAGATGGGGGGATGGGGGGGGTGATGACTCTGATAAGGGGACCTAATCCCTTCGTACACACGGTCGGAGAATCCGTCGGAATGTGTCCTATCGGACCATGTTGTCGGATAATCCGACTGTGTGTGGTATGCATCGGACTGATTCCGTCTAAATATCCGTCGGACCCAATTTTCCAACTTGTTGGAAATATTTTCCGACAAACTGGTCCGATCGGACATACTGCGATCATGTGTAGAGAATTCCGATCGGACAAAGTGCCACGCATGCTCAGATCAAATTCCTACACCAAAGCTACTGGCTACTAGCCTGAACATAGTCCCGTCTTAACGAAATAACGTCATCACGTTCTGAACGATCGGATTTTCCGACAACTTGGTCCGACCGTGTGTATGCAACAGTTTCGGACACAATCCGTCGGACAAAATCCCATGGATTTGGTTGGCAGAATTTCCGACCGTGTGTACAGGGGCTTATACTTTAGTCTTTAAATACTCCGTTCCCAAAATGTTATACTGATCTTGACCAAAAATGTTGGTGTCTAATCTGCTTGCAATGTTGATTTGCAAAATTACTAATTTTTGTTCTTGTTTCACTCCACAGTGTCCTTCAACACCACAGGAATGGCAGACTGTGGCCTCCCACTTTGCCAGTCGTTGGGACTTTCCCAATTGTGGAGGTGCAATTGATGGGAAACACGTCCGCTTCGTCCCACCACCCAACTCGGGGTCGTACTATTTTAACTACAAGGGGTTTAATAGTATCGTGATGTTGGCGGTGGTGTCTGCGACCTATGACTTCTTGTATGAGATTCTTGTATGTGGACGTGGGGCAAAATGGACGGATGTCGGATGGTGGAGTGTTCTCACGGACGGAGTTCTACTGGCGTCTCCAGAGTGGCAGTCTGAACTTGCCACCCCCAGAGGAGAATCAGGAAGGACTCCTGTTCGTCTTCGTCGCAGATGAGGCGTTTGCCCAGGCAACCCATCTGATGCGGCCTTTCCCGATGAGGACCCTCACCCCGGACCAGAGGATTTTTAATTTTCACCTGTCAAGAGCCCGAAGAGTGGTGGAGAACACCTTTGGCATACTGGCCAGCCGATTCCACCTTTTTTTAACGCCTATCCACATGGCGGAATACAAACTAAATCACATAGTGCTGGCCTGCTGTGTTCTGCACAATTTCCTAAAAAGACATTCTGCAAACTATGCGGTCTCAGTTGTCCAAGATTTGGTTTTAGGTGTCTCCTAGGTAAATTTATGTTTTTTCTTGTTGTGCCTTTTTCAACAACAGTGCAAACCCAAGTTCTGAGCGAGATGAGGGGACAGTCTCTTCTTCAGATAATCTTATTATGTTGTGAGTCTGCTACACACACCTTGTTTTTGGTAACTAATGTATGTAGTGCATTACTGACCAAAATCTTGCTAATTTTCAGCACCATGGCAGGAAAATGGCATGATTGTGAAAATTAACACATCACTGTGGGTGTTATTTACTAAAGGCACATCCACTATGCACTACAAGTGCACTGCAAAAGTGCACCTGAAACTGCACTTGGAGTGCAAAGTGGAGTTACCTTTAGTAAATAACACCCATTCTCACCGAAAACAACAATTTTACTCCAAATGCATATTTTGCGCAATGAAAAAGGAAGCCACACATTGTTGATAATTTAAATTTTTAATCAAAGCACACTCACATGTGCGTTTAGGTTTTACAACAAACCAACAAATTGGGTGTATCAAAAACATTATTTCAGGTATTTTTTTGTTTACTTGGTGTTTTTGTGTAAACAGGCATGTATCACAGCGTAACATACAGAACGCAGGAACTTACAAAGTTCAACTTTGAAAAGTGAAGACAATATCAGACATGAGTATGTACAAACTGGGCTGATATTGCCTTCATCACATGGGGTGTCAACATGTGCTATCTCCCATCATGGGGGATCAATGTACATGTTTTGGGGCTGCAACCCCTTCATCTCAGCCACTTTCCACAAAACACGTACATTGATCCCCCATGATGGGAGATAGCGCATGTTGACACACTCTGTGCATCTTCCAAATTTGGATTTACAAAAAATACAAAAGTTGTGGTTTAAAAGCCAAAAAATAAAACCCTAGCTAGTTTGGGCTGTTTCACACTTTCCCCAAAACATCAATGATGTTCTTCATTTTATTTTTAACATCATTGATGTTTTGCTGTATATTTTCTAAATCCCGATTGCACCCCATTATCTCGCCAATCAGGATCTGGGCACTTTCACTTGTAAAATTAGATTCTTCTTCCACATCACCTACAAAACAAAGCAAAAAACACACCATGTAAGAATCCCGTTATTTAATAGAACATGGCAACCTTGGGTGGACCATTTTCTACCGAAGGACTTTGATACTCGTCTTATGGCCCCCTAGCCTACTCTGAGCGTCAGTTTGGGGTCTGGGGTTCCTCCGGGCCTTCCGACCATACCCCCCCCCCCTTTTTTCTTCGCTTCCTTTCCCATTTTGTGTCTCTACTCTTATTTTCCTTCTTCCCTCTCTCCTTGTTTCTTTCTTTCTTCCCCTTTCTTTCTCTCTTCTATATGTGTAAAATTTATCCAGCGGAACTCTATTCTATGCCATTATCCGTGGTAATAGTTGCCACCACAGCAATGTTTGTTGAATGTTTTTCCTCCTCTGGAAATCGTTGGTTTCCTTTTATTTGACCCCCTTCTTGGATGTTTTATGACCGCCAGTCTACTTATGCGAAGGGTCCGTGAGCATGCTTTAGCTTTGTCTGGAATATCTGCTTTTGCAAAACTTAAGTAGCAGCTCATTTGTTTATTATTTGTTACTGTTACCAATGTAAACTGTTCTGCTTATCCCTATGTGACTTACTTGACTTTTCAATAAAAATATTTGAAACGAAAAAAACACACCATGTATTATAAATATTGTGACATACATTGATGAGCTTACCGGAAGCTGTGTTCTCTCTGTTGTTCACCTGTTGTGGTGACAATTTGATCAACTTCAACGATCTCTCCTTCCTCCTCCTCCTCCTGCTCCTCTGCTTCTGGTTTTGGAATTTTGCCTTCTTTGGGAGGGTTGGGGTCCCTGGTGTCCTCATACTTGCCAAGTCTTCTCTCCCCTATGAGAATGTAAAAAAAGAATAATTAGCACACAGAGGGCAGAAATATTAATATGAAACATTGCTTGGAAGTGTTGTACAATTGTGTTTTTTGACAGAGTTCAACGGTGAGAACATTATTGTGGACACTTTGTTAAGCTGGAATACTTACCTGCAGAACGATGTTTCTTATGAACAAATGAAACCATGAACTTTAAAGTGGCCATTTTAAACTGCACAACATGAAATCAAAGCACATGGAGCAGTATGCAAGCAAGAATAATCATATGAACACACGACAACTACTTACTTTTTTGAAGAACACGCTTGATCCTTCTGTACTGATCGTGTTCCCTCAGTTTCAGGTCTGACCAGCGTTTTCTCAGTTGATCCTTGGATCGGCGTACCCCAAAATTCTTCTGAAGACTCTTCACAACTTTAGTCATGATCTTGGCCTTTCTGATATTTGGGTTTGGGTAAGGTCCATACTTCCCATCATAGTCGGTCCTGTTCAATATGTCCACCATATCCAACATCTCTCCAAAAGACATATTTGAGGCCTTAAATCTTCTCTTCCTGGATCGGGACGTTTCAGGCTCCGGGCTTTCCTCACCCTCCTCCTCGTTAGAGGAACTCTGATTGCGCACGTGCGTTCTCTCTGCCATGTGCTCTCCCCAATGCGCCGAAAGCGAAGGGGCGGGGAATAGTCTAGAAAGAACGTCAGGGGCGGGCGGAGTTTCACGCATGCGCACTGTATATAAAACGCAACACGCGTGTGTCGTCCGTACGATCTGTGAACAGAGTGAGGAGCTGACGCGACGATCGTGCAAACGAAGGTAAAATTTTGAACTTGGTACATCACTAGACTAGACTGCTTCTATCTAGGCCGATGTTGGGACAAGATTAGGAGGGTTTATCATGGCATTATTAGTATTTTAGGGTTTGTCTTGTGTTGTGTCTTGCAGAGAAGATGGATCCCTTCCAAAACCCCAATTTTATGGGTCTATTCCTGGAACTGTACAGGGAGATGCCTGTGGCAGATCAACGACCCATTTTTTCACGACCAAAGAAAGAGGAACGCAGCGCTGGAGAAACTTCTTTATTTGATGCGGATCATGGTCCCCACGGCAGACATGGCCTATGTGAAGAGGAAAATTGGTGTAATGAAGAGTATATATCTCAGGGAGAGAAAGAAGCACCTGGAGTCCTTGAGATCAGGAGATCCAGATGCCATTTATTACCCCAGGATGGTTTACTTCCAGAGGCTGCATTTTCTGGTAGACCAGGGGGTACCCAGGCCACCACTCTCCAGTCTTTCTTCAAGGCTTCCTTCACCTCCAGCTGAGGCTTCCAATGTCCAACCTGGGCCTTCCAGGCAGCAACATGTGGTGGGGCCCAGCTTGAGACAGGTACTGCATTGTTGAACATATTTCTTGTCGTACATTTAATGATGTTAACTAGATGTTCTTATTGATCAGTAAGTTGTGATTTAACAAAGTGGTTTACATATCAATAGACAGTAGTGACCAAAAATGATTGGGACGAGAATGAAAAATGCTGGGCTCAGAATGATAGTCTGTTCTATTTGGTAACATTCAATTTGCAAAAGTCATGAGCTAAAAATGGTGTGATTGATGAGCAAAAAACTAAAACTATGTCCCATTTTCATACACAGGAAGACCTCAGTCGGGGGGAGGCTGTGGCAAGTGGCAGCCAGGAGGTCGACCAACTCCCTCCTTCTCCTCCTCCTGCCACAACTACAGGAGCCCAGCCACAGCCTGGAAGGACGCCTGGTGGGAAGTGCCTAAGGAAGACGAGAGAGTGATGGCCTGGGTTCAGTCTGGTCTGACAGAAGCCTCTCGAAGAACCAGATCCTGGGGACATAGATGGCATCTGATTTTCCTGATCTCTAGGACTTCTGGACCAGACTTCTCTCCCTGAGATATGTACTCCTCAGGCCACCAATTTTTTTTTTTTGAATTAGTTCATGTTTGCCCTGGGGGCCAAAGGCTTCGCCAAATTAACAAGTTTCTGCAGCGCTGCCTTCCTCTTTTTAGTTGTTTGAGACCTAAATAAAGGTTTTTTTGTTTTGCAGAAATACTTGTGTATGTGTTTTACTTCCAAAAGGACCGTTTATTTGTGAGCAGGCAGGTACATTTCAAAAATACAAAGTGAAATGAATAACAAGGGGCACCAACACTAAACAACCTCCTGTAGATTAAAAAAGAAAAAGAAAATATAAAAAATATAATAATGTTGTTGTGGTAAGTTTACACACAAAACACACCCCAAAAAATGGAAAGATGAGCAAACTGTCAAAAAAGGAGATGTTTATGAAAAAAAACAAACACAAAATTTACCCAAAAAACAATAAAAAAAAAATAAAATTGTGTAGATGTGACAAATTCAAAAATTGTATTGCTGAAATGAGTAAAAAAGAGTCAGGAAATACGTTCGGGAGAAGTGTGTGTGACTATGAGCATCAAAAGAAGTTCCTTCTTGCAGCATTGTAAAGAACAAGAGAATGCGCTTCATGAAAGAATTTTTAACATTGCAGCGTGACGATTGTGCTAGATCGATTACGAGCAGTAGTTTTACCTGAGCGAGTGCTTCCGTGTCCGAATTGGATTGTGAGCATGTGTGGCACCTTGTCCGTCAGAGAATTTTCCGGCAAGTTGGAAAAGTTGGTCCGTCAGATATTCCGACGGAAACAGTCCGATGCAGACCACACACAGTCGGAATATATGACAAAACGCTCCGATAGGAAACATTCTGACGGAATCTCCGACCGTGTGTACAAGGGCTTAGACTGACATCCCCCAAGTTATCTGACAGACTGACACAGCTATACATTCTACACAAAGCTTATCTAACATCTTTGAAAAAAGCTAAATTCCTTCGTACATACGACCCAATATGCCATTTATGCCACGCAGCACCAGGCACTCTGTTTATGGCACGTAAGGTAATAGCCAAGGTATGGATGCAGGCTTCGCCCCCCTCCATACGTCAATGGAAGAAGGACTTTAATGATGCAATACCATACAATAAACTAGTCTATGCACATAGAAGTAGTGCTCATAAGCACTCAAAAGTGTGGGATAGATGGCTGGAAGATGAGGAAACTTGTACCTGAAAATCCCCCAATTCCAAACCCCACAGACAGACCTGCCTAGATAAAAATAGTAAGAGGATGTCCTATGTAAGAATTAAGCATGGAAATCCTCATTCGGGAATATATTGGTAACAGAACCACAGGAAGTCTCTTATGCAATTGATGTATATACCTTCGCAAACTTGTGTCTTATAATGTTTGTACAGTGAAATTCACACAAAATGTTTGGTGTAATGTTTTATTTATTATTTTATCCAAGTGATTGCTTTGTAAAATGAATCTTATCCAAATAAATTTGTCTTTTTCCAATTAAATAAAAAGCAGCTACTAAGGACAGTATCCGCTGTGAACGAGGCATAGCAGCATAGGAGTGCTCTATTTCATCAGGGTGTGCACCCCTAAAAACACACACGCATGCTGACACACATGCTCTTTTAAATAAATGTAAACACATATTTTTAAAAGTATTAAAACATTTTTTTAATGTTATAATACATTTTACATCTTATGGCAGAGCTGGTTGGAGGAGGGGGAGGCAGAGAGAAAGAGGGGAGGAGTTAGAGGGGGGAGATAGAGAGGGGAGTGGGAGAGAGGGGGTGACAGAGGGGGTTGAGGGTGAGAGAGTGAGAGGGGGTGGGGGTAAGAGAGAGAGAGCATGAGAGACGGGGCAGAGAGAGAGGAGGGAGCAAGAGAAAGATGTGGGGTGAGAGAGAGTGGGTGATATAGAGTGGTGAGAGAGAGGGGAGTGAGAGAGGGGGGATTGAGAGAGAGAGGGGAGTGAGATAGAGAGGGCAGTGAGAGAGAGAGGGGAGTGAGAGAGAGGGTGAGAGGGGGTGAAAAAGGGGAAAGGGGGCTGAGAGAGAGGAGGTGAGAGAGTGAGAGAAAGGGGTTGTTCAGTATGCCTGCTACTCACAATCATGGCCTCAGGCTGGCCTCCCCGAGGCTCGCACTTCTGTGCACTGGATGATATACGGGTGCCCGGGTGATTAGGGTGTGCCCAGACACAACCGGCACACTCCCTGCGCATATGCATAGGAGAGATAATTAACACACCATTATAAATAGCTAGTGTATTTGGTGCTGTTTCCTTAAAAAAAAATGCACTAAATTTCAGCTTTAAGAATATGCAGATTCTCGATTGTCCGTAGCTTGGCAGGGGCTATATATGGTGACTGGTAGCAGGATCTTTACAAAAAGGGGGGGGGGGGGCACAGTTTGGCATTTTTACTTTGAGTGCCAGAAAACTTTTCCCTGTTGTTTCTCTTATGCTCCTAGTTGTGATGATTGACTGATCAGCTTTTTAGGAGAAAAATCTAAATTTAAAATGAAGGAAGGGTGAAGTAAACTGAACTTTGAACCCCATTGTACAACACAGGAATATCACACAGATACAGAACAGCATAGCTGGCGAGCACAGTCACTGAATTACAAACAATAAGCTAAAGGAGACTCACACAATGCTAAGCAGGCAGCGGAGATGAGTCACACGGTACTTGGACGGTCTGCAAAGAATCACAGCAGAAGCTGCAGGAAAACTGGTTCACGGCTGTAAATGAAAGAGTTCAGAATACAAAACAAAGGATGTTTTTATGTTTGGGCACATCAAGCGCAGTTCTATAAAATGTTAAAATGTAAATATACTAGGGGTAGAGTACAAGGGAACACAAGGCATAATATTTTTTATCAACTTGTGTACAAGCAGCTAGCTCATACATAGATTGAATTTAGTTGCTCTGTGCATACCTGGACAAATTTTGATCCATGTATGGATTGGTCGGCTTCAGGGCTGCCATCAGGGAGGTACAGCTGTTACAACTTTAAGCGGCCCGAGGGGCCTGCCCGAGCCAGAAAAAGGCAGGACGGTGCTGTGCAGTACAGAAATGATCTCACAGTTTCTGCAGTTCTCTTTTCATTGGTTTTAGACATTGAGCTCTTTACTGCCACCTCTGGCTACTATGTGCATGTGCACCCCTCGTGTGACTGTGATCTGCCTGTGCTATGCTTCTCGGGAACATGTCAGCTTTGTAAAAACGAGCTGGGACCAGGTAGGAAGTTACAAGTGAGGGCTGTGAAGGTAAGGGAGGGGGGCTGTGAATGTGGGGCTGCCATATATACAGGTGTGTGTGTGTCTGGGGGGGCACTGACATATATACAGGTATGTTGGGGGACTGACATATACAGTGGTGTGAAAAAGTGTTTGCCCCCTTCCTCATTTCCTGTTCCTTTGCATGTTTGTCATACTTAAGTGTTTCGGAACATCAAACCAATTTAACCACTTGCTTACTGGGCACTTAAACCCCCCTCAGTCCCAGACCAATTTTCAGCTTTCAGCGCTGATGCACTTTGAGTGACAATTACGCGGGCATACAACACTGTACCCAAATGAAATTTTTATCATTTTTTTCCCACAAATAGAGCTTTCTTTTGGTGGTATTTAGTTACAGCTCGGAGTTTTATTTTTTGCTAAACAAACAAAAAAAGATGCAAAAAAAAAAATCATGTTTTAATAGTTTGTTATAAAATTTTGCAAACGGGTCATTTTTCTCCTTCATTGAAGTGCGCTGATTAGGCGGCACTGATAGGCTGCATTGGTGGGCACTGATGGGCTGCATTGGTGGGCACTGATGGGCTGCATTGGTGGGCACTGATAGGCTGCACCGGTGGGCACTGATAGGCATAGTTAAGGCGGCACTAATAGGCACAGATAAGGCGGCACCGATGGGCACAGATAAGGCGGCACTGATGGGCAAAGATGGGCACAGATAAGATGGCACGGATGGGTGGCACGGATAAGTGGCACGGATGGGTGGCACGGATGGGCACTGATAGGTACCACAGATAGATGGGACTGATGGGCACTGATAGGTGGCACTGATAGGTGGCTCTGATAGGTGGCACTGCTGGGCACTGATGGGCGGCACTGCTGGGCACTGATGGGCGGCACTGCTGGGCACTGATGGGCGGCACTGGGGTGCAGCACCTTTGAGCAGATTGGGTGGCACTGTGGGTGGCACTGTGGGTGGCACTGTGGGGTGGCACTGTGGGGTGGCACTGTGGGTGGCACTGTGGGCACTATGGGCACTGACGGGGGGCACTGACGGGGGGCACTTACTTTTGCTTTTATTTAATTTCAGGATGGCACTGCGGGAGGCAGGTGGGCACAGGCAGGTGGCAGGTGGTCCCTTGTATTGATGGCCGTGATCGGGACTGATGTCCCGATCACGGCCGCCGGTGATCGGCTTTTTTTTTCTCTCCTCGCGCTGTCAGCGCGAGGAGGAATAATAGCCGATTACCGGCTCCGTTCTATCACATGATCAGCTGTCATTGGCTGACAGCTGATCACGTGATAAGGGGTCGGGATCGACCCCTTACACGGATCGGTGATCAGGCGAGTCTCACGGACTCGCCGATCACAGAGCGCGCCGCGCGCGCCCCTCAGGGGGCGCGCAGGCCGCTCGTAACCGGGACTACGTCAATAGACGTAGTCCCGAAAATGTAGGTCCGCGCTAATGCCGTCATTTGGCAATAGCGCGGATCTGAAGTGGTTAAACAATAGTCAAGGACAACACAAGTAAACACAAAATGCAATTTGTAAATGAAGGTGTTTATTATTAAAGGTGAAAAAAAATCCAAACCATCATGGCCCTGTGTGAAAAAGTGATTGCCCCCCTTGTTAAAACATACTATAACTGTGGTTGTCCACACCTGAGTTCAATTTCTCTAGCCACACCCAGGCCTGATTATTGCCACACCTGTTCACAATCAAGGCATCACTTAAATAGGAGCTGCTTGACACAGTAAGGTCCACCAGAAGATCCTTAAAAGCTACACATCATGCCGAGACCCAAAGAAATTCAGGAACAATTGAGAAAGAAAGTAATTGAGATCTATCAATCTGGAAAGGGTTATAAAGCCATTTCCAAAGCTTTGGGAATCCAGCGAACCACAGTGAGAGCCATTATCCACAAATGGCGAAGACATGGAACAGTGGTGAACCTTCCCGGCCGCCCAAAATTACCCCAAGAGCGCAGCGACGACTCATCCAAGAGGTCACAAAAGACCCCACAACAACGTCCAAGGAACTGCAGGCCTCACTTGCCTCAGTTAAGGTCAGCGTTCATGCCTCCACCATCAGGAAAAGACTGGGCAAAAATGGCCTGCATGGCAGAGTTCCAAGGAGAAAACCACTGCTGAGCAAAAAGAACATCAAAGCTCGTCTCAATTTCTCCACAACACATCTTGATGATCCCCAAGACTTTTGGGACAACATTCTGTGGACCGATGAGACAAAAGTGGAACTCTTTGGAAGGTGTGTGTCCAAGTATATCTGGCGTAGAAGGAACACTGCATTTCAGAAAAAGAACATTATACCAACAGTAAAATATGGTGGTGGTAGTGTGATGGTCTGGGGCTGTTTTGCTGCTTCAGGACCTGGAAGACTTGCCGTGATAAAAGGAACTATGAATTCTGCTGTCTACCAAGAGATCCTGAAGGAGAATGTCCGACCATCTGTTCGTGTACTCAAGCTGAAACGAACTTGGGTTCTGCAGCAGGACAATGATCCTAAACACACCAGCAAGTCCACCACCGAATGGCTGAAGAAAAACAAAATGAAGACTTTGGAGTGACCTAGCCAAAGTCCTGACCTGAATCCTATTGAGATCTTGTGGTATGACCTTAAAAAGGCCGTTCATGCTCGAAAACCCTCTAATGTAACTGAATTAGGACAATTCTGCAAAGATGAGTGGGCCAAAATTCCTCCAGGACGCTGTAAAAGCCTCATTGCACGTTATCGCAAACGCTTGGTTGCAGTTGTTGCTGCTAAGGGTGGCCCAACCAGTTATTAGGTTTAGGGGGCAATCACTTTTTCACACAGGGCCATGATGGTTTGGATTTTTTTTCACCTTTAATAATAAACACCTTCATTTACAAATTGCATTTTGTGTTTACTTGTGTTGTCCTTGACTATTGTCTAAATTGGTTTGATGTTCCGAAACACTTAAGTGTGACAAACATGCAAAGGAACAGGAAATGAGGAAGGGGGCAAACACTTTTTCACACCACTGTATACAGGTGTGTATGAGGGGGGATGCCATATATACAGGTGCGTGTGTGTGTGTGGGGGGGGGGGCTGACATACATACAGGTGTGTGTGAGGGAGGCTGGCATACATACAGGTGGGTGTGAGGGCATATATACAGGTGTGTGGGGGGGGCTGACATATATACAGGTGTGTGTGGGGGGTGCCATATATAGAGATGTGTGTGGTGCTGCCATATATACTGGTGTGTGGAGTGGGGCTGCCATATATACATGTGTGTGGAGGGGGGCTGCCATATATGCAGGTGTGTGTGTCTGTGTGTGTGGGGGGGGGTTGGGGCTGACATATATACAGGTTTGGGGGCTGACAAATATACAGGTTTGTGGGGGGGCTTACATATATACAGGATTGAGGAGGGGGCTAAGTGCGTACAGGTGAGGTGGCCGGAGTGCGGATTTGGTAGGATGGCCTATAGGCAAGCCCCGGGGAATGTTGGTGGTCAGACTGGGGGGGGGGGGGGGGGCAGGCCTAAAGCTGTGTATGGTGTCCAAACATTTCTGATGGCTGCCCTGGTTGGCTTTATTTTTTCTCAAAGATCCCCAAGGATCACAATAAAGTCTGTTTCTAAGGCTCATGTCGACAATTTTGTAGCCAAAAAGCTAGCAATTTAATCAGTAGATTCGCTGGCCAAAGTTCTACGGCACTGGGTTTTGCCTTGCTACAAATCATTCTCCTTCAGTCATTTAAGCAGCATTCCATAGATGTTAATTAAAGGTGAAGTTCAGCTGAAAAACAAATTCAAAAACAGCTTAAATCACGTACCTGTAATAGTATGTCCCATGTTGTGCAGGCAGCTGGACCCTGTCTCTGAAATTGTGGCTCCGCATCTTGGGGTCTTCAAGTAGAGCAGCAGTACATTTAGTGCAATGGGGATTCGCTCCCTCCTTCCACAGTTCAATGAAAAAAGTTATTTGATTACATGAGCTGTGAATGTAAAGTCTGATCAGTCACAGGATTCTGTTTCCCCTTGACAGATTATGTTACAAGCAATGAAATGGGGGCCCAGCCCTCTTGTTGAACTGATTCTCCTGCAGTGCTGACAGTTTCTTATCCTCTACTTCTGCCTGTGTTGCAGGAGGATCGGTTCTAGAATTTGAGCCCCTGCCACTCTGATCACCCCCCAGCTGTTTTGCCCCCCTCTTCTGCAGTGCTGCAGGTTTCCCTCCTTTCCTCTCCCACCAGCAGGGTGCACTTTTGCCTGTGTGGACAGGGATCCTTCCCCTTGCCCTGGGTCAGAATATGTACATAATTCAGTGTGTGTGATATAGGTGCAGGTTCACATTAAGCTTGTAAGGCTGTGCTAACATCTAAAAAGTTGGTCGTATAGCCCCCAGGAAACCCCAGTGCACATAGACTTTTCATACAGACCTGTATACTTTCTTTTCAGAATATGCAAAATTACATACAGGTAAAAAATCAATGCAGTCGAATGCATACCACAATTTGTGTTTACAATGCACAGAACAGGGCTTTTCTCAACTCAAAGTGTGAATCCAAATAGTCTATTAAATAGACATTTTTCTAGGAATTTTACAGTCATCAACTAGCTTTTGCTGAGGCCCCTAAAGAATCCTCAAACTCTAGCATAGGGGTTTTGAATATGATATGCTGTACATTCTGGTTGTAGCTGTAGCGGGTGCCCCGCAATTCCTGCGGCCTAGCCAAGCTGGCCAAAGTTCTTCTGTGAGAGAAAAAAGTTTCCCCCCCTCCCTTTTTCTTCTCTTCACTGACACATACAGACACACAGAGCTGCTTACTCTGCAGTCCTTCTGATTTGTTCCTGTAATTGCTCCTGTCATTGGCAGGGGGAGAAGAGCCAATGACAGGAACAAATCAGAAGGACTTTAACAAGCAGCTGCTGCAAAGGATTCTGGGATTTGTAGTCCCCATATACAATGGCCCCATAGCTTTCTATGGAGACAGAACTACAAGAGCCAGCCTACTCTGGGAGAAAAGGAACTAGAGACTCCATCTTGCTGATCTGGGGAGATTTTTCAGACTACACCAGGCTGCGTAAGAGATTAGACCTAGGGGAGAGGTGCTGCATCCCCCGTCAGTCCACCGCGTGATTTCAGACATCCACAGCCAGTCGGGACATCCAACCTGAGAGAGGGGAATCTAAGGTGGATATCCAGATGCACCTGCACCGACAGTGTGAGGTCACCAGCCAGGTCCCTAGAAGAACCTGCCTGTTCCAGGACATTGGTTTGGGCCTTGACCGCAGGATTAGGGGAGAGGGGTTTCATCAATTTGCAGGAAACAAGGACACTGCACACAGACAGAGTTAAATGGACACTATACATACATAATTTTTGTTAGTCAAGGATAAGGCCATCCATTCACAGAGACACTGTATACAGACATCATTGTTCTTTCACCTTGCTGAGGAAGATCCTGCATTCTTTACTTGGTAATCCAGGCCAGTTGTGTTGTTTGGCCTTGCTTTTCAGGAGTTTAAGTGCATCAACGAGAGTGGCTAGATGAAGATACAAAGCAAATCTTTTTTCAAAAGGACTGAAGCTACTAGTGCCATATGCCACACATACCCAGGGCTCTATATATGCAGTGGGTGTGCAAGACAGTTTATCTGGGAAGTTAAGCCATTAAATAGTGAGTAGTGTTTGAAGTTGGGCCTGTGGTGTCAGGGTAGAGAAGAGAGAGGCCTGACATAAAGAGGGTGTCAGGACCTGGACTTGAACCTGGGACCTCACCTGTGTCTGGCAATGAATCTTCTCTATGAGCTATCTGAGATGCTGGACAGTGCCTTGTCAGATCCTTTAGACAACCCTGCCTTGTACCTTGATTTCAGCTGAACCTTGAACTCTTTGCTCCTCCCATGAACTTCCTGATATAAGCCATGTCTCTGCACTTCCTCCTTGCCAGAATATTGTGCTATCTCCAGCCTGTATCTCGCTCCTGTCTTCCCTGCTGCCTCTTATATTTGCTACTGCTCTTATCGACCCCTGGCTTGTTCCACGACTACGCTTCTGCCTGATCCCAACCTGCAACTACTCAGTACTGACCTTTTGGCTTGCTTACTGACCACGCTTCTGTTTGATCCTTACCTGCTCATCCGCTACTGAACCCTGGCTTACTCACCTCCTGGTGGAGCGATCTTGAGGACCGCGACCTGGTACTAACATGCAGCTAAAGCCATCTCCACCATCTGGAGCTCTGGTGAAAACCGGTTAGTACTTAGACTCCGCACCTCAGGTGAGCCTGTGTCATCTGCCAGGGTGACTTGCCTGTGTTCCTATCCTGCTGGTTAGTGGTAGTCCTGCAATTGGTCTTCGAGTCTGACCCCTGATCCTGACAGAGGGTCATTCCTCTGCTCTCCTGTCTGGACTCATAGAGCCAACCTGAGTAAAGGTAACCCAATCTGGTAAAGATTGCCATATTGTGATTTATTGTTATTGAAGTGTTTGCCTAAGCTCTTGGGGTTATTCTCAGGTTTTGAATCCCATGAAAGCAGCCTGAATATAGTATTAAGCTATATTGCTCTTAATCTCAGTTATTGCTCTCCAACTGCATTACTTGAATATATTGTTACGGTTTGTTACTCTTTTCCACAGAAATACTGCAGTAAATACAATTTTTGTGTTTTATCATAATGTGTGTGTTTCACATTGGTCCTTGTTCTTACACTATTGCCAGATGTGCCAGAGGGGGCTGAGACTGTTATTGGGGTTGAGAGGCAGAGTACGCAACAAACATCCTTTTTTTTTTTTTACGCGCTTGTCCCTTTTGGATAACGGATGAACTGTCGTGATCGGCTCTCAGAAGCTGTGTATTAACGATCAGATTATCGAACGATTGCATTTATAGTGGTATTTTTTGTACAATTTTCTGATTGTCTGTACAAGCCATAAGTTTCATGCCTATAAGTCATTAAAGTAAGTTTTTATGCAAGTAAATATGGAGGCTACCATTGCATTTCCTTGCTGTCCGTGGCTACCATATTCTGAGGCACTGACATGGAACAAGCAGGAAGATCTGTGTCAATTCAGATTCTCAAATCTGCATACTTGTGCTGACACAGTGAATTATAAAGTTCTGAATAATTGGATCAGCATGACAAACAGGAAGCTAGAATCTTTATAAGTAGAGTTTAGCAATACCAGCTCCCTATTCTACTTCCTCGGTCAGTAGGGAGAACTGTTGGCGTTGGAGCTGGATCGACACGAATCAGACAGTTTGTCTACTCAATGGGGATGAGGTCATCCTGCCACTATGCAATCAACTAGAAGGCGAATGTTAATGAGCGTTTGGCCATATGTAAGGAGGATAAATCAGAGGAGTAGCGCTTGAAGGTGAAGGGTGATGGAAATTATTCCAAAAGACTTATTATTTCCAAAAGAATTATTCATTGCAATTCATGTATCCTCTTCACTGGAGTTTATGGAGAAAAACTATTGTATACGGCTTAATAATGGATGTACAGGCAGCAATCTAAAAAGCAATGTATAGAGAGCAATCTGGATATTTAAATGTAGCTAGAAAGGTTCTGAAACAGCAATATAATACTGCTACAGTGTTAGAAAATAGTAATACATTACTGCTGTACTCGATCACTGGAACTTTGATAAAATTGCTAAATAATTAGGCACTGGTTCTTTACTGCATTTGCATAAATAAAGTATAGAGTTTCAATTATGCCATCAAAACTGATAATTTATTGGCTAATTAGTTCTGTACATGTATGGGCACCATTATATCTGTTCGCAACATTATAGATGCAATAATTACAGAGGCTATTTTCAAATAATACTCAATAATGCATTGGTTGAAAACCATTCACTAGCATCATACAGTAATATATTTTTATGGTACACAATTACAGTACAAACATTTATCAGTTTGGCAAGGTGGTATAATAAAAAAAACATAAAACATCATAAATGTGGATATCACATTGTATAAGAGGGTTGTTGAATAATAAAAATGTATTGAAAACCAGCAATACTTGCATACTTGTTCTAGGTTATTTCAAATATAATTCTTTTGTTTTGTTTTTCAACATTACCCAGCACTACTTGATAAAAAAAAAATGTTTTTTTAGCAAGAAACATACTTTCCATATTAATAATATGCTAACAAAATGAGTGTGTGCTGTAAATTGTCTCCAACGTTGTTCCGGTTTTTTCGTGCTGGAGGCTGCCATTTTACTGAAGCTCAGAGCCCCTAAACAGCAATAAATCTTTAATCTGTCAGCAAATCGGCCTCTACAAATTTGGCACAGTGTCTAAAAATAGAGAGCAACTGAGCATGTGCAGAGCAGGGTGAGCGTTTAGTTCTGGATTTGAAATAGTATAGGCACTTATTTTTAATGCTTTACATACTGTAGCTATACCTGCAAAAGGGGCCAGCCTGAGGTGATCTAGCCGGACCTAATTTTGTGACTAAAGTGCCACTTTAATGTGGTTCTAAAGTAAAAAGGTGTTTTACTTCAATGCTTTCTATGCATTAAAGCAGAACTAAACCCTCCTATCCCTTTTAGCCAAGGAAGCTTCCATCTTAGCCTCTGTTTGATTTACAACTGTCATGAAGCTGCACATATGATCAGTTACAACAGCCATTTGATGGTTTGATAGTTTGGATGAGAGAACAAGCAAATGTGACAGTTAACACTCCTGTCGTCACGGGAATGTAGCTGTTTTTTAAACTGTTAAATCATTGGGTTATCAAAGTTGGGACATCAAAGTTGAATGAAAAATTGTTCCCCATGTTTTCCAATGATAATCATTCATATATTAAAGTTGCAGCAACTTCAAAGTAGTTCATGTACTACTTTGATCTGACTTTCACGCAATTTGAGGGCCATAGACTTCAATGTTAAACCTCAGACGTTTCATGAAAATCCTACTAGAATGTTATACAATGCAACTTGTGTGCAACAGTTTTCCATT
Source organism: Lithobates pipiens (assembly GCF_037356315.1). Classification (NCBI taxonomy): domain Eukaryota; kingdom Metazoa; phylum Chordata; class Amphibia; order Anura; family Ranidae; genus Lithobates; species Lithobates pipiens. The sequence continues at coordinate 124,617,075 of NW_027507784.1, forward strand.
ATCACTGGTCAAAGCTGTATCCAAGTTGCACCCATCCAAAGTTGCGTCAAAGTTGCATCAAAGTAGTCCCTATACTACTTTGGTCCGACGTTGATGCCAGTTGAGGTCCATAGACCTCAAGTTTACACAGAAATCGCGGTAAAAACTAGGCAAAGTCGCAGTAGTGTGAAAGGGGCCTAGTTCCACTTTGAGGTAGAAAAAAATCCAGTTGCTGTTACCCCCCCCCCTCCCCCCCAAATACTTACCTGAGTCCTGTATCAATCCAGTACTGTGCCCATCTGCAGCTCTTCTCTCCCCCTCTCTACTCTCACAAGCTGAAACAACAGAAGCCATTGGCTCCTACTGCCATCAGTCAAATCCTGTGAGGTGGGAGTGGTGTGTGTCTCTATGGATGCACACAGCCTGGCTCAGGATCACACCTGCATATGTGCCCCCTATGAAGTGACTTCTTATGGTGGCACACAGAAAAGATGACAAGCTGAGAAAGCCTGTGGGAGACCCCAGAAGAGGAGGTTCAGGGCTCAATACCCTTGCACAGAGCTGGTAAATATATATATTAAAAAAAAAAGGCTTTACAACTGCTTTAAAACAAGAAGTAAGCAGCTTTACTCCAACACTATCCAGAGCTGGCCCTTCTCTGGGTTGAATAAGCCTGTGTGCCCAAGGCATCAAGGACACATCTTCTAGGGGGTACGCCATCAAGCAGACCTGGGCTCGCTGCTATAGGAGCTTCCTTCTCTGTAGCCTATAGGATCTCAGAAGAAGAAACGAGGAAGCTTGATATCATGTAAGCGGATTGGTAAAAAGGTATGCATAGAGATATTTTTCAAAAAGTGAAGGTATTTGACCTGTGATGTATTCCTGCTTGTATCTGAAATACAATTTTCCCTCAGTCACAATGCTACTTCTTATACTTCTCTCTAGTGCTCTGTGCCAGCACTATTTGCGCTATATATCTTGACAAGCTTTCTCATAAAGACTTGTATTGCAGAAAAAGGGACTACATGTCTAATATTATGACAGCAACTGGACTTTAAAGTGTATCTAAACCTACGAACATAAATGTTATATAGTGTTGCCCACCAGTCCTTAAATGTGGTGATACACCGGTACTCTGCACACAAGTCTATGGAGGGATAGCATAGTCACATGGAATATTAAAGAGGAGTTTCCATTTGAAAAAAAAATAAAAGTCAGCAGCTACAAATACTGCAGCTGCAGACTTTCAGTAATTGGACACTTACCTGTTTCAGGGTCCAGCGATGCGGGGGGGGGGGGGATCGAAGCTCCGCTCGTCCCCCCCCCCCCCCTCCGCTCGGCGGCGCCGGCACTGCAACTGTGATTGGCTGCGCAGTCATCTGGGACCTGTCACGTGTCCCAGATGACTGACAGGAGGGAGGGGACAGAGCTGAGCCCTTCCTGCGCTGAGGGGAAGTTATGTCACCAGCCCAGGCACTGAAGGAGGCAGACTACGAGGGACCCCCTAGCAACAGGCATTTAGAGGTAAGTTACATTTGTTTTTTTTACAATTTTTTTTATTTTTTTAGGAATTTTAATAAAAATTAATCTAGGACTATAGAACCGCACCCCTCTTCTCTTCTTGACACAAGGAGAGGTGTTCTGTAATCCAAGTATGTTTCCCGATAACTTATTTGAAGGTTTGCAGGACAAGATGGCTTTTTGGCAGGATCACCTGGTATTTTTATGTACCTATCAAACAGATGTAGGAAAATAATTTCAATGTTATATTTACCAGTCCAATAAGAAACACAAAAGGGAGGTTCAATATAGTTGACATATACTTTAAGCTCCAAAGACATCCAAAGGACAACTGAAATGGTCAAATATACTAGCAGGTAAGGTCAGCATCTAAACTCTCCATCTAAGGCCGCGTACACACGCGGGGACTGTTCGCCCAACTTTGTCCGCTGAACAGTGTTTCGGCGGACAGTCCGCCCGTGTGTGGGCTTTCAGCGGACAGTTTCAGCGAACAGTTTGCTGAACAAGGTTTTTCGGAATTTCCGAAAAACTGTCCGCTGAAACTTGGTTTCAGCGAACAGTCCCCTCGTGTGTAGGCTTGTTCGTCAAACTAAGTTCCGCGCATGCTCAGAAAGGATTTACACGCCGAAAGTTGTAATGCAGTGTATAGGACGTTGTATTTTCCGTCCCGTCGTACGTGCCGTTCACGTCATCGCACACGGTTTCAGCAAACTGTTCGTTCGTCGTGTGTGGGCAAGTCCGTCCATGCTAATTTTGAGCGGACTGTTTGCTGAAACTGTTTGACGGACAAAGTTGAGCGAACAGTCCCCGCGTGTGTACGCGGCCTTAGTGTTCAATATTTGAGCTAAAGGCTGAAAACATTCTTAAAAAAAAAAAGAGGCAGAAAATGTCCTCCACCTACTCCCCTAGACCTCCTAACCGTCTTACTGTTATGCCAGGCAGTTTTGCCAGTTGAGTTACACATGATGTCATCTGTTATTTATGGCAATTTATTCCATTTTCTTGGCAAGGAAGATTCCAATGGCGTTTCAACTTCATAAACACTGAAGGTCATGAAATGGGGATGCATTGCATTCTACTAGTTGTAGGTAGATTGCTTTGCTTTATTTTTTTCTGCAAGCAAATGCCAAATAAATGTTAGCAGTAAAATGTCAGTTATGCTGTGGTATGGAATGCCAGATGACACACACACATACAGTGTTTGTGTAATCTACAGTGAACAATGATAAATTAATAGCACAGTACGACACTATATTGGCAGGTTTCCACTTTTTTCTGAAGGCCACACATCAACTGTAATCATGGCAACCTCAACTTGATGAAATGTTAGGCCTATTGTTTAAGCATGTCCTGCACTTAGAATTCTCTTGCTGTCCAGAACAATTATATAACTATACCTGGCTCTGCCTTGTTAAATGCTCTCTTTCTTTTTCTTGTTATGCTGGGATATGTGATAATATTATATTCAACAAAAATGTGCTATGTGATTAGCACTACAGCTCCACGTGACGGAACACTTTGCACCCCACTTAGGTGCTTCCGCCAAACAGTGCCTCCTGCCCTTCAAACCGTTCCAGCAGACCGAGAGCTAATACCAGCCCTTTTACCCCAAGCATCACCTACAGACAAGATTTTGGGATAAGAACCAAAGGAAATAATCTTTATTGAACAGAAATACAGGTATTTATACACTTCAAAATTAGGTCAGTCACCACATGAACAATAAAACCAAATATTTACCCAAAACATTACACAAAGGTTAGATAATTAGCTAAAGTTGACACAAGGCTAATCCCATCATAAGAGTTAGCCACATTAGCCAACTGACAGAAACAATAGGTGACTCAATTAACAATGGGAATTCACACAATGGAAGGGAAACACATAGCATAAACAGTTCTCCCACCCCACCTCAGACTGGCCAGCAACAGCCTACAATAGTCTATGAGACAAACTCATACAATGGTTCAGTAGAATGAAAAGATGGAAATAATAGATCTCTTGAGGGATATTGTTGGTAAATATTTCTGTCCTAAGTGACAGAGCCTCTCCAACCCAGTCTGCAGGAGAGCCATCACATTCCCTTTGACCACCAACTTGCACAAGATTAATATTACACCTTTCCATCCACTCCAGAAGGGAAGCTTTATTGTCCTTATTCAGAGAAGTAATCAAAGGCTCGCTCCCAGCATCCATCACGTGGCTGTCCATCTTTAGCGAATGATCTGCTTTCTCCATGGGCCATAATCAGTGGGTAGAAGGTTTGAACCTAGTCCTCTCCAAAAGCCCTTATCCTGGTTGGGTCTGTCACACTCCATATACCACATTTAGAAATAAATTATGTTATGATTTTGGATTTACTATGTGTAAATGTTTAGCACCTTAGGCCATATTGCCCTAACAGTGAGGGGGGGGTCTAAAAATGACATGTTTAAATAAAACCTGAGTCTACTCATTGTATATATGGCCTCAGTTCTTGTACCCACAAAATCTGCATTAATTACTGTGCCACAAGCGAGAGCTCAAAAGACACATACTGTACAATGCTCAGCTATTTAGCAATTATTGAGACAATTAACACTTTTTGGTCAAAAGCATGTAATGTAAAATATAGCATAAAGAGCACAGAGGTCAGGAGTACCTTATTTTTCACTCCATAAGATGCCCCCCCCCCCCAAATATGGGTGAAAAATGTCTCTGCCTCTTATGGAGACAATATTGACCAGATACAAATTTCTTTCAGCACAGGTTTTCTTCAAGAAATCTATTTTTGAAGTTTTAGGCCTCATTAACGTGGGCATGCTTAAACGTGCATCCATATGAGAACTATGTTTGCCTGCATGGGGCAGCACAGGTGTTCCATGAATCCCCATGCAGGCACACACATTCATGTCAACTGAGATGTAGCCGCAGCATGGACACAACTGTTACTCCCAATTTGACAGCCGTGCGGGTCCCCAAGCACAGACAGTGCATGTTCAGGGACCTGCACAGATTTCAAATTTGGAGCAGTGGGTGTGTCTGTGCAGTCGATGCATCCCAAATTACATGAATGGGACGGCTTGCACGGGGATGCATTAAACACCTGTGCATCCCTGCGCAGGCAAACACAGCCCTCGCATGGACATATGCTTAACCTCCCTGGTGGTTTTCTGGAGTATGGCTCAGTTACATTTCAGTACCATTAGTGGTAACCCCAAACCATACTTGGGATTGCATTGCAGGATCCTGGTGCAGGTTACTTACCTTGTCCCCAGGATCCTGTGATGTCCCCCCGCTGTGTCTGCTGTCTGTGTCATCCGCCCAATGCCTCTGTGTGCTGGACTCCTATCCCTGCGAGCATTGCGACGCATAAAGACGGAGCCTGGCAGCAAATTCAAAAAATAGAAACTTCATAACACATACTGTACATTGTAATCTTACAGATTACATTACTGTGAAATAATTTCACATGCCCCTAGTCCAATGCCCTGCATGCAGTTTTAGATTATATACACTGTTCTTTCTGCCTGGAAACTTGAGATTGTCCATAGCAACTAAAAAGGGTCCCTTTACATCAAAAGTGGTTTTAGATCAGCAAGAAAACAGAGATAATAAATTAGAACACTTGCAAAATTGAGCGATAGTGGATCGTGGGGAAATTAATTGTATTATTATTATAATATTTTTTATAATTATTTATAGTTATTTATTGTATTATAATTTATGATTTTGAGTTCCAAACTTTATCATACCCGGGATGTCTACTAGACTCTTGTTTGGACAGTTTTAAGTGTGTTATTGCTTAGAATTACAGGCCCAAATGTATATGCAAAACAATTGTACCGCTTTGAGATGCAAAATTCTAACATAATCATACCACCAGGTATGACACTGAAGGACACTGCATTACTTTAACTGACAATTGCGACACTGAATCCAAATTTAATTAATGTCCCTTTTTCTCAAAAATAGAGCTTTCTTTTGGTGGTATTTGATCACCTCTGCAGTTTATATTTTTTGTGTTATAAACTAAAAAAAAGGCAGACAATTCTGAAAGAAAAACATTTTTTTTTACATTCTGCTATAAACCATATCCAATAAAAAAAGTGAAAAAATCGAATTACTTCTGATACATATTTCTGGTAAAAAATTCCAATAAGCGTATATTGGCTGTAGGGCTGGAACTAACGATTATTTTCATAATTGATTCGTTATTATCCGATTAATGGAAAAAAATAATCTTAAAAAAGGTGTGGTGTATAATTTAATATGTGAAGTTTAAAAAGAAGGCAATTTATTATTAAACATCTCTATGCAGTGGTAAATATAAATAACCAACTATATGGTTGGGGAGCAAAATCGCTAATCCACTCTGAGAATAAAATACAGAAGAGATATACTATTGGAGGTTGAATCTGGTAAATAACAGACTCAAAGATCACATTTTTTATTTAGACCCCTTTCACACTGGGGTGCATGTAATGTGCCCTGCCCCCACGTAATGTACCCTGTTTCCACGTAATGTGCCCTGCCTCCATGTAAAAGTCTACTTTAAATGTAATTGTAATGCCTTCTATTACCTTCAGTCTATTAGCCTCTGCCTTCTCTGGGTTCAGATGCTGATCTTCCCTGTACAGTCTTCAAAGTAATTTTTTTCTAAAATTTACATGTTATACTTGCCTGCTCTGTGTAATGGTTTTGCACAGAGCAGCCCCGATTCTTATCTTCTGGGTTCCCCCACTGATGCTTATGGCTCCTCCTGCCTTAAGAGTGCCCCAATAGCGCAAGCTGCACATTATAGTATAGCATGCCCCTATAGCTTCCTGCCCAAGACTACATGTTCCATGAGGCATTGCTCCTCACACATTCACTGGTTCTCAGGCACTTACTAACATGTATGGATGGCGTACTGAGCTGTATGTATGCTGCACTGTATTTCCTGATATGTAAAAACATATTGCATTCTGTAATCAATTAGTTGTCGATTAATTGATTAGCTGTTTCAGCCTAATTGATTGGGTTTTGCAAAAGTTATAGAATCTACAATCTATACGTATTTATCATTTTTATTTTTTTACTGGTAATGGTAGAGATTAGTCAAATTAGGTCAGTCAAACACTAACGTTTTGGGGACCAGTGACACTAATGCCACGTACACACGATCAAACAATCCGGTGGAAAAGTCCGGCAAACTCAAGTCTGCCAAACAATCCCCCCGTGTGTAGCCTCCGGCATACTTTTTTGACCCGAAAGTACGGCGGACTTAGAATGCCGAGTTGCACTCCAATCTTCCCGCCGGACTCGCATTTCGCCGGACAATCCGGCCGTGTGTATGCCAGTCCGCCGTACTTTTGAAATGAGCGGACTTTTCCCGCCCGGAGAAAAGTCCGCTCATTTTGAGCGGGTCTCCAGGTAGGCGGGGCCCGCGAAGGAGACGTCGCTGGCCCCGCCGCCTGGTATGGACTTAAAGGGGAACCCCAACGCCGAAAAAAAACGCGTGGGGGTCCCCTCCAAGTTCACAACAGACCCTTGTCCGAGCACGCTACCCGGCCGGCCAGGAAAGGGGGGGGCGAGCGAGCGCCCCCCCCCCCCTCCTGAGCCGTACCAGGCCGCGTGCCCTCAACATGGGGGGTGCCTTGGGGAAGGGGGGGCCGCGCGGCCCCCCCACCCCAAAGCACATTGTCCCCATGTTGATGAGGACAAGGGCCTCTTCCCGACAACCCTGGCCGTTGGTTGTCGGGGTCTGCGGGCGGGGGGCTTATCGGAATCCGGGAGCCCCCTTTAATAAGGGGGCCCCCGGATACCGGCCCCCCACCCTATGTGAATGAGTATGGGGTACAATGTACCCCTACCCATTCACCTGTAAAATAAAAGTACAAAAAAAACACAACACACGAGATAAAATACTTTATTGCACAGCTCCGGGGGTCTTCCGTCTTCGGGGGTCTTCTCGCCGGACTCCTCTGCTATCTTCTTGTAGCTCTTTTGCTAGCGGAGGAGTCCGGCTTTCTTCCTCGCCGCCGGCCTCTTCTTCCGACTTTGGGGGTCTTGTCCCCCTCTTCGGTTCTTCTGCCGGGCCACCGCGCCTTCTTATAGCTCTTTTACAGGCGGTGGCCCGGTCTTCTGTCGCCGCCGCCGCCTTCCGTTCTTCTTCTTCTTCTTCTTCTTCTTCTCCAGGAGATGTTGACTCGACGATCTCTCCGGCCGCAATGCCAGGGACGCGCTGCGCTGCCACTTATATAGGGACAAGGGGCGGTGTCACATGGGTTTATGTCACATGGTGACACCGCCCCCTTACGATGTCACAGTTCCGGAGGATGCTGGGACTGTCGCCATGTGACATCAACCCATGTGACCAACCCATGTGACATAAACCCATGTGACACTGCCCCTTGTCCCTATATAAGTGGCAGCGCGTCCCTGGCATTGCGGCCGGAGAGATCATCGAGTGAAGAAGAAGAAGAAGAAGAAGAAGACCGGGCCACCGCCTGTAAAAGAGCTAGAAGAAGGCGCAGTGGCCCGGCAGAAGAACCGAAGAGGGGGACAAGACCCCCGAAGTCGGAAGAAGAGGCCGGCGGCGAGGAAGCAAGCCGGACTTCTCCGCTAGCAAAAGAGCTACAAGAAGATAGTGGAGGAGTCCGGCGAGAAGACCCCCGGAGCTGTGCAATAAAGTATTTTATCTCGTGTGTTGTGTTTTTTTTGTACTTTTATTTTACAGGGGAATGGGTAGGGGTACATTGTACCCCATACTCATTCACATAGGGTGGGGGGCCGGTATCCGGGGGCCCCCTTATTAAAGGGGGCTCCCAGATTCCGATAAGCCCCCCGCCCGCAGACCCCGACAACCAACGGCCAGAGTTGTCGGGAAGAGGCCCTTGTCCTCATCAACATGGGGACAAGGTGCTTTGGGGTGGGGGGCCGCGCGGCCCCCCTTCCCCAAGGCACCCCCCTTGTTGAGGGCACGCGGCCTGGTAGGGCTCAGGAGGGGGGGTGGCGCTCGCTCGCCCCCCTTTCCTGGCCGGCCGGGTAGCGTGCTCGGACAAGGGTCTGTTGTGGACTTGGGTTTTTTTTTTTCGGCGTTGGGGTTCCCCTTTAAGTCCATACCAGGTGGCGGGGCCAGCAACGTCTCCTTCGCGGGCCCCGCCTACCTGGAGACGCGCTCGAAATGAGCGGACTTTCCTCTGCGTGTGTGGGCGAGTCCGTTCATTTCAAAAGTAGGGCGGATAGAACGGCGGACTTAGTACGCCATATTAGTCCGCTCAAAAAGTGCCGTGTGGGCAAGTAGCCCGTTCGGAAAGTCCGACGGACAGTCTGGCGGGAAGTCCGCCAGACTAAGTACGTCGGACATACCGCTACGTGTGTACGCGGCTTTATACAGTGATCAGTGCTAAAAATATGCACAGTCACTGCTGTACTAATGACACTGGCTAGGAAGGGGTTAACATCAGGGGCGATTAAAGGGTTAGCTGTGTGCCTAGCCTGTGTTTTTTTACAGTGTGGAAGGTGCTTTTACTAGGGGAAGGCATGGATCAGGCTTTGCAGGAACACAGGATCCATGCCTTCCCTAGTGAGGTTCTGCCTCTGTGCTGGATGATTGGCAGGGGCTGGAGGATATTGAGTCCGTGGTATCTGCAGATCAGCTCCCGATGTGTATAATCACAATGGGAGAGGCCCGCCGGTGGTGCACATATGTGCCCCAACCAGGGCCCCAACTAGGTACATGATCCAGCGCAGCAGTGCCACCTTGCCACTGTATATTTAAGTTATACGGTCGGCAAGTGGTTAAAGTAGAACCTCACCCTTAAATGGAAGTTCCGCTTTATGCCCTCCTCCCACCCTCCTAGTTTTTGGATTGCCTAGGCGATTCCCCTGGAAGTTCAGCCCAATAATCTCTGCATTTAGCCTCCTGGAAAATGTTACAGGTCCCAGCAGGCTGTGGGACCATTCACAGGGTGCAGCACGGCTCGCACATGCGCTGTGTGAAGCCGCAAGGAGTTACAGCCATTTTCCTACACTAAACATACCAATGACCGTCGCAGAATCGGCCTGGGTGAGCATGGCGCTCGATCCTTGGACAGATAAGTGTCCTTTTAGTAAAAGTCATCAGTCACAGTATTTGTAGCTGCTGGCTTTGAATTTTTATCAAAAAGGCTGAAGAACCTTAAAAGAGGAAGTCCAGCCGCCCCCCCCCCCCCCCCCCCCCAAAAAATAAATAAATTAAAAGCTGCTGACTTTTAATATATGGACACTTACCTGTCATGGGAGCACGTGATGTCGGTACCCCAGCCGCCTACTCGTCTCCTGGAAGTGGGGAACAGTACCTGTCAAAATGAGGTACCGGTTCCTCCCCCCCCCCCCCCAAAGGTGCCAAATGTGGCACTGGGGGGGGGGGGGAGATGGATAAGTGGAAGTTTCACTTTTGAGTGGAACTTTGCTTTAAGTACACCCATGTGAAAGGGCCTTACTAAAGTAGTTTATTTGTAGGCCATACATCAGACAATTTCTGTTCATTTCCATACATGCACATACTGTATACCTCCCTGGAAATATTGAAGGAGAACCATATAGGCTATTTACGGCACTGTTATTTATACAAATAACTGTGGGGCATGTGATAACAATTGTTGAATGTCTGTGAAGGTGCCTTAACTGTTTTATGTCAATACATTTAACTAAATGGGGCGGCACAGTGGTGTAGTGGGTAGCACTTTAACCTAGCAGTAAGAACAGGGCAGAATTAACATAGGGGCTATTGGAGCTGCAGCACCAATGCCCCTTCTATAAAATAGGCCCTGGCTGGCCAGATTCACTGTCACCACTATTTTCTGTCACTTGTAAACATAGAAGCCCAGCTTCTGTGCTTCAAGTGACAGCACGCTGCTCAGTGGCATTGGGAGGGGGTGACCAGGGCTATAGCCCTTAGTGGGCCCCCAGGTTTCAGTCTTTATACTGGCAATTATTAGCCCCAAAACCCAAGGCCTGGGTTTGGCCAGGATCTCTGGGCTATTGGCCACCTGCCGCCAGGCTGCCTCCTCTGAAGGGATGGGGGGGGGTGATGAGCACCATCGGTTAACAGAGAAGGGATCTCAATCTCCTGCTTACCCAGCACAGCATAGTGACACACGATGTCCTGCCTCCTGGACCGGCTGAGCCATCCATTATAGGAGCCGACACAGTCCAGGAGGCAGGACTTAGTGTGACACTGAACTTGCTGGGCAGTGGAATATCCCTGGGGCCCGTTCTGTGTAAACTGGCTACGGTGGCTCTCCTCTCCAGATGCCTGGGCACAGCCAGGTAAGGCTGAACTGATGGGATTGGCCCAGGCACTGATGGCTTGGTATTGTTGAAGCTGCATTGATGGGCACTGATGGCTGGGCACTGATGAGGCTGCATTGATGGGCCAGGTGAGGTTGCATTGCTGGGCATTGCTAATGCCCTTACACTCTCTTGAACCCAGCACTCAGTGTATTCCATGTCCTCAACCCAGCACTCAGTGTATTACACTCTCTTGAACCCAGCACTCTGTGTATTATGCTGTCCTGAAACCAGCACTCTGTGTATTACGCTCTCCAGAACCCAGCGCTCTGTGTATTACGCTCCCCTAAACCCAGTACTCTGTGTATTACTTTCTCCTGAACCCGGCTCTCTGTGTATTACTCTCTCCTGAACACAGCACTCTGTGTATTACACACTCCCCAAAAAGAACAGGCTGCACACGAAAAGTAAATGGCCGACAGGGAGAGCTCCCCTAGCCTGACCAGTCCTGCATTCCGCATGTGCCACCTGGGCTTGGTGGTGGGATTAATAACGAGCACCATGAGCAGTCCTAATGAAAGCCAGGTATTCAGCTTCTGTAATGATATGTTAGGTCTGCACAGCTGTGCCCTTCAACCTTACCTCAGGGCGCACCACGCACGCTGATGCAGGGCTCTTATGGAAGCCTGGGACTTCCATAGCATTGGGCCTGTGCCGCTGCACCCTTTCACTTTCACCTCACGTTGCCCTTAAGGCCCACCAAAATCCTCAGCACCAGGCTCATAATGCTCTTAATCCGGCCCTGAGTAAGAAGGGTCGCTGGTTCGAATCCCAACCACGACACTACCTGCCTGGAGTTTGCATGTTTTCCCTGTGCCTGCCTGGGTTTCCTCCAGGTACTCCGGCTTCCTCCAACACTCCAAAGACATGCTGGTAGGTTAATTGGATCCTGTCTAAATTGTCCCTAGTATGTATGAATGTGAGTTAGGGACCTTAGATTGTAAGCTCCTTGAGGGTAGGGGCTGATGTGAATGTACAATGTATATGTAAAGCGCTGCGTAAATCAATGGCACTATACAAGTAACTGAAATAAATAAAATAAAAATAAATGAGTGAGAAGTGCAAGCTAATTTGTGACCAACAACATGAAAGGACTGCCTCTGATATAATATGCGTATGACAGCTGCTCCCCCCCACCCCACCTAGTTTCAAGTTGGGCATGTATTAAAGTGGTAGTAAACTGCAGCCTATTTTTATTTATTTTTTAACCTTCAAGGTAAAGGCGTAATGTGCTAGTATGTATAGCATACTTGCACATTATGAAATGCTTACCTTAGAATGAAGCCCTCCAGCGAAGAGCCATCACCGCTGACATTGCTTCCATCTTCACCCGGTCTTCCTTCCGGGTTTGCGTCCTCCGGCCTTCTGATTGGCCATGCCATGATGACATGGACCGCGGCGCGGAGCATTTCTTTAGAGCGCATGCACTGGTGACATCGCCGGCTGCAGGTTTAGGAGAGATTCACTGTACCTACAGGTAAGCCTTATTATAGGCTTACCTGTAGGTACAAGTTCAAAAACAGGGTTTACTTCCACTTTAATTGCAGCTTTTTCAAGATAGCAGTGCTATGAATATTGCCAGTCTACACAAATGGGATCTGGAGCCATATGAAACTTGACATTTTAAGTTGAAACTTTCAGCGTTCTTGGCACAGGACATGTGTCTGGGGTGGTGCCAAAATTCCAGAATCTCACTGAAATATCTTTAGCATGGCATGGCAAAGAAGCTCATATGAGCATTTTTCTTTTCTTTAATTATGTAGCTGATTTGGGATAAATTTGAAACATCGCTGACTCCCCACAATCCTTAGTTATCTCAAGTTCTGTAACATGCTGTGTCGGTCACATATTTCCTAGAGATGATGATGTTTTAACACCGCTTGATGAGTAATAAAACAGATTGGAAAAGAATGGAAAAGGGAGGACTCCATCTGGCACAGCAGCAAAACTGTTGTTAAAGCTGCTAGGAGGGGAAAACAAGTCAACTTATGAGTTTCACATATAGACCTCCCTAAGTCCCGGTCCTAATATAAAGATTTTAAAAGTTGCAATGTATATAATATGTTTTTTTTTTTTGCCAACATTGGATGTAAGACAATCATATTTAACACACATCCTGTTGTAAAGCTGAAATACAGACAAAACTTGTGAGCGGGGCTAATGCACCCTAGTGGGGAACACTAAGAACTACACTTGCTAATTGCCTGTGTTCTAGGCAGGAGTTTGCAGTCATGCAAATTCAGCATTAAAACACAACTCCAAACTTAAATGTGAGCCACAATAAACACAGTTAACCCTCTAGGCTAGCTTGCTGTGCTGTTAGCACTAAGCACTCCAGATACTACTACAGTTAGGAAACACCAACTCCCAGGTGCGCAGCATTTAGGGACCGGTGCCGCAGAGCCTGCACCAGCATCCACCAACTGAGCAATACCTGTCACCTCACTCCCAATGACATGTCCACAGTTACTAATGGATACAGGAAATTAACCTCCTCCATAACTATATGCTTGCACTCTCTCTCACAGGCCCCCTCTCTACACACCATACTTTTCTGTGACTCCCGGGCTAGGGCCCTGTGCTGCGGGTCTGGTCTCAGTATGTGGGGAACTGCCCACAAAGTGAAGGTACCAAACCTTTAACCCACTTCACTACCAGAGTGACTACAGTGACCCATTTCCTGGCTGGTTGGTTGCTTTGACCAATGACACATGTACGGTTGTCCCTAGCAATGGCACTATATCCTACACTAGACAGCAAACTACACATTGGAGTAAAATGTATTGTATCTCTCCTAACCTACAGTCCCCTTGTTGCAAGCCCTGTTCTTTAGATACACCATGCAATGCACCCCTTTGAGAGACTTCAGACCAGGCATTCAAATGAACAACAAACAGTCTTTATACAGGAACAGTTCTTCTTCTAACAGCTTCACATACATCCCGGTACAGAGGTTCTTTAGTGCCCTTAAGGTAATCATACCTGAGTTAGCAGTCCATTAGGGCAAGATTCCATAAAGACAAATACTACACAGAGGTAGTAAGTGTCCACAGAGTCCATGATTGCCAATGATCCTTAAAGTGGTTGTAAACCCTTACAAACCACTTTGACCTACAGGTAAGCCTAGATTAAGGCTTACCTGTAGGTTCAAGAAATATCTCCTAAACCTACACGGTTGAGGAGATATTTGCTGAAAGACAGGCACCGCTGTGTACGGCGCATGCGCTGTAGACAGTGGCGCGCAGGCGCACTGAGTGCGCCGCTGTCAACGGTGATATGCCACTAGTGGCGGCTCCCGTGCACATGCGCGGGAGTGACGTCATTTCGGCTTCGTCGAATGACAGCGGCGGAGCAGTGAGACCCACCAAGAAGATGGATGCTCCTGACTACAGGGGACATCGGTGACTTCGCTGGCTCCTGTGTCAGGTAAGTGACACATAATGGACTAGTATGCGATGCATAGTAGTCCATTATGCTTTACCTTTGCAGGGAATCAAAGAGGAAGTAAACTCATCAGGGTTTACTTCCTCTTTAAAGGACAGTAAGTCCATAGCTGGTAACTAAAAGTCCATTAGAGTCCTCAGGTTCCCCACCCCTCAGGAAACCCAGGCTGCCCCTCACAACCATGGCACAGTTCAGCAGCATAACAGCCTACATTTTGGCAGTATTTCCTAGGCAGAGCTCTCATGGCATTTTAGTGAGCCTTTTTTATATGGATCTATAGAAACTTGGTAGTAACCCAGAACCAAAGTGTTAGAGGGGAGTGTTCAATGGACTAGCAGATTTAAAGTAGTTTTGTGTATACAAACAAATAAATGCTAGCTGCATTTTTAAAGTACTTTTTTTTTAAATGCACACAACTGCATTATTCAGTATATCTGCCTGGAGTTCATTTTTAACTTCGGGTCTGTACAAAACGCCATGCTTTATAGATAGACAGGGAGGGGGGGCTGGGATTGGGAAGAAGAAAACTAAAACAATGAGACACAACTACAGGTCCCAGCATGTTGTGCACCTCTATTGCAGCCTGTGATAGAACTACAGGTCACAGCATGCTTTCATTGTAGTATAGGTTACTGGGTGTCTGGGCTAGAACTACAAGTCCCAGCATGGGGGGTACAGAGGTGGGGCTGAACACCAGGGGGGTACAGAGGTAAGACAGATGTGCAGGAGGTACAGTGTTAGGGAAGAAAAACAGGGGGTGTAAAGAAGTGGGGCAGATGTGAAAGGAGGTGTATTGGTGGGGCAGATGAGAAAGCGGGTTACATTGGTGGGGCAGATGGGTTCAGTGTTAAGACAGATGAGATGGTGATTCAGTAGTGAGACAGAAGAGCATGAGGATATGGTGGTGGAGCAAATGTGCAGGGAGGTAAAGTGGTGGGGCAGATGAGAAAAGGGGTTCATTGATGGGGCAGATGAGCAGAGGGGGTTACAGTGGTGGGACAGAAGAGCAAGAGGGTACAGTGGTGGGGCAGATGTGCAGGAGGTACATTGGTGGAAGGGATGAAAATGGGGTTTTGCGGTGGGACAGAAAAGCAGGGGTTACAGCGGTGGGGCAGAGGAGCAGAGGAGAAAGGAGGTACATCGGTGGAACACATGAGCAGGGGGTTACAGTGATGGGGCAGATGTACAGGGGCTTACAGTGGTGGGGCAGATGTACAGGAGGTTACAGTGGTGGGGCAGATGAGCAGGGGGTTACAGTGGTGGGGCAGATGAGCAGGGGGTTACAGTGGTGGGGCAGATGAGCAGGGGGTTACAGTGGTGGGGCAGATGAGCAGGGGTTACAATGGTGGGGCAGATGAGCGGGGGGGCAGTGATCTGAGGTGTGAAGCTGCAGGAATTGGGGCTGAGAGTGCAGGATGTTAATTTCTCACTACTGAAGTAGTTTACAGCTTTTAGTGATGAGAATGTGAAGTTGACATTTTTTGTTACAAAATCCGCACTCTCAACTTCTTTGAAAACATATTTCGGCACACTGTGCTCAAAACATTGCCTACCACTGTACTAGAACATTTATTATTATTATTATTATTATACAGAATTTATATAGCACCGATAGTTTATGCAGCACTTTAGAAAATAAAAGGGAGACAATACAGTTATAATACAATAACTTACAAGAGGATTAGGTGGCCCCTGCTCAGAAGAGCTTACAATCTAAAAGCCTTCCGCTTTTTATTTAATTTGGGTAAATACGTTTTGTTTTTTTTTCTCTTTTTTATCGACAGCCTATTCTGGATTGTTTGGCAACCGTGACACTAATGCCGCGTACACACGACCGGACTTAGGTCCGACAGACTTTCGATGGAGTTCTGACAGAGTTCTGACAGACTTTCCGAATGAACGGACTTGGCCACACACAATCACACCAAAGTCCGACGGATTCGAACGTGATGACGTACGACCGGACTAGAATAAGGAAATTCATAGCCAGTAGCCAATAGCTGCCCTAGCGTCAGTTTTTGTCCGTCGGACTAGCATACACACGATTTGAAACATGTTCCATTTCTAAAGTCTGTCAGACTTTTGCAAATCAAAAGTCCGCTGCAGCCCACACACGATCGAATAGTCAGAAAGCCCGGAGCAGAACTCAGCAGAGTAAGTGCAGGGCGGCATGACGAGTGTTAACAGGGACTGAGAGGGCGGTACAGGGTTCGTTCTGGGAGGGGAGGAGCAGAAGTATAGTTTAGAGGGGGCGGCTCCTCCCCTCCTCAGTCTGCAGAGTAGGAGCGAGCTTAGTGGAGCTATGGAAGCGGTGGAAGACCTTTTCACCCGGCTGAAGGCCGAATCGGCGTCCAGGGGCCCTGGATGGCTGGAGGCACGGCTAGCAGCGGCGCTGGGTGAGTTGACCCCAGCGGCAGTGCGGCCCGGCTCGCGGCCTCCGGACCGTTTTTCGCCGGACCCCCCCCCTTTCTCCCCCCTCCCTGGGACTGTTGGTGCACGCGGTGGGGGTCATCGCCCCCCCTCTGGCCGGCCCGGGACGCGAACGGTGGCGCCGTTGGAGGGGGAGGCTCCTGGAAGAGGACACATGAGGCTGGCAAGGTGGTGGGGGAGCCTGGCAGGGGGAAGACTGGTGCTGGGAGGGTGGGTAGGCCGCGTGAGGAGCACAGGGCCCCGACTCCCGGCATGGCGGTGGCGGGGGCGGGGCTTTCCGGTGGACTGCAGGGGAAGATGGCTGCTAGGCTGCAGGGACAGACAGCAGATGGCCCCTCTGGGACTGGCAAGCGGCAGGGGACTCCTGCTGGGGGTCACCGGGCGCAGGCTGGCGGTGGAGTCGTGCTGGCGTCGGGCAGTGGCCTGGAGCGGCACTGCGGGCAGCAGCAAGAGGGTCCCGGAAAGGCGGTGAAGAAGTCGGCATGCGGATCTGGTGCTTTGCGGAGGAAACGGAAGGTCCGCGGATCCCCAGCATCCAGTGACACGTCCGCTGGAGGGCAGTCTGCTAGCGAAGAGGAACTCCCGGAAAGTCGCTCGGAGGGGGAGCTGTCGCAGTCGGACGTCGATGGGCAGCAGGAGCGTCCGGCGGTGGTGGACTCGGGACCTTCGGCTGGTGGGGCTCCATCCAGGCAACACGGTGAGTCCTTAAATTTTTTGTCTGCTTTGAATGTTGATGTGGGGGGGATGTGGGGGTGGGGCGGGTCCGCAAGGGGCGGCCGTCGGGGGCCGCACCGGCCACTCCGCCGGCGTTGGTATCCGGCCGCGAGGTGGGGGATGCAGGTTTGCGGGGGTTTCTGGCGGGTCTGAAGGAGTTGGTCCAGCGTTTTGAGTCGGGCGGGGGCGGGGGTCTTCCCCCGACAGCGGCGTGGGTGGGCCCGAGCTCGGGGGTTGGTGGTACTGGGGGGGGGTCGGGGGGTGAGGAGGGCATGTCGGTGGAGACGGCGGCGCCTGCCGCCCCGTCGGCGACGGTGGCTGATCAGGGGGTGGAGAGGACACCCGGGGGGGGGGCCACCGCTGACACCGCAAAAAAGCAGGACTTGGTTCGCTTAGCAGATGCGGCGAAATGCGAGGTTTATGTGTGCTTCGAGGGGCCCCTGGGGGCCCATCTGAAGCCGGAAGTTAAGGAGAAGATATGGAAGGACGAATACGTGGAGATTTTCGCTCTCCTGCCATTGGAAAAGTTTAATCTCGATAGGGTTAGGCCGGAGGACCACAAGAAGGAGGACGAGGAGAAGAGGAGATATAGGCTCATTCCGCGGACGTTTGCGAATTGGCTGCAGGCGTTCGCCATATTGGCGAGCGTGATAGGGGAAAAGAACCCGGAGCACTGTTCGGCCCTTTTCTGCTACCTGAACGCCATGGGAGAGGCATATCGAGTCTACGGGGGAACGTCTTGGTTGCGTTACGACGAACAATTTCGTCAGCGGAGGGCTATTCGCCCGTCTTTAAGATGGGATCATAAGGACATCAGCTTGTGGATGCGCCTTATGACCTCAGCGCGGTCGCCCAGCCAGTTTTTTCAGGGTGGGGCCGGTGGGTCCGCTGCCTCCGGACAATCGGCCACAAGGAAAAAAGGGGTGTGCTGGCAGTACAACGAGGGCTCCTGCAAGTTCGGAGGGTCATGCAAGTACAAGCATGAGTGCTCCGGCTGTGGTGGGGGGGGGGAAATCCCTTGTCCCGCTGTTTTAAGCAAGGAAAAGGCAGGCCCAGTGATGCTGTGGGAAAAGGGGACCACGCCGGTGAGGGTGGGAAGGATGTTGCCTTTCCTCGCTAGATATCCGGATCGGGAGGCGGCGCAATTGCTGGCACAGGGGTTTGCGGAGGGGTTTCGGATTCCGGCGCAGTTGGGTGTAGCGCCCCCCCTTGGCCCGCAATCTGCGGTCGGCTTTGCAACACGCGGAGGTGGTGTCGGAAAAATTGCGAAAGGAAGTGTCGTTGGGGCGCATGGGGGGGCCCCTTTTCGGTTGCGCCTATTCCGAATTTGGTGGTCTCGCCTTTGGGTGTGGTGCCCAAGAAAGAGCCCAACAAATTCAGGCTGATTCATCATCTGTTGTATCCAAAAGGTGGGTCGGTGAACGACGCCATTGATCCTGCCATTTGTGCGATGTCTTATACGTCGTTTGATGCAGCGGTTTTTTGGGTTCGGAAATATGGCAGAGGGGCGCTGATGGCGAAGACTGATATTGAATCGGCTTTCCGCTTGCTTCCCGTACATCCTGATGGCTTCCGCCTGCTGGGCTGTAAGTGGCAGGAGGAATTTTATGTAGATCGGTGCTTGCCTATGGGCTGCTTTGTCTCGTGCGCGCTGTTCGAGAAATTCAGTTCCTTTCTGGAATGGGTTGTGCGGGACGTCGCGGGACTGAATTCAGTAATACACTACCTGGACGACTTCCTCTGCGTGGGCCCGCCTGCTTCCGAAGTTTGCACGGTGTTGTTGGCTACGTTGGAACATGTTGCCGAGAAGTTTGGAGTTCCTTTGGCGCCGGACAAGACGGAGGGTCCGCGCACGGTGTTTGAGTTTCCTGGGTATTGTTTTGGATTCGGAGAGGATGGAATGTAGGCTGCCGGAGGACAAACTGAAGGCGCTGCAGGATGACATTCGTGGGATTCTAGGGCTGCGCAAGGTTCAGCTTAGGCCTTGCAATCATTGTTGGGTAAGTTGAACTTCGCGTGTCGCATACTGCCTATGGGGAGGGTGTTTTGCCGACGGCTGTCGGCCAGCACCGCGGGGGCTACTTCGCCCAAGCACTATGTGCGTCTGGTGAAAGCACATAGGGAGGATCTGGTGCCTTGGCACGCGTTCCTGGCTAACTTCAACGGCAGGGCGCTGTGGATGTCGGGCCCGGTCAGCAACTTTGACCTGGAGCTTTACACGGACGCTGCAGGGGCGGCGGGTTTTGGGGCCTTTTTCCAAGGAAAGTGGAGCGCGGGGCCATGGCCAGAGTCGTGGAAGGCGGCGGGCCTGGTCAAGAACATGTTGCTGCTGGAACTCTTTCCGGTGGTGCTGGCGGTGGAATTGTGGGGCGAGGAGTTTCGGAATCTGAAAGTGCGTTTCCATGGGGACAACCTGGGGGTGGTTCAAGTGCTCAACCGGGTGTCTGCGGCATCTCCTCTGGTGGTCAGGTTGCTCAGGCACCTGGTTCTGCGCTGTTTACAGTTAAACGTTTTTCTGTACGCTGTACATCTTCCGGGGGTGGAGAACGTTATCGCTGATGCTTTGTCTTGCTTCCAGTGGGACAGATTTCGGGAGTTGGCACCGGGGGCGGAGGAACGCGGGGTCCCTTGCCCGGAATGGCTGTGGAAGATTGCTTTGGAGGAATAGCCGGTTGGATCAGGCGGTCGGTGAGCGAGACTACGTGGTCAGCGTATAGTAAAGTGTGGGCGGAGTGGGCCGCCCTCGTGGAGCAGGTTGCTGGGAGTCGGGAGGATCGGGACTTACGTTTTATGGTGGTTTATTTTGTTTCCAGGAATTTGGAATTGGGGGTTTCCGTGTCAGGGCTTAATAAAAAGTTGGCTGGGTTGGCATTTTGGTTCAAGTTGCGGGGTTTACCTGACTGGACTAAGGATTTTTGGGTGCGGCAGGCCATGAAGGGTTATAGGCGCGCACATCCTAGCAGGGATGCTAGGCGCCCGGTTTAGTTTACGCTGTTAGGGGAGTTGCTGATGCAGCTTTCTGGGATTTGTTCTTCGAGCTATGAGGTGGCCTTGTTTAGGGCGGCTTTTGCTTTGGCGTTTTTTGGGGCTTTTCGGGTTAGCGAGTTGGTGAGCCCGTCCCAGCGGCAACAAGGGGGTCTGGGGTTGGATGAGGTGGTGTGTGAGAGTGACCGGCTGTCCATTCTGGTGAGCCGGTCGAAAACGGATCAGCAGGGCAAGGGTAAGATGGTGCAAGTGTTTGCGCTTCCCGGTTCGCCCTTGTGCCCTATTGGGTTAGTGCGCAGTTTTTTGAGTGTGCGTCCGGTTGTGGGTGGGTCCTTTTTGGTGCATCAGGATGGACGGTCGCTTTCGCGGTTTCAGTTTACGGCAATTTTTAAGCGATGCCTGGTTGCGTTGGGTTTGGGGGAGCAAAAATTCTCTTCGCATTCCTTCCGTATAGGGGCGGCAACAGAAGCGGTTAGGTGGGGTTTGAATGAAGCGGCGGTAAAGCGCATTGGGCGATGGGAATCTCGGCGGGTTCCTGTCTTACGTCCGCCCGCATTTATTGGTTTATCTTCAGGAGGGGACTGTTGGGGGGGTTGTGCTGTTTGGTGTTTTCTTATTGACGTTGGGCGTATGTCTTCTCTCTTTTTTCTTACAGGCGGACGGCAGGGGTTGGTGTGGATAGTTGGCCACTCGTATGTTTGTTGGGGGGCCAGACGGGGGGATGCCCACCCGGACGGTCGTCAACTCGGGTTTTCCAGGCAGGATGCAGTTATACCGTGGCTGGGTGTACCGGGCATGCTATGGGACAGGGCAGTGGTGGAAGTGCATAGAATTGCGCGCCTGGGCGGGCCTCCTGATGTGCTGGTGTTGCACGTTGGAGGCAACGACTTGGGTGTTACAACCATGCTGGATTTGGTGAAGGCCATTAAGCTTGATTTTTGGCAGCTCCGCCTTGCCTTCCCACGCATGCTCATTGTGTGGTCGGACATGGTGGGTCGTACGTCCTGGAGGTTCGCAAGGTCCGTCGACAAAATTAACAGGGCCAGAAAGAAGATCAATAAAGAGATTAGTGGTTTTGTGGTCAGGAATGGGGGGTTGGCGGTGAGGCACTTGGAGTTGGAGGTGGACACTTGGCGCTACCTTAGGAGAGATGGGGTGCACCTGAATGATGTAGGGACAGATTTATGGTCCCTGGGTATTCAGGATGGCATTCAGAGGGCATTGAGGGTGTGGCAGGGCGCGCAAGGGTAAGGTTTTGCCCTTGCGTGCGGTGGCATGGTGTTGGTCTGTGCGGATGAAGGATTTACCCCAGTGATCGAAGAGTGCGGGACCTATCGGTGGTATAGTACCCGTCGGTGGTGTACAGCTAACAGGGGTTTTAGCTGAAGTTGGTATTAGGTGCACTGCGGTCAGTGTTTGGCCTCTGAGCTAGTTTGTCAGCTTGAGGTCTATTAGAGTTGGGGACCGCAGTGCCGGAAGTTTTTTATGATGGTGGTTTGGTGGGTTTATCTTAGCACAGACCAACGGGAGGAGTTTAAGGGAGGAAGTGCCTTAATACTTGAGTTTAGATTTGTTAATTTATGTTATTTATGTTAATTATTTTGAATAATTTTATAATAAAGATAATTGGCTGCTACGGCCATGTTTTACTCCAGATTGGTGTGGTCTCAGTTTCTGGGGTGTTTAGAAGTTAAGGGGCGTAGCAGTGGTAAAGATTGGAAAGGGGAAGAAGTCACCTAGGTTATACACTGGTCATGCCGGAATTGTTCCGTCGGACCTTTGATGTTGAAAAGTCCGGTTGTGTGTACGCGGCATAATACTCATACCCTGTCAGGAGAATATAAACAGGTGATGGTTCAATAACAGTGGCAGGTTTTATGGTGCTGCTGATTGTATAGAACACAGGACATTCCCAGGAACCTGGAAAGAAAAGAAATCTGCGCTACAGTGAAAAAACAAAGAGTTGTGTAATGCGGCAATTCAAAATATATACCAAAAAATACTATATATATATATATATATATATATATATATATATATATATATATATATATATATATATATATAATTAGAAAAAAGAGAAAAAGGAACTGCGCAATCCCTAATATTTGATATTAAGGTGTAAAATATCCCAACAGTGAAGGACAGGGGTGCTCAATGTTACATGAAATGTTGCATGAAATTTAACATGAACCCCAACATTAAAGCTAAATACATTAACAGCATATACTAATACAGTGCAATAAAAATATATGTGTAATAATACCAGTTAGTGTAAACAACCCTATTATCATAGATACTATAATCTCAATAGTTCTGGTACTCCAAGGAAAAACATACAAAAAAAGGCTAAAAAGGTTACATAAACGGTTGATATGGCAACATTATAAAGTCCTGGTGAATGGATTCGAAACCACCATGTGTCCACGGTGACTTGTCCAAATTCTAGACCAAGTGTAGACGTGAAACAAAAATAAAGTGCACCACCACCGTGTAGATAACAGTAGCTCCTTACCAGATGCCCCAGTAAGGAGTGCGTATCTTAAAGATCGGGTCGGAGTATACGTCAAACTCGGATCATCAAAGGACCGAAAACCTCGGGAGCCGGACTCAAATGTATTCCAACCAAGAGGAAAAAATGGTCCACCGTAAGAAGGAAAAAACACTCCAAATAGTGTAAAACCATTTATTATAAAATAAACATAAAAGAAGTGCACTTACAAGGGTAAATGAACACAGGGCATATCATCAATGGAAAAGCGTCGGCCGATCGCGAACTCCAAACGATATCCTATTCTGTTACAGTTTCTGATGAGGCAAAAAACGTGTCACGCCACCCAACGCGTCAGGGGTCGGAGCGACAGAAGTGACGCGCATCAGCGCCGTCACCCGTCCCTCTCCGGTGAACGAACGACCCGATCCCGCCCCATCCCATAGCGCGATTGGGTGAGCGCACTGCATCTCCGCCCACCACGGAAGTGCGGGCGCTCCACCTAGGCCAAGCCTCGCTCTCACTAGATAGGTGGAGCGATCGTACGTGCGTGCGCCCCACCGCAGCCAAGCCTCGTTTCAATTATGTGAGTGAAGCAGCGGCGGAGCGATCACACGCACGCGCGCCCACCAAAACCAAACCTCGTTACAACTATGTGAGTGGAGCAGCGATGAACGCACAAAACTCCTCCCTCAATAACGAAAAGAAAAGAAAAGAAAAAAAGGGGGAACATCAATCGGTCACCTAACTGGTACGGACCTGTCCCTGACTTTTAAAGGGACAGGACCTCTGGTGTCCATATGCTAGAACACCCAAAAACAAAACAAAGGGAGGAGGGGACTTGTTCCATTGCTAATATTAATAGTGGTCAAATTAGATACAGTCCCCAAAAAAGCATATAAATGTGAATCTAATATTCCATGTTAAATCTATATACATATTCCACCAAACTGTACACTTTACAATTTGAATACTGAACCCAGATGTGAGAAGCTCTCATACACCCACATAATGGGTGGAGTGTGCAAAGATTTAATCACATATAAAACACATAAAAAACACATGAACCCAAATAAAAAGAAAAGTTACATAAAATCTGATTAAAAATGAAATCTAAGAAAAAATTCCTCATTGCAATACACATTATGCGTTATTTATAAACGCATTCACATCGGTATCTATATTCATGCCGAAGGGTGCATAGGTTTTCAGCTTGTGTATCCAAGACATTTCTAACCGTGAGATCTCTCTCACCAAGGCCCCACCCCTCCAGTGCGGTTTGTACTTATCGATCCCCATGTACAGCGTGTTGGACGGATCTCTACCATGTTTCTCATCATAATGCCTTGATAGGGGGTGCTTGTCGAAACCCCGTTTGATGTTGGCAATATGCTCATTCAATCTAACTTTTAGGGCTCTCTTAGTTCTCCCTACATATTGAAGTCCACAAGGACATTGAATGAGATATACAACTGCTTCCGAGGAGCAGGTAATGAATGGCTGAACTGTATATCTCCTCTGGGTACTGGTGGAAACAAAATCGAGAATTTTAGAATTTTTGTTTACATTGTGGGAACAAACTTGACAGTTTTTACACCTGTAAAACCCTTTAAGGTTCTGGAAAAAGCATCTGTTTTTTTCAGGAGGGTCCTGCACACTGGGGGCAATCTTACTGCCTAAAGTGGAGGCCCCTTTGAAGATAACCCTAGGGACTTCAGGTAAGACAGTTCCCAGAATTTGATCACCGGTCAGGATATGCCAGTGTCTGCGGATCAGTTGTTTGACCTTCTGATGTTGCATTGAGAAGGTAGTGACGAAGGGAAGAATCATCTGATGCTTATCTTTATTGTCCTCCCTTTCCATTAACAAACATGATCTCTCTCGATTCCGTGCTTTAAGATACGCCTCAGTTAATAGGTCCACTGCATAACCCTTATCACGGAACCGTTGAGACAAGATTCTGGCCTGTTCGTCGAACATGGAAATGTCCGTACAGTTTCTCCTTAGGTGTAAATATTGCCCCAAAGGGACCGATTTTAACCAGGAATCCTGATGGCAACTTCCTAAAGGGATATAGGAATTCCTGTCCGTGGGCTTGAAAAAGGTGGAGATGATGAAATTATCTCTATCCACCCTGATATTTAAATCTAAGAAGTTCACCCCTTCCTGGCTGGCTTCATAGTTGAATTTGATGCCTCTGGTATTATTATTCAACTCTTCCATATAACCACGGAGATCATGCTCATCGCCGTCCCATAGGAGGAGGACGTCGTCGATATATCGTGCCCAAAGCACTATCTCCGACCTTCTGGGAGCATCGACCACGTCCTCCTCCCACTTGGCCATGAACAGATTAGCCAGACTGGGGGCATACTTAGCCCCCATGGCAACACCTTTGTCCTGACGGAAAAACTGGTTATCGAACCAGAAGTAATTGTGCCTTGCAGCAAATTCTAAAAGCTCCAAAATAAAATCAATCTGAGTCTGAGTCAGAATAGAATCTCGTTCCAAATAATATCTGACGGCTTCAAAACCTAGGTCATGAGGGATAATAGTGTATAGCGATGTGACATCAGCCGTCACAAGCCACAAGCCCTGTTTTGGTTTAATAGTGCCCAACATATTGAGAATTTGCTTAGTATCCCTCACATATGATGGGATTTTTCGCACAAGGAGTTGGAGAAAATAATCGCTATACTTGCCCACCCTGGACGTCCCCGAGTCAATACCACTGACTATTGGGCGTCCAGGGGGGCAAGTAGTACTCTTGTGCAGTTTGGGGAGATAGTAAATGACTGGTGTCCTCGGGGCTATGGGTACTAGGAAAAGCTTCTCTTTTTCCGTGAGGATCCCCTTGCGGAAGCCCTCATCGACTATTCCAATTAGTACTTTTTTTATATTTGATCACTGGATCCCTGTTAAGTATGGTATAGGTCTCCCTATCATCAGTGATCCGATGTAATTCTTTCAAATAGTCACTTCTATCGAGGACGGCAATCCCTCCCCCTTTATCCGCAGGTCTAATAACAAGGGACTTATTATTACAAAGGCTATCCAAACCCTTTTGTAAATCGCCCCGTAATTTAAATTTCCTCACCTCCATCTTTTCAAGATCTTTTAACACCATGTCCTTAAAAACTTTGATGTTAGGTGCCAATGTCCCAGGGGGATTGAAGAGTGAAGCATTGGCAAGGCCAGAGTGTTGAAAAGTTGGACTAGGTCCATTCATCTCTCGAATTGGGTTACCCAACATATACCTTTTGATGTTGAGTCTGCGTACAAACTTGTGCACGTCCATGTAGGTCTGAAACTTGCTAATACTCCTAGGTGGAGCAAATTTCAGACCTTTGTCCAGAAGTCGTTTTTCGGAATCAGAAAGTACTTGCATGCTGAGATTAAAGATGCCCTCACCTAGGGCCTTTTTCGCTTTGATTGATTGTGCGCACCTCCCCCCTCTGACTCCCCTCTTGGTCCTATAGGCCTTTTCAGACCTCTGTTGTCCCTGGGAAAATCCCACCTACGGTTATTCCTGGGGTCATGATTAAATTGGGGGGGGGTGTGGATCCTATACCATAATTCGCCTCACGAGGCCTGTTTGGATAGGGTACTTGTTGAAAATTGTCCTCATTCAATCTCCCTCTATTGGGGGCTTCAAAATCGGACAATGGAAAAAACCGATTCTGAGTCGGGACTTCGTAGGACTGGTTTCTTCCATTGGAATAGACCGATCTCTCCTGGTCAAAACCCTGGATGGAACCCCAAGTTCCATAATTACCTGGTCCCTGACTCGGAGTGGGTCTCTGATTATTATTCTGATAGGAACCCTTATAGTTCTTATTCTTATTTTTATTTTTTTTGGCATTATTGGGTCCCCTCCCCAAAGGTCCTCCCCAGGGGTCTTGGGGATGGCCATAGGGGAGTACCCCCTGGTGGTTGCTGTAAAAATCTACCAGAGTTAGTTTGATTGTTTGGCATATCACCTAGTCCCTGCAACCAATCTGTGGGGTAATGAACTATATTCCCCCTTAAGGCATCATCAGAGGAGCCCCTCTGGATGTTATTAGGGACATTTTGGGGGGAAGTGTCCATCTGTTCCTTCTCCATGGCCAGTTTTTTCTGCCACAGAAAAACCATGCCAGAATGGTAATCCTCCTTGTCCCTAATATACTTTTTCTTCTTTTTTAATTTCTGATCTTTATCCTCTTTCTCAAGAGTCTTGAGGAGGTTCTTAGAATATTCCTTATATTCTTCGCTTGTACTTAAAGGTAGTAATGATTCCTTGATAGATTTGATTTCCTCATCCAGACGGGCTAATTTCTCGCTCTTTCTCTGGGCCAGAAATCGCAATAAACAAAGCCCTGAATCATTAAAAAATTTAGACCAACCCTCCAAGTTGGGTTCCTCCCTATGTGGGCTCAATTCCCACCTAAGGCTCCTAGGGACCATATTTTCTCTGAGATATGTCTCAAAAAAGGCTATGTCCCATTGAGCATGAATCTCAGAGGTAGTGAGATTTTTTAGTCTAGTAAACAGACCTTTGATGTCCGTGCCCACAGATCCAGGTGAGGAATCGAAAACTCCAATGGTGTCTATCACCCTATTGGTTCTAAATTCAAAAATGTCCATGATGCAGGACTGAACCTGATTACTGAAGCAGCAGAAATTATTTTTGGGAAGCAAACTAGAAAAAAGAAAGAAAAGAAATCTGCGCTACAGTGAAAAAACAAAGAGTTGTGTAATGCGGCAATTCAAAATATATACCAAAAAATACTATATATATATATATATATATATAAATTAGAAAAAAGAGCAAAAGGAACTACGCAATCCCTAATATTTGATATTAAGGTGTAAAATATCCCAACAGTGAAGGACAGGGGTGCTCAATGTTACATGAAATGTTGCATGAAATTTAACATGAACCCCAACATTAAAGCTAAATACATTAACAGCATATACTAATACAGTGCAATAAAAATATATGTGTAATAACACCAGTTAGTGTAAACAACCCTATTATCATAGATACTATAATCTCAATAGTTCTGGTACTCCAAGGAAAAACATACAAAAAAAGGCTAAAAAGGTTACATAAACGGTTGATATGGCAACATTATAAAGTCCTGGTGAATGGATTCGAAACCACCATGTGTCCACGGTGACTTGTCCAAATTCTAGACCAAGTGTAGACGTGAAACAAAAATAAAGTGCACCACCACCGTGTAGATAACAGTAGCTCCTTACCAGATGCCCCAGTAAGGAGTGCGTATCTTAAAGATCGGGTCGGAGTATATGTCAAACTCGGATCATAAAAGGACCGAAAACCTCGGGAGCCGGACTCAAATGTATTCCAACCAAGAGGAAAAAATGGTCCACCGTAAGAAGGAAAAAACACTCCAAATAGTGTAAAACCATTTATTATAAAATAAACATAAAAGAAGTGCACTTACAAGGGTAAATGAACACAGGGCATATCATCAATGGAAAAGCGTCGGCCGATCGCGAACTCCAAACGATATCCTATTCTGTTACAGTTTCTGATGAGGCAAAAAGCGTGTCACGCCACCCAACGCGTTTCGTGAAAAGATCACGTCGTCCTGGGGTGTGGGTGACACGCCAAAATGCCCCAGATTTATAGTGGATTATGGCCCGAGTCACCTCCTCCATTGGACCACTCAGCCGCACTTCCGGGTGTAGGCCGGAAGTGACGCATGTAGGTCATTCATTACATTAAAAATTGCCCTAATATACCACGAAATAGGGAACGAAAAATATAATAAAAACGGGAATCACATACTCGTGGTGAAACCAATAACATAGAAATCCGAAGGGTGCAAATATACTGAAAAACGGGGCAACTAAGCTCCGTTATTCACGAGGCGAAAACCAAGCCTCCATATCAGCGCCAATGAGGTGCGGGGTCAGGGGTCGGAGCGACGGAAGTGACGCGCATCAGCGCCGTCACCCGTCCCTCTCCGGTGAACGAACGACCTGATCCCGCCCCATCCCATAGCGCGATTGGGTGAGCGCACTGCATCTCCGCCCACCACGGAAGTGCGGGCGCTCCACCTAGGCCAAGCCTCGCTCTCACTAGATAGGTGGAGCGATCGTACGTGCGTGCGCCCCACCGCAGCCAAGCCTCATTTCAATTATGTGAGTGAAGCAGTGGCGGAGCGATCACACGCACGCGCGCCCACCAAAACCAAACCTCGTTACAACTATGTGAGTGGAGCAGCGATGAACGCACAAAACTCCTCCCTCAATAACGAAAAGAAAAGAAAAGAAAAAAAGGGGGAACATCAATCGGCCACCTAACTGGTACGGACCTGTCCCTGACTTTTAAAGGGACAGGACCTCTGGTGTCCATATGCTAGAACACCCAAAAACAAAACAAAGGGAGGAGGGGACTTGTTCCATTGCTAATATTAATAGTGGTCAAATTAGATACAGTCCCCAAAAAAGCATATAAATGTGAATCTAATATTCCATGTTAAATCTATATACATATTCCACCAAACTGTACACTTTACAATTTGAATACTGAACCCAGATGTGAGAAGCTCTCATACACCCACATAATGGGTGGAGTGTGCAAAGATTTAATCACATATAAAACACATAAAAACAACATCAAACGGGGTGCTTGTCGAAACCCCGTTTGATGTTGGCAATATGCTCATTCATAAACAAAAATTCTAAAATTCTCGATTTTTGTTTCCACCAGTACCCAGAGGAGATATACAGTTGAGCCATTCATTACCTGCTCCTCGGAAGCAGTTGTATATCTCATTCAATGTCCTTGTGGACTTCAATATGTAGGGAGAACTAAGAGAGCCCTAAAAGTTAGATTGAATGAGCATATTGCCAACATCAAACGGGGTTTCGACAAGCACCCCCTATCAAGGCATTATGATGAGAAACATGGTAGAGATCCGTCCAACACGCTGTACATGGGGATCGATAAGTACAAACCGCACTGGAGGGGTGGGGCCTTGGTGAGAGAGATCTCACGGTTAGAAATGTCTTGGATACACAAGCTGAAAACCTATGCACCCTTCGGCATGAATATAGATACCGATGTGAATGCGTTTAAAAATTAAAAATGAAATCTAAGAAAAAATTCCTCATTGCAATACACATTATGCGTTATTTATAATCAGATTTTATGTAACTTTTCTTTTTATTTAGGTTCATGTGTTTTTTATGTGTTTTATATGTGATTAAATCTTTGCACACTCCACCCATTATGTGGGTGTATGAGAGCTTCTCACATCTGGGTTCAGTATTCAAATTGTAAAGTGTACAGTTTGGTGGAATATGTATATAGATTTAACATGGAATATTAGATTCACATTTATATGCTTTTTTGGGGACTGTATCTAATTTGACCACTATTAATATTAGCAATGGAACAAGTCCCCTCCTCCCTTTGTTTTGTTTTTGGGTGTTCTAGCATATGGACACCAGAGGTCCTGTCCCTTTAAAAGTCAGGGACAGGTCCGTACCAGTTAGGTGGCCGATTGATGTTCCCCCTTTTTTTCTTTTCTTTTCGTTATTGAGGGAGGAGTTTTGTGCGTTCATCGCTGCTCCACTCACATAGTTGTAACGAGGTTTGGTTTTGGTGGGCGCGCGTGCGTGTGATCGCTCCGCCGCTGCTTCACTCACATAATTGAAACGAGGCTTGGCTGCGGTGGGGCGCACGCACGTACGATCGCTCCTCCTATCTAGTGAGAGCGAGGCTTGGCCTAGGTGGAGCGCCCGCACTTCCGTGGTGGGCGGAGATGCAGTGCGCTCACCCAATCGCGCTATGGGATGGGGCGGGATCGGGTCGTTCGTTCACCGGAGAGGGACGGGTGACGGCGCTGATGCGCGTCACTTCCGTCGCTCCGACCCCTGACCCCGCACCTCATTGGCGCTGATATGGAGGCTTGGTTTTCGCCTCGTGAATAACGGAGCTTAGTTGCCCCGTTTTTCAGTATATTTGCACCCTTCGGATTTCTATGTTATTGGTTTCACCACGAGTATGTGATTCCCGTTTTTTATTATATTTTTCGTTCCCTATTTCGTGGTATATTAGGGCAATTTTTAATGTAATGAATGACCTACATGCGTCACTTCCGGCCTACACCCGGAAGTGCGGCTGAGTGGTCCAATGGAGGAGGTGACTCGGGCCATAATCCACTATAAATCTGGGGCATTTTGGCATGTCACCCACACCCCAGGACGACGTGATCTTTTCACGAAACGCGTTGGGTGGCGTGACACGCTTTTTTGCCTCATCAGAAACTGTAACAGAATAGGATATCGTTTGGAGTTCGCGATCGGCCGACGCTTTTCCATTGATGATATGCCCTGTGTTCATTTACCCTTGTAAGTGCACTTCTTTTATGTTTATTTTATAATAAATGGTTTTACACTATTTGGAGTGTTTTTTCCTTCTTACGGTGGACCATTTTTTCCTCTTGGTTGGAATACATTTGAGTCCGGCTCCCGAGGTTTTCGGTCCTTTGATGATCCGAGTTTGACGTATACTCCGACCCGATCTTTAAGATACGCACTCCTTACTGGGGCATCTGGTAAGGAGCTACTGTTATCTACACGGTGGTGGTGCACTTTATTTTTGTTTCACGTCTACACTTGGTCTAGAATTTGGACAAGTCACCGTGGACACATGGTGGTTTCGAATCCATTCACCAGGACTTTATAATGTTGCCATATCAACCGTTTATGTAACCTTTTTAGCCTTTTTTTGTATGTTTTTCCTTGGAGTACCAGAACTATTGAGATTATAGTATCTATGATAATAGGGTTGTTTACACTAACTGGTGTTATTACACATATATTTTTATTGCACTGTATTAGTATATGCTGTTAATGTATTTAGCTTTAATGTTGGGGTTCATGTTAAATTTCATGCAACATTTCATGTAACATTGAGCACCCCTGTCCTTCACTGTTGGGATATTTTACACCTTAATATCAAATATTAGGGATTGCGCAGTTCCTTTTTCTCTTTTTTCTAATTCCCAGGAACCTATTGGTTTAAATAGAACATTCATTCTAGATCGACATCTACGTGTGCTGGGAAAGCCCACAAAATTGCATGCTTTCCCTATACACAGGGAAATGCAATGCACTTGAGTGGGGGTGCCACTAATTGTCAATGGCACCCCCCATGCATCTGCAAACACACATCCTAAACTGAATGGTGCTGCAGCAGAATGCATTTCTATGCAGCATGTTTTTAGAAATAAGCCGGGACTTCTTTTCCGTGTTTTTCACATGTAGGGGAGTGCATTGAAATGAATTGGCTGTCCTATGTGCAAGAGCATGCTGAGAGGCACCCACGCAAGAAATCGTGCCAACCAAGCCCATTCACACCACCCTGCATTTAGCTGTGATGTGTAGTGGATAGATGGGGCAATTTGCTTTGTGTTCCGGGTGTTCAGTTCACACCACTCAAGTGAAAACAAGTAGGATGTTCTTTATTACTATACTGTTTTTGGCGCACTACAACACTGTGTACGGCGGTGCATAAACAGGAATGATATGACAGTTTGTGACATTTCAAAAAGCTGCAAAATAAAAAAAAATAAAAAGTTGAATAGTATGATGCATTGTAATAAGCACATCACTCTGTTCCCTTCCCAGCGCACACCAGGGACCTCTTCTGATATGGGGGCATGTTGAAATTTTAGATAGCCAAGCTAAGCACAATATGAAGCATAAGCATAATATGAATACAGATTATTATCTTTTATTATATTTAGCACCTTTAAAAATGTAAAATGAGTTATATTATAAAAAATATAAAACCTATTAAGGTTTATAAGGTTTTATATTTCTTCTGAATGTGATACCACGTGTTTATCCTAAACCTCATCTGACTACTATGTTTATATGCAATGTCTTTTTTCCAAAGTCAAAACCATTGAAAAGGGACTGTATAGCCTAAGCACCGTCTTTAATTGATATGCAGACAATTAAAAATGAAAGGAAATTGATGTAAATAAACAAACAACTGAAATTCGAAGGCCTCATCCACACGAGACGCTGTTAAACGCGTATTCAGATGCAGTTGGACACTTTTTTCAATTGCCCCTGAACTCATTCAATGTTATCCTATGTGTCCATGCACACAGTCTAGTTTTTTGCCATTTTTATGCAGTTGCGTTCAGGCTAGGTTCACATTGCAGCGATGCGGAAATGGCACGAATCCGCGGCGGGTTCCCGCATCGCATACCTCCCGGCGGCAGTTCACACTGCCCTATGCGAACTGCTGGGAGTGTCAGTGAAACGTTAATGACACCCCCAGATCAGTTCGCATATCGCAGTGCGATCTGCAAACACGGACTGGAATCGGATCGCATGGTGTGAACACCCATACGATCCGATTCTGCTGCGGACCAAAAAAAGGGTCCTGTGCGAGTTTGGGCCATGTGCGATGCAAATTCAGCCATACTATCTGTATGGCTGAACTCGCATCGCACAGACATGGGATGTGATTTGCACTGCAGTGCGGTGCGAATCACATCCGTTCTCATAAACCGCTGCAGTGTGAACCCAGCCTTAACCTCGTTTTTCCAGAAGCAAAAAAATGGGTTCAGATGCAAAAATTTCCAAGTTTCAGACACAAAACGCGGCTAAACGCAGTTAAATGCGGCACCCGCGTTTAGCCGCGTTTGCGTTTATAAGCTTTTTTTAAAGGAACCCAATTTTTTGGACCTGAAAACTCAGAAATATGATCTGAGAATGACATTTTGAGACCCGACTTTGGGGGCCCATATCTTGGAGCCACTTATTGCCAAGAACCCCAAATCTGGTATGCAGACACTGTGGAACAAGCACTGCAACATATCCAAATTTGAGATTTCTATCACCCTGAGATAGGGGGCCCCAAATTCGGGTCACAAAATGTCATGCACTTTTCTACATCAGAAAATGACATTTTGTGACCCGACTTTGGGGGCCCATATCTTGGGGCCACTTATTGCCAAGAACCCCAAATTTGAGGTTCCTGTCACCAAGTGACCCCAAGATAGGGGGCCCCAAAGTCGGGGCGCAAATTGTCATGCACTTTTCTGCATCAGAGATACATGGCCTCAAAGTCAACTGTGACCATCTGCAGCAATGTAATTTGGTCATTCGGGTTGGGTGTTATGGTAAGTGGTTATCCGTTAAGGTTAGGGTTATTGTTTAGGATTAAGGGTTGGATTAGGGTTAGGGTTAGGGTTGTTTAGGGTTAGTGTAAGGGGTAGGGTTAATGTTAGGGGTTAGGGTTAGTGGTTAGTGTTAGGGCTATTGTTTAGGGTTAGGGGTAGGGTTAGTGGTTAGGGTTAGGATTCTGGATATTTTAATAAGGCATTAAAAAATATTATACTACCATATACAGCAGCAAAGAATTTAAATATATTAATCAATACATATTTCACAATAAAAATATATTAAAAAAATGGCCAAATAAATTTAAAACGATTATAAAAAATCTAATTAACATAGATTTGCTTTTAAATAAAACAATTTGAAACTAGAAAAAAATGAATAAAAAAATATATTAAGATTAAAAAAAAAAAAACTATTTTAATATTGTTTTATATTGAAAATAATGAAAACATTTTAAAAATTGCCACAAATTTTAGATATTTAAAAAAATTGGATAATTTGCTATAAATAGACATTATTTTTTTTTTAAAATAAAGGACAGAGAAAAAAATTCATCTGTACATCTATAGATAAATATGTTTTATAAATATATACACATACCTGATCGTTACCAACAGACGTTCCTCTGGTGACACACTGTTTCTCATATTGGTGTCCATGAATGTCAGACCAGGTCGTACTTTTTCTAAGAGCAGATCAAATGTGACAATGGACATCCGGCTAAAATTAAAAAAACTTGTCGGGGTAGGTACGCAGCTGCACATACATGTTTGTGAAATATCCCACGAACATTCGCTGTCCCATCAACTGATGGGTCCAATATCGACGAGCTCTGATTCTGGACCTCTCATGAAATTTGTGACGACGTTGCTGTCTCATCAAGAGCAACATCAGGAGCATTTCCTGACATATATTCAATATGGAATCCATTTCAAAATATATACCACAGAAAGAGAGGCAAATGTAGTGTAAAACTGCTCTCTATGCTACTGCTGCTCACGCTGATCAAAATAGCAGAAATAGTTAAAAAAACATGCTTTGAGAGCTTGGGGAGGGTCTACATGATGTTATCTTTATAAACGCTTATAAACGCAAACGCGGCTAAAAATGGCTAAGCGGCATGCAAACGTGGCAAAACGCGTGTTTTCACCTGCGTCTCATGTGCATGAGGCCTAACTCTTTAATGAAAAGGGGGGGCCAGGGAGAGGGCGGCACCGATGCAGATTCTCGCCAAGGGCGCTGGAGACCCTAGGTACGCCTCTGGTCTCTACCAGCTTTGCACATCTAGAGAGTGAAATCTTTGCCCATTTTTCTTTGCAAAATAGTTCAAGCTCTGTCAGATTGGATGGAAGGCGTCTTTAAAAAATATTTTTTACGTTTTGCCACAGATTCTCAATGGACTTTGACTGGGACATTCTAACACATGAATATGCTTTGATCTAAACGATTTCATTGTAGCTCTGGTTGTATGTTTAGGGTTGTTGTCCTGCTAGAAGGTGAACCTCCGCCCCAGTCTCAAGTCTTTTGTAGACTCCCATGCCCCATACACTCGATCAGAAATTCTTGCCATCCACGTTTTTTCTGACGGAATTTCTGATCGTGTGTATGGGGCATAACAGGTTTTCTTCTAATGCCCCGTACACACGATTGGACTTTCCAACAAAAAAAACATGAAATTTTGTTTGAAGGTTGTTGACTCCAACTTGTCTTGCATACACACGGTCATACAAATGTTGACCAACAATTACAAACGTAGTGACGTACAAGACGTACGGCGAGCCGATAAAAAGAAGTTCAATAGTCATGTGATATCTCCATTACGAACGCTAGTTTTACAAGACCGAGCGCATCCAGCTTGTACTTGATTTCGAGCATGCGTGAACTTTTGTACGACGGACAACAAAGTTTTGTTGGCAGAAAATTTGAGAACCTGCTAGCCAACATTTGGACTTTCAGCCAACAAGCTCACATCCAACATTTCCTGTCGGAAAGTCCGATTGTGTGTACACGGCATGAGATTGCCCTGTATTCAGCTCCATTCATCATCCCATCAACTCTGACCAGCTTCCTTGTCCCGCTGAAGAAAAGCATCCCACAACACAATGGTTTTTTCAGGGTGACGTGCAGTGTTAGTTTTCTGCCACACACTGCGTTTTGTTTTCAGGCCAAAAAGTTTAATTTTGGTCTCAAATGACCAGAGCACCTTCTTCCACATGTTTGCTGTGTCCCCCACATGGCTTTTCCGCAAACTGCAAATTGGACTTCCTATGGCTTTACTTCAATGTGGATTTTTTCTTGCCACTCTTCAAAGGCCAGATTTGTGGAGTGCATGTCTATAATAGTTGTCCTGTGGACAGATTCTTCCACCTGAGCTGTGGATCTCTGCAGCTCCTCCAGTGTTACCATAGGTCTCTTAGCTGCTTCTCTGATTAATGCTCTTATTGCTCGGCCTGTCAGTTTAGGTGCTCGGTCATGTCTTGGTAGGTTTGGAGTTGTGCCATACTCTTTCCATTTTCGGATGATGGATTGAACAGTGCTCTGTGAGATGTTCAAAACTTGGGATATTTTTTTTTTTATAACCTAACCCTGCTTTAAATGTCAATACAAATTTATCCCTGACATGTCTGGTGTATTATTTGGCCTTTATAATGCTGTTTGTTAACTAAGATTCTTTAACAAACCTCTGAGGGCTTCACAGAACAGCTGTATTTATACTGAGATTAAATTACACACAGGGGGATTCTATTTACAAATTAGGTGACTTCTGAAGGCAATTGGTTCCACTAGATTTTAGTGAAGGGTATCAGTGTAAAGGGGGCTGAATACAAATGCATGCCACACTTTTCAGATATTTAGTTGTAAATTCTTTGAAAACCATTTATAATTTTCCTTCCACGTCACAATTATGTGCCACTTTGTCTTGGTATATCATATAAAATCCCAATAAAATACATTTATGTTTTTGGTTGTAACATGACAAAATGTGGAAAATTTCAAGGGGTGTGAATACTTTTTCAAGGCACTGTAAGTGTGTTGTTTTTCTTTTTCTCTCTGTTGGTTGAACTGGATGGATTTGTGTCTTTTCTCAACCATAATGATGTAACTATGTAACAATGAAGGGCTATGAATTAAATTAATTCATTGTCTACAACTGTCATGTGATCAATATGGTTAGTCACATCGATCACATGGTACCGAGGTCGGCCCATACTTTTCAGGAAGCCAACATTTCTGTATTAAAAAACCTTTTTTTTCTGGGTCTTATGTAATATTCAAATTTTCTGAGATACTGAATTTTAGGTTTTCCCTAGCTGTAAGCCATAATCATCAAAATTAAAAGAAAGAAATGCTTTAATATATATCACTCTGTGTGTAATGCCCTGTACACTCGGTCGGAAATTCAGACGGAAAAGGTCTGATCGGATTATATTGTCGGAAAATCAGATCGTGTGTGGGCTCTATCGGACTTTTTCAGTCGGAAAATTCCGACGGAAAATTTTTTAGAGCAGGATCTAAAATTTTCCGACAAAAAAATCAGACCGGACTTTTTCCGATCGTTTGTAGAGAATTCTGCCGGACAAAGTGCCACACATGCTCAGATCAAATTGCAAGACCAAAGCTATTGGCTACTAGCCTCTACATAGTCCCGTCGTACACACCGAACGTCGCCACGTTCTGAACGATTGGATTTTCTGACAACTTTGTCCAACCTTGTGTATGCAACACCAGTTTCAGACAAAATCCTTCGGAAAAAATCTGACGGATTTTGTGGTCCGGAATGTCCGACCGTGTGTACAAGGCATTAAAGTCTATAGAAGTTTCACTTTTTGAATTGAATTGCTGAAATATATTAACTTTTTGATGATATTCTAATTTTATGAGATGCATTTGTATATTACAAATTTGTTTACAATTTCTGTAGGAATTTACCAAATATGATCATTCAGCACAAGTTAGGTGTATTATTTTAATTATATCTTGGTGATATTGAGAACCTTGACACACATTTGTTACACACTATTTCATTGTGGAATAAGAAGACTATTTACTTCTATATTTGTGCATAACAGTTTGCCCATGGAGGGCTGTGTTTACCTGCGTGGGGATGTACAGGTGTTCTGTGCAGGCAATCCCATTGCTGTCAATTGGGTCACAGCAGCTGGACAGACACAGCCGCTGCTCCCAAAAGGCCTTACAAGCAATGTATTGGGCGCTGTAATAGCACCATAAAATGTTAGTAGGATGTTTTTAATTTAGTAAATGGCTTTAAATGATAATACACTATATTGAGTACTCTTTTTTTTTTTTTTTTTTTTTTTTTTTTCTGAGATTATCGGTGAAACAGACAGGTAAAGTGAATTTAGAAGATGGATGGAGGTGTTTGCCACTGACTCTAAACTGACTTTTCCTGAAGCAAAAATAAATATAATTTATGCAAAGAAAAGCAATTAAATGAGGCTGAGACAAATACAAAGTCACTCTCAAAGTTTCATTCCCAGGTAACAAGGATAACTTGCCACAAACTTGTTGCAGTGTTGAATTGTAAGTCTGTTAACTTGCTGCACATTTTCACTGGCGAGTTGTACACTTGCAGGGCACTTGAAGCACAAGTTCTAGTTGGCGCTTTTCCAATTTGTAGCAAATTTCCGTGTCAATTTTCTAGCAATAGCCTCTCCCGTTTTTTCCCCCCTTTTTGATGTATGTAGTAATTGGTTTGCATGGGATGGTCTGCATATTGTCTGGCTTGGCCTTGAGCACCTGGGGTGTCCATACGAACGCCCACGGCATCTGATCCAGGGAACTCCCCTAGACAGTGCCCATTTCACCGTGCTGTTTGTGCGCTTCTTGTCTCTCCCCCCTTTTTGTTTGCCCGTGCTTTCTGCGTCTGACCATGGTCCTTGGAGTGAGTGCCCCCTCTGTCCGCCAGATGTCCTCTTGCAGGCTAGACATTAGGACCCAGCGGTAACTGGAAAAGCAGCGGATATGACGTAGTTCACGTATGCGTGGTGAAGTCATTTCATCCGCATCAGGTCTGGCTGGCCAGATGGGGGTATTTAAGGCCGCTTGTTCTGGCCATTTGACGCTGCTGGAACCACAAAGACACACAAGCCACTGCAGGATACCAGGTACTTGTATAATAATAGATTGCTCCTATACCCTTACATATTTGTATTGCATAGAGAATCTTAGTGCTTCTTTTTTGCTGTCTGTAATTTTTTTAAATTGTGAAGCATTCAATTGAATGCTTCATATCAGTGATTTTGCTTTTTTTCCTACTGCATATCTCTGAAGCCTTTTTTTTTCTGTTTGGCATTGGAGACACAAGTATCCTGCCTTGGAGAGTCTATGTCCCTGTTTGTTGAGCTTTCTTGCAAACTTTGTTTATAAGTTGACCACTTTTCATTTATTGTTTGGAGATTAATTCCCATTTTTGATATATAATCTGATAGCATTACCATCTATGTCATTTTTAACTGGTCCTTGAATGCTCACTATGGTCACCTGTAGTTCTTTATTTTCTGTGATGGCTGCAGACCCCCTTAATTATTATTGATCGCAGTACACATTGCCTTAAAAGACCAGTAAGGATATTCTTGGGCTGAATGTGCACATGTATGTTAATACTTATTCTTTTGAAAATTAACTTTCAATGTCTAAATAAATGTATGTTTTTTCTTATATAATTAGGACTTTTGTTTTATTTATATATATATATATATATATATATATATATATATATATATATATATATATATATTTATGGTTGGAGCCCTCTGCTGTAAGAGATATGAAAGAACACATAAACACGTCACAAGACTAACAACATAAAATAGACCTGAACTGTGCCCTTGGTCTGCTGTAAGGTAAGCCCTGGTGAGCTGGGCGGTGAGCCCTGCTCTGCTGGGCGATATGCCAAGAGAAGGCCGCAAAAGATTTGGTGTAGGGAGGTAATTATTAATTTATGTACAGCAAGACACTACGGGGCAAAGTTTCTGAAGGCTCAGGACATTTCC
The DNA here is from genome assembly GCF_037356315.1 of Lithobates pipiens. Taxonomy (NCBI): domain Eukaryota; kingdom Metazoa; phylum Chordata; class Amphibia; order Anura; family Ranidae; genus Lithobates; species Lithobates pipiens. Next base: position 124,657,113 of record NW_027507784.1, read on the forward strand.
ACTTGTGGATTGGAGATGTATCGAGTAAAGCAGGTGGATTCCCGCCTGCCCATCTTTGATCGCGTGGACTGGGACCCCGTTTCGTGAGGCTGCTGATGCTGCTCCAATGCAAAAGAATGTCCAAGAAAATGACCAAGGTCCTGGCCTAATGTGCTCAAAAGGAACCTGACGTGACTAATGAACTGGTTGCTGCCTGGGGTACTAATCGAGAACGGTAGTAATGGGCTGTCCTGCGAGGGATCAAACATATGGGCCAAAAATTGATCTAGGATGGACACGGGGTACCAGGCTTTGAGAGTTTGGAAAGGTTTTAGGTCAACCCCTGGACCGGACTATTGTGTTTTGGACACGCTGAGGAGCAAGATGAAGTCTGATGGCGTGTGAGGTGGTGTCTATGTAACACTTTACAACTGGGATGGTGACAGTATTCACTGGGGCGTAAGAAGCTGTAGAAAGCCAGGTAGATGGCTGCTTGAAGGACCAGGCTGAATTTAGCCAAAAGGGGAATGTGACAGGATGAAAGACATGTCTTGGAATATGGCGCTGGTGACGGGTAGCCGTTTGATACTGATTTGGGGTCATTGCCTGTGAATACCACACAACATGGTCTTGACCGTATGGGCGGCGAACAAGACGGTTTGTTAGGATCTCATAAGGGGATGAAATACTGGATGTCAGCTGAGTGGGATCTAAGGTATTGTGTGACAATGCCAACTGTGTGCGGTGGCATAATATGAAGACCGGGATGTGATGGAGAACTCTTGGTATTGCTCTGGGGTTTGAGGCTAGTAACCTGACATAGAACCTCTAGGCTGCCCGGTAGGCCTTCAGGGTGTTGTGAGATAGTGAAAGATTAATAAGGCAGGTAGCGTCGTGAAAGTGTTGTTTGAATCCGAGGTTAGCTACGACCAGTGTGGGATAAGAGACATGGTCGGGTCGGTTCCAGGTTCCTGCAAAAAATAACGAAGCAAAGTTAACGGGTAGTGCGTCGGCCAGATTATTGCATTTGTCTGGGATGTGGACGCATAGGACGTTAGATTGGTGCTGTGGGGATAGTGGCACCAGCCTGCACAGGAAGGCCACGATGGCCAGCTACTAGGACCTCCTTTATTGGTTTATTGGCTTGGTTGTCTGTGGCGAACGCCACTGTTTGTCCTGCCCAGTTGTTGCACCAGACTTGAGCTGCTGCGACAATGGGGTAGAGGTCGAACAAAGAGGAGGACTAACTGAACCCAGGAATCAAGAGGATTTCTGACGGCCATGGCCCTATAAACCCAATTTGACCAAAATTGAGGCGAGGACCTGTGGAGGCTGCGGTGACCATGACTACCTGCGATGAAGAGAGAGATGCTGAAGGAATACACATTGGCATGCTATTCCAATTTGTGAGAAATTCGACTCTCATGGGCAGATCTGCTATAGCTGGCACATCTTAATTTAAGGATTTAGTCAGGGTCTTTGCCTGGAAGAGAAACACTAAAAGATGGGAGGTAAAAGATCCCCTTGAGTCTGGCTGCTGCCTTGGCTGAAAATGAGCAGTGATAGTCAAAGGATGGGCACCCTGCGTACTTGTGACCTGCTGCGTGCAGATACGGGTCCAATTCTACCCTCCTGTTGGGGTTGTTCTGCCTAGCATGTCTCTGACTGTCCCCAAGGCCCGCACAAACTCTGTGACAGTGAGCTTGCGATTAAGTAAAGGGTCTCTGGTCTTTAGGATGACGGAGACATCTCCCTGCGAATATGATTTGTTCTAGGCCAAGTTGTGTACTGCTATGAGGAGGGATGCTAAGTTAACGTCGTTGTCATCCAAGATGTCCTCCTAGATGCCCTGCTAGGACAAGGTGTGCAGGGAAGATGATGGTGCATCTGTAAGTGAAGGTACGGGAATGACGGTGGTGACTGGAGCTGGTAGGGGCATGGCTGGGCGTACCTCCAGGGCTGTCACTCTGCTTGGACTTCAGGGACTGCTGCTGACAGTGTGGTTACCCAGGAGTGCAGCTGAGTAGTCGCAAAGAAGATAGACTGAAGTGGTGCCTGGAAGGGCTGCCACTGGTGGTGGAAACAGTAGCCTAAAGGCTTGGTTTCCTGGCTGCAGCAGGGTAGGATTTACTCCTGCGACACCGTTCTGTTATGAGTTTATATATATTTTTTTTTTTTATTGGTCCAAGCTCTTGTGAGACTAAACCGCCGCTTGCTGAGCCCGTAAAGGGTGATGGCAGGGCTGAGGCAAAGTCCTCACTGTCTGCCTGCGACATGGCGTCAACTAAAAGCAAGGGGGGGTATGTTTGAGGTAAGTTGCAAAGGTAGGAGCGGATAGTTGCGTTGGGTAGATAAGATGAAAGGCGGAAGGAAACAAGAAGAATAGGACAAGGAACGACAGCCATAGTGACAGTTGGTTTGCGCTCGAGCGCTGTTGGAGTGTGACTTTAGAAAACTCAAAAGAATGCGTAACAACCGAGGTGAGCCAGGAGGTGACTGGCTAGGTAACCGATAGCTCGGGTGTCAGTCTGTGCTCGGCACAGACTAATGAACCAGAGCGCCCCAGGGCGGACTGGGGTGGGTAGCTGAAGTCTGGTATACTAAGTAGGAATGTTGCGATCTGTAGTTAATTGACGTGGGTTCGGTCTACTAATGCTTGCACTGCCAGCAAGTATGGAGATTAGGCGACCTTGTCTGCGTATTGAAGGCTTGTGCTTCGAAAACAGAGTGAAGTGCACAGAAGTATGTGACAGTTGCTAACGCCTCAGGAGCAGGTCAAATTCTGTATGTGAAGTAAAAATATGTAGTGAAAGAGTGTTTAAGAGAAAGGGGGAATCCCATTGAACTACACACCTGACTTTATGCCCTAGTTGTGAAGTCGACTGGTTGGTGGTCGAGAACTGAGTTGACCGGGAGCCTGTAGTAAGGTGACATGAGAATTTCGTTTTGACGATGGGGATTGCAAAGAGCTGTTTGGGGCAAAGCTGGCCCCCTGGTGAAGATGCAAGCCCTCGACAATGTTTTTTTTTTTTTTTTTGGGAGATACTGTCCAAACCTGGTGCAGGGTGGACTAACTGGTGTTCTAACTGGCCTAAAAGGGGAAAGCGACAGAGAAAACGATGAGCAGCCGTGTTGCTACTGGAGACGATGAGTGGCAGTTTGAGCCATTCGCTGAAATGCTTGCAGCGATTGCAAGGAAGCGGCCTTATTTGAATTATAAATTGAATTATGAGGTGAGAATGAATGAATGAGGTGAACAGCTGTGTTGCTACTGGAGACGATGAGTGGCCGTATTAAGCTATTGCAGAGATGCTTGCAGCGATTTGCAAGAAAGCAGCTTTATTTGAATCTATAAATTTAATTATAAGTGTGTAGGAATGAGGAGAGCAGCCGTTTTGCTACTAGAGATGAGATTTGAAAGGTGAAAGCAATGTTTTGCGGATTTATAAGTGTGTAGGTATGAGGTGAACAGCAGTGTTGCTACTGGAAACGATTGGCAGTTTTGAGCCAAATGCAGAAAAGACTTGCAGCGATTGCAAGAACGCAGCTTTGTTGAAAGGCGAAAGAAAGGTTATAGAGGAAATGTGATTATGTAGGAATGACCGTGCGCAATACTGAGCAAATTGGTGGAGAGAATTGTGTACGATCATGTATGGATAGACTGAGAAGGTCAAATGTAAGTACTGCTGAATTCGTACAGTCGATGTGACTAGTTTGAACTGGGCTATAGCTATGGAATAGTCTGCGAAAGATTTGACTCATTTGAGTCGGTGATGCAACAGGATTCGGCTTGGTTGTTAGAGTTGCGTTTGGCAAGGACTGGAATCGTTGCGCCGACGCTGCGACTAAACTCGAATCCTCCGTAGATGCGACTGAGAGGCTCGTATATGGGATCCGACCGTATCGCTGAGGATATGGCTGGGTTCGGATTGATTGAATTGTGATGGTGGTTGAAGGGGCTGGTGATTGTCAATGATCCGAAACATAGAAGCGAAGTTGCGACTAGATTCGAAACGGCCGTAGATGCGAGGTGACTACAGGGCTCGTATGACAGATCTGCCCGTGTTGCAGATGATATGGCTGGGTTTGAATCGACTAAATGGTGATGGCGGTTGAAGGGGCTTGTGACTGCCAAGGATCCGAAACATAGAAGCGAAGTTGCGACTAGATTTCAAATCGGCCGTAGATATGAGGTGACTACGGGGCTCGTATAACAGATCTGACCGTATTGCCGATGATATGGCTGGGTTCGAATCAACTAAATGGTGATGACGGTTGAAGGGGCTTGTGATTGCCGAGGATCCGAAACATAGAAGCGAAGTTTCGACTAGATTTCGAATTGGCCGTAGATGCGAGGTGAGTAAGGGGCTTGAATGTCGGATTTGACCGCATCGACCGTGAAGTGATCGGCTCGAGTAAACCCGCGTTGGGTAGAAAGGATGAAATACATGAAAGATGACATAGACTTACGGTGGCGTAAGTGCGACTTTGCAAAACGAACATGATAAGGTAACTATTGGAGTTTAGAAGAGCGGTAACAACAAAGTCCTACCTGCGACAGCGAGTGTGTAGCGGTCCGAGCGTGGGACAATCAATGAAGATATACGACCGATCTCGAAGGTACAACTACGTGGACATGCAGTGAGTTGGCAGAGTCAGCCTCTGCAATGCATTTGACACGAATCAGCTCAAAAATTTATGAGATGAATCTGATATAAATTGGCAGTAAGGAGTATCTGATACGAATTGGTTGTAGAGTGTATGCCCTTCCTTACTGTGAAACCAAACACCTATCAACCACCCATCCCCCCAGGCTAGTCAAGTGCAGGTAAGACATCAGGTGGGTTTAATTACACCTCAATCAGCCACAGAAACCCATACAACAATACCTGTTTATCTCAAAAAAGGATGAGAACAGTGAATTTTATAACCAGTGAAGCCTATGGCGAGTGATAACGAGGAACAACTGATAGCGACTCGGCTGTGCCGAACAACGTCGGGACATGAGTGTCAACAACTCAGAGGTAGGTTTTGCAAAAGGGGTGCAGGATAGTAAGCATGATAAGCCGCAAGTTTGCACATGATATGAAAAGATTCGGATACTACTTATCTGCGACCATGAGCGGGAACCGCCGACGAAGACCACGAATGAAGAAGCCGAAGTGCACCTACGATTGGACACACAGATAGACGACCGTGAGGGAGCTGAGAAGAGTCAGCCCCTTGATGTGCAGTACCTTGCACTGGAACCGACACAGACCGTTGTGGGTGGTCTGATTATATACCCTCCGGGCTCCTCCCATAATTACGGGCCACCATACTGGCCCTCTTATTTATATATATATATATATATATATATATATATATATATATATATATATATATATATATATGTAGCACTGACCCCCCGAAGGAGCGGCTGGTTTTCTTGGGCTTACCGTTTACCTCCTCTGCATTATAGCTCGTTCTTGTCTAGGGGTTCCCGAGGCTGATGGCCCAATAACTGCAGAGACCGACACTTGAATTCCTTTTGGAATTTTTATTTGCTTAAAACGTTGAACAGTAACACAGTCTCTCAGTTGGGAATAGAGGGTATAGGTATGGAAGCCCAGGCACTTTGAAACTGCTGACACTTAATAAATGTCTCTCTCTCTCTCTAGGTAATCCAGGGAGTAGCCACTCGCAGCTGGATGTTTCCACCGTCGCATAAGTCCTGGTTTTAGGGACTTAGCAGCCGACACATGAATCAACTTAGCAATGTCTCTGCCACAGACTTGGTTGCAAACTTTTAGATAAACACAAAGTCTCTCACAGGAACTTAGTTGTAACAGAAGGGTAGGAATAGGAACTTTCTTGCGGTACCAGTATCTTGCAGCCGGTCCGGCGATACCGTAAGAAATGTGGATTCCATTGGTGTCCATAAAGCTCAACAACCAGACTCTTACCGAGCAGCCAGCCTCATGCGTGGCCCTCTTCTGAAGAGTCCTCCCCTGGTTGCATGACGAGTTGCTGGGACTCTCCAAAATCCGAGACGGCACCGGACCACTTTAGAATTACATTAGAACATTAGTACAGCCCAACCAAACTGATGCCAAACCCAAAATTTAGAGCAATTAGCCCCAAGACCCAACTATAGTCTTGGAAAAAATTTAATTTACAGACATAGCGGGTACTCTTCAGGACTGCCAGCGCTACATATATATATTGTGACAGAGCGAGGCTCTGTCCCTATGAAATTGGAGGAAAACGAGACGCAGACACAGAGTTTGCATATCTCCAGCCCTGTGTCCGGGTCTTGATGTTAACGAGCAGGGTGTGTGCCCAGCTGCATATAAGCCATATAAATGAAGGGCTGTTGGGGTAGGAGGGGGGGAGTGTGAGCAGCTTGCTGCTGGTTGAAGAGTGGTTTGCCCTGTGGGAGACTGTAGTCCGTGTAAGGGACTGGGAAAGGCTGACAACCTTGAGAGTCAGGAAGACTAAGGAAGCCGGTGAGTCCAGGGGGCTGGAAAGAGTTGACAAATCTGTTGGGAGCAAGCAGAGGAACTGTTGACAATTGAGAGCCAGGTGGCTTGGTATGTTCATTTGTGTGCTGAATGAATTTAAACCCCTGCGTGGGATTACTGGATGAACTAAATATTTTGTTTTCTTATAATAAACGTGGGCTACCAGGCCCTTAACCATAACACGCCTGCCTGATGTAGACTAAAACGCGCATCTACCAATTGAGCTTAATCACCCCAATATCACAAGTGGTGCTCGAATGCGGGCATGTAGATGGTGGAATCCGGGTCCTTGCTCCATGGTGAGTCGCATCAGTAACTACTGCTAGCTGTGTGTGGCAGCCAGGCGAACAGCATTGCGTATACGTTTATTTGATGGACTGTGTTGCATGCGGGTTGTGTACCTGTGAAGGAAGAATCAAACATCAGATTTTTTTTTTCTTTCTCTGCTGAGAACTGTTACAAGCTGCTGTGTGCAGGTGATTGCAAGGATGGGACGGTCAAAGCAAAAAAAGGAAGCAATCCTTGCTAAAGCCAGGGAGCGGCTATTGTGGCTAGAGGGTATTTCACCACATGCCCCAGCCACACCAGAGAATTTGTCTGAGTCTGACATCGCTGTGATCTGGGGTAAATTGATCATGTCACCCCGAGTTAAAGGAGAAGTGAAAGAGGATGTTGTTCCTGGCAGCCTGAGCCCAAAGGTGCCACAGCATGACGCAAGGAAGCCTCTGCGCTGCATTAGTTGTAGTGAGTGGGGACATGCTGTTGCCCATTGCCCCTTGTCACAGGAATGTTTGTGGAATAACCAAGCTGGATGGGAGGTTGATGAATTCTGGAGCTCAACTGCTAATGATTGTGATCAGCTGTGTCCTCAGAAGTGGTATCCAATGGCAACGAGTGAGAGCCAGTCATGGAGGAGATGCCAAGAAGTCAGCTCAGCATGGCCTGAGAAGATGTCTCCACCTTGTAGGACCAGTAAAAAGGGGCCAGTGACATGTGAGACAGTGAATGAATGGTTCAAGCGGAATCGCAAAGAGTCGGGTGCACTGCAAGGGGCTGAGATCTTGGCCTCTGACTATGTGCAACCCATGCTGCCTACAGAGGAGGTGGGAGACTTCCTTGTAAGATTTGAAAAAGTTGCTGTAAAGCGAAAATGGCCTAGGGACCGGTGGCCAAAACTGCTGCAAACCTTATTGCGGATAGAGTTCCGGTCGGTTTACCATTTGATGGATGGGGACCAGGATGACTATCGCAAGTTTAAAGAGGAAATCCTTCTTAGAGGAGAGTTCCATCGGATCATGGGCCGCCAGCAATGCTCCAGGATGGGAGAAGTGTCGCCGGAAGTCCTAGGAATTGGAAATCCAGAGAAACGTAAGGTTTTCTGTCATGGCCGCTTAGGCAAAGGGGTCAGTCCCGAAAGGAGAGTACATCAGCTTGAATCCTGCATGAGTTATAGCCAACCAGCTTTGGAGCGCAAGTCTGCAGTTACCCCTAGCAACAAGGATCTTGTGTTACCTACAGGGGGCGTCAGTGGGTCCAGAAAGGCTGCAGTTTTGCTCCATGGCCACATGGGGGAGTCAGCCTATGGAGACACCACACCAGTGAGACAACGCACTCAAGTGAAGGCTATGACATCAGCTGCAGGAACTGGTAAGACTGTTTCAGTTTATGATGCTGAATCCTTTGAAGTGGGAGTATGTCCAGTGGGGAGATCCGCAGTACAAATGGACATAGACTTTCTGCATTGTGCTACCCAGAGCAGTGGGGAGGCGCAGCGTAAAGCCCAACTAGACGCAGGGCTAAAGACTGAAAAGGACATGGGGACTCTGCATATGCCTGCTATGATCCAGCAGATGGCTGGGAAAATTGAGCTAGGGGTGACCAAAACAGTGCTGGTACCATGTTCCCTAGTGACAGCTGCTGCAGGGTTGCCCAGGGAAACTTCCAAGGAGCTTGCAGTGTTGGAGCAGAGAGTTTCCCAGGTCAGCTATGGAGCTGCCCAAATAGGCAAAAGTGCCCCTTTACAGAGAGCAGGTGCTGTGAAGAGTCGCTCAGAGGTTATGGTGGCTCATAAACAAACCACAAAAACAGCAGTTGTGTCTACATGTAATGAGAATGCTAATGATCGTACTAACAAAAGTGATACTATTGCTAAACGTGATGAGTGTAATGACATTGAAACATGTATTTCTTGTAATGTCATATCTGAGAGTGAGGTTGGTAATGTGTTCACTACCAGTGATGAGAGTAGGAGATCTCCCATGACAGGCAGAGGCACAGGATTGTCCATGGAAGTCTCATGGGGTCTCCATGTGTTGGAGTCAGAGGCTGCCCAGGATGGCTCTGGTGCTATGCTGGTGGAACAAGGGGGGACTAATTCACACAGTGAGAGCGTGTGGGCGCAGCCCCACAACCCTACATGTAGCCCAGTGGGCAAGGGGTTAATTCAGCCTGCAAAAGTTGAGTGTACAAAGCTGAATGTGTCTGTGATGCCACCAGAAAAAGGTGTTCAAAATGGTGTGCTGCACCAAGCTTTAGGTGATGAAGCATCACCCCAATGCAACGTTGATAAAAGTATGGTGTTACAAAATGATGTATATAGAAGTGAGGAATGTGCAGTTAAAGCTAATGAATCCCAGGTTTCTGTGCGGCTTTCTACAGCAGGTGATGCAACGCTGTGGAACACCCATGGTGGAACCACAATGGACTGGGACAGCTGGGCCAAACAATTGCTAGCCATGCTGAGTAAGGCTAACTTAAGTAACAAGGGTGTGGACACAACTGCTATGCCAGACAGGGGGATCGCAGAGCCGCTGGTGGTTGAGGGCGTCCTGGTCCCTGCAAAGGTTGCTGCCCTCCCCTCTGAAGAAACAGTTCAGGGCACTGGCATCGCAGATGTGTTGTCCATAGCTCCACAGCTAAATGATATTGAGTATCAAAGTGATAGTGTGACTTATAATGACCTGCAGAGGCTCACCAACACTGGTGCAGAAGGGATAAGTGTGAGACATGTGTCTGACAGCTCTCCAGGGGAACAACAGGCCGTGATGAGTACCTCCAAGGAGGATGAGGTCTCTTCAAATGTCTCACCCTCTCAACCTGCAGTCGCTGAGCCCCTCCATGTCTTGGACAGGGTAGAAGACCCTAGAAAGTTCTGGTGTTTAGACATGGGATGTTTAGAGATGACAGAAACTTTACTAGAAATGCTAGAGTTGGTAAAGATGAACTTACTGTATACTTGGGTATCTCCGCCGCAGTTGGACCAGGTGGTGCTGCGTAGCACCAATGGGTGGAGCCAAGTGGTACAGGCAGTGCTGGGAAACCATGACCAACAGTGGAATTGGCGGGACCAATGGTTACCCATTTGGCACAGGATCTCCAGATTCTCTGTGAGCGTACTTCTAGTTATTGATTGGTATGGAAGGCACGCGAGAGAGCTGCTTGAGATATCAGAGGTCTCTCCGTCTGATGCGATGACTAGAAACATCTCTGCTGGTGTGGTCCGAGGTACGGCGGAGCAGTGGTCAGTAGAGGGCGCAGATACTGCCTTACTCGCTAGGCCTCATGAGAAGGAAGGGCCCAGAATGGACTCAGCAGTAGCAGAGATGCTTTCTGTCACTGGCCCAGAGGTACAAGTTAAGGTGCTCGGAGACACTGTGGAAGAAAGTGTTAATATTGGTTGCCATAACAATGTAATGTGTACACCTGGAAAAAATGGTTTATGCTTAGGTCAGGGTAGTTTGTTAGAACAGGTACCCATGGAGTGTTGGACAACGGGTGAGGTGGAGCTGTGCTATGGTCCCGTCGGATGTAGTCCCTCCTCAGGTCTTCTTCTAACAAACACTGAGTTGGAAAGCACTGATGATATGGAAAGCTGTGATCTGTTAAGAGTTCGTTCTGTAAACAATGATTTGGTTGCAGTGGGTACCAAGAGAAACTGTTTTAAACCTGAAATACCGATGGTGAAGGGTAAAATGGGTATTTGTAAGGTGAAAGGAGGGCCCAAGGAAGGCAGAGTTCCCCCAAGAAAAGTGAATAAGCCCAGGGACCCCAAAAGAAGAGGAAGGCTGAGTATAGGAAAATATAGGAACCTGTTAAGATCCAGGGGGGAATGTTCCTGAAAGCGCACCCGGAAAAAGGGTTGGGCCTACGTGGTTGACAGCCAGCACAGAGGTGTCCCAACCATCATGATGGGTGCTGGTGTTCCTCCCTCCGGATCGAAACAAAGGGGGGGGGATATGTGACAGAGCGAGGCTCTGTCCCTATGAAATTGGAGGAAAACGAGACGCAGACACAGAGTTTGCATATCTCCAGCCCTGTGTCCGGGTCTTGATGTTAACGAGCAGGGTGTGTGCCCAGCTGCATATAAGCCATATAAATGAAGGGCTGTTGGGGTAGGAGGGGGGAGTGTGAGCAGCTTGCTGCTGGTTGAAGAGTGGTTTGCCCTGTGGGAGACTGTAGTCCGTGTAAGGGACTGGGAAAGGCTGACAACCTTGAGAGTCAGGAAGACTAAGGAAGCCGGTGAGTCCAGGGGGCTGGAAAGAGTTGACAAATCTGTTGGGAGCAAGCAGAGGAACTGTTGACAATTGAGAGCCAGGTGGCTTGGTATGTTCATTTGTGTGCTGAATGAATTTAAACCCCTGCGTGGGATTACTGGATGAACTAAATATTTTGTTTTCTTATAATAAACGTGGGCTACCAGGCCCTTAACCATAACACGCCTGCCTGATGTAGACTAAAACGCGCATCTACCAATTGAGCTTAATCACCCCAATATCACAATATATATATATATATATACACATATATACATACATACATACATACAGTGCCTTGCGAAAGTATTCGGCCCCCTTGAACTTTTCAATCTTTTGCCACATTTCAGGCTTCAAACATAAAGATATAAAATTTTAATTTTTTTGTGAAGAATCACCAACAAGTAGGACACAATTGTGAAGTGGAACGAAATCTATTGGATAATTTTAAACTTTTTTAGCAAATAAAAAACTGAAAAGTGGTGCGTGCAAAATTATTCGGCCCCTTTACTTTCAGTGCAGCAAACTCACTCCAAAAGTTCAGCGAGGAATGATCCAATGTTGTCCTAAATGACTGATGGTGATAAATAGAATCCACCTGTGTGTAATCAAGTCTCTGTATAAATGCACCTGCTCTGTGATAGTCTCAGGGTTCTGTTGAAAGCGCAGAGAGCATCATGAAGACCAAGGAACACACCAGGCAGGTCCGTAATACTGTTGTGGAGAAGTTTAAAGCCGGATTTGGATACAAAAAGATTTCCCAAGCTTTAAACATCCCAAGGAGCACTGTGCAAGCGATCATTTTGAAATGGAAGGAGTATCAGACCACTGCAAATCTACCAAGACCTGGCCGTCCCTCTAAACTTTCAGCTCAGACAAGGAGAAGACTGATCAGAGATGCAGCCAAGAGGCCCATGATCACGCTGGATGAACTGCAGAGAACTACAGCTGAGGCGGGAGAGTCTGTCCATAGGACAACAATCAGTCGTACACTGCACAAATCTGGCCTTTATGGAAGAGTGGCAAGAAGAAAGCCATTTCTCAAAGATATCCATAAAGAGTCTTGTCTAAAGTTTGCCACAAGCCACCTGGGAGACACACCAAACATGTGGAAGAAGGTGCTCTGGTCAGATGAAACCAAAATCCAACTTTTTGCCCACAATGCAAAACGATATGTTTGGCGTAAAAGCAACACAGCTCATCACCCTCAACACACCATCCCCACTGTCAAACATGGTGGTGGCAGCATCATGGTTTGGGCCTGCTTTTCTTCAGCAGGGACAGGGAAGATGGTTAAAATTGAGGGGAAGATGGATGCAGCCAAATACAGGACCATTCTGGATGAAAACCTGTTGGGAGTCTGCAAAAGACCTGAAACTGGGATGGAGATTTATCTTCCAACAAGACAATGATCCCAAACATACAGCAAAATCTTCAAAGGAATGGTTCACAAATAAACGTATCCAGGTGTTAGAATGGCCAAGTCAAAGTCCAGACCTGAATCCAATCGATAATCTGTGGAAAGAGCTGAAAACTGCTGTACACAAACGCTCTCCATCCAACCTCACTGAGCTTGAGCTGTTTTGCAAGGAAGAATGGGCAAGAATTTCAGTCTCTCGATGTGCAAAACTGATAGAGACATACCCCAAGCGACTTGCAGCTGTAATCGCAGCAAAAGGTGGCTCTACAAAGTATTAACGCAAGGGGGCCGAATAATTTTGCACACCCCACTTTTCATTTTTTTATTAGTTAAAAAAGTTTCAAAAATCCAATAGATTTCGTTCCACTTCACAATTGTGTCCCACTTGATGGTGATTCTTCACAAAAAATAAAAATTTTATATCTTTATGTTTGAAGCCTGAAATGTGGCAAAAGGTTGAAAAGTTCAAAGGGGCCGAATACTTTCGCAAGGCACTGTATATACATATATACATACATACACACACACAGTGCCTTGCGAAAGTATTCACCCCCTTGGCTTTTTACCTGTTTTGTTACATTACAGCCTTTAGTTCAATGTTTTTTTTAATCTGAATTATATGTGATGGATCAGAACATAATAATCTAAGTTGGTGAAGTAAAATTAGAAAAATATATACATAAAACTATTTTTAAGAAATAAAAAACTGACAATTGGCATGTGCATATGTATTTGTTATGAAGCCCATAAAATGCTCTGGTGCAATGGTACTACTACAGTGAGCCCACAGGCGAGCAGGTGACACGGGATCCCCCAGGGTATGGAGTCTAAGGGTCTGCCAGGGACCCCCTCATGAGGGTTTGGGCTTAGCTGCGTGCTGACCCCAGTTCATGACCCCCGGGTTCACCCTGCTCACTTGGGGAGTACCAGAAGACACTATGAGACATGGATGAATGGATGAAGCAAAGGAGAGCCGGATAGCGAGCCAAGGTCAGGGCAGGCAGCAGACAATGTAACCAGGAGAACTAGCGGAGTCTGTACACAAGAGATCAGTTCACGAGAAGTCAGTTTAAAGCAGGTTACACGAAGGGACCTCAGAAACAAGTGTTGCTCAAGCAACCAGTACTGGTCTGAGTTTAATTTAAATAGAGACACACAAGGAAGGCTGGACAGGAAGTAGCAGGAAGGAAGTATATAAAAGACAACAGGTGAAGCCGGAAACACCCATAACTGCTGAATGCAGCAAGAGCTGAACCCAAGCTGTGGAACAACAGGAACTAGCCAACCTACAGCAGTAACAGGTAAGACACAGATCAGCACTACAGCCGATCTGTGACACAAAAAGGTAGACTTTCACTGTGTCAACGAATGTAGTGTGGTGGTCCCATCCCTGTATTTAGATCAAAAAGTAGACCCCCTTGATGGGACTTTGTCAGACCACCAATACAACCAAGTACAAGAATAAAACATGAAATTTTATTAATACAAAATAATAAGAGACACACAAACAGCTTGGGTCTCCAATAAAATATAGGATATACAGCCAAAAAATACACAGTTGACTATATATACAAAGACCACTTATAATCTCATGAATATCCCATAACCCAATGCGTTTCTAGTTCCTGTTGTTACAAAACTTTAATCGGGGTAGAGAGCAGGAAATAGTAATATTGTGGTAACTCATATCGGAAGCGTTCCTCCATACAAGGTGGAAACGTATGTAAATGCTGAGGCAACTTGGCCACAATAACAAATCTTTAATTAAGATAATGGATAACAGCGCATTCTTCCATAAGTAATTCAAAATAGATGATGCAGAGTCTACATCCACTGTCCCCAAAGGATATTGTGGGGTAAAAATAGCCCCCCTAGCGCCGTGGCTTACAGCCCCAAATTAAGGCTCCCAAAGGTCTCCTATGGATGTGGGTTCCGGGAAGAGCCAGGATATGTGGGCCACTGTCTCCTCTGGCTAATAGTGTAGCATCTGTGACACAATTACCTTCAGAAATCACATAATTAGTGAAATGATATTCACCTGTGTGCAATCTAAGTGTCACATGATCTGTCATTACATATACACACCTTTTTGGGAAAGGCCCCAGAGGTTGCAACACTGTCAGAAACCATGAACTAGACCGAGACAGAAGTACAATCAAATCACACTTGTTTATTGATAAAAAATAAAAAGGTAAATAGAGTAAGCTTAGTCAAAGCATAGCCAGAGTCCAGTAACCGAATCGAGTAGTCAGCCAGTCCAGAGTTCAATAACCAGATCGGGTAATCAGCCAGACCAGAAGTAAGGGATCCAAGTGGAGCAACAGCAAGAAGGATAAGGAGCCAGAAGGGATGTCAGCAAGCCAGTCTTTAAACAGAACCGCAGGAGATGGTTTCTTGTGATGTGACGAAGGCGAAGGCAGAGATGATGTGAGCTGGACAGCTTTAAGTAGGCAGGTCAGATGATCAGGATCAGGAACAGCTGGTGACTGTGGAGAGAGATGAGAGCTGGTAATTAGCCGACAGCTGAGCAGCCAGCCCAGAGAAGGAAGGGTTAAGCCAGCCCTGACCGTACCCCCTCCTCAATGACCCTTCTCCCTTGGAGGGCCACCGGGCTTGAGGGGAAAACGTCTATGGAACTCGCGGAGGAGGACAGGGGCATGTACGTCTGAGGATGAAACCCAGGAGCGTTCCTCCGGACCGTACCCCTTCCAATGCACCAGGTACTGTATGCACCCACGGAAACTACGAGTCAACAATGGATTGTACCTCATACTCCTCATGGTTCTCAACCTGAATAGGGTGAGGACATGGCACCGAGGTGGTAAATCGGTTGCAGACCAATGGTTTCAATAAGGAGACTTGAAACACATTTGAGATGCACAAACTAGGAGGAAGGTCCAACGCGTAAGGCACTGGGATAATCCTGCGAAGGATACGGAAAGGCCCAATAAACCAAGATGCAAACTTCAGTGAGGGAACATGAAGCCGGAGGTTGTGAAATGACAGCCAGACCCTGTCCCCAACCAGGTAGGAAGGCGCAGGCAGATGTCTACTGTCAGCATGGAGTCTTTACCCCTCATTAGCATGACGCAAAGCCTCCTGGACTTGTACCCAAGTGGAGCGAAGACCAAGGAGATGCTCCTCTAACGCAGGAATACTCTGGGGAACAAACGAGTCAGGCAACATGGAAGGTTGGAAACCATAATTTGCCATAAATGGAGACAATCGGGAGACAGAATTCAAGGCACTGTTGTGAGCAAACTCCACACACGGTAATAGGTCTGACCAGTTGTTATGGTGGTCAGAAATATAGCAACGTAGGAATTGCTCCAAGGACTGATTGGTTCGCTCTGTGGCCCCATTAGACTGTGGGTGATACGCAGAAGAGAAAGCAAGCTGGATTCCCAACTGTGCACAAAAGGCTCGCCAGAACCGGGAGACAAACTGACTGCCCCTGTCTGAGACCATCACCTTGGGTAGCCCATGTAAGCGAAAGATCTCACGAGCAAAAATGGAAGACAGTTCCTTAGAAGTAGGCAACTTCTTAAGTCGAATAAAATGACACATCTTTGAGAACCGGTCAACCACCATAAGGATAACAGTGTTGCCTTGGGAGTTGGGCAACTCTACAATGAAATCCATTGACAAGTGGGTCCAGGCCCTCTCTCCATTGGCTATGGGTTGTAGGAGGCCCACTGGAAGGTGTCGTGGAGTCTTACTCTGAGCACACACGGAACAGGCAGCTATGAAGACAGTAACACCAGCCCGTAGACTAGGCCACCAGAATTGTTGGGAAATGGCCCAAATGAGTTGATTCTTCCCAGGATGGCCAGCTGCCTTGGGAGAATGGTAAGTCTGGAGAACGGCAGTATGGAGACTCTCTGGGACAAAGCAGCAGTCACAAGGTTTCTCAGGAGGAGCATGGACCCAAGCAGCAAGAATTTTGTCACCCAAAGAAGTAAGACTGGTGCGAACCGTAGCCACGATACGATCAGGAGGAATCACAGGAACCGGAACCGACTCCGACTTGAAAGTGGAGGAAAATTGTTGTGACAAGGCATCAGCCCTTACATTCTTAGTACCGGGTAAGAATGTGACAATGTAATTAAAACTTGACAAGAAAAGAGCCCCTTCGCGCCCTTCTGGGAGAGAGTCGCTTAGCCTCAGACAAGAATGTAAGATTCTTATGGTCAGTAAAAATAAGAACCGGCACAGTGGTACCTTCAAGGAGATGTCTCCATTCTTTCAGGGCTAAAAGGATCACCAACAGCTCTCTGTCACCAATACTAATACCACTGAACAATATGAACTATTCCTCACTGATCCCAGTGCCCAAAAGGAAAGCAAGTTCTCAAAATCTCAATTAACAGCTGCTATCATTAATTAAATTACCGATAATATAGACATATAGTATAAATCAACCCTAAGGCCGCGTACACACGGGCGGACTGTTCGCCCAACCTTGTTCGGCAAACAGTTTCATCAAACAGTCCGCTCAAAATTTGCATGAGCGGACTTGCCCACACACGAGCGGACTGTTTGACGAACAAGGTTGGGCAAACAGTTCGCTCAACTTTTGAAATGAACGGACTCGCCCACGTAAGGCGGAGGCAAATCCGCCCATTTCGAGCGCGTGTACAGGTAGGCGGGGCCCGCGAAGGAGACGTCGCGGGCTCCGCCGCCTGAAATGGGCTTAAAGGGGAACCCCAACGCCGAAAAAAATCGGCGTGGGGGTTCCCCCCAAGTCCACACCAGACCCTTGTCCGAGCACGCTACCCGGCCGGCCAGGAAAGGGGGGCGAGCGAGCGCGCTCCCCCTCCTGAGCCGTACCAGGCCGCGTGCCCTCAACATGGGGGGTGCCTTGGGGAAGGGGGGGCCGCGCGGCCCCCCCACCCCAAAGCACCTTGTCCCCATGTTGATGAGGACAAGGGCCTCTTCCCGACAACCCTGGCCGTTGGTTGTCGGGGTCTGCGGGCGGGGGGCTTATCGGAATCCGGGAGCCCCCTTTAAGAAGGGGGCCCCGGATACCGGCCTCCCACCCTATGTGAATGAGTATGGGGTACAATGTACCCCTACCCATTCACCTGTGAACTAAAGTACAATAAAAAACACAACACAGAGAAAAAATATTTTATTGCACAGCTCCGGGGGTCTTCGGGGGTCTTCTCGCCGGACTCCTCCGCTATGTGTGTGTAGCTCTTTTGCTAGCGGAGGAGTCCGGCTTTCTTCCTCCCCGCCGCCGGCCTCTTCTCCCGACTTCGGGGGTCTTGTCCCCCTCTTCGGTTCTTCTGCCGGGCCACCGCGCCTGGTCCGGTGGCCCGGTCTTCTGTCGCCGTCTTCCGTTCTTCTGTCGCCGCCTTCGGTTCTTCTGCCGGGCCACCGCGCCTTCTTGTAGCTCTTTTACAGGCGGTGGCCCGGTCTTCTGTCGCCGCTGTCGTCGCCGCCGCCGCCGCCTTCCGTTCTTGTTCTTCTTCTTGTTCTTCTTCTTCTCCTGGAGATGTTGACTCGACGAGCTCTCCGGCCGGAATGCCAGAGCCGCGCTGTGCGGTCACTTATATAGTGACAATGGGGCGGTGTCACATGGTATATGTCACATGGGTTGGTCACATGGTGACCCCGCCCCCTTACGATGTCATAGTCCCCATGTGACATCAACCCATGTGACCAACCCATGTGACATATACCATGTGACACCGCCCCATTGTCACTATATAAGTGGCAGCGGAGCGTGTCCCTGGCATTCCGGCCGGAGAGCTCGTCGAGTCAACATCTCCAGGAGAAGAAGAAGAACAAGAAGAAGAACAAGAACGGAAGGCGGCGGCGACGACAGCGGCGACAGAAGACCGGGCCACCGCCTGTAAAAGAGCTACAAGAAGGCGCGGTGGCCCGGCAGAAGAACCGAAGGCGGCGACAGAAGAACGGAAGACGGCGACAGAAGACCGGGCCACCGGACCAGGCGCGGTGGCCCGGCAGAAGAACCGAAGAGGGGGACAAGACCCCCGAAGTCGGGAGAAGAGGCCGGCGGCGGGGAGGAAGAAAGCCGGACTCCTCCGCTAGCAAAAGAGCTACACACACATAGCGGAGGAGTCCGGCGAGAAGACCCCCGAAGACCCCCGGAGCTGTGCAATAAAATATTTTTTCTCTGTGTTGTGTTTTTTATTGTACTTTAGTTCACAGGTGAATGGGTAGGGGTACATTGTACCCCATACTCATTCACATAGGGTGGGAGGCCGGTATCCGGGGCCCCCTTCTTAAAGGGGGCTCCCGGATTCCGATAAGCCCCCCGCCCGCAGACCCCGACAACCAACGGCCAGGGTTGTCGGGAAGAGGCCCTTGTCCTCATCAACATGGGGACAAGGTGCTTTGGGGTGGGGGGGCCGCGCGGCCCCCCCTTCCCCAAGGCACCCCCCATGTTGAGGGCACGCGGCCTGGTACGGCTCAGGAGGGGGGGCGCGCTCGCTCGCCCCCCTTTCCTGGCCGGCCGGGTAGCGTGCTCGGACAAGGGTCTGGTGTGGACTTGGGGGGAACCCCCACGCCGATTTTTTTCGGCGTTGGGGTTCCCCTTTAAGCCCATTCCAGGCGGCGGAGCCCGCGACGTCTCCTTCGCGGGCCCCGCCTACCTGTACACGCGCTCGAAATGGGCGGACTTTCCGAGCGGGAACAGTCCGCTCATTTCGAAAGTACAGCGGACAAGCCCACACACGGGCGGACTGTTCGCTCAAACACAGTTTCAGCGGACAGTTTTTCGGAATTTCCGAAAGACTTTGTCCGTCCAACTGTCCGCTGAAACTGTCCGCTGAAAGCCCACACACGAGCGGACTGTCCGCCCAAACACTGTTCAGCGGACAAGGTTGGGCGAACAGTCCGCCCGTGTGTACGCGGCCTTATCTTTCCTGACATTACACTATATTGACAGCGCTAAAATAAAAATATTTTACAATCCAATATACATAAAAAGTATATAAATACAGAAAAAAGATGAAAGTTTCTCAATGAATATAATGCACCAAAAAGTTTTTTTGAAAGTTCAAACACAGGTGTTTAAATGCCATCCATTACAGTATTCCCAAGGTGATGAAAAAGATAGTCCATCTCCCAGTAAAAGACACCAGTGCGTAGTAACTTCACATCAAGTGACACCCCTTATGGTAAAACACTTACCAGAACTTAAAGGGTTACAGGCACATCACAAAACACATTGGTTCCTCAGATTCCTTATAGTAATGCTTCCAATCAAACCAAATGCCAGTACGGTTGTCAGCACTAGTAGTTTAAATACGCTCTATCTTTGGTTCAATAGTACTCCATTCAGCATAGATTCACATGTAGGAAAAATAAAAAATATTCCATAGTGCAAACCATGGAATATCGGGTACAAGCCAGAGGTCGGAGCCAGGAGAGTAACAGAAGCAGGTCAAGCAAGCCGGGTCGGTAACAGGAGATCAAACAGCAGGGATCACGGGCACAGGTACTCAGGAGAAGCTGACGATAATCCAGCGATGCGGCACTGTCAGGTGAACGTTTAAATAGGCACGGTGCTTGGGTTACGTCGTGAGCGCGCCATCGCGTTCGTACGCCTACGACGTGTAACGTTATGCGCTCGTCCTACCCCGCGTACTCGCACTCGATCGGAAGCAACATCAGGTGTTCGTCTGGGAACCACATTGCGCCTCCGTGAGCGCTGACGCGCGTTAACACAGTCGTATCTCGCAAGGTTACGCCTATTTCCCTGACAGTGCCTCCCCCCAAGGGGCAGCCTCCGGATGCCTAAACGAGCCCATTTTTCGGGATGAAGACTACGAAACCTGTGTATGAGCCTAGGGGCGTGTACAAAACTTGCAGGTTCCCAAGAATTCTCTTCAGCAGAATACCCCTTCCATTTAATTAGAAATTGGATTGTCCTACCTCTCCGACGGCAGTCAAGGATAGACTCGACTTCAAATTCGGTTTCGTCACCAACCTGAACCGGAGGCGGGGCACTTCTTCTCTCCCTGAAAAAGGACTGAAGATGACACGTTTGAGAAGAGAAACATGAAACACAGGATGGATTCTGAAAGATTTAGGCAAAGCAAGTTCAAATGCTACAGGGTTAATTTCACGTCTAATCTCAAAAGGGCCCAGGAATTTGGGTCCCAACTTCCGAGATGGACATGACAATTTCAGATTTACTGCTGAGAGCCAAACTTTGTCCCCTATCTTAAAGGTAGGGTTAATTCTCTGCCTCTTGTCATAATGTTTCTTGTACTCCTCTTGAGCCTTCTTCATAGTATCCTGGAGCATCTGATAATTTGCTTGGATGAGGTTTACTCTGTCCTGAACTGCTGGGACCGTGGATTCAGGAATGGTATTGGGTAAAAATAAAGGATGGAAACCGTAATTTGCCCAAAAGGGTGATTGGTTGGTAGAGGCGTGCACTGAGTTGTTATACGTGAATTCCGCACAAGGTAGCAAGGAAACCCAATCATCCTGGGAAAAGAAACAGAAACATCGTAGGTATTGTTCAAGCGTCTGGTTGGTTCTTTCCGTTTGTCCGTTACTCTGTGGATGATAGGCTGAGGATAGACATATTCTAATTGACAGCAACTTACAGAGCTCCTTCCAAAACCTGGAGGTAAACTGTACCCCTCTATCTGATACAATGCTGTCGAGCACACCATGTAATCGGACAATTTGCTTTATAAAGATTTTTGCGGTATCCAAGGCGGAGGGGGTCCCTTTCTTCGGCAAAAAGTGCGCCATCTTGGATAAACGGTCCACCACCACCAAGATGGTAGTATACTCTTCAGAAAGAGGTAACTCCACAATGAAATCCATAGAGATTTCCTTCCAAGGTTTTTCTGGGACTGGTAGCGGCCTTAGCAGGCCCCAGGATCTAGCGTTAGACCCCTTGTTACGTTGGCAGGTTGTACAGGAGTCAACGTACTTCTTACAGTCAGATCTTAGGGTAGGCCACCATAATGACCGCTGCACAAGATCAATCGTCTTCCGGACTCCGAAGTGGCCAGCTAGTTGATGGTCGTGGAAGGTCCTTAATACGAGTAACCTGGCTTGCTGAGGAACAAAAATTTTATTCTGATGCCATAGAAGCCCTTCTTGGCTTCTCAGGGAAGAAACTTCTGTTTCTGTACACTGGCTAGAGGCCTGCACTATTGAAGCTCTTAGATCCGGTTGAATTAATAGGAAATTCTGAGGAGACAAAATTGTACTGGGTGGAATTCTTTCTGGGGAATCTGGGAACATTCGGGACAAAGCATCTGCCTTGCCATTCTTAGATCCTGGACGATAGGTCACATGGAAATTGAACCTCGAGAAGAATAAAGCCTATCGGGCTTGTCGGGATCTTAGACGTTTGGCCGTGCGGAGGTATTCTAAGTTTTTATGATCAGTAAAAACCAAAATGGGGTGAGCGGCACCTTCCAGGAGGTACCTCCACTCTTCGAGGGCGGTCTTGATCGCCAGAAGTTCCCGGTCACCTACATCGTAGTTCTTTTCTGGGGAGCTCATCTTCCGTGAGAAAAAGGCTACGGGATGCAATAATGCCTTGGGGCCTTGACGCTGGGATAGAATCGCCCCTGTGGCCACCTCTGAGGCATCAACCTCCAGCACGTAGGGTAAGGCGGGATCTGGATGCTGGAGAATTGGTGCGGTAGTGAAGAGGGTCTTGAGCTGGTCAAAGGCGGACTGTGCTGCTGAGGACCAGAGGAACTTGGTATGCTGACGAGTGGTCTGCGTGATGGGTGCTACAATGGTGGAGAAGTTCCTTATGAATCTTCGGTAGAAGTTTGCGAACCCGATAAATCTCTGAACACCCTTCTTGTCAGAAGGAGCGGGCCAGTCTAGGATAGATTTCACTTTTTGGGGGTCCATGGCAATTCCACCTGTGGTGATGATGAGTCCCAGGAATTGAATGGATTCTTTTTCAAAGTCACACTTCTCGGCTTTAACGAATAGTCCATGGGTCCTAAGAATGCATAACACTTTCCTAACATGTATTCTGTGGAGTTCCAGAGTGGTCGAAAAGATAAGAATGTCGTCCAGATAAGCGACGACAAAGTGGTCTAAGTACTCCCGGAAGATGTCATTAATAAAGTGCTGGAAAGTTGCTGGGGCATTGCACAATCCGAAGGGCATAACTAAATATTCGAAATGCCCAAATCCTTGTTCTGAATGCCGTCTTCCACTCGTCCCCCTCCCGGATACGGACAAGGTTGTAGGCTCCACGTAGGTCAAGTTTGGTAAAAATGCGGGAAGTGTGGAATCTTTGGAACAGTTCTGGGATGAGCGGAAGTGGGTAGCGGTTCTTAAGGGTGATATTATTTAATTCCCTGTAGTCCACACATGGTCTTAAAGTCTTGTCTTTCTTTTCTACAAAGAAGATGCCTGCACCGGCAGGGGATGAAGAGGGACGGATGAATCCCTTTGCCAGATTCTCGTCTATATACTGTCTCAAGGCCCCAAGTTCGGTCTCAGAAAGAGGGAATATCCGGCCAAAGGGAATGGGAGCTCCTGGCAATAATTCGATGGGGCAGTCATAGGGACGATGAGGAGGTAGGATATCTGCCTTTTTCTTGTCGAACACATCTCTGAATTCCTGGTAAGCTGCTGGTATGTTAGGAGCTGGACTGGGTATGGGTTGAACGGTCAAACAACTGGACAAGTCTCTAGATTCGGAATCCAGACAATATTGTTGGCAGTAGGCGGAAGTAAAGGATATTTCTTTCTTGAACCAATCAATCCGAGGGTTGTGTGCCTGAAGCCACGGGATTCCTAGGATGACGGGAAACATGGGAGAACACAGGACATCAAATTTAAGAAACTCCCGATGACCCGAATCTGTGGTCGTTAGAATGGGTCTTGTTTCCCTGGTGACATGGCCAGAGCTAGGTAGGGAGCCATCGGCCAGACGGACAGTCAGTCTTTGTTTCTTTAGAAGAAGTGGGAGAGCAAGACTCTTAGCCAAGGTTAAATCCAAAAAACAGCTGCAGGCCCCAGAATCAAGTATTGCCTGTAAGTGGACTTCCTGACCTGCCACCATCAACGTGACAGGAAGGGTGATGTGGGCTGAAGCGGGCTTCGTTACTTGGAGGTGAAATGGAGTACAGAGGGTCGGTTTACTTGGTCTTGTGGGACAGTTGTTTATAAGATGTCCTGACTCCCCACAATAGAAGCAGAGGTGTGCCTGACGGCGGTGAAGTCTTTCTTCAGTGGTTAAGGAGGAACGGAACAGGCCATTCGGAACAGAGGTTGCCATCGGGCAGACCGGAGGTGGAGCCTGGATAGGATTAAGAGTCCGAGCGCGTTCAGACTGGCGCTCCCGTAGGCGCCTATCAAGCTGAATGGTAAGTCGGATAAGATCCTCAAGT
This sequence comes from Lithobates pipiens, assembly GCF_037356315.1. Taxonomy (NCBI): domain Eukaryota; kingdom Metazoa; phylum Chordata; class Amphibia; order Anura; family Ranidae; genus Lithobates; species Lithobates pipiens. The sequence continues at coordinate 124,680,910 of NW_027507784.1, forward strand.
GTTGGGGGAACCTCCAACCTGGCTAGTTCATCCTTGAGGACTTCTGACAACCCCATCCGGTATTGATATTTTAGAGCTGCCTCATTCCAGCCAGCATCTGTAGACCAAGTACGGAACTCTACTGTATAGTCCTCTGCAGGCCGCTCACCCTGGCGAAGGGAGTACAAGGTTGCTTCGGCTGTAGCTGTCCGAAAGGGATCATCATATAAACGAGCCATAGCTTGAAAAAACTGATCCAAAGTACTAATGAAAGGGCTGCGTTGCTCTAGTAGGCCGTGGGCCCATGTCTGGGGATCGTCCCTTAGTAGAGAGATGGTAAAACCCACTTTGGTTACTTCAGAAGAAAAAGTCTGAGGTTGCAGGGAGAAGTATAAATAGCATGAGTTCCTGAAGGATCGAAATTTTCTTCGGTTCCCATGGAAATACTCTGGTGCAGGGACTCGTGGCTCTGGAGAGGTTGTAATTATAGTGGTAGAACCTTGGCCGGAGGGGATGGGCGACTGAGGAGAGTGCTGCAGACGTTCCTCCAGCCGGAGATACTTCTCTTGGAGTCCCTTAATCGCTGGGGTAAGAGCCATAACTTCCTGTAGGATGGCCTCCATCGGGGAGTTACCTCTGTCGGCCTCTGACATTGGCTGGATTATACTGTCAATATCGAGGTAAGGAGGCCGAGATGCTGAGAGGGCTCCCCTTGCGGCCGAGTGCAGTACAACCCTGAAGATGACACAGGGATGCAGTGCCCACAGTAGCACAGGTTGCCGGGTAGCAGCAGTAGATGGAAAAGCTGAGAAGACCAGTCTCCGGGGGCAACTGTGCAAGGAAGTCCAAAGGCAGAGTCAAGGCCAGGCCGAGGGTCAAACACGGGAGATCAATCCGGAGGTCAGAGCAACGGGTCCTGAGCTGGAGACCGGGAAGCAGAAGCCAAGCCAAGCGGAGGTCGGCTGACGCGCGTTAACACGGTCGTATCTCGCAAGGTTACGCCTATTTCCCTGACAGTATAGCTCAACCTGATTGAGAAACCCTCTGCATTGAACTGGATCGCCCCCAATCACTGGGGAAGTGGAGCGGAACCAGACATGCCTCTTATAGAGGTAATACTCAAGGTGGGTGCCTGCACAGAGACTCAGGTTGTACTGGAGCAGCCACAGTGGGGGATTCCAGGTGAGCCCTGCGACTCCATGCGGTGATCTTGCTCATCTAATCTGGAAAAAATATTACCAACAAGTGGATTGACTGTATCTTCTGAATTCATGGCCTTCGCCTACTGTCAGAAACCATGAACCAGACCAAGACAGAAGTACAATTAAATCACACTTGTTTATTAATAAAAAATAAAAAAGGTAAATTGGCTATGCTTTGACTAAGCTTACTCTGAGTCCAATAACCGGATCGAGTAGTCAGCCAGTCCAAAGTTCAATAACCAGATTGGGTAATCAGCCAGGCCAGAAGTCAGGGATCCAAGTGGAGCAACAGCAAGCAGGATAAGGAGCCAGAAGGGATGTCGGCAAGCCAGTCTTTAAACAGAACCGCAGGAGATGGTTTCTTATGATGTGACCAAGGCAAAGGCAGAGATGAAGTGAGCTGGACAGATTTAAGTAGGCAGGTCAGACGAGAAGGAACAGCTGGTGACTGTGGAGAGAGATGAGAGCTGGCAGTTAGCCGACAGCTGAGCAGCCAGCCCAGAGGAGGAAGGGCTAAGCCAGCCCTGACAAACACCTAAGCAAGAGGTACCACTAACCAAACACTGCCATGAAGACCAAGGAACTCTCCAAACAAGTAAGGGACAATGTTGTTGAGAAGTCAGGGTTAGGTCATGAAAAAATATCCAAATCTTTGATGATACCTAGGAGCACCATCAAATCTATCATAACCAAATGGAAAAAACATGGCACAACAGCAAACCTGGCAAGAGACGGCCGCACACCAAAACTCACAGACCAGGCAAGGAAGACATTATTCAGAGAGGCAGCACAGAGACCTAAGGTAACCCTAGAGGAGCTGCAGCATTCCACAGCAGAGACTGGAGTATCTGTAGATAGGACGACATTACTTTCAGCAAAAAACAAAATGGCACGTTTTTGAGTTTGCGAAAAGACATGTGGCAGACTCACAATATGTATGGAGGAAGGTGCTCTGGTCTGATGAGACTAAAATTTAACTTTTTGCCCACCAAAGAAAACGCTATGTCTGGCACAAACCCAACACATCACATCACCCAAAGAACACCATCCCCTCAGTGAAACATGGTGGTTGCAGCATCATGCTATGGGGATGTTTTTCAGCAGTCGGGACTGGGAAACTGGTCAGAGTTGAGGGAAAGATGGCTGGTGCTAAATGCAGCGATATTCTTGGGCAAAACCTGTACCACTTTGTGTGTGATTTGAGGCTAGGATGGAGGTTGAGTGGTTTTAAGGGGAAACATGTAAATGTGTTGGAATGGCCTAGTTAAAGCCCAGAACTCAATCCAATCCATGATCAGACTTAAAGATTGCTGTTCACAAGTGCAAACCAACATGAAGGAGCTGGAACAGTTTTGCCAAGAGGAATGGGCAAAAATCCCAGTGGTAAGATGTAGCAAGCTCATAGAGACTTATCCAAAGCTACTTGGAGCTGTGAGCCGCAAAAGGTGGCTCTACAAAGTATTGACTTTAGGGGGGTGAATAGTTATGCACATTGACTTTTTCTGTTATTTTGTCCTATTTGTTGTTTGCTTCACAATAAAAAAAAAATCATCTTCAAAGTTGTGGGCACGTTCTGTAAATTAAATGATGCAAATCCTCAAACAATCCATGTTAATTCCAGGTTGTGCGGCAACAAAACACGAAAAATGCAAAGGGGGGTGAATACTTTTGCAAGGCACTGTATGTCTCCTTATTAGAAGGCCTGTATCCTAAGTGGACATCATTCCCTGAGGAAGCCCAGGATGTGAGCAAAACATTTTGAGAACTCCATCTAAAGTGCTGTATCCATAAAAACTATGTTCTATGTACTTGCCATAATTGTCCTCCCCTCCTTCCAGCATGTTCCTTGTCAGCACATGTGTATGTAACAGAGCCTATTAGCCCTAAGTTTTGGCCTTCCTTCACCCAGCTCTATTACACAGGACATAACAAGAAGCCGATAACAAGGCAGATTCAAGCACTTATACTACTTACATTTAAAAATAGATTTAATTATATATAATGAATACGTAATTGCATTTTGTTTTTTGTTTTTGGCTGGAGTTCATTTTTAAATGACAAGTGGACACTTCAGTTAATGAGAAATCTTATGATGTCTAGCAATATTAGTGAAAAGAGAACACAGAACAGAATACTGTCACAGTACTTAAAGGTTTGGCTGTGTCCTATTGCGGTGAGGTCATCTCACATGTGACATTTTCCCTTGGGAAAACACAATATTATGAGCACATGGCACAGTTGGTATTAGATAGACCTGGTAAAGAGCTACATTAACTCTGTGTATCACAGCCTGGACATTTTTTGCATGTATACTGGTTGGCAATTAATGCAGGTCACAGTGTAAACCATGCCAAGCTTTTTCCGACTGTCATTTCCATTGCTCTTTATGAAATCAGTTGCATATTCCCCAAATTTAATTCAGTTTCTCCTGCTACAAAAAACATCTGCTGAATAGTGCCTGCTTGTTATTGTAGCTATGAACTGCTGTGCAGAACCTGATATTTTGGCATGAAAGATGTGAAGACTAAAGTACCCTTCTGTCCTTAGTGGTCCATTGCAGTACATCACCTCATATTCATTAATGTGCATTGTATTAAAGCACTCTAATCATATTGAATGTGCTGCCAACACACAGCAACAGGCTAAAAAGCAGACCTCGAGCATTTTTTAAAGCAAATGCACCACAACATTGTGATACTAGCATCCCCTGAAGATGTGAATTCACATAAAATGCACTGGGTTAGGAGCTCCTAAACCTTGTGGACAGCCTTCCCAGAAGAGTAGAAGCTGTTAAAGATGCAAAGGTGTGACAACTCAATATTGAACCCTACGGACTAAGAGTAGGATGCCATTAATGTACATGTGCGTGTGAAGGCAGGCGTCCCAATACTTTTGGCAATATGGTATATTGTATTTCTAATGCAGTCATGGAACAGAATGAGAGCCAGGTAATGGCAGCACTTATATTTCACAGGACATTTTTTCAAATTGTTTTGGAAGCGGCTGTTTGTATATGGCAGGGCTGGGACAAAGGTGGGGTCAGGGCAGAAGGTAGGGTTGCCACCTTTTCTTCAAGCTAAACCCGAACACTTTAACAGCGCACAGCAAATTTTTACCTCTCCTTAGAGACCCCCCATTAGAACAGAGTGCCCTTATATCAGTGCCCTATTAGATTAACCACTTTCAGACCGGACCATTTTGCTGGTCAAAGACCAGACCACTTTTTGCGATTCGGCACTGCGTCGCTTTAACTGACAATTGCGCGGTCGTGCGACATGGCTACCAAACAAAATTGACGTCCTTTTTTTCCCACAAATAGAGCTTTCTTTTGGTGGTATTTGATCACCCCTGCGGTTTTTATTTTTTGCGCTATAAACAAAAATAGAGCGACAATTTTGAAAAAAACGCATTATTTTTTACTTTTTGTTATAATAAATATCCCCCAAAAATATATAAAAAAACATTTTTTCCCCTCAGTTTAGGCCGATACGTATTCTTCTACATATTTTTGGTAAAAAAAAAAATCGCAATAAGCGATTATTGATTGGTTTGCGCAAAAGTTATAGCGTTTACAAAATAGGGATAGTTTTATAGCATTTTTATTAATAATTTTTTATTATTTTTTTTTTACTAGTAATGGCGGCGATCAGCGATTTTTATTGTGACTGCGACATTGTGGGGGACCCATCGGACATTTTTGACACATTTTTGCGACCATTGTCATTTATACAGTAATCACTGCTATATAAATGCAGTGATTCCTGTGTAAATGACACTGGCAATGAAAGGGTTAACCAGTGGGTGGCAGTGTAGGGGTTAAGTGTTCCTAGGGGTGTGTTACTAACTGTGGGGGGGTTGGGCTTTCATTTAGTGAACACTGATCTCTGCTCCAATCACATGCAGCAGAGATCAGCGTCACTAGTTGCTAGGCAGAATGGAGAAATGTTGTTTACACAGCATTTCCTCCATTCGGCCGCTCCGTGAGACGATCGCGGGGATGCCCGCGGCGATCGAGTCCGCGGGTCCCGCGACCGGACTCACGGGGGTCCCGACCAGCGCGGGAGCATGCCGCCGGGGGCGCGCTCCCGATGGCAGGGCGGCATTGAATATTGGACGTACCTGTACGCCAATATGCCTGCCCGTGCCATTCTGTCGACGTACATCGTCGTGCGCTGGTCGGGAAGTGGTTAAAGACCCCCATTATATGAGAGTCCCTTTATATCAGTGCCCCCTAAAGACTTCCATCAGTTCAGGAATCCCCCTTTCACATTAAAGTCCCCCTTCATCAGGTTTCGGGAGTCTGGAGTCCCCCTTTACACCAGGAGTCACCCTTTACATTAGGAGCACTGTACTGAGCATCAATGGTCCCCCTATGAGATCAGAGTCCCCCCCTTCACATCAGAGTCCTCCCTCACAACAGCAGGGGCCCGTTATATCAGTAACTTCACATATCAAGGGCCCCTTTACATTAGGAGCCCTCCTTAAATCAAGAAACCCTCTTTCAAATCTCAATTTACATTAGTAGTCTTCTTTACATCAGTACCCCGGTGTGAAAGTAGGGGGCAGAGTGATAGGAGGGTAGCAGAGTGTGACAGGGGGGCACAGTGTGACAGGAGGGGGGGCACAGTGTGACAGGAGGGGGATGCAGAGTGTGACAGGAGGGGGCAGAGTGTGACAGGAGGGTGCAGAGTGTGACGGGAGGGTGCAGAGTGTGACGGGAGGGTGCAGAGTGTGACGGGAGGGTGCAGAGTGTGACGGGAGGGTGCACAGTGTGACAGGGGAGGGTGCAGTGTGTGACAGGAGGGGGTGCAGTGTGTGACAGGAGGGGGTGCAGTGTGTGACAGGAGGGGGTGCAGAGTGTGACAGGAGGGGGTGCAGAGTGTGACAGGAGGGGGTGCAGAGTGTGACTGGAGGGGGTGCAATGTGTGACTGGAGGGGGTGCAGAGTGACAGGAGGGAATGTGGTGTGACAAGAGGGGGTGCAGGGTGTGACAGGAGGGGGTGCAGGGTGTGACAGGAGGGGGTGCAGGGTGTGACAGGAGGGGGGCAGAGTGTGACAGGAGGGGGCAGAGTGTGACAGGAGGGGGTGCAGTGTGTGAAAGGAGGGGGTGCAGTGTGTGAAAGGAGGGGGTGCAGTGTGTGAAAGGAGGGAGTGCAGAGTGACGGGAGGGGGTGCGGTGTGACAGGAGGGGGTGCGGTGTGACAGGAGGGGGTGCAGGGTGTGACAGGAGGGGGTGCAGGGTGTGACAGGAGGGGATGTGGTGTGACAAGAGGGGGTGCAGAGTGTGACAGGAGGTGGTACGGTGTGACAGGAGGTGGTGCGGTGTGACAGGAGGGGGTGCAGAGTGTGACAGGAGGGGGTGCAGAGTGTGACAGGAGGGGGTGCAGAGTGTGACAGGAGGGGGTGCGGTGTGACAGGAGGGGGTGCGGCGTGACAGGAGGGGCCCGTGCAAATACAGAGGAGGGGTGCAAATACAGAGTGTGCCAGGAGGGGGATGCAGAGTGTGCCAGGAGGGGGATGCAGAGTGTGCCAGGAGGGGGATGCAGAGTGTGCCAGGAGGGGGATGCAGAGTGTGCCAGGAGGGGGATGCAGAGTGTGACAGGAGGGGGATGCAGAGTGTGACAGGAGGGGGTGCAGAGTGTGACAGGAGGGGCCCGTGCAAATACAGAGGAGGGGTGCAAATACAGAGTGTGCCAGGAGGGGGATGCAGAGTGTGACAGGAGGGAATGTGGTGTGACAGGAGGGGGTGCGGTGTGACAGGAGGTGGTGCGGTGTGACAGGAGGTGGTGCGGTGTGACAGGAGGGGGTACGGTGTGACAGGAGGGGGTGCGGCGTGAAAGCAGGGGTTGCGGCGTGACAGGAGGGGCCCGTGCAAATACAGAGGAGGGGTGCAAATACAGAGGAGGGGGGCAAATACAGAGGAGGGGGGCAAATACAGAGGAGGGGGCAATTACAGAGAAGGGAGGGACAAATACAGAGGAGAGGGGAAATTACAGAGAGGGGGCAATTACAGAGAAGGGGGGGCAATTACAGAGGAGAGGGGTGCAAATACACAGGAGGGGGGTGCAAATACACAGGAGGGGGTGGCAAACACAGAAGGGTCAAAACATAAGGGAGAGAGAGGCGACAGGCAGCTGCTGGTGCAGAAGTTTTTAATAAAATAAATGCTTAAAAACTCCATGTCAGAGCTGTATATGTCAGTCTGTGAAGTTGGCTGTCCCATTCTCCCCTCCGATCCACGCTGCTCTTATCACTGAATCGGGAAACTCATGTGAACTCATGTGAACTGTCAGCTTCTGATGATGGAGGCGTGGTTAAGCCTCTGGAATGCTCTGATTGGTCACAGCATCCAGGGCTGACAGCTCACCGCAGTCTCCCCGCAGCTCTGTATCCTTGGCTTCCTCCAGCGTTTCAGTGATAAGAGCAGCGTGGATCGGAGGGGAGAATGGGACATCCAACTTTACAGACTGACATATACAGCTCTGACATGGAGAGTGAGTGGATTGTTTGCTTTTAAGCATTTATTTTATTAAAACCTTCCGCACCAGCAGCTGTCTGTCACCTGCTCTCTCTCATATGTTTTGATTGCTCTACAATTGCTCCCCCCGCCCGCCGCTCCGATGCCCCTGCTGTCCAGGTCCCCCCGTGTGCTGGGGCTCGTAAAAGGAGGCCCCATGGTACCCCTGTCAGCTGGAAATGGTGTCTGGGTGTGAGGCAGAGGGAAACCCGGGCACAGCCTCCTTAACCCGTACTGTCCGGGTCAAAACCGGACAGGTGGCAACCCTAGCAGAAGGGGCAGGCCCGCTCAGTGCAGGAGGAATGACTGCCAGGAGGCCGGGCTGTCATACTCTGCTCTGCAGCATGACAACCCTGGCAGCTGCTCCTCCTGAACTGAGGAGGAGCTGTAACTTAGGACGCACCATCACTCCTAAATAACAGCAGGCACATTGTCAAAGGTGGAAGTACCAAGTACCACCACATTACAGACAAAGAAAAGCCCTGCTGACAGGAGTGGCACTGCAGTCACTGCTGTGAGTGAGAGGCATTGAAAGAGGAGCTGCAGGAACTCCCAGCGCACCCCTCCCCTGCACATACTATGGCGCCAGGGGGTGCTGGAACAAGGGATTGTTTTGAAATTCCAAGACCGTCCCACAGAATCTGGGACAATTTGGGGGTATGCAGCATACTATTACTATATTTCACTAAACCCCAGTCTTCTAAAGCCCCATACACACTATCAGATTTTCTGCTGATTTTTTTCCTTCAGATGCAGGCCCTTGCACTACATGGTTTTGGTAAATCTGAAGGAAAAAATCAGCAGAAAATCTGATAGTGTGTATGGGGCTAAAGTGTCTATAGTTGCCTACTTTTCAGGAAAAACATACTGACCTAAAGATTTGTTATATTACCAGTATTTATATAGTGCTAGCATTTTATGCAGCATTTTACATACTGTACATTCACGTCAGTCCCTGCCATTAAAGAGGTTGTAAACCTCCAAAAAAAAGCTGTAAGACAAAGGCATAATGAGCTAGTATGTGATTGGCTGGAGCCGCAATGGTGTCACTCCTCATTCGCACGGGAGCTGCCGGTCATGGCATGGGCCCTGAAGAAACAGCACCAGTGGGTCATTTCTTCAGTGCGCATGCTCCGATGATGTCGGCAGCAGCGTATATAGTCAATATCTCCTAAACTGTGCAAGTTTAGGAGATATTTACAGTACCTACAGGTGAGCCTTATTATAGGCTTACCTGTAATTGCAAGTGGTGTAACAGAGTCAAAGGACCTTATCTCACAAGAATACATGCACACACATACTAGGGCCAATTTGGATAGAAGACAATTAACCTACCAGCATGTCTTTGGAGTACGGGAGAAAACCAGTGTGCCTGGAGCCACTAAGGGATCTAGGGAAGAACATGCAAACACCATGCAGGTTGTGTCATAAGAATCCCAACCATGACACCTCCTTACATAATCTTTTATACAGTATATCTGATAGGATGCAGTCCCTGTGAAAAATTTCCACCTGTCTAAATGGAAAATTCTATGTTGAACACATCAGATACAGTCACGTTCAGATATTCAGGAAGCTGCAGGTGCTGAGGCTGCCTGACTACTATAACTGACTACTATGACTACTATAACTGGAGGTGGAGAGGCCTAGATCAATGCTGTTTATATCGCATGGGGAAATTGGTTGATTTTCAATTGCACGAAATAAAAAAAGAGAACTTGTAAGGCTTGCTTTACAGTGCAGAATTCCTAACTCTGCTAGAAAGGCCAGTCCAGAGCTCACGGTAAACTGCTTGCTATGTGGCCGAGTGCCTTGATTCTCCTGTTTGTTTTGGTATTTGCATAACTGAAACTGTTTGTCCATTGAGAGATTAAAAACTTTGTGTGACGTGTTTGTCTAAAACTAAGCTGATTTTTCTTTTCTGCTGTCTCAGATTAGCAAATGCAGACCTTCTAAATTTGGCTTCTGCCCCCCCCAGCCTACATAATCCACAGCAGATAATCCAGCTTTCTTCAGTGTTCATTTGTGACCTGCAAATTAATTTTATACTCCAGGGATTTAGACCATCTGACCTACAATTATTGTTTTTGGTATTGTTATTTTCTTTCACTGCGTTTATAATCTAAAAGACTTAATAGAAATGTGCAATACTAAAAAGAAAATAGCAGATTTTAAACCAAGATGACTACTACTAAATAAAAGGGTTGTAAACCCTCGTGTTTTTTCACTTTATGCATCCTATGATTGGATAGATTGATAGCAGTGCAGCCATTTCTGCCTTTATCCCCATTTCTGAGATTTCTTGTAATGGTGTCAGACAGAACAGGAAGTAAATGACAATTTAATAATCTATTAAGGAAGCTGTCATGACTGTATTGCTATCTGTGTCCACATGAAGAACATTTCCCTTTAATTCCTCCTCAGGTCACATGTGTTAGAACTATAAAATAAAATAAATCCCCTCTATGGGGACAAAAACAGCATTTAAATGCTTTCCCTGTGTAGCGCCCTGGGGTTTAGTCAGGGAGCTCCTCACCAAATTCCTTGTCAGCGGTAGCTACGATAGTTAAATTGTTAGAGATCCATTGATTTCTCCCTAAGATTGGTTTGTTGTACTTTTCTCTTCTACCACTAGGTGGCCGGGCATTTGGTGGTTCTAGCTATGAGAAGGACAACTCAAGGTCAGGTTATGGGTATATGGGTTATCTCAACCAATGGGCAGGGTTTTTCTTGAATCCCTTGGCTTGCTGGGAGAGCCTATATATTTGGTTGGAGTCAGGTGATCTATGTTCTGTGCCACCCGGACTGCCGTCTTAGTGGACTTGTGTGCAGTCTACCCTGGGCTGCTAGGCCAGAGATTGGGCCTATCCGGAGGGCATCTGGCTGCTAGGCTGTGTAAGTGCCTAGCCTACCCATAAGTAAGAGGGCAGCGCAGGGAATGGTACTGCAGCTTGCAGTCCAACCAAAAGTGACGGTTCTGCCAAGAACCTGTTGTGGTCGAAGGTAGAAGGGAAGCTGTCGTCACTAAGGGACCAACCTCCTTTGCCAGGGACCACAGTGAGTAACTGAAGCAAGTACCAGAGCAACATTCTCACCGAACAGGCACAGTGGAGAATCTGTAAACTTCAGGCGGTAATCAAGTTAGGGACCCAACCAGCAGAGGTGATGCTTGCAGAGCAGCCTTGTGTGTCAAGCTAGGGACTGAGCCGGTCAGCAGAGGTGAAGCTTGAAGGTATCCAAAGTGCCAAGCTAGAGACTCAGCAGGGAAGTGTGGGTGACGCTTGAGGGAGATACCACCGCAAAAGCCTTGAGAAGTTCATGGGATTCAGAATCAGTGAATCAGAGAGTCCAGTGAGAGACTAGGAGGTCAAGGGGCTGAAGAACTTCAAGTAGAAGTTGTAGTAAAGCTGAGAGAATGGTTAAGTTTGAATCAGTGGCGGCTGGTGCTCAAAATTTTTGGGAGGGTGCAAACAGACTGAAAAAATGTTGAAAAAAAAAACCATCAATTGCAGCCACTGTGCCATCAAATGCTGCCACTGTGCCCATCAAACGCTGCCACTGTGCCCATCAAACGCTGCTACTGTGCCCATCAAATGCTGCCACTGTGCCCATCAAACACAGCCACTGTGCCCATTAAACACTGCCACTGTGCCATCAAAAGCAGCTACTGTGTTAAACGCTGCCACTGTGCCATCAAACGCAGCTACTGTGCCAAACGCTGCCACTGTGACCATCAATTTCTGCCAGTGTGCTCATCATATGCTGCCAGTGTGCCCATCAAATGCTTCAAGTGTGCCCAACTGCCCATGTTAAAAGGGGCTTCCAGATTTCGACAATCCCCCTGTCTGCAGTCCTCCACAACCACCATCCAGGTTTGTCGGGAAGAGGCCCATGTCCCCGTCAACACAGTCCTCCTCCCTTTCCTGAACTGCTAGGCTGCATACTTGGATAAGCACAGAAAAAAGGAACAACTCCCTAGAGAATGGGACTTTAAACACATACTTGGATAAGGGTCCGGTATGGATTTTGGGGGGACCCCATGCCATTTGCTTTTTTTAATTTTGGTATGGGGGTGTCCACTCCAAATCCATACCAGACCCAAAATACTTTTTTTTTTTTTTTTACATTCAGCTGTCAGAGGAGAGCCCTGCTGACAGTTGATGACTAATGGGTTGTTAAGGCTTCCCGGTGTTCTGGCAGATAGTGTCCTGCCTTCATATAGTGTCCGCCCCGTACTGCGCCGTGAGTGGAGGTGGTAGCCCCACCATCCAAGCGGACATAGGGTTGTGAAAATTAGAGGGCCTCTTCGCTCACCACGCTTCAGGCTCGGCCTCGCTGCGCTCGGCTCTTTTATATTTCGACTCTATGTCCACTTGGATGGTGGGGATAGAACCTGGACTCACGGTGCAGGCACCGTTCATCTTCGGGTATTTTCGGAATCTGTGTGTGCTGTGTACTGCGCATGTGCAGTACACAGTGGACACTATCCGATGGGGGACTGTATATGGCAGGACACCGGCCCACTCCTTAGAAAGCAGCTATATACAGTTGTTAAAAAGTGATTGTAGAGTAGTAAAATGCAAATGTAGTGTAGATACAACTCTACATACTCACTCACAGGGGCGTTTCTTAACGAATAGCAAAGTCTTTGTGTAATATGTAAATCAGTAAAGTCTGTCTTCCTTCAAGGCATTTCAAACGTACTTTCAGGAGTAGAAATTGAAGAATCCTTCGTTCATCCAATAGTTTGTTTATTGTTCAGAAAGACAAGCAAAGACAAGATTGACATCTGGTAACATATGGCATGGTGATGGCCTCAGGAGGAAAGGGTCTTCTGATCTACATTCTCCAAAGTGTAGAATCCTTTCTCTTCCCACCGATCCTCCCTTTCCTATAACCCTAGTCCATTCTTATACTGTTTCAAGATGTTATGTCAGCATATCCTAATAACACCCACATTTGCATATATACCCAATATGGTTCAGTCTATAGATAAGTAGCATAACTCCACCCATTGTTCTGACATAGTAACTCAAAAATAGAAATACCTACTCAGCAAAACCACTCCTATCTAAACTCTGTGTTGTTCTGTGACCTTCAGAAACCATCACTTACCACCAAACATATACCTTACATATATTTTCAGAAACTTTTATCTTTTAAGATATTAATTACCTCAAAAACTTCTAACAACAGTGAATGTAAAAAAAAAAAAAAAAAACACTAATCACCGCAAAATTGCGGTAAAAACTTGGTACTTGCGTTTTAGATGTGGGCCCATTGAAGTATATTGAATGCAATAGGCTGCATGCTGTTAGGAAATAAAGTCTCTAACCCTTTCCAAAAACGCAGAGGTACAAAAATGCATTGCTGTGAATGTGTTCCATAGTAACCCACGTTAAAAATATAGTCCTTCATTTTTGCAAAAAGCATGAAAAAATGCATTAGTGTGAATGGAGCCTAAAGCACGCCTGTATTTATCTCAAAGCTTGAAATCTATCTTGCTAATCCTTCACTAGATTTGAATCATCCCACCCCCTGCACCTCATAGCTGGCTTCTGAAAATGATTTCCAGTAGTGAGGTATTGAAGTGGGGGAGGTGGGACAGCTCTTTCTTCCCAAAATTGAAATCTACAATATAGATATAGCACCCTCCTGGGTTTAGGTAAGGTTATTAGGTAAATTTAGTTTGTCTTCCCTGTGATCAGTGGAACAGGGATGATTGGTTAGGGCTGCTCTGGTTTTCACAGGCTGCTGCTCTGCTACTTCCCACTGTATTCTGGAAATCTATGGATCTTTCCAGAACATAGTGGGTAGCAGGGCACGGGCTGCAGTCTGAACATTTGTGGAACTTCCACCTGGGAAGGTGTTCCCAGAAAGTGGGGACAAGTCCATAAATAGCTTGAGGCTGAGCAGCAAAAGAGAGATCGCAGCATGCTGGGCAAGGCAGCATTCCAGGATCAAGCCAGAAGGAGGCCCTTGCTAAGGGGCCTTGCCCTCCTGGGCAGAAGCCAAGAAGGAGCCAGCAGAAGGCATCAAGGGTCCCAGCAAGGCATAGCTGGGGGGGCCTAAAGAAAGAACTTCCCAGGGATCCAGGGGTCAGGAGAGAGCTCATGGGAGGGGAGGTGGGAAGGAAGCTGTGAAAGAGAGCCTTTATCTCCCTCACAAGGAAAGAGCCTGAGCCTGAGCCTAAGCAGGAGGCAACTCATGATCCTTTAGCTGAGTGACTACAAGACCCCAGTGCTGCAAAAGTGACTGTATAGTGCTTTAGTCTTTGGGAAGAAAACAGATCACAGGCAGCATAGAGATTCCGTGGGACTTTTTGCTAAGAGAAGTACAGCCTGAAGTGTGCCAGGGTGCAAGGGTGCAATACTGTCAGTGTTGTACGGGTGCAGCTGAAGAAGAACAAGCCTTTTTTTGTAAAGAAATGGCCAAGTGCAACCAGAAACTTCCAAAGTCCCCAACTTGTTCAAGTTCAAGTTCTACAGTTACGGGGTATCCCATGCTCCCTATAACCATCCAAGTTAATTGTTCCCTAAGGAAAAAAAAAAAACACAGAAACAAACCCCTAGATGGCTTCTTGAGCCAGAAAGAGACTGCCGAAAATGTTGGGTGCCTGGTTTTGTGTGCGCTAAGGGGGCCCAAACTACCAGCAGCTCTCTAGAGAGTGCACTACATAGAGCAACTCAAATTATATGCACTCTAGAGGAAAATCAAAACTGTATGCAGGTACATGTAGGGACGATGTACATAAACAAAGTGTTTAGGTAAGCAGAAGCACCCTTTAACCGCTTAAAGCCTGGTCAACATTTTAATTATTCACATATGTCACAACCTGCAGTTTGTGCTTGAAAATGTACTTAAAAACCCAAAACATATTCTGTTAGGCTAGAACTCAACCTTTGTCTGATCATGAATGCCAAAAAGCCTTCATTGGACACAGGCTAAATTCTTTGCTAGTGATGGACGAACTTCCGACGGGACGTTTCGCGAACGCGAAATGCGAACGGACCCAAACGTTCGCGAAACCGACCGTTCGCCGCGGGCCCCATTGACTTCAATGGGAGGCGAACTTTGCAAACCTTCATGTCGAATTTGCGGCCACGTGGTAATTATTAGGGGGTAAAACGTAGTCCCACCATCTGGACAATGACATAATACATGTATGAGGTGAATTTGGGATCGATAACTACAAGCATTTTTATTTTATTTGGGAAATTGTTCTAACAATTCAGGACTATGGAGCTAATGAAGGCAATGGAGGAGAGGGAAGGTCAGGGACCAGGGTAGGCAAAGAAGAGGGTGCAGGAGATGATCACCAGCAGCGTGACATACCGGAATGACACATGCACCGTGATAGAGGCATCTGACAGCAGCACCGTAATACAGAGCACTGACAGCAGCACCGTGACATACAGCGCTGACAGCAGCACCGTGACATACAGCGCTGACAGCAGCACCGTGACATACAGCGCTGACAGCAGCACCGTGACATACAGCGCTGACAGCAGCACCGTGACATACAGCGCTGACAGCAGCACCGTGACATACAGCGCTGACAGCAGCACCGTGACATACAGCGCTGACAGCAGCACCGTGACATACAGCGCTGACAGCAGCACCGTGACATACAGCGCTGACAGCAGCACCGTGACATACAGCGCTGACAGCAGCACCGTGACATACAGCGCTGACAGCAGCACCGTGACATACAGCACTGACAGCAGCACCGTAAGCAGCCCCAGGAGGAAGTCAGCACAGCACAGGGATGGTGTGATCCCCTCATAATAAGAACCCCCAGGAGGAAGTCAGCACAGCACAGGGATAGTGTGATCCCTTCATAATAAGAACCCCCAGGAGGAAGTCAGCACAGCACAGGGATATCATAAGCAGCCCCAGTAGAAATATGACACCGCTCAACCTCTTCAAAGAGGAGGGTAGGGGCATATAGTACGGTGTGCTTTTTTGGGTCAAGGAAGTGAGCCAAATGAATTAAGAAGGTCTGTGTGCTTGATTAAAAAAATAGTTTATAGACATATACATGGTCTACTGGTCACATGTGTTGAATTCCTCCGAGATCCATGCCTCATTCATTTTTAGAAATGTGAGGTAGTTAACACTGTGGTGAGCTAGGCGAGTACGCTTATCGGTCACAATCCCCCCTGCTGCGCTGAACGTCCTTTCGGACAGGACACTGGATGAGGGGCAAGCCAACAGTTCGATTGCAAATTGGGCAAGCTCTGGCCAGAGGTCAAGCCTGCCCACCCAGTAGTCTAGGGGTTCATCACTCCTCAGAGCGTCCACATCGGCCGTTAACCCAATGTAGTCGGACACCTGACGGTCTAGGCGTTCCCTGATGCTGGATCCGGATGACACCTGTCGATGGGTCGGCTGAAAGAATGACCTCATATCCGAAGTCACCAACACATCTTCAAACCGGCCTCTTCTTGCAGGCGCTGTTGGATTGGTACCCGCAAATCCTTCTCTGGGAGTGGGAATTGCTCCTCTGCCAGCGCACGCAAAAGCAGAATGCAGCATTTCTCGAAGCAAGGCCTGGAAGTGCTGCATTCTGACAGCCCTCTGCGACGGCGGTAACATTTCCGCCATTTTGTGTTTGTACCGGGGGTCTAAGTACGTTGCCACCCAGTACTGGTCCTTGACCCTCATGCTTTTTATACGGGGGTCCCTATTAAAACACTGGAGCATGAAGGCCCCCATTTGCACTAAAGTGGAAGCGGTGTGGTGGCCTGGCTCCTGCTCATCATCCAGGATAATGTCGTCCTCTTCATTCTCCTCTCCCCATCCTCGCACAACAGGGATCCCAGAAAGGTTTAAAGCATGCTCTTCTTGCTCCTGCTCATCCGCCCCGGCACCATCCTCCTCTGACTCCTCATCAGACTCCTGTTGTTGACTTGTCTCAGATAGAGTAGCCCCCCCTGGGAATTCATCCAGCATTGCGACTTCCTCATCTTCCCGCTCCTGCTCCTCCACAGCCTGATCAATGACACGACGCAATGCACGCTCCAGAAAGAAGGCATAAGGTACCATGTCACTGATGGCGCCATGGCTGCGACTGACCAGTTTGGTGATCTCCTCAAATGGCCGCAGAAGTCTGCATGTGTCGCGCATGAGCAGCCACTGGCGCGGTGAAAAAAAACCCAGCTCCCCAGAACCGTTTCTTTCGCAGAGTTCATACAGGTAGACGTTAACTGCACGTTTCTGCTGGAGCAGCCTATCAAGCATATAGAAGGTTGAGTTCCATCGCGTCGGGCAATCGCAAATAAGACGTCTGACCGGCAGATGGTGTCGCCGCTGAATGTCAGCAAGGCGAGCCATGGCCGTGTAAGATCTTCTGAAATGGGCCGAGATTTTCCTTGCCTGCCGCAAGATGTCCTGGACCCCAGGGTATTTGACAAGGAATCGCTGCACGACCAAGTTTAAGACGTGTGCCATGCACGGCACGTGCGTGATTTTGCCCTGTTTCAATGCGCTAAGCAGATTGGCACCGTTGTCACACACCACTTTACCAACTGTCAAATTGAGCGGTGTTAGCCACTCATCTGCCTGTGAACGCAAAGCTGAAAGGAGTGCCGGGCCAGTGTGGCTCTTTGCTTCCAGGCACAACAGACGCAGCACGGCATGGCAACGTCTCACCTGGCATGTGGAATAGGTTCTGGGGAGCTTGGGCGGTGCAGTGGAAGAGACGCTAGCAGCGGAAAAGGAGGAGGCAGCTGAGGAGGAGAGGGAGGAGGATGGAGTAGGAGGAGGAGAAGAAGAGTCAGGCCTGCATGCAATCCGTGGCGGTAAAACCAAATCTACACGGGTGCCACGGGTTACATGCTTGACGGCCGTCAGAAGGTTCACCCAGTGGGCAGTAAAACTGATATACCTTCCCTGCCCGTGTTTGCTAGACCACGTGTCTGTGGTCAGATGTATCTTGGCACCGACACTGTGTGCCAGAGATACATTCACTTGCCGCTGAACATGGCCATATAGCTCTGGGATGCCCTTCTCTGAGAAATACTTCCTTCCTGGGACCTTCCATTGTGGTGTTCCAATGGCCACAAATTTGCGAAAGGCCTCCGAGTCCACCAGTTTATATGGCAGTAGTTGGCGGGCTATGAGTTCTGACAAGCCAGCCGCCAACCGTTGGGCAAGAGGGTTATCCGGCATCATCATTTTTTTACGCTCAAACATTAGGCCCACGGAAGCCTGCCTTTTTGCAGAAAAATGTGAGCTTGGCGTGATGGAAGGTGGAGTGGAGGACAATTGTGAGGAGAGAGGAGAAGGAGAAGTAGAAGACGAGGCTGGACGGTGAGAGCCTGCAGTGTGGCTTTGTGTGTTCCGTTGCTCCCACTGGGCTCGGTGATGGCTGCTCATGTGCCTTCTTAAGGCGGTCGTCCCTAGGTGAGTATTGGGCTTACCGCGACTAACGCGTTGACTGCAAAGATTGCAGATGGCAACGCTATTGTCAGCAGCGGACACGTTAAAAAAAGCCCACACTGCGGAGCCATGTGCCGGTGTCCTGGGAGCGCCAGATGTGACCGTACATGGTCGATGACTCGCTCCTGATACATTTGCAGTCTGCTTTGTCCCTGCTGTGCAATGTAAGTCATTGCTGCTTCTCCTCCCTATCTGCTGGTCCATATCTCCCTCTGAACTCCCCTCCTCTTCCTCTCTTGTGGGCACCCACGTGACATCACTAGACACGTCATCATCAACGTCACCTTCCCCACCGCTATAAGTAGAGATCTCGGAGTAGGCAGCAACACCGGGGACCAACCTCCTCCTTGGGCTGATCTGGGTACTGGCGTCAGACTGCTGAGTAGCGCTTGTTGCTACCTCCTCTTCCTGATCCAATACCAAGAGTGGCTGCGCATCAGAAATGTCCTCTTGATATGGATCGGAAAATAATTCCAGTGACTCAAGCGGAAGGTATGTGGTGGTGGTGGTGGTGGTCGTGTTGTTGGTGGTAGTGTCTTTGGGGGTGCACATAGCAGAGAGTGAAGAAGAGGGTGCAGATCGAGAGGATGAGGAGGGTGCAGAAGAGTAAGGCTGAGCGAGCCACTCAACCAAGTCTGGTGCATCCTTTAAAGTAATTGAACGCACCTTCTGCAACTTCCCACTTTGGCTCAAGCCTGTTGCTCCTGCCCTACCCCTACCACCCCTGCGGAAGGGCCTGCCTCTTCCTCTGCATGTCATTTTTTAAATGACCCTGTGACAAAACTCTTAGTCCCTATACCGCTGAAGGACTGCTGCAGTATAGGTGAGCGGTCAGCAGTGGTGCACGTCAACCCTATCTATTGTGGACCTATAGCGGTCCTTACAGAACAGCAGACTGTACCGCACTCAAGCCTATGTACCGTAGCACCCTATACCAAGTTACCAGTCCTTATAAGAACTTTTGTGGACCAAGCAGGTTGTGTATTAGTGTTTAGCAGACTGTACGTCAGTCCCTATACCGCTGAAGGACTGCTGCAGTATAGGGCAGCGGTCAGCAGTGGTGCACGTCAACCCTATCTATTGTGGACCGATAGCGGTCCTTACAGAACAGCAGACTGTACCGCACTCAAGCCTATGTACCGTAGCACCCTATACCAAGTTACCAGTCCTTATAAGAACTTTTGTGGAACAAGCAGGTTGTGTGTTAGTGATTAGCAGACTGTACGTCAGTCCCTATACCGCTGAAGGACTGCTGCAGTATAGGTGAGCGGTCAGCAGTGGTGCACGTCAACCCTATCTATTGTGGACCGATAGCGGTCCTTACAGAACAGCAGACTGTACCGCACTCAAGCCTATGTACCGTAGCACCCTATACCAAGTTACCAGTCCTTATAAGAACTTTTGTGGAACAAGCAGGTTGTGTATTAGTGTTTAGCAGACTGTACGTCAGTCCCTATACCGCTGAAGGACTGCTGCAGTATAGGGCAGCGGTCAGCAGTGGTGCACGTCAACCCTATCTATTGTGGACCGATAGCGGTCCTTACAGAACAGCAGACTGTACCGCACTCAAGCCTATGTACCGTAGCACCCTATACCAAGTTACCAGTCCTTATAAGAACTTTTGTGGAACAAGCAGGTTGTGTGTTAGTGATTAGCAGACTGTACGTCAGTCCCTATACCGCTGAAGGACTGCTGCAGTATAGGTGAGCGGTCAGCAGTGGTGCACGTCAACCCTATCTATTGTGGACCGATAGCGGTCCTTACAGAACAGCAGACTGTACCGCACTCAAGCCTATGTACCGTAGCACCCTATACCAAGTTACCAGTCCTTATAAGAACTTTTGTGGAACAAGCAGGTTGTGTGTTAGTGATTAGCAGACTGTACGTCAGTCCCTATACCGCTGAAGGACTGCTGCAGTATAGGGCAGCGGTCAGCAGTGGTGCACGTCAACCCTATCTATTGTGGACCGATAGCGGTCCTTACAGAACAGCAGACTGTACCGCACTCAAGCCTATGTACCGTAGCACCCTATACCAAGTTACCAGTCCTTATAAGAACTTTTGTGGAACAAGCAGGTTGTGTGTTAGTGATTAGCAGACTGTACGTCAGTCCCTATACCGCTGAAGGACTGCTGCAGTATAGGTGAGCGGTCAGCAGTGGTGCACGTCAACCCTATCTATTGTGGACCGATAGCGGTCCTTACAGAACAGCAGACTGTACCGCACTCAAGCCTATGTACCGTAGCACCCTATACCAAGTTACCAGTCCTTATAAGAACTTTTGTGGACCAAGCAGGTTGTGTATTAGTGTTTAGCAGACTGTACGTCAGTCCCTATACCGCTGAAGGACTGCTGCAGTATAGGGCAGCGGTCAGCAGTGGTGCACGTCAACCCTATCTATTGTGGACCGATAGCGGTCCTTACAGAACAGCAGACTGTACCGCACTCAAGCCTATGTACCGTAGCACCCTATACCAAGTTACCAGTCCTTATAAGAACTTTTGTGGACCAAGCAGGTTGTGTATTAGTGTTTAGCAGACTGTACGTCAGTCCCTATACCGCTGAAGGACTGCTGCAGTATAGGGCAGCGGTCAGCAGTGGTGCACGTCAACCCTATCTATTGTGGACCGATAGCGGTCCTTACAGAACAGCAGACTGTACCGCACTCAAGCCTATGTACCGTAGCACCCTATACCAAGTTACCAGTCCTTATAAGAACTTTTGTGGAACAAGCAGGTTGTGTGTTAGTGATTAGCAGACTGTACGTCAGTCCCTATACCGCTGAAGGACTGCTGCAGTATAGGTGAGCGGTCAGCAGTGGTGCACGTCAACCCTATCTATTGTGGACCTATAGCGGTCCTTACAGAACAGCAGACTGTACCGCACTCAAGCCTATGTACCGTAGCACCCTATACCAAGTTACCAGTCCTTATAAGAACTTTTGTGGACCAAGCAGGTTGTGTATTAGTGTTTAGCAGACTGTACGTCAGTCCCTATACCGCTGAAGGACTGCTGCAGTATAGGGCAGCGGTCAGCAGTGGTGCACGTCAACCCTATCTATTGTGGACCGATAGCGGTCCTTACAGAACAGCAGACTGTACCGCACTCAAGCCTATGTACCGTAGCACCCTATACCAAGTTACCAGTCCTTATAAGAACTTTTGTGGAACAAGCAGGTTGTGTGTTAGTGATTAGCAGACTGTACGTCAGTCCCTATACCGCTGAAGGACTGCTGCAGTATAGGGCAGCGGTCAGCAGTGGTGCACGTCAACCCTATCTATTGTGGACCGATAGCGGTCCTTACAGAACAGCAGACTGTACCGCACTCAAGCCTATGTACCGTAGCACCCTATACCAAGTTACCAGTCCTTATAAGAACTTTTGTGGAACAAGCAGGTTGTGTGTTAGTGATTAGCAGACTGTACGTCAGTCCCTATACCGCTGAAGGACTGCTGCAGTATAGGTGAGCGGTCAGCAGTGGTGCACGTCAACCCTATCTATTGTGGACCGATAGCGGTCCTTACAGAACAGCAGACTGTACCGCACTCAAGCCTATGTACCGTAGCACCCTATACCAAGTTACCAGTCCTTATAAGAACTTTTGTGGACCAAGCAGGTTGTGTATTAGTGTTTAGCAGACTGTACGTCAGTCCCTATACCGCTGAAGGACTGCTGCAGTATAGGGCAGCGGTCAGCAGTGGTGCACGTCAACCCTATCTATTGTGGACCGATAGCGGTCCTTACAGAACAGCAGACTGTACCGCACTCAAGCCTATGTACCGTAGCACCCTATACCAAGTTACCAGTCCTTATAAGAACTTTTGTGGACCAAGCAGGTTGTGTATTAGTGTTTAGCAGACTGTACGTCAGTCCCTATACCGCTGAAGGACTGCTGCAGTATAGGGCAGCGGTCAGCAGTGGTGCACGTCAACCCTATCTATTGTGGACCGATAGCGGTCCTTACAGAACAGCAGACTGTACCGCACTCAAGCCTATGTACCGTAGCACCCTATACCAAGTTACCAGTCCTTATAAGAACTTTTGTGGAACAAGCAGGTTGTGTGTTAGTGATTAGCAGACTGTACGTCAGTCCCTATACCGCTGAAGGACTGCTGCAGTATAGGGCAGCGGTCAGCAGTGGTGCACGTCAACCCTATCTATTGTGGACCGATAGCGGTCCTTACAGAACAGCAGACTGTACCGCACTCAAGCCTATGTACCGTAGCACCCTATACCAAGTTACCAGTCCTTATAAGAACTTTTGTGGAACAAGTGAGTTGTGAATGTTTAGCAGACTGCAGCAGAAGGGCAGCAGTCAAGTATAATATCCTTTCTATATTTGGAAGAAAGAATATTATACATGTACAAGCCTATTACTGTACCACTGATACCAGTCCTGAAAAGAACCTTTGTGGAACTAATAATAACAGCAAGTCTTTAAAATTACCCTCACTGCCTGACAACACTGCTTCCTTCCTGTCCCTATACAAATTGGCAAAAAAAGAGAACGATTAGTGGTTACTGGAACAGCTCTTTTGTGGACCTTGATAGTAACAGCTAATGATGATGATGATGATGATGATGATGAAAGACTAATCTGGCTGTCCCTGTAGCATACACCGTCCTTTCCCTTTCTCTAAACTAACAAAAGACACTCAGGCTGCTGCAAGAATCAGCAGCACAGCAAACCTATCAACACCTAACACCTATACCAGTCCTGAAAAGAACTTTTGTGTACCAAATAGCTAGTGGTTTATCTCTCCCTACTCCACACAGGAACCTGTCCCTATCGTAACAGAAGAAAGAATGTAAAATGGCCACCGGATCGGGTGTATTTATAGGTTAGGGGGAATGTACAAGTGTCCATGTGCTGTCATGTCTCAATTGGCTGTCCTGTATCACATGATAAACGTGTCACCAAAGGTTAAAGTTCTTGTATACATTAAACACGTAAGTCCGCCGCGGCGAACGACGGAAAAAGGCGTTCGAACGTGCGGACCGCGAATGTCGGAAATTCGCCGCGAAACGACCGCCGGGCGAACCGTTCGGCCATCACTATTCTTTGCCCAATCTGAACACCTGGGTGCTTTACTTGCTTATAAAAGTTAACTCTCTCCCTTTACATCTTCCAATTAAAAAAAAGCTGAAAATATGGTGACGCCCTCACTCAAAATTGAACAATGAACAATTTTAGTGCTTCCACTGTGAAAATTCAAGATAAATTGCTCAACAATGCCTGAAGCTACAGAGGTCAATGAGGATTTGTTTTTGAAGGTCATTTACTTTCTGTAAGTTTATATAAAAACTTGAATAGCCATATCCTGGTCACAGTAAGGTTACCATTCACCCCCATTCATTTACTTATGGCACTTACATCAGTCGCTCTTGAGAGAGGTGTGTCCCTGGAAAATGTGCATCCCCAGCATTGCCCCTGGTAGCCTGGCACTGTAGCATAAACCTTGCAGTGTTCAAGAGCCAACTCAGCAGTGGCACCAGTAGTGTATTTAGGTTTTTGTGCTGCCCTAGGTCTGACTAAACTTGTGCACACCCTAATTTAAATATAACCCACCCCTTCCTGTCAAGGCCACACCCCTTGCTGTTTAAAGCGGAGGTTGGACCTTCCGCTCATTGGAACCCTCCCCCCCATCCGGCGCCACAATTGGCACCTTTCAGGGGGGAGGGGGGTGCAGGTACCTGTACAGTACAGGTATCTGCACCCACTTCCGGCGTAGATTCTGCAGAAGGTACGCCCCTTTCTGCAGAATCTACGCCCCTTTCCGAAGGTCCCCCGCTGCCTGCTGGGAAACACACAGATCCCAGAGACAGCATGGACCATCCTTATTGTGCAGCGCGACTCGCACATGCGCAGTAGGGAACCGGGAAATGAAGCCGAAGGCTCCACTTCCTTATTCCCATACCCAAGATGGCGGCGGCAGCACCCGAGAGACGATCGAGAGATCGGCTTCGGGTGCCGACAAGTGTCATTATTTTAAAAGTCAGCAGCTGCAGTATTTGTAGCTGCTGGCTTTTAAAAAAAAAAAACGGCGGACTCCCGCTTTAAGACCCAACCTGAAATTTTCGAGTGGGGACACTAGTTCTGAGGGTCTGGGGGGGACAATGGATTCCCTTAATTTGCATAGATTTTCTCTCACTTCTTGTTTGGCTATGGGGCATGAAGTGAAGGGAAATCTCTGCAATGGGACAGGGATGGTAAAAAATAAACTGACAGGGGTTGCCTATAGCTCTACTTTAAGCGCAAATTTCTGATCATTTTATGGAGAGGACTAAGAAGATATAACCATGCCAATGGTGCAGCAGAAAACATATAGCACAGCGAGAAAGGTTTGTGGTCCAGGATGGGAGGCCAGTCAAAATTAGAAGCGGTGCCCCCCCTCCCCACCATTGCGGATTGCCAGCCGCCCGCATACCAGAACCAGAGCTGATGCTTTATGGAGGCGCTAGACTAACTTGCCTCTCAACCCAGTCCACCTCATAAAACTGGTGCTACACTAACAGTGTAGCGCAAGCCCGGCAGGGACTCTTTCCGTGCTGTCCCCCTGCAAAGTGCTGCCCTAGGCCTTGTTGGCCTGGGCCAGGATACAGCGTTGAGTGGCACTGTGGAAGCTTTAATTGAGATTAGCTCTGCTAGAGGGTGCATGGAAATTTCTGTTTTCACACAAACACAGGTGCCTCCAGGGGAGTTTTTTTTTAGATTCTTGGGTAGTGCCAATGTTGAGTTGGCGCCTGCACCAGGTTTATGCAATGCTACCAGACTCCTGGGGATGATCTCGGGGTGCCTGCTCTTCTGTCACTAGATGGCCGGGTATCTGGTGACAATGGATAAGACAAGGGCATTGCAAGGACAGATTAGGAATAGATGGGGTGTCTCAGCCAATGGGAAGGGATTTTCTTAGGTCCCTTGGTCTGCTGGGAGAGCCTTATTATTTGGGTGAGGTCAGGTGATCGGGGTTCTGTGCCACCTGGAAGGCTGTCTGGGTGGATGTGTGTTGTGCTGCCCCAGGCTGCTAGGCCAGAACCTGAGACCTATCCTGGGGACATCTGGCTGCTGGGCTGTCTGAGGGCCTATTCAGAAGCAAGAGAGCAGTGTAGGGTTGGGATTGCAGCTTGCAATCCAACCAGAAGTGACAGTTCTGCCAGCTGGAGAACCTGTTGTGGTCAGAGGTAAGGAAGAAGCCACTAAGGGACTATCCACCTTCTTACCAGGGACCACTGTGAGTAGCTAAAGCAAGTACCTGAGCAGTATTCTCACCAACAGAGGACGGTGAAGAATTGGGAAACTTCAGCAGAGGTCAAGCCAGGGACCCAGTCAGTGGAGGTGATGCTTGGAGAGCATTATTATGTGTCAAGGCAGGGACTGAGCAGGTCAGTGGGGTGACGCTTGAGGAGTATCTGTGAGTGCCAAGCTAGGGACCCAGCAGGGATGCGGGGGTGATGCTTGAGGAAGATATTCAGTGAAAAGATTGGAAGAGCTCGGGAGATCCAGTGGCAGTGGATCAGCAAGTCTATGCGATAGACTGGGAGCTCAGTTAGGTGAAGATCTAAAAAGGAGATTGTGGAGGAAGTAAAAGAGTTCATTACAGCCTTTGTTGGAAACTTTTCAAGATTGTTGCCATAGGAGACAGCATGTCTACACATGCAGATGTGGTGTCCGGCTGGGTGCCTTTCCCCGCATGGCTGTTTACCTATAGAAATCTCGGAGTCTGCTAATTAACATTGCAACTACTGAAGGGTGTCCTGTCCCTAATTCTCTCTCCCACAGAGAAAATAAAATAAAATATACCTCTTTGCATTCAAGAAGTGTCTGACGCCCATTAATCTACCTTACATTGCACCCACCATGCCTGTAACACACTCTACACTGAAGGATGTCAGCTGTTGAGGTCACCATTAGGCCTGGAGAGGTCCGGGACTTGGCTACATATACATGTAGCACTAACCCCCCGAAGGAGCTGCTGGTTATTTTTGGGCTTACCTTACCTTCCGTTCTCCTTTTTGCACGTCTAGGGGATGTCCTGTGGTAGATGGCCCAGTAACTTGAGACTGACAATAGATCCACTTGAATGGATTTTATTTGCAAAACTCAAACCATTGAACAGACTTACAACTTGGGATCAGAGGGTTGGAAAGGAAGTTTAGTAACTCTTATGTTAAAGTCCAAAAAGCGTTAAAGAACTTGCTTGCTTTGACTGCATCCAGAGAATAGCCATTCGCAGCCGGATGAACACTCAGGTTGGACAGTCCCTCTCTCACAAAGCCTAGCAGCCAACAAGGTGCTTACTCAGGAACAAAGTCTTTGTCACAGATGTTGTTGCAGAATACATAGGGAAACTAAGCTGTAGAACACTTGTAGGATACCTGGATCTTTCAGCCTGCTTGACGATATATACACAAGACCGGATTCTCTCGGTTACTTCAGCCCTTCCAGGCTCTTGTTAAGAAAACCAACCCGTACGTGGTGTTCTTATAAAGAGTCCTCCCCTGGAATGCTTGAAGTACAATGGGTCTCTCCCAAACCGGAGACGGCACCCAACCACCTCAGAATCCTCCTTTAGTTTCCTTGCTCTCGGGCTAGCCAGCCCCGAGACATTAAAGTCGGGTGGATCCACACCCCAGGCCATAGCCTTCCTGGGGGCGGGTCAGGAGGACCAGGATCATGTAATCAGCACATTATACTGGACCGGAACCCCGAACCACGTGACGTCCACATCTTAAATACCCTCTCCCAGAGGGCACAGCGGGAGGGCCACTCCCACTGACCTGGCTCCGAAAGAAGAGTAACTTAAGCACCTGACCAAACCATAGTTCCACGCCTGCCAGAAGAGACAGTGCCCCCTGTGGCCAGGCCAAACATTTCACAGTCCAGTCAGACTGATGCTGAAGTCCAATTTGGACAAATATACCCAAAACAAACTGCAGTTTAGGCAACTTTAATTTTAGGAAAACGCATAGCGCGTGCTCTTCAGGAGTCCATCGCTACACACTCCCCCTGCTTATTTAGACGATGTCCCCATCATCTGGGAAAGACAGGGGAAAAAAAGAAACCCAGAGCTAACAACTAATCCTACCAAAAAAAAAAAACCTGAATGTTGGGGGTGAGTACCTGAATGTTGGGGGTGGGAAGGGTAAAAGAGGGAGGGAAAACAATAGTAAAATTTCCATATAGTATCAAACACAGAATTGTCTCACATTACAGTTCCCACCCAAGCCTGTCTATCTAACCCACCCATTCTCCGGCGGTTTGATAGATGCTCTCCGGTGAATTCTGGAGAAGAAAAGAACATATATACAGTATTTTACACCTAAACCATTAGAAGGCAGGATTCCACCAATCTCCATGGATTCCTCTCCTCTAAACTCTAAAACCTCTAAAACCATTTTTTAAATTTTTTTTTTTTCCTATGTAAAACAATGCTAATTGTGCTGACTCATACCACCTAGTGGTATGCGCCGCTGAAGTGTAGTCTCTAACTTAAAACAAATGAAATGTTCTTGACATGCGGATGATCCTTTGTGTGACTGGCTGTGTCTGACTACCCCATAGTTCAGTAGCTTCAAAATAAAATGCAAAGAGATAAAGACCCGGAGAAGCTCTCCTTGCATATTTCAAAGTCTTGACTCAGGAGCAGTTCACCAGTAGAAACGGGGATCAGGCAAAGTTAAGTCTTTCTCCTGTGCATCGACAGTAGTAATAAAGTACACAGCACTGTCTTTATCCGATCACAACTTTGTCCTCATAGATGTGCCGACCGTAGCTCCAATGCTGTAGACATCCGACAAACCGTTCATAAAGCTCCGGTGAGAGTCTTTTTCCGGAGCGGCTTTGGTACTTTTAAATAGCTCCAAACATCGTCCTCGTACCAGGCCTCACGGTTCCTTTCAATGACAGTCATAATGTCCCTTGGAACATAGTGGAATTCCAACCCCGCACTCAGTTGCCACCCGCTTATTCTAAAAGTCTCGGAGACCCAGATTGGCCTCGTCATGTTCGGTCAGTTTCTTTTTTTACTTTTTATCATGGCTTAACAATTATCAGCCGTTAACAGAAAATTCAGAGTACTCACGGCAATTTAGGTTCAAAGTGCCAGCCATCTCCCTCATCCAAGCCAGAACTGTTCCCTGAGCTCTGCGACGACTCCCCTGCGGGCCGGCAGTTCTCGGCGACAACACCCACAGCTTTCCTGTGCCTGTCTATGGGTATCCTCTTCCAAATGTTCGGCTCAGGACGGCATATGGACAATCCAGTTTTATGGCCACAAGAAACAATGAGTTGCTTCCCTTTCTTGCCATCCAGCTTCTCATCAGCAACACTCACGCAGGGGTCGTGTCCACGACCTTCAGGGCAGTCTGGGCTTTAGAGGGTGCAGCATCCTCTCTGGCAATACGAGCTCCAACAGATGATGCTGGGGCGTAGGTGATCGCCTCCTCGGTTGCCATACCCGTGACCCAGTCCATATGGTAGGCCCGAGGCAATTCAGTGGGCTGTTGGACCTTAAAAGTATATTCTCCACACCTCTTACATCTGGAGAATGGCCGAGGGTTGGCGACCAGGCTATTGCATTTTCCGCATAACATACCCAGGCCCCCGATGTCTCCAGTAGTGTACAGTATAAACCACCCCAGCGGCACAGTACTAGGCAGCTGTATTCCTGTGGGACCCCTTCCAAGAGGCATCTTGGGTCCTGACACAGGTTGCACACCGGAGCACGGTCAGGCCGTCTTTAGCGCAGGGCAAACAGGGCACTTGCCCTGGGCCCAATGTTTGTAGGAGGGCCCGCACTGCTACCCGCGAATTGGGGCCCCAATGAAGGTTTTGCAGAGTGCACAGAGGACACAGGACGGGAGGCTGTATTCCCGTGCTAGCCAGCTGAGAGGGGGCGGGGCCAGGAGCTCCACTGATGCTCTGACCCCGCCCCCGTACAGCCTGTATGCTCAGAACAGAGCGGCTGTAGTGAGAGCCAGTGATCAGAGCTCCACTGACACTCCCACTCCGATCACTGACTCTCACTACAGCCGCTCTGTTCCGAGCATACAGGCTGCACGGGGGCGGGGTCAGAGCGTCAGTGGAGCTCCCGGCCCGGCCCCCTCTCAGCTGGCTAGCGCAGGAATACAGCCTCCCGTGTCCTCTGTGCACTCTGCAAAACCTTCATTTGGGACCCAATTCACGGGTAATGGGGCCCCCCTACAAAGCATCAGTGGAGCTCTCGGCTGTTGTAGTGAGATCAGAGAATGGAAGCCCCTCCCACATACCTCTAACTGTATGTAGTGTGTTTGGCTGCTCAGGTATGTCCTTGCACCCATAAAATGCCTGACTGCTTAAACCCTGAGCTGTGTTATTCAACTGTCAAGCTGTGTGTTGCTAAAAGTTCTCTGACCATCACCTGTAGCATGTCCGCAGTCTCTGATTGTCTCCTGCAGTATGTCCGCAGTCTTTGATTGTCTCCTGCAGTATGTCCGCAGTCTCTGATTGTCTCCTGCAGTATGTCCGCAGTCTCTGATTGTCTCCTGCAGTATGTCCGCAGTCTTTGATTGTCTCCTGCAGTATGTCCGCAGTCTTTGATTGTCTCCTGCAGTATGTCCGCAGTCTTTGATTGTCTCCTGCAGTATGTCTGCAGTCTCTGATTGTCTCCTGCAGTATGTCCGCAGTCTCTGATTGTCTCCTGCAGTATGTCCGCAGTCTCTGATTGTCTCCTGCAGTATGTCGGCAGTCTCTTATTGTCTCCTGCAGTATGTCGGCAGTCTCTGTCTCCTGCAGTATGTCGGCAGTCTCTGTCTCCTGCAGTATGTCGGCAGTCTCTGTCTCCTGCAGTATGTCGGCAGTCTCTGTCTCCTGCAGTATGTCCGCAGTCTCTGTCTCCTGCAGTATGTCCGCAGTCTCTGATTGTCTCCTACAGTATGTCTGCAGTCTCTTATTGTCTCCTGCAGTATGTCCGCAGTCTTTGATTGTCTCCTGCGGTTTGTCCGCAGTCTTTGATTGTCTCCTGCGGTATGTCCGCAGTCTTTGATTGTCTCCTGCGGTATGTCCGCAGTCTCTGATTGTCTCCTACAGTATGTCTGCAGTCTCTTATTGTCTCCTGCAGTATGTCCGCAGTCTTTGATTGTCTCCTGCGGTATGTCCGCAGTCTTTGATTGTCTCCTGCGGTATGTCCGCAGTCTTTGATTGTCTCCTGCGGTATGTCCGCAGTCTCTTATTGTCTCCTGCAGTATGTCCGCAGTCTCTTATTGTCTCCTGCAGTATGTCTGCAGTCTCTTATTGTCTCCTGCAGTATGTCTGCAGTCTCTGATTGTCTCCTGCAGTATGTTCGCAGTCTCTGATTGTCTCCTGCAGTATGTTCGCAGTCTCTGATTGTCTCCTGTAGTATGTCCCCAGTCTCTGTCTCCTGCAGTATGTCGCCAGTCTCTGATTGTCTCCTGCAGTATGTCCGCAGTCTCTGATTGTCTCCTGCAGTATGTCGGCAGTCTCTTATTGTCTCCTGCAGTATGTCGGCAGTCTCTGTCTCCTGCAGTATGTCGGCAGTCTCTGTCTCCTGCAGTATGTCCGCAGTCTCTGTCTCCTGCAGTATGTCCGCAGTCTCTGTCTCCTGCAGTATGTCCGCAGTCTCTGTCTCCTGCAGTATGTCCGCAGTCTCTGATTGTCTCCTACAGTATGTCTGCAGTCTCTTATTGTCTCCTGCAGTATGTCCGCAGTCTTTGATTGTCTCCTGCGGTATGTCCGCAGTCTTTGATTGTCTCCTGCGGTATGTCCGCAGTCTCTGATTGTCTCCTACAGTATGTCTGCAGTCTCTTATTGTCTCCTGCAGTATGTCCGCAGTCTTTGATTGTCTCCTGCGGTATGTCCGCAGTCTTTGATTGTCTCCTGCGGTATGTCCGCAGTCTTTGATTGTCTCCTGCGGTATGTCCGCAGTCTCTTATTGTCTCCTGCAGTATGTCCGCAGTCTCTTATTGTCTCCTGCAGTATGTTCGCAGTCTCTGATTGTCTCCTGCAGTATGTTCGCAGTCTCTGATTGTCTCCTGTAGTATGTCCCCAGTCTCTGTCTCCTGCAGTATGTCGCCAGTCTCTGATTGTCTCCTGCAGTATGTCCGCAGTCTCTGATTGTCTCCTGCAGTATGTCCGCAGTCTCTGATTGTCTCCTGCAGTATGTTCGCAGTCTCTGATTGTCTCCTGTAGTATGTCCCCAGTCTCTGTCTCCTGCAGTATGTCGCCAGTCTCTGAACCTCTCCTGTAGTATGTCTGCACTCTCTGACACTCTCCTGTAGTATGTGTATTAATGTGCCCCTTTACTTGCTCAATTATTTAGGATTGCTCCACTGCTCAGTGAGAGGTAATGATGTGTATTAGCCTGTAGCAACCAATCAGCGAAAAGTAGTGATCTGCTTTAATCTCTAGCAGCCAATCAGTAAGTGGTAATGATGTGCATTAACCCTTAGCAACCAATCGGCAAGCAGAAATTATGTGTTGTAACCTCTAGCAACCACCCAGCGAGCAGTAAGGATAGGCTGTAACCTCTGGCAAACAATTGCAATCACTGTGTGATCTACTGCAGTAAACTGATTTTGAGTCTACCTGCTATTTTTTGTATGTCTCAGAATGGAGGGGGGGGGGGGGCCCAAGAAAATGTTTGCCCAGGGCCCAATCAAAATTAAAGACGGCCCTGAGCACGGTACATTCTCGATAAATTTTTCTCCAACACTCCGAGAATAAATATCGACCAGTCTCTCCTCCTTCCGCAGCACACTCTCACGTGGTGCCTCATGCAGGAAAGAACAACTCAGACTCCTCCCACTGGGATGCTTGGGTGGAGCAACTTTGCGGGCTTTTTGGCAAGGGGTTCTCCCACGCTTACCCACCTTAGTCAAAGTCTGAAAAAAGACTGCGCCGATGGTGCAGTTACAATACAACCCTCTGTCCTCGCTTTACCACGTGTACAGTTCCATTTTTGAGGGATCCATGAATGCCAACATGTACTGTGATATACTGAAGCTGAGCATGATCCCCTCCCTTCCAAGACTGGGCCGCAGGGCAGTATTCCAAAATGATGACGACCCCAAACACACCTCAAAGACGACCACTGCCTTGCTAAAGAAGCTGAGGGTAAAGGTGATGGACTGGATCTAAACCCTATTGCGCAACTGTGAGGCATTCTCAAACGGATGGTGGAGGAGTGCAAGGTTTCTAACATTCACCAGCTCCGTGATGTCATCTTGGAGGAGTGGAAGAGGACTCCAGTGGGAACCTGGGAAGTAGGGATGGTCGAACGGTTCGCCCGGCGGTCGGTTCGCTGCGAATTTTGGCTGTTCGCGGTCCGCCCGATCGGACTATTGCCGCTGTTCACCCGGCGGACTTACGTGTTTACTGTGTAAAAGAACTTTGACCTATGATGACACATCCATCATGTGGTACAGGACAGCCAATTGAGACATTACAGCACATGGACACTTGGACATTCACCCTAACTTATAAATTGACCCGATCCGGCGGCCATTTTACATTCTTTCGTATGTCACTATAGGGAGAGGTTGCTGTGTGGAGCAGGGAGAGACTGCAGTGACCCAAATCGCTAGCTATTAGGTCCACAAAACTTCTTTTAAGGACTGGTATGGTATAGGTGTAGTTCAGGATATAGGTTTGAGGCACTACTATTCAAGTCATTGTTGCAGCAAGTTGTCTTTTGTCAGTGCTGAGAGAGGGACAGATAGGATGCTGTGTGTTGCAGAGAGGGACAGTCAGTTTAATCATCAGCTGTTACTATTAGGTCCACAAAAGTCCTTTTCGGGACTGGTATGGTGTAGTAGTACAGGATATAGTTTTGAGTGCTATTCAAGTTATTGTTGCAGCAGCCTGTGTTTTGTCAGTTTAAATAGGGACAGACAGGAAGCTGTGTGTGGCAGTGAGGGACAGTCAGTTTAATCAGTAGCTGTTACTATTAGGTCCACAAAGGTCCTTTTCAGGACTGGTATCATAATAGGGTTGTACACGTATAATATTCTTTCTTCCAAATATAGAAAGAATATTATACTTGACTGCTGCCCTTCTGCTGCAGTAGTCCTTTATGAGTATAGGGACTAAGGTACAGTCTGCTAATCACAACCTACTAGTTCCACAAAGGTCCTTCTAAGGACTGGTAAGGTATAGTGTACTACAGTATATAGGGTTGAGTGAGATACAGTCTGCTAATCCTTAAGGACTGGTATAGGTCCACAATATATAGGGTTGAGGTGCACTACTGCTGACTGCTGCCCTATTCTGCAGCAGTCCTTTATGAGTATAGGGACTGAGGTACAGTCTGCTAATCACAACCTACTAGTTCCACAAAGGTCCTTCTAAGGACTGGTAAGGTATAGCGTACTAGAGTATATAGGGTTGAGTGAGGTACAGTCTGCTAATCCTTAAGGACTGGTATAGGTCCACAATATATAGGGTTGAGGTGCACTTCTGCTGACTGCTGCCCTATTCTGCAGCAGTCCTTTATCAGTATAGGGACTGAGGTACAGTCTGCTAATCACAACCTACTAGTTCCACAAAGTTCCTTCTAAGGACTGGTAAGGTATAGCGTACTAGAGTATATAGGGTTGAGTGAGGTACAGTCTGCTAATCCTTAAGGACTGGTATAGTTCCACAATATATAGGGTTGAGGTGCACTACTGCTGACTGCTGCCCTATTCTGCAGCAGTCCTTTATCAGTATAGGGACTGAGAGTTTTGTCACAGGGTCATTTAAAAAATGACAGGCAGAGGAAGAGGCAGGCCCTTCCGCAGGGGTGGTAGGGGTAGTGCAGGAGCAACAGGCTTGAGCCAAAGTGGGAAATTGCAGAAGGTGTGTGCGATTACGTCAAAGGAAGCACCAGAATTGGTTGACTGGCTCACTCAGCCTTACTCTTCTGCACCCTCCTCATCCTCTCGATCTGCACCCTCTTCTTCACTCTCTGCTATGTGCACCCCCAAAGACACTACCACCAACAACACCACCACCACCACCACCACATACCTTCCGCTTGAGTCACAGGAATTATTTTCCGATCCATATCAAGACATTTCTGATGCGCAGCCACTCTTGGCATTGGATCAGGAAGAGGAGGTAGCAACAACCGCCACTCAGCAGTCTGACGACAGTACCCAGATCAGCCCAAGGAGGAGGTTGGTCACCGGTGTTGCTGCCTACTCCGAGATCTCTACTTATAGCGGTGGGGAAGGGGACGTTGATGATGACGTGTCTAGTGATGTCACGTGGGTGCCCACAAGAGAGGAAGAGGGGAGTTCAGAGGGAGATATGGACCAGCAGATAGGGAGGAGAAGCAGGAATAACTTACATTGCACAGGAGGGACAAAGCAGACTGCTAATGTATCAGGAGCGAGTCATCGACCATGTACGGTCACATCTGGCGCTCCCAGGACGCCGGCTTTTTTTAACGTGTTTGCTACTGACAATAGTGTTGCCATATGCAATCTTTGCAGTCAATGCATTCGTCGCGGTAAGCCCAACACTCACCTAGGGACGACCGCCTTAAGAAGGCACATGAGCTGCCATCATCGAGCCCAGTGGGAGCAACGGAACACACAAAGCCACACTCCAGGCTCTCACCGTCCAGCCTCGTCTTTTACTTCTCCTTCTCCTCTCTCCTCACAATTGTCCTCCACTCCACCTTCCATCACGCCAAGCTCACGTTTTTCTGCAAAAAGGCAGGCTTCCGTGGGCCTAATGTTCGAGCGTAAAAAAATGATGACGCCGGATAACCCTCTTGCCCAACGGTTGACGGCTGGCTTGTCAGAACTGATAGCCTGCCAACTACTGCCATATAAACTGGTGGACTCAGAGGCCTTTCGAAAATTTGTGGCCATTGGAACACCACAATGGAAGGTCCCAGGAAGGAAGTATTTCTCACAGAAGGGCATCCCAGAGCTATATGGCCATGTTCAGCGGCAAGTGAATGTATCTCTGGCACACAGTGTCGGTGCCAAGATACATCTGACCACAGACACGTGGTCTAGCAAACACAGGCAGGGAAGGTATATCACTTTTATTGCCCACTGGGTGAACCTTCTGACGGCCGTCAAGCATGTAACCCGTGGCACCCGTGTAGATTTGGTTTTACCGCCACGGATTGCATGCAGGCCTGGCTCTTCTTCTCCTCCTCCTCCTACTCCATCCTCCTTCCTCTCTTCCTCGGCTGACTCCTCCTTTTCCGCTGCTAGCGTCTCTTCCACTGCGCCGCCCAAGCTCCCCAGAACCTATTCGACATGCCAGGTGAGAGGTTGCCATGCCGTGCTGCGTCTGTTGTGCCTGGAAGCCAAGAGCCACACTGGCCTGGCACTCCTTTCAGCTTTGCGTTCACAGGCAGATCAGTGGCTAACACCGCTCAATTTGACAGTTGGTAAAGTGGTGTGTGACAACGGTGCCAATCTGCTTAGCGCATTGAAACAGGGCAAAATTAAGCACGTGCCATGCATGGCACACGTCTTAAACTTGGTCGTGCAGCGGTTCGTTGTCAAATACCCTAGGGT
This sequence comes from Lithobates pipiens, assembly GCF_037356315.1. Classification (NCBI taxonomy): domain Eukaryota; kingdom Metazoa; phylum Chordata; class Amphibia; order Anura; family Ranidae; genus Lithobates; species Lithobates pipiens. Next base: position 124,716,568 of record NW_027507784.1, read on the forward strand.
CCAGGACATCTTGCGGCAGGCAAGGAAAATCTCTGCCCATTTCAGAAGATCTTACACGGCCATGGCTCGCCTTGCTGACATTCAGCGGCGACACAATCTGCCGGTCAGACGTCTTATTTGCGATTGCCTGACGCGATGGAACTCAACCTTCTATATGCTTGATAGGCTGCTCCAGCAGAAACGTGCAGTTAACGTCTACCTGTATGAACCCTGCGGTAGAACAGGTTCTGGGGAGCTGGGTTTTTTTTCATCGTGCCAGTGGCTGCTCATGCGCCACGCATGCAGACTTCTGCGGCCATTTGAGGAGATCACCAAACTGGTCAGTCGCAGCCATGGCGCCATCAGTGACATGGTACCTTATGCCTTCTTTATGGAGCGTGCATTGCGTCGTGTCATTGATCAAGCTGTGGAGGAGCAGGAGCGGGAAGATGAGGAAGTCGCAATGCTGGATGAATTCCCAGGGGGGCTACTCTATCTGAGACAAGTGAACAACAGGAGTCTGAAGAGGAGTCAGAGGAGGATGGTGCCGGGGCGGATGAGGAGGAGCAAGAAGAGCATGCTTTAAACCTTTCTGGGATCCCTGTTGTTGTGCGTGGAAGGGGAGAGGAGAATGAAGAGGACGACATTATCCTGGATGATGAGCAGGAGCCAGGCCACCACACCGCTTCCAGTTTAGTGCAAATGGGGGCCTTCATGCTCCAGTGTTTTAATAGGGACCCCCGTATAAAAAGCATAAGGGTCAAGGACCAGTACTGGGTGGCAACGTACTTAGACCGCCGGTACAAACACAAAATGGCGGAAATGTTACCGCCATCACAGAGGGCTGTCAGAATGGAGCACTTCCAGGCCGTGCTTCGAGAAATACTGCATTCTGCTTTTGCGTGCGCTGGCGGAGGAGCAATTCCCAGTACCAGAGAAGGAGTTGCCGGTACCAATCCAACAGCGCCTGCAATAAGAGGCTGGTTTGAAGATGTGTTGGTGAATTCTGATATGAGGTCATTCTTTCAGCCGACCCATCGACAGGTGTCATCCGGATCCAGCATCAGGGAACGCCTAGACCGTCAGGTGTCCGGCTACATCGGGTTAACGGCCGATGTGGACGCTCTGAGGAGTGATGAACCCCTGGACTACTGGATGGGCAGGCTTGACCTCTGGCCAGAGCTTGCCCAATTTGCAATTGAACTGTTGGCTTGTCCAGTGTCCTGTCCGAAAGGACGTTCAGCGCGGCAGGGGGGATTGTGACCGATAAGCGTACTCACCTAGCTCACGACAGTGTTAACTACCTCACATTTCTAAAAATGAATGAGGCATGGATCTCGGAGGAATTCAACACATGTGACCAGTAGACCATGTATATGTCTATAAACGATTTTTTTAATCGAGCACACAGACCTTCTTTCTTCATTTGGCTCACTTCCTTGTCCAAAAAAAGCACACCGTACTATATGCCCGTACCCTCCTGTTTGAAGAGGTTGAGCGGTGTCATATTTTTGGGGCCCAGCAGCAAGTTGCTGGTATCAGTGCTGCTGTTAGTGCTCTCTATCTCGGTGCTGGTGTCAGTGCACTCTATCACGGTGCAGGTGTCAGTGCTGTATATCACGGTTCTGGTGTCAGTGCTTTATGTCATGCTGCTGATGTCAGTGCTCTCCATCACGGTGCTGGTGTCAGATTACTCTATCACGGTGCAGGTGTCAGTGCTCTATATCACGGTGCTGGTGATGATCATCTCCTGCACCCTCTTCTTTGCCTACCCTGACCTTCCCTCGCCTCCATTGCCTCATGAGTCCTGAAGTTTCAGAATTTCACATATAAAAAAAGAATGCTTGTAGTTGTTGCTCCCAGATTCACCTCATACATGTGTTATGTCATTGGCCATGTGGTGGGACTATGTGTGCACAGCTAGTAATTATTTTGTGGCTGCAAATATGACCTGTAGGTTTGTAAAGTTCACCATCCCTGTGCTGTGCTGACTTCCTCCTGGGGCTGCTTATTATGAGGGGCTCTCACCATCGCTGTGCTATGCTGACTTCCTCCCGGGGCTGCTTATTATGAGGGGCTCACACCATCCCTGTGCTGTGCTGACTTCCTCCTGGAGGTTCTTACGGTGCAGGTGTCAGTGCTGTATGTCATGCTGCTGATGTCAGTGCTCTCTATCACGGTGCTGCTGTCAGTGCTGTATATCACGGTGCTGGTGTCAGTGCTTTATGTCACGCTGCTGATGTCAGTGCTCTCTATCACGGTGCTGGTGTCAGATCACTCTATCACGGTGCAGGTGTCATTGCTGTATGTCACGCTGCTGATGTCAGTGCTCTCTATCAGGGTGCTGGTGTCAGATCACTCTATCACGGTGCAGGTGTCATTGCTGTATGTCACGCTGCTGATGTCAGTGCTCTCTATCACGGGGCTGGTGTCAGATCACTCTATCACGGTGCAGGTGTCATTGCTGCATGTCACGCTGCTGATGTCAGTGCTCTCTATCACGGTGCGATTGATCATCTCGTGCACCCTCTTCTTTGCCTACCCTGACCTTCCCTCTCCTCCATTGCCTTCATGCGCTCCACAGTCCTGAATTGTCACAATTTCACATATAAAAAAAGAATGCTTGTAGTCGTCGATCCCAGATTCACCTCATACATGTGTTATGTCATTGGCCATGTGGTGGGACTATGTGTGCACAGCTAGTAATTATTTTGTGGCTGCAAATTTGACCTGTAGGTTTGTAAAGTTCGCCTCCCATTGAAGTCAATGGCTGTGTGTTGAGTTATTTTGAGGGGACAGCAAATGCACACTGTTAGCCCTTGTACACACGGTCAGAGAATCCGTCGGAATGTGTCCTATCGGACCGCGTTGTCGGATAATCCGACTGTGTGTGGTATGCATCGGACTGATTCTGTCCGAATATCCGTCGGACCCAATTTTCCAACATGTTGGAAATATTTCCCGACCAACTGGTTCGATCGGACATACTCCGATCATGTGTAGCGAATTTTGATCGGACCAGGTGCCACGCATGCTCAGATCAAATTCCTACATCAAAGCTATTGGCTACTAGCCTGAATGTAGTCCCATCGTAACGAAATTACGTCATCACGTTCTGAAAGATCGTATTTTTCGACCAACTTAGTCCGACCGTGTGTATGCAACAGTTTCGGACACAATCCGTCGGACTAAATCTGACGGATTTGGTTGGCAGAATCTCCGACCGTGTGTACAGGGGCTTATACAAGCTGTACACTCACTACTTTACTTTTTAGCAAAGTGTCATTTCTTCAGTGTTGTCACATGAAAAGGTGTAATAAAATATTTACAAATATGTGAGGGGTGTACTCACTTTTGTGAGATACTGTATGTACTGCATCTGCACTTATCTTGCACCTGAAATCTGTGTGTTACTTACTCCTGTCTTGGCCTCTGGCCCCTGTGTGTTACTTACTTCTGACTCCTGCGCTCTGCATTACTTGCTCATGACCTCTGCTCTCCATGCATTATTTACTCCTGACCTTTGCTCTCTCTCTGCGTTACTTGCTCCTGACCTCTGTTCTTTGTATGCTACTTACTCCTGAACTCTGCTCTCTCTGTGTTACTTATTCCTTACTTACTCCCAGGCCCGAAACTAGGGGGGGTCATGTGCCATGGGTGCCACATTGGGGGGGGGGCGCCGTTAAAGTCGCTGGGACTGGCCTGAGATTTGATTTAAATCCTGGGGTCTCAATGAATCTGTGCTGCATCCAAGAGCCCTGTACCGAGTTCCAGCACTGAGCCCCAGTAACTGGTCTGATGAGGGCACGCTAGTGTGGGTGCCCGGATGGCACACTGGCCCATCATCTCTTGCTGGGTTTCTGGAAAGTGGGAACCACCACAACGCCACTATCTGCACCTCTGGCTAGTGCCGGGAGAAGGTCGTCTAGCGCCCAGGGCAAACATGCCAAGTTGCACGCCCCCCCCCCCCCCCCAAGATATATGAGCATTATGTGCCAGAAAAAACCCCCCAAAAAAATCAAGCAATAATCTGCAGGCTTGCCCCTAAGCATAAATTCCACCTCCTCCCAGTACAAATGCACTCCCTGCTGAAATCTCCCCCATCCTCCCCAGCTTTAGATCCTCTCATTCTGCATATGTTCCCCAGCACAATCCCCCCCCCCCAGAAAAACTAGCACAAATCCCCCTCCCAAAAACAATTTCCCCTCCTAGCACAAATCACCTCCCCCCACTATATTATCTTTTCTAGCACAAACCCCAACCCCCCCCCCCTTCTAGCACAAAACTTCTTCCGCCATCCCCCCTCCCAACACAAATCCCCTCCCAATCACCACTCTTAGCACACCTCCTCAAATTTCCCCTCCTAGAACAGTTTTTACTTCCTGTTGCTCCTCAAATTCCCCCCTCTGAACACAAATCCCCTTTCCCCAATCTCCTTGTGGTGTCCCTGTACCTCACATGATACCACAGTGCCCAGGGCAGCTGCCCTTCCGGTCCTCCCCTTGACACGGCCCTGCCTCTGGCAGCCAACATCTCTCCCTGCCGGCTGCCTGTAGAACACACTGCAGAGGACTGAAGATGTCTTTTTCTCAGCTCTGACATTCTCCTGTAGACAGACAAGAAGAGGAGGAGCCAGGGAGGAGGGACACTGCCTTGCATGAGCCGCGCTGATCTGAGGTCTGCAGTGAGTTTATTTTTTATAGAGACTTGGGGGGGGGGCGGGGAAATATGCACAGTGACCAGGAAGGGGGGATGGGGGTTAGGTAAGAACGTACACTTGGAGGAGTGATTTGTGAGGGGGGAGCAGGGGTAAGAGGATATGTGCTGGTGGACACTTTGGGATGGGAGGGGACTTGTGCTAGAAGGTGGGGTGGAGGGTTCAGATATGTGCTGGGGGGTGCTTTGGGAACTTAATGGGATTGTGCTAGAAAGTGGGGGGAGCAGATGTATGCTGGGGGGGCACTTTGGGAACAGTATGGGCTTGTGCTAGAAGGTGGAGTGGGGGGATGTGTAATGGGGGACACTTTGGGAAGGGAGGGGACTTAGGCTAGAAGAGCACCCCCCAGTACACATCCCCCCACTCCACCTTCTGACAGAAGCACACATCTGCCCCCTGCCCACTCTACCTTCTAGCACAAGCCCACTCTGTTCCCAAAGCCCCCCCAGCACATATCTGCCCCCTCTTCCACCCCGCCTTCTAGCACAAGCATTGAGAATGCTTCTAACATTGCTGTATTAAGAGTGGTGCTGCCACTAGGGTTGCCACTTGCCTGGGTTTTGAAACATGTGTTCACAGTTCCCCTGAAACTCTGACGAATTATACAGACCAGATTTTGGCTCCCCATGCTCCAGGGGGGCCTGTGTGACCTCCCTGTCACAGGAGGGGAGCAGTTACTAGAACCAATCGACTGTATTTTCCTCCTGCAGCTGCTGAAAGCCAGCTTCTTCTCCTCTCTTTCCCGCCAGCATTCAGCGACTGCAGGAAGAAAATACAACTGGTTCTAGTAAATGGCACCCCCACCACCCCTATTGTCCAGGATTTTTGCTGCCTGCCCCCCTTAATCCCCACCACAGGACTTCTGGCTTCCCTCCTCTCCTCTCTCGCCAGCTGCTGCGGGGGATATGTCAGGATCAGTGGCAGCCCCCAAACCTCCCCACCTCCATTCGGTCAATCTGCAAACCCTGCACTTGACTCATCTAGGTGGCGGACCTGCGTCTCCTCCTCAGCGTCTCCTCGGCGGCTTCCCCCTGCATCTCCCCCTCAGCGCCCAATATGGTTGCTTCTCCTCTTGGCCAATCAAGTCTCAGGATACGCTTCTTCGTTGGCCGGGATGAGAATCAGGAAGACAATAGTGAATATTATTTTGCTATTGTCACACAACAGGTAAGCCCACCCTATTTTGAAGCCAACTAGAGTCTCAGGCTCTAATCATTTTCTTAAAAAAAAAAACATTGAAATCCATGCGTCCGGTACTCTACATGTAGATTAGAGGCCAGGCGCAAGTATGGGGTGGCGCCCCTGCACCCCTAATGGAGCGACCGCCAGTAGTCAGGATGGAGAGCAGGGGAAGGGGCTGGGAAATGTGTAATTTACTGGCCCCTTCCTTTTCTGAGTCAACACAGTGAGTGATTGGTGCCAATCACTCACTGTGTTAATTCGTAACTCAAGTATAGTAAACTGTATTTATATTGTAAAAAGTAACTAAAACATAAAATTGTAAAAAATAATAAAAACAAAAAACTACTGACACCATCCACTGCTCTATTGACACAGTCCACTGCTCTCCTGACACCATCCTCTGCCATACTGACACCGTCCTCTGCCCTACTGACATTAGCATGTCACTATTACCAAAATTTTGAAATGCCTTATGTGACGGGAGTCACTTTGTGCAGGGGGCCAGTGGAACCCAGAATCCCTTGGAGAGGTTGGGAAAACAGTGTTTCAGCTCCCCATGCACCTTCTATGTTTAAGTCACCCTGTGTCTCTAATAGGGGCACAGGGTGACTAATCGGGCTCACTGTACAACCACACTGGGATGTTGTGTGTGTGTGTGTGTGTGTGTGTGTGTGTGTGTGTGTGTGTGTGTGTGTGTATATATATATATATATATATTTATGGTCCAGAGCCCTCTGACCGATACGGATAAGGATGACAAACAAGGTTAACATAAACTCGCTTACTTGAAATGGACCTGAAAGTGTGCCCTGGTCTAACGTACGGTATACCAAAATAAGGGGGCATACCTAGATAGAGAAGTGGGTGATAAATGAAATGAATATGAAATGGAGTGAAATGAGTACTCTCATAAGGAGTATAATGCTTTAGAAATGCCCTGAAAAAGGTGATGGGTGGGTGGGTATCACGCACCGGAACCGACGAGGAAGATAGGCGAACAGGCTGGTTATATACCCCACCGGGCTCCTCCCATAATTCCAGGCCACCATACTGGCCTTTCTATTTATGGTCCAGAGCCCTCTGACCGATACGGATAAGGATGACAAACAAGGTTAACATAAACTCGCTTACTTGAAATGGACCTGAAAGTGTGCCCTGGTCTAACGTACGGTATACCAAAATAAGTGGGCAAAAACATTCAGGTAGGGGTTGCATTTTATTGTTTCAAGTTTGTTACTGGGTGAGCTTGACAAAGGCCTGGGCCATCTCTACTTGCGGATTGGGTATGTAACGGGCGAAACAGGTGGACTTCCATCTACCCAACTTCTTGATAACATGGTCCGGGACCCCTTGGCGGGAGGCTGTCGAAGCTGCTCCGATACGAAATGAATGTCCGGAGTAGTGAGTAGGATTGAGGTGAAGGATGCCCAGGAGTATCCTGACATGTTCCATAAACCGGGCAGCGTTCAGAGGTTTAGTGTGAAATGGCAGAAGCGGGCCAGTTCCTGGTTGATCGGCCAGAAGGGTCAACAAGCGGGTGAGAATGGCGACCGGGCACCAGCGGTTGTTGGTCTTATAGAAGTGTATGTCCGTACCTGAGCCAAGCTGCTGCGTCTTGGAGACTGCTAAGTGTAAGACGAAATGGTCTTCGTACCTGACCAGGTGGTGCTTGCACAGTATGCGTGCTGTGGGGCTATTACAGGTAAACTCGCCTGGCCGTAAGAAGCCGTAGAAGGCCAGGTGTATGGCTGCTTGTAAGACGATACTAATGCGGAGACCGAAAGGTGAAGTGGCCAGAATATCTGACATGTTCCTAAAAACGTCTCCTGTGATAGGCAGCCGTTTGGTGCAGGCCATTGGCTGGCGCTTCTGAACGCCGCGCATAACAGCCCGAACGGCGTGGTAAGTAAATAAGGAGGGTTCGGTAGGGTCCTGGAGGGACGTGAAATGTTGTACCCCGGCCAGGTATAGCCGGATCGTATTAAAGGATAACGCCAACTCCAAGTGGCAGTAGGAAATGAAGGCCAGGACTTGCTTGACCCGGGACGTCTCTGTGCTGTGATACGTCATGAAGCGGTTAAAGGCCCTCCAGGCCGATTGATAGGCCTTGCGGGTATTGCGTGAGAGGGAGTGATCGATGAGTTGGGTTGCTGCTAGGAGGTGTGGGGCTAATCCAGGGTCAGTTGAGACCAGTCCGGGATAGCTGCTGATGTTGGTCCGGCTCCGGGCACCTGATCGAAAAATAAAACAAAGTTAAAGCGGGAGAGGGCGTCCGCTGCCTGATTGAATTTACCGGGGATAAAGGAACAATGGACGTTGAACTGAAATAATAATGAGAGCTGGACCAGTCGACGTAGGAAGGACATAATCTCTAGAGACTTAGACCTGCCTTTATTAATGATCTCCGCAGTGGCCAAATTATCTGTTGAAAAGGTCACTGTTTGACCCGACCAACTGCGGCCCCATGTGTGTGCTGCAGCTACGATGGGGTATAACTCGAACAGGGAGGATGTCTCGGTGAAGCCAGGAATTGCCAGTATCTGGGGAGGCCAGGGAGCTGCGAGCCAGAGATGGCCAAAAATTGCCGCAAAGCCCGTGGAGGCCGCTGCGTCGGTCACCACCTGGGGTGAAAGGGAGGACACGGAGGGAATGAACAGGGACACGCCATTCCAAGACGATAGGAATTCCTCCCACATAGCAAGGTCTGCTATCGCCGCAGGATCCAGGCTGAGGACTTGCTCCGGGTCCTGTGAGAGGGACAGTAAGACCAATAGGCGTGACACAAATGCGCGACCCTGAGGGATGATGCGCATGGCGAAATTTAACATGCCGAGTAGGGACTGTAGCTGTCTCTTGGTGCAAGTTCTGGCGCGGGTGAAGTCCCTCAGGACCGTCCTGATGCGGTCAGTTTATCCGGGGGGAGGCTGGCCTGCATAGTGTTGGTGTCTAGGCTGACCCCGAGAAAGGTGATGGTCTGCGTTGGACCATCCACCTTGTGCTCGGCAATGGGGACGTTGAGGTTACTGAAGACCACCCTTAACTTATCCAGATCTCCTGGAGGAGAGCCGGGTGGCTCAATCAGCAGGAAGTCATCCAGATAGTGTATGACTCCCTGACACTGGGCTACGTGCAGCAAGATCCATGCGAGAGTCTGTGCGAAAGTGTCGAAGAGCCAGGGGCTGCTCTTGGACCCGAATGTTAGTTTGGTGGCAAAATAGTACAGCTCCCTCCATTTGATGCCATGCCAGCACCAGAGAGATGGATGGATGGGAAGGAGCTTGAAGGCGTCCGAGATGTCGGCCTTGGAGAGCCAGGTTCCTGTGCCTGTTTTGAGAATGGCCTGGATGGCCGTGTCTACGGATGCATACTTAAGGGAGAACTCCTTGGAGGCGATAAGGGAATTAACACTGGGGACAGAAGAGGAATGAGGCGCTGACAAATCGTACACCAATCTGAGTTTATTAGAGAACTTGCCCTTGACAAGCCCCAATAGGGCTGACTCGCCAGGTGTTGAATGGGGGCTGTGTGAAAGGGCCTATGATGAAGTCCCGGTCTAACTCTGACTGTAGTAGTTGATCAATGGCTTGTTCATCCATAGCTGCTGACCGCAGGTTCTGGCATTCGTGCGTGAGGTGAGGGAGAGAGATAAGTCCAGTGTGAAAGCCTTGAGTGAAGCCCTGAACAAGGTAGACGGATAGTGAGGGGGTAGGATGACTGGTAAGGTAGACACTGAGCCACGAGACGTTGACCCGGCTTAGTCAAGATTTCTTAATCTGTTTGACCTCACACATAAGCCTGGGATGAGCCCTATGACACTGCGTGCATACGTGGAGCAGCCTGCACTGACTAAAATTGCATGACCCGCTATTATAATTGTTGCAGATTGCTGCACCTCCCATGGTCTTGACCGGGCGCCCAAATTTATCCGTCTGCGGCAGGCGTGCCGGTGCCTGTGGGCCCTGAGCAGTACCTGAGGTAGACGGACCGTCTAAGGGCGGGGCTGCCACTGTGCTAGCGCACCAAGTCGAGGTATGAGTAGCCGACTGGCAAATCGCACAGAGAGGAGACCGTAGCCCCGCGAAGTGGCGGCAGAATAGCTCGGTATCCATGACGCTCCAGTCAGTAGGCGTCTGGAATTGGAAGAGCCTGGCGGCCGCCTTAGCGGAGAAGGTGCGGTGGTAGTCGTAAAATGAAAAACCGCCGTATTTATAACCCAGGTCTACTACCACATGGAGGTAGCGATCCAGCTCCTCCCTCCTGCCGGGGGAGGCTGAGCAGATGATGTCCCTCATCATGCCGAAGGCCAAGGTAAACTCGTTGACAGAAAGCTTCCTGTCCAGCCTGGGGTCTTTGGTTTTGAGGACCACTGACACGTCCCCCCATGTATAAGCCTTGTTCTCCGCAAGCTCGTGAATGGAGATGAGAAGAGAAGCCAGATTGACGTCCTTGCCCTCTAGGATGTCCTTCCTGATGTTAGCTGATACCAGATGAGAAGGGTACACAATTGATGTACACCCGGTGATACCTGCGAGAGGGTTATTCACTGCCTGGGATGCTGGTACTAGAGGGACGATACCAAGGTATGAAGCTGCGAGATTGAAGAAGCGATAGAGCCCAGGGAGGCCTGCTGGGTACTAGCCTCAACCGCGGCTGGGGGAGGAAAGAGGAGCCCGAAAAGCTCGGCCTTTCTGGCTGTTGCCGGAAAGGGTACACCTCTGCGCCTTAGCTCAGCTGTCAGCCTAGGAATGGTCCATGCTCTGAGGGACCGTTGGCTGCCACTCTCTGAGACAAGAGATGGAGATAATGGGGCCGTGAGGTCCTCGCTGCCAGCCCGGGACATGGTGGCGAAATCCAGGCCTGGCGAGCCTATTAGTCCTCGGGTTCGGGTTTTCTCCTAAACGGAACCTATATGGGGGTGACATGGATTACAAGACTTGTTGGAGACTCCTGAAGAAAATACATGTTTTAACGAGAAGGATGCTTCCGCTCGTGAGCATTTCCTCCCAGATGATTTTCTTTTCTTTTTTTTTCTCTTACCTAAGGAGGCACCGTCCGACCAGGTGCAGGGTGGACCTACTGAAAACTCGACTGACCTGAGGAGATGAAGGTGAAGTTTGTTTGAGATTTCTATACCTGAACAGAGATGGCTAGCTAAATAGTGACTTCGTGGAGGTGAGATTTAGAAATGAGATGAAATGACATAAATGAAATGAAACAAACAAATGAAATGTTGCTCTTTTGAATAACATGCATATCATGACAGAGATGTGATTTGGTCGCGTCGCAAATGCAACTGACACCAAACTGAACTCTGGAGCAAGTATAAAATTTTGAAGCAATTAATAGTGAAATGAGGCTGATGAGCAAGGCCCCCCGATAGGAATCCAAACATTGAAGAATCAACTGGACTCAAACCGGGAAGCGGTATGTGACCGTGAAATGAGTGAATCTGCCATGACAGAGGTCCGGATCGCCATGCCACAATCTTGCGACCGAGCACGAAACGGATTCTGGAGCATGTACTGAAATGAGGCCAGTCCTAGGGCACGCCGAGACAAATTTGGTACACAGATGTGACTATTCGTACCGGAGCGTGATAGGTGAGATGAAATGAAAACCCATGACAAAGACAAGAATCAGAGGACGAGCCCATGAATGAAACAGATGAATCCTGTCTTTGGAGCATGTACTGAAATGAGGCGTGACAGCTGGGCACACCGGAACAAATCGGTGCATAAATAAATGCAACAGGATTCGAATCGGAGCGTGATAAGTGACAGAAATGATATGCCATGACAGAGACAAGACTCAACGACTGGACTGATGGTTACAACAAAGAATCCGTCTCTGGAGCATGTACTGAAATGAGGCGTAACAGCTGGGCACACCGGAACGAATCGGTGCATCAATGAATGCGACAGGATTCGAAACGGAGTGTAATAAGTGATAGAAATGGTATGCCATGACAGAGACTAGAATCAGGGACTGTGCCTGAACCTGCGAGTGACTCAGTCTCTGGAGCATGTACAGAAATGAGGCCGAACCCTGAGGCACTTCGAAGCGAATCGGTGCATCGGGGATGCGACAGGATTCGCACCGGAGTGCGGTAAGTGACAGAAATGATGAAATGATTAGAAATGGTAGAAATGATTCGATCTGACATAAAAGAGACTGAAAGGATTTGAAATGACATGAAATGATAGAAATAATTCGAACGGCATGAAAATGATTGAAATGGCTTAATTACATGAAATGATTAGAATTTGGAATGGTCCGACCGGTTTACGGTTTGAAAACAACATGAAATTTGAAATGGTCCGATTTGATTGATTTAACGTAACGAGCAGTCGGCTGTGATTTCGAAATGATTCGATCGATTCAAATATTGAGAAATGATTGGGGAGTCGTTTGGCTTAGAAATGACGTGCCTACGAAACGAAGTGCCTGATGTGGCACGATCGACATGTCCCGAAAAGGTGATAACGACTTCCTTCGAAAGAAAGGGGTAGTGACATGAGGTAACGAGTACGAGTGCCACGGTTTTAAAACGTTCGTGAAATGAAAAGTGAGAGGTTCGTGAGTTCAGGATATCGCGTTTAAGTGACATTGTAACACATGAAATGAAAAATGGGTGCCGAAGCCCTACCTGCGACAGCCGGCTCAGACGCGTTGTACGACAACGGCAATTTCTTTGAGTATTGCGACACTCGGACGGGAAAACACACGAACGCTGGCGAAAGACAAGATGACTGACAACACGGACACGATCGGGACAACACGGGAACTCACGAACACAACTCACTACGTTTGGTCTCGAGGATAGTCGGCCCTTGATCTCTGTCGTATCAGATATCGCGCACCGGAACCGACGAGGAAGATAGGCGAACGGGCTGGTTATATACCCCACCGGGCTCCTCCCATAATTCCAGGCCACCATACTGGCCTTTCTATATATATATATATATATATATATATATATATATATATATATTGTCTCATTTTGTTGTGTACTCTTTGCTGAGTCGTTTGGGGCGTGGTTGTATCCCATTGTTCTATTGTGTCTGCCTTGGGAGAAAAGTATATTATGGGATATATGTCTATGTGGATGGGGGGGGGGGGGGATTCCTCCAGCAGCCCCTCCCTGCTGATAAGACTGTTCACTGGTGAGAAATTTGAATACATCTGACCTGTGTGTGTATATTGTTATTGGACAGTTTACCCTGCCCTGAATGGAAAACGATGGGGAGGGGTTGTCCCTGAATGTTACCTCTCTGTACATGTGTTTCAATAAACACTTCATGTTGAGCAACCAGTCGAGTACTGCCTTGTTATTGGTTGTCAGCGGTTTGGAATATCTGATATCTATATTCAGACTGGGAGAAAGCGGTATATGACGAAAGCAATCAAGCGGAGTGTGGGACGTTTCGTTATACCATATATATTATTATTACCATCCTTTGGCTTATTTATGTATAACATTATAGATTCTCTCTCTGGGCAGGGGGCTGGGGGTGTGTGGATGGAGAACTTCTCTCTCAGGTGTTGGGGCGCCAAACTGAGTCTTTGCCCCCGGGTGAAAGAATGCCTAACTTTGGCACTGCTTACTCCTTCCATGTTATGTATGTCTAACTGCCGCAAGCTATTTATTGTTTGCTCCCAACCTCTGCACTCTGTACATTACATACTATTGACCTTTGCACTCTGTGCAATAGTTATTCCTGACTTTTGCACTCTTTGTGTCACTTGTTCCTCACTGTAATATCTGTATGTTACTGACTCCTGACTCCTGCAATCTGTGCATTGCTTATTCTGAGCTCTGCACTTGGTGAGTTGCCTACTCCTCAGCTCTGCACTCTGTGTGCTACTAAAGCCTCATACACACGGTCGGACTTTGTACAAACTTTTCCGTGGACTTTTGTACAAAGGGCGTGGTCCACAAGTTTGTATTGCATACACACGGTCGGACTTTTTGACAACAAACACGAACGTAGTGACGTCACAACGTACTGACGCCACTTCAAAAGAGGACGTTCAATGACTCCAGCGCCACCTTTGGTCAACTTCTGTATTGTAGTGTGATCTTTTGCATTGGTTCTGAGCATGCGTGTTTGTACCTTGTACAAAAGTCCGATGCTTTTGCGTACACACGGTCGGACTTTGCTCCATCGGACTTTTGTTGCCAGAAAGTTTGTCCGTTCGCACAGCCAACAAAAGTCTGATGAAAACCGAAAAAGTTTGTCCGATGGAGCGTACACACAGTCGGATGTTGCTCCAAAACAGCTAATTTGCATGTTTGTTGTCAAAAAGTCTGATCGTGTGTATGGGCCTTAAAGGCCCATACACACGATCAGACTTTTTGACAACAAACATGCAAATTAGCTGTTTTGGAGCAACATCCGACTGTGTGTACGCTCCATCGGACAAACTTTTTTGGTTTTCATCGGACTTTTGTTGGCTGTGCGAACGGACAAACTTTCTGGCAACAAAAGTCCGACGGAGCAAAGTCTGATCGTGTGTACAGAAAACCATATGGCTTTTGTACAAAGTACAAACAGGCATGCTCAGAACCAATACAAAAGATCAGACAACAATACAGAAGTTGACCAAAGGTGGCGGTAAAGAGCAGAAAAACCACATGATTTAGTGAAAGTTGGCTAAAAAAAGTCCTGCCGTGTGTATGCAATACAAGTTCAGGGCCGACGCCCTTTGTACAAAAATCCAAGGGAAAGTTTGTACAAAGTCTTATCGTGTGTATGAGGCTTTAGTGTGAGTTCACACAGGTGCACTGTGGTTTGGGTGCAGCGTGATTTATCTATGTTTTACATGTGGTTTTAGGTGCGCTTCCATAAGATGCGCTTCATGAAAGCACATCAAAGTTTTGTATGCTGCATCTTTGTGTCCGTGGGTTTTAGTTTTAAAATCTGGTAACTTTAGGCCACAGGTTCACTTTGATTATATTAATGTCATAGCTGTCAATTGATTTGGAGAGACTGTCACTCTTTTTGGAACCAAATGTCTTTGTCCCTCATTCATCCTAAAAGGGAAGTAAACCCTTCCAAACAACTTGGACCTATAGGTAAGCCTAGATTAAGGCTTACCTGTAGGTCCAAGCAATATCTCCTAAACCTATATGGTTTAGGAGATATTTGCCCGAAAATGGGCACCGCTGTCTACGGCCCATGCGCCGTAGACAGCGGCGCGCAGGCGCACTAAATGCGGCAAATCCAAGAATGGATTTGCCAAATTTGTCGACTCCCGTGCGCATGCGCGGGAGTGACGTCATCGCGGCTTCGCCGTATGACAGCAACGGAGCTGCGAGGCGCGACTCCCGTGCGCATGCGCGGGAGTGACGTCATCGCGGTTGCGCCGCTGTCATTGGTCGGAGCTGCGAGACGCCACCAGCAAGATGGACGCGGCGGACTACAGGGATCAGCGGCGACTTCGCTGGCTCCTGTGTCAGGTAAGTGACACATAATGAGCTACTATGCGATGCATAGTAGTCCATTATGCTTTACCTTTGCAGGGAAAAAAAGAGGAAGTAAACCCATCAGGGTTTACTTCCTCTTTAGGACTAGCTTTAGGCGTGTAGTAACACTGAAAAAGCGATCTGCGTTCAGATCACTTTTCAGAGGTGTTTGAGAGTTTGTGACGAGGCAATGTGCTGCTTCCTCGATGCCCGTTTTATTCCTGTAAATGCAGCACTGTGTGCATTGCACTAAGTTTTGGGGTGGTTTGCTGGGTGTCCCTATTCACTTAACTGAGTCACAGTTGCAGCAGTATTGTCTGCCAAGCATGACAGGGGGAATCATTTTTGCTGCAACTGGGGATCAAAGCATCACAGCCACAGCATGTGAATGCCCCAATTCACTGGGTGGTAAAAACGTGGCTCAACCATGTGTTTTTACTGCCTCCCATCCACAAGTCTAAGTAATCCCTAAATGTCTCACTTTTAGCTCTGGTGTTGAAATCTTTATAAAGAAATATACTAGCTTTGCTATCACTTTAAATCATTTGTTTGGGCCAAGCTAATGCTACATACAGCTTTTACAGCACTGACAACATCTATTAGTAAAGGAAAGAGTTTGTTTGGGCCAGCTTGGCCCAAACAAACTTTTTAAAGTTAAAGTAAACCTGGAGTTAGACTTTAAGGGGAAGAGGAGAGGGGGAGGTGTTCTGTAGTTCTAACACACGACTTGTAGTATGTATAATGAGAGTGCCCTAGTCATGCTAGGACAGGATTTATTGGCAGTATCAACAGGTCCAATAAAACAAAACAAATTCAGCCACCAATTCTAAGCACTGGTTGGCTGTAACTACATTTTTGTTCTTGGATTTTGTAATACATAATATAATACATGTAAATAAGGATTAAGCTGTAACTGTAATTTGTGTACCAGGAAGATAAAACGGGGATAACCAAAAGCTGCCATGGGAAGAGCTGATTGACTGCTATGGGGAGAGGAGAACAGCCTGCGCCAGACAATCCTTCACCCAGACATATAGATAAATGTGGCCCAGAATGTACATAAGATGCCTAAATCTGCCAGGCAACGAGAGCCTCTGATCACGAAAAAATACGATGGCTGGTGGAAAGCAATTCATAGCTTGTTTATTACTCTGGAAAAGGGCCTGGGCTTTATCTTTTAATAGAATCTATTTTTTTTCTCACAAAGTTCTAAAAATATGTTAAAATATAAATAATAAAGTAAAGCGTGACATAAGATTACGCTTTATGTCGAGCAAACAATTGCTTCAAAGACTCTGTGTGTTTACATTCATGCTGAGGTGGCCTCACCGCTCCCTTAAGTTAATAACACACCTCCCAACATTTTTAGATGGGAATGAGGGACACCTACTTGCAAACGTATGTAGGCATATGACACGCCCCCCGACACACCCCCTTAAAGGAGAATTAACCAAAAAAAAGGTTAATTAAATCCATAACAACTTTTTTTTTTTTACCACTGCTTTTCCTTCATATTTGCTTTTAAAATGTGAAAAATGCAGCAATTTAGAATTTGGATGAAAGGTTTAGCCCTGGAAAACGCTTTTAGAAAGATAAAAAGTGCATTTTATATACAACTATATAGATCAGACCAAATTGAGGGACAAATGAGGGGGGAAGAGGGGCAGATGGACATTGCTCCACATCAGGGACAGTCCCTCGAAATCAGGGACAGTTGGGAGCTATGTAATATTCTGAATATGTCTTCAGTGGAAAGGTTAAAGTGTTTGTTAAAGTGGAAGTAAACCCTTCTATCGTTTTCAGTCAAGGAAGCTGCCATCTTGGCCTCTAATGATTCTTCAACTGCCATAATGCTGCACATGTGATCAGTTATGAAACCAGCCATTGGATGGTTTGAAAGTTTGGTTGAGAGCACAACCAATGTGAAAGTTAGCATTTCCGGCATGCCGGGAACGTAAGTGTTTTTTGAAACTGGGTTTACTACCGCTTTAAGGCATCTATACAATTCTATGCCAACTCTATTAGAGGCTGGCATAGCACACTGTGTATGTTTTATTCAAAATCGAGCGCTGTAAATAGTGTATATCAGTTGTCATCACTCACAGCCGCTTTCCAGCTCTGATAGATGTCTTTTGCGGGAAGGGCCGCGATCTCCCTCCGACGTCAGAGGGAGATCACGTGGCCACTCGTCTTCTCTGCAGAAGACACCCACCGGAGCTGGAAAGCGGCGGCGAGACACGTGACCGGCCTGAAGACAGCTGATATACAGTATTTATAGCACTTGTTCTTAATAGTAAAGAAGCTGGCAGTGACAAAAAGTATATTTTAATATTAAAATAATAGCGGTGGGGGGGCAGACAGAAAGGGCACTGACCAGGAGGAAGGAGGGGGTGAGGGTGAAGGGAGGAGAGCAGAGAGTAGGCAGCCTATCACAGAGGGAGGCACTTTGACCATGGGGATCTGGGCAGAGCAGCCCTGGTTATCGTGGTCTAATTAGAGAGGGCACACAAAAAGTGGTAGGTTTCGTTTTTTTTTTACAGTTTAGAGGGGGGCAGATTACATAGCACAAGTGCTATGGGGACCAGAATCAACATTTTTTTGGGGGGGTTAACAAACGCTTTAAGCCCAATCACTTTGACAAATTAAACAGAATTTTTGTGTCAGAAAATGCATTGCTATAGCTGGGCATAGGTGCAGGTTCTGTGTATGTGATTAAAGGGTGACCAGGCATTGTCCACATCTATCATGTGAACCAACTTGTCCATTCATGTGTGGAACTGATCAAACAAATAGATCAGAAATGGCTCACGTGACCCTTCATGGTACCTCATACAGTAGTGGAGCCCAGTAAACTGCCACTGCAGTCCAAGCTAGGGTTGTCATCTCATCCCTTTAAAACCGAACACATATGAATTATGCGGGTTCAGCCACAGAACCTGTGTAATTAATATGTGTTCGGTTTTAAAGGGATGAGATGGCAACCGTAATCCAAGCCCACTGACTAGTCGTGCTGCTGCCCCTCCCATCAGAGTTGGAAGTCTTGAGGGTCCCTTAAGAACCCCACCAATGGACTATTCTGACATGTCACCAAGGAGCGAAGTGGGTACAAAACATTCCTGCTGTATAGACCAAAAAAGAGAAAATCTGGAATTACTATGGATTCAGGTAAGGAAATTGTAAAAGGCTGACACATTCAAAAAGACAAGGGCTGTCAAGCAGAGAGAAGAGATAAGCAAGGAATCCTCAACATAGAGGATTTACAGAGAAGATGTGCATCGGAATAGTTTTATCTGGTTATTTTAAAGTTCCCCATTGAAAGCTGTTCAAAGTGAAATCAGCATAATTTTGTGTTGATATTTTGATTGTTTTTTTGTCTAAGAAGCTATTCAGAAAAATTTCTTCTGAACAGACTGCATCCAGTCATATGCAGTCGCTATCTGGGTATTCAGCAGCTGCTGTTCAATAGCCAGTATCAGGGATTCCTCTATCCAGGCTGTTTAATGTGAATAGAGGAATCAACTGACTTTTTATGTTCATTCTGGGTTAGCTGAACAAGAGAAGCCTACACATGTATGTCCAGCTTTAGAGGTGGCAGTACCAAGCCCGAAAATATATCGATTACAAGAATTGTTTCCTTATATTGTTTACCTCTTCTGTTCACTTCTGGAACTTTAAACCAAAATTTTGCAGGAAATCTGTAGGGGGTTGTTCAGTAAAGTCAGAAGGATGTTTGTATTTCAGAAAATTTAAGTTGGATTTAACATGCTGGTGTTTAGGCAGGGTTGCAAAAAAATTTAGTTCACCAGGTGGTAATTATCCTGGTTAATTGATAGAAGATCCACTGATTCCTCCCTAAATTCTGAAATTGCTGCACCTTTTATCTTCTGTCACTAGGTGGCGCTGTAGCTTTTGACATTAGAATGACAGGGGCTTAGCAAGGTCAGATCATGAATGGATGTGGTGTCTCAGCCAATTGACGGGGTTTCTTTAGTCCCTTGGCCTGCTGGGTGAGCCTATTTATTTGGGTGGAGTCAGGTGATCGGGGTGTAAATCAAAACTGTAACTTTTACCTATCTCCCCATCTCAGGGATTTTTTTTACTGAAGTGTAGCAGCGGCTCCTTAATCTAGGCTTACCTGTAGGTCAAAGTGGTTTGTAAGGGTTTACAACCACTTTAATACTAACACTCCTGCCACTCCTGCCACTTCCAAACTTCTCAGCCTAACTTCCTTTGACCTGAAGCAGTGGATACATGCTACTACTACTACAGGCAAGACCCTTGACCTAGTTTTCTCTTACCTTTGCACTCCATGCAACCTCTCTAACCATCCATCCCCTCTCTCTGATCACCACCTTATTTGTTTCACTCTCTCCATCTTCTCCACCTCCTCTCCCTCCAACTGCCTAAAGGTTACCCGCAGAGACCTACGTCATCTCAAACCTTCTCTACTCTGCTATCAACAACCTCTGCGACAAAATCTCACCCCTATCCTGCACCAACCTAGCCACTTCTGTCTACAACGCTTCACTTCTAGCCTCACTGGACTCACTGGCCCCCCTCACTACACACAGAATCAGGCCCGGGCCTTCAACCTTGGCAAACAGATGATACTAGAAGCCTAAAAAAACGTAGTCATGCTCATGAGCGCCTGTGGCCCAAGACTAAAGTCCCATACACACTATCAGTTTTTCTGCTGAGTTTTTCCATCAGCTTTACCAAAACCATAAAATATGAGGTCAAACCTTAGGAGTTGTATGCAATCAGGCAGGCCCTTTTGCACTACATGGTTTTGGTAAACCTGAAGGAAAAACTCAGCAGAAAAACTGATAGTCTGTATGGGGCTTAAGTCTCAGCCCCTGTACACACGGTCGGAGATTTCCACAACCAAATCCGTCTGATTTTGCCCGTCGGGTTTTGTGCGTCGGATCTTGTCCAAAACTGTTGCATACACACGGTCGGACAAAGTTGGCGAAAAATCCGATCTTTCAGAACGTGATGACGTAATTTTGTTACGATGGGACTACATTCAGGCTAGTAGCCAATAGCTTTGATGTAGGAATTTGATCTGAGCATGCGTGGCACTTGGTCCGATCAAAATTCTCTACACATGATCGGAGTATGTCCGATCAGCCCAGTTGGTCGGGAAATATTTCCAACATGTTGGAAAATTGGGTCTGACGGATATTCCAACTGAATCAGTCCGATGCATACCACACACAGACGGATTATCCGACGACACGGTCCGATAGGACACATTCCGATGGATTCTCCGACCGTGTGTACAAGGGCTCAGACAGATTTCAACCAATATAAATCTGCCCTCCAAAAATACAATTCCAGCCTCCTCACTGCCAAGCAGACCTATTTTATCACTCTCATTAGCAACTTATCATCCCCGTCAACTCTTCTCTACCTTCAACTCTCTACTTCATCCTCCACCGTCTCCACCTGCCAACTCACTCAGTGCCCAGGAGATCACCAATCACTTTAAAAAGAAGATTGATTCGCGAGGAGATCTCTACTGTTCTGATACCCTCCACGCTTTACACTTCATGCCCACAGGCACAATCATTACTTCCCTCGTTCCACCCCACCACTGTAGACGAGGTTGCTAAACTACTTGCTAATGTCCACCTTACCACCTGCCCTCTGGATCCTGTTCCCTCACAAATGCTACGTTCACCATCTGGCTCTATGCTACACTCTTTAACCCACATCTTCACTCTCTCCCTCTCTTCTGGCATCTTCCCCAACTCTCTAAAACATGCACTTGTCAGACCCATACTTAAAAATCCCTCCACTGGCTTCTGCTCGGCCAAAGAATTAAATTCAAAATACAACTACGTACAAAGCCATTCACAATTTAGCCCCCAGCTACATCACAAGCCTAGTCTCTAAATACCTACTCCTTCTCTTCGTTTCCTCTCAAGACCACCTGCTCTCTAGCTCACTCTTAACCTCCTCCCATGCTTGCCTACAGGACTTTTCCAAAGCCTCTCCAATCCTATGGAATGCCCTACCCCGATCTATCTGCTTATCTCCTACTCTATTAGCTTTTAGACTATCCCTGAAAACCCTTCTCTTTAGAGAAGCCTACCCTACCCACACCTAACAACTATTTTTTCATTTTCTCCGTCAGCTCACCCCCCACAGTTATTACCTTTTGTTTCTTCTTGACCCTCCCTTCTAGATTGTAAGCTCTAATGAGCAGGGCCCTCTGAACCCTCCTGTATTGCTCTGTATTGTAAGTGTACTGTCTACCCTCATGTTATAAAGCTCTGTGCAAACTGTTGGCACTATATAAATCCTGTATAATATAATATTAGATGAAAAGTATTAACTTGCGTACAGGAATGGATACATTGCCACAAATACAGTTTGTTTTCAGGGCAGAGCATGCATCCCTGTAGGCAAGTGTCACGCAGGTGCGTGTATATTCATATGCAGCTGCTTTATATTTCAGCTTGTCATTGATTTTGATAGACTACTGGCAGCAGGAAGCATGTTGCATCTGTGACACCCGAGCAGAGAATTATCCTGAATTACACTAAATGGACCGCCTGTAATGCTTGCAGTTACATTTTGGGGTTGGGGAAACCTTCCATTATCCCTTCAAATTTGGTACATTAAGAATTAACTTTTAGTAAGTTAACTAAGCCCAGCAGTGGCATGCATGCTGAAACTCAGGTAGACACTATTTGGCAACTCTTATCATAAATTCCAGATATCCTACACAGGGGCCTATACCCCTAGGGGATGTTCTCATTAAAAGCAAAACAAGTAGCCATGTTAGTCATATTTTCTTTGAAGTTCTGAGTCTGATAAACATTCGCAGTCAGACCCTTTCCTGCTGAGTTCCCTGCTGTACTTCCACTGCAACTCAACATGACAGTCTGCCAGCAACTGGGAACAATAGCAAGGTGCATTCTTCTGATGAATACGTTCTTTTAAACTGCACTGTTAGAAAGATAGCAGTAATAGTTGTGAGTCTGCATTGAATCACATGAGCGCTAATGCCTGCATACCATCAATGTAGCATTGTGCTAACGCCACCATATAGGTAGTGATGCTGTAATTTCTTTTGCATTTGAAAACTCTACAATATTTTTCTATGGGCAAGCAGGCTTCTTTGCTTAAAGAGGAGGCACTGGAAGTAACTACAAACACCCCACATTCTGCAATGTAATAAGGTCACCATATACAGTATGTCATAAAACTCTACAAATTTTTGCTATGAGCCAGGTGGCTTCTTCTCTGCTTCTAGTAGGGCACTGGAAGTAACTACAAGCATGTCACATTCTGTAAAGACTGCTAGACCCTTGTCACTAGTAGGTCAGTAGGTGTTGCAAATGTAGCACTAACCCCCAAAGGAGCTGCTGGTTAGATTGGGCCTGCACTCTACCAAGAAACCCCACTAACTTGACTCAATTCCCTTAGCACAGTTGGTGCAATGTAATACAGTACAATATAAAACAATGCAAAGTACCTGTATTATACCCTCAGGATCCACTGGCTTCACCTGGTGGGAAGAAACAGTACGCCACACAACTGGATACTTAACCAGAAATATCTTTACTGCTAAATATTTACACAGGTGATTACAGGAATTGTGCTGTCGTTCCAACGTAGGACGACAGCACAATATATTTTAATATAACACAATATAAAATGTATATATATGTATAAACCTGGGAGCTCCCTCTGCTTTAAATGCTATACGTGAGGCCTCACTTAAAGTACTTTTATCTGAGGTCTTCTTTTCTTCGCTAGCTATAGTCACTCCTTTGTATTTTTAATCCAAAGTTCGTGGAGGATTAAGCTGAAATGCTCCTGGTGTAACTCCAGTAACTTATTTACAAACGCTTGAGGCGTCAAGGTAGATAGGCCTCAAGCTTGCTCAGTGTCAGTGGCTCTGCTGTGCCTCAGTGGAACTACAGGTTCCAGTGAGGCCTATATGTGAGTCTAACTGCATGCAAACGTTAACAAATGGTGGGTCGCAACCCGCTCACCAACTGGATCAGAGTTCCTCGTGATCACTTTGGTCTGGTGACGGTAGCTTGCCTTTCCGTCAGCTGGGCCTGACGCTCTGTATCACTCTGCTGAATCAATCCGCTTCTCCGAATCTCCCCTGAGTGTCTTTGGACCTTCTCAATCTGGCTACCGTCTTTCAGGCTCCGTCAGGTCACCTCACAAACAAACAGGCTGGCGCTCTGCGATGGCTGTCGGCCACAGTCTCCGAGAAACCTCTCCACACACCTGCACATGCAGGCAGCGTGGTCCCAAGAGACGTAAAATGGCAGCTCGGGCCCCTTTTATCCCCTACCCAGCATGCACTGCGTAAAAGAGTGTTCATGAGTAGGTCACACAGACTCCTGGGTAACAAGGTCAACCTTCAGAATCCAAACAAAACAGTCACTTCCTGTACAAGTCTTTAGGTTGTTCTGAGGTGATAATAAACAGGTGCGTTACCCATATTTGGTCACTAGATTGCTCTGGTATGAAACCACAGTAATGTCCATCAACCTTACATTAAGCATACATAACCACATCAATAGGCAAGGATGTCAGTGCTACACAACTTAAAGCCCAACTCTGGACTTGCTCACCCCCTCCCCAACCCAAAGAAGTTCCCTGACTCCATAGTTTATCTTTTTTTATTCTTACTTTTCTTAAATTGGTTCTAAAGGCTCAAGGTTTTTTTTACCTTAATGAATTTTATGCATTAGTGTAAAAAACCTTCTGGGTGCAGCTCAAAACCCCTCTACAGCATTAAAAAACACTATTTGGTTCTCCAGCCAACCACCCTTTTTGCAGAAGCCATCCATGGTAAAGTAGGCCTTGCCTGAACTGGTGCCTTACTGCTAATGTTGATGAGATACAGCAGCGCTGACCCACCTGCATGTGAAAAACATCTTACCTTCATCATAGGAAAAGGAAGCCTACAATTCTTAGGCCGCGTACACACGGGCGGATTGTCTGCCCAACTTAGTCCGCTGAAACGTGTTTCAGCGGACAATCCGCTCGTGTGTGGGCTTCAGCGGACTTTTTCAGCGGACAGTCTGACGGACTAAGTCTTTCGGAATTTCCGTAATTTTGTCCGTCCAAACTTGGTTTCAGCGGACAGTCCGCTCGTGTGTAGGCAAGTTGGACGGACTAAGTATGGCACATGCTCAGAAAGGATTTACACGCCGAAGGTTGCATTGCAGTGTATTGGACGTCGTATTTCTAGTCCCGTCGTACGTGCTGTACACGTCATCGCGCAAGCTTTCAGCGGACTGTCTGTTCATCGTGTGTGGTCAAGTCCGTTCATTCAAAAGTTGGACGGACTGTCTGTCGGATTGTCTGACGAACTTAGTTGGGCAGACAATCCGCCCGTGTGTACGCGGCCTTATGCTTATATGCATCAATTCTGTGACCTATATTGGATGTCAAGTGAATTCTGTGAATGTTTCTTTTGTCTCTAAGAATGTGCAGTTTCCTCACATTGGAAAAGTAGACACAGAAGAGGAGGCCTATAGCCATATAAGGACATGAGCTACAAAGCTTTACTACAGAAGCTGCTTTCCATGTCCAAAATCATGTATGTCCCAGAAAGAGCCCAGCAAGGGTATCAAAGCTGGCCCAACTCCGCAGAAAATAGAGAATTCAACTTCTGATATCCCAAATAATTTTCTAGCTGAATAGTATCTGCCACTTTTTTACCCTCCAGTTTGAATGCGGCCTGGAATTCTGTCTGTGACTGGTATCCTGAAAGTCTGGCTTAGTTTCTACATACGGGTTTTGATGAAAGCAAGCTAACTGTGACCTTATCATTATGAAAAGCCTGTGAACAGTCTACTCCCAGTATCAGTCATCATTTTGTGAGACACTGCTTCAGGAATTCACCCCCCTGTGTGTGGTCTGCATATATTTCCCATGCCAACCTCAGCTCATTAGGATCACTTTTCTGACATAAGACATCTATTTTCTTCAAGAGACACAGACTTTAGTTATTCATATACACTTCTATCGCTGAGCACCATCATCATCATATCATATTCTGTCTTCAAGTACATTATATCTAACAAGCTAGCAACGGCTATATAGGCCCTACTCTGTTTATATTGCAGCATGTCATTCTGCACTCTTCAAACAGCGCTGCCCTACAAGTTTTGGCTTAAATCTTCAAATAAAACAAAGAAAAATGCTATGGCAATTAAAAAAAAAAAAATACATTTCCAAGCCAGTATGTTTCTGTAGTGTCTCCCCCAGCAACCTGCACCCAGTAATTGTCTGCATCATTCTCGGGAGTCATTTTGCACATTACAGAAAGAAAAGTCCATTATCCCTTAGCATCTTGAAGCTCCGTCTCCATGGTAACTTGAGAACCTCTCTGTGCCTCAAACATCTGATTCAGAGGGTCTTTTGTCCATCAGAGATGGGGATTCTCAGCTCTCCTCACTATAAAATGCTACACCTGTATACAGGCCCCAGAGTTTTTAACTAAAGCCCTCAGGGCTCTTCCTTATTTAATACATGAAACACCCATGAGTTTGTGTTTTTGCTGAGAAATCCCAGTTTATAAATAAAAAAAAATGCCTATTTTTCCTATAGTTAAGTTCATATCTGTAGCTGAATAGTACAGCAGAGCTATATTTGCATCCAAAAAAAGGGAAATTGGTTGTATTTTATGTCTGAACATAGTCTAAGAAACCCAATTTATTCTACCAACAAGTGAAAGTTATGGAAGGGTCATCGACTGTCACATCAGAGCACTTGTTGTTTTTGAGCAACTATGAGAGATGCATTAAGATATTAAAATTGGGACTGGCAACCTGGCATTAGTGGTATTTGCCAAAAGGGCACTGGGCCCTATACAGCCAGCCTGACAGGCCCCCCCCTCCCCCCACCAAAAAACCCCCACAGTTTACTATACTTCATTTATGAATAAAACACAATGAGTGATCAGCACTGATCACTCATTGTGTTCATTCAGGGAAGAAAGGGGCTGGTAAATGTGACATATTTACTAGACCCTTCCCCCACTTTCCATCCTAAAGGATTCTATTGTGTGTGTAACCATGCTCCCGTAGGGGTTGCTGAATGTTGTGGCTCACCTGTCACCCTGCCCAGCCTGCCATTCATCTCTCAGGCACTCAGAGACACAGACCAGTCCATAGCTTTGTTTTTTTGTATTCTGTTGAGGGGATTGAACTTGGATGGGAATATGAAAGCATGTGATGCCCTGAAAGATTCAGTGCAACTTGCTTGGGACTTCTATATACACTCCTGAATATACACTCCAGTCTTTGCTCCAGCACAATTCTTGCTTAAGACCTCTTCCCCTTGCTCCTCCAGCACTTCACTTGCTACAGACCATAACTCTTCCAGCACTTCACTTGCTGCAGACCGTTACTCCTCCAGACTGAATTGCCCTTTGTAGGCCGGGACCGTGGGGCCCTATAGTGTAGAAAGTTCTTGGTGCTAATTCTCCTCTTCCCAGCTACTGATCCCAGATAGCTATCTTCAGGCCCTGCCAGCTGGCCCGGCTGCAATGACCTCTCTCCACAGTCCACTCTTCTGGTTCTGCACCCATCTCAAACTCCCAGTTCTCTCAGACGTGCCTTTCCAGTCCTCCTGACTGTGCTTCACTCACCAGCCCTCCAGGGTCGGACCAGTTGTCTTCCCTGGACTCTCTTCATAGTGCTCTTTCCCACTGTCCTCTCCTTGCTCTCTCATGTGCCTCCCTCCCAGGATCTCTTCTCTCCTCGTGGATGCACCCCAGCCCCCCCAGATCGGGGAGCGCCCTGCGGGCCCCTCCACACTCTCTCACTCCATCTCTTCCACCCGACAACTCCTCCCCAGTTGGGCTGACGTGGGCACCCAAGGAGGCCTCCCCCCCCACCAATCCAAGCTTGGGATTGGTCAAGGCTCCTCAAAACACCCCAGACAGCTTCACCTCTCCTCCTCTCTTTCTAACACCTTCTGGAAAGAAGAGAGAGGAGACAGTGATCCTACCTGTGAGTCACCCAGCCTTGCCCAGAGCCTCTCCCAGCCCAAAATGAAAAAAAAAAAAGCCTAGCCAACAGTCAGGCCTGCCTATATTTGCCTACTCTGCTAGAAAAATCCTCACTCTAGCACCTACCTAACTACAGGGTGCTATATGTGCTTGCAGCTGCCAGTGGGAAAGAGAGGAGGGAAGCCGGTAGCACTGTGGGGTTGGGGGCATGCAGGGGGGCCCTGTGGCAGCCGGAGGAAACATATGGAATACAGGTGTAATTGGTGAGGTGGTGGGGGGAACCGATCCTCTGTATGTCTCTCTCTGCAGCAGCTGAAAGCCAGCGGGAGGGAGAGGAGACGCAGCCAGCTTTCACCTGCTGAACAGAGAGCCATGCAGAGGATCGGTTCCAGTAATAAACCCCCCTGCCGTTCCAATCACCCTCCCTACCCACATCCAATTCACCCAGCTGCCTGGGCCTTCCTGCTGGCCTGGGCCTTGTACCGGACTGGTGGTACCCCCTTATCCACGGCCCTGTGTGCCAGAGCAGGCTATTGTTTAAACACAATTTGTTGCCAGGCTATGTACATTCAAGTATTTACAGTTTACAACTTCAGACCTTACATCTGTATGGTCTATTGGTTGAACTGGATGGACTTGTGTCTTTTTTCAACCAGATTAACTATGTAATTATGTACACATATGGGTGTTTAAACAATTGCCGCAGCATACAGTCATTTATTTCTATGGGTGTCTGTACACAGCACCAATGACTCCTGGATTTGAGAAATACATTAAAATTTTACATTGTATGGACCCAGGTGCCCTTGTACCTAAGAGCAAACAATTATAGTGTTTCTGCTGTGAACTTCAAGTATGAATTGCACCACAATCTCGGTAGCTACAGAGGTCAGTGATGACTTGTCTTAAAAGAGAAGTATGTTTTTTTTTTAATTCATACTTACCTAGGTGGATGCAGCATCAGTCCGATGCTGCATCTGTCCCCCGGCGCCTCTACACTGAGAACCGAGCGATCGAACACCGCCGATCACTCGGTTCTCACAGCTCTGTGAGCAGAGAGCTGAGGACTTGCACCATTGTAATTTTCACACATTGGATACAGGCACAAAAAGTATTGTAAATATTTAATAAGTATTAATAATGGTGTGCTTTTATTTTATATTAAAAGTCTGATGCTTCAATAAACCTATTTAGGTGTAGGCATATTTTCTTTAGGTGACAGCATTCATAGATGTGTTACATTTATTGAGGAAGTAGATGGCAGACTTTTTGTTTGCTCTGTGATTTCTGCCTTAATGTTCCAACCGGATGTACAAAACAGAGATATTCATTACATCTATCTGATGCTGAAGTGGCAGGATGTATGCCTTGTTCTTTCCTTCTCACAGACCCTCGCTATATTTTCACCATCCTGATGAAATCTAGAACTTTATTTTCGCTCATTAGTAAGACAACCTTGTTCTTCACATGGTTTTAATTAAACAGTTTCTTCTTCCTTGGTGTGATGCCACCTCAAAGTAAGTGTTATTATCTCACACATTTCTCAAACACCACATCAGCCAGAAATACACTTGACTGTATAACACTGTGATATTCATCCTAATGTTCTGAAGGCAGATTTCAATATGCAAACTTACACTTCTCAGAAGTTTGACCAAGTTCATGAAAAAAACAAGACATGGTAACAGTACAGATAAAAATTGTGGAAGACCTCACTGCAGTGAATAATGATGGACTCCTCCACAGTCTTAAAATATTTGACTTGGTAATAGGCCATCTGCGCTGTGGGCCATTTCACTCTTGACTGTAGACGTCTTCTTCCTTGTTTGCAAGTCAAATTCATGAAGAAAATTTTCTCCATATTCAGATCATGTCCAGATCTCCATATCCAAGCTTATACTTATCAGACGTTTCACCAAGGTCATGAAAACAAGACATGGTACACAACACAGATCAAGAATGTGAAAAATCCCTACAGCAGTGAATAATTATTGGCTTACTCCATGTGCTGTAGGCCTTTTTACTCTTGACTGTAAACCCCTTCTTACTTGTTTTCAGGTCTAATTCATGAGTAAAATTTTCTCCATATGTAGTTTAAATCCAGATGCCCATATGAAAGCTTATACTTTCCGGAAGTTTGACCAAGTTCATGAAAGCAAGACATGGTATCCAGTACAGATAACGACTGTGAAGAACCTCACTGCAGTGAATAATGGTGGACTCCTCCACACTCTTAAAATATGTGATTTGGTAATAGGCCATCTGTGCTGTAGGCCAGTGGTCATCAACCCTGTCCTCAGGGCCCACTAACAGGCCATGTTTTATGCATTACCTTGGGGAGATGCAGACTAGAATACTGTTGTCACCTGTGATGTATTTCAGGTATCTTGAAAACCTGGCATGTTAGTGGGTCATGAGGACAGGGTTGATGACCACTGCTGTAGGACCTTTCACTCTTGACTGTAAACCTCTTCTTCCTTGTTTGCAGGTCGAATCATTGAGGACAATGTTCTCCATATTCAGATCTCTATATCCAAGCTTATACTTCTGAGATGTTTGACTAAGGTCATGAAAACAAGACATGGTAGCCAATGCAGATCAAGTCTGTGAAGAACCCCAGAGTAGTGAATATAAAGTTTAAATCCAGATGCCCATATGCAAGCTTATATTTCCTGGAAATTTTGACCAAGTTCATGATAACAAGACAAAGTACCCAATGCAGATCAAGACTATGGAGAAACCCAGGGCTGAAAATAATGATGGGCTTATGGTGCCGATAACAGGATAGGCTCCAGTAACGCATAAGACGACTCTATTGCCATGGCTTTATGTTAACATATGATTGTTATCAAGAACATTACTCAAAAAACTCTATCTTTTGAATACATAGGTGTTGCATCAACACAGGCTGACCTATGTCAGAAGAATGAAGATGACAACAGCAGGGGAAGAACAGATTTCCAGGGCTTCTTCATACTGCACATGAGGCAATGCATTTTGCATTAAAACATATTGCAAATCATTTTCAAATACCCTGCATCTGTAAGTCATCACATTCAATGGATTTGCAGAGGACACACAAAAGATATACCAAAAATGCAGCCCACAATGTATTATACTTGACTTTAAAGAACTCTCCAGGGACAATTCTTCCTATGTACAGCAATATGCACTCTTCTTCCTCCAGCACTCGCTTGCAGAAACACAGACTCAGTTGGGACACTATTAAATCTGGCAAAAAGCACTCAACTAGATTAGCAAAAGCACTTTACAGGCAGGTGCCCCTTTGGTGTGTAGAGAAAAGTCCAATGCCCAGCTACATCCTTGTGACTACTATTCCTGCACCACATTTTCAGGTACTGCCAGCCCGCCTGGCGGCAGCTGCCCCTATCACTAGCCCTTCTGGCTACTTCCAACAGTTCTCCCAGACTGCCACACTCACCAGCCACCCAGCTGTCTTCTCCTGGAGATCTCCTGGACTTACTAACTCTCTCTCCCCCTGTCCTCACACCTGCTCCCATGCATCCAGGGCAGGACTCCTCTGTATGTTGTAAGAGGATCCCTGCAGTACCCGAGGCCCAGGCCCGTGGTCACCCCCCAGACTAGAGGGTACCCTCAGGGGCCACCGACAGCCTCCTCTGCACTCCATCTCCAGCTTTCACCCAACTGCCCCCTGCTGGCATGATTCAGATTTTTTTTTAGGTGCCCACCCCCTGCCAGCCCACTTGCTGGGGATTGGCTGAGGCCCTCCTTAATACTCCGGGCAGCTCCTCCTAACCTCTCGCCTGTTTTTCTGGTAGCTTCTCCAAGTTTGCAGTAAGTAGCGGGAGGTGCCAGAGGTGCTGCTTGATGATACATCCAGCCTCCCTAAGTCACTCACCCTGACCTAGATTTCACCCAGGCTTGCCTGCCAGACAAGCCAAAATGTACCTACACTATAAGTACCTATATACAAACCCTATTCTAGCACACTAGAAGGTGCTACACATGCATAAACAGTTAAATTCATTCTAGTGGCTAGAATAAATTAATATTCTTGCTAGGTAAGACAGAGTTTTTTCTTTTCTGCAGGTACATGAATGGTATATTGGTACATAAGAAAGCTGGAATTTAGAAAAAAAAACTGTGAACTTAGCCTTTAAGCAAAGCTGGGAATTTCCAAGGTATATTTCCCCTAAAAGTACTAAATTATTATTTTACAATGATGTGCTCAAGAACACAAAAGTAATATTGCAAACCTAAAAGGAAACATTGAAAAGAGATTTACATCAAATGACGTATGCAATACTACAGCATTTATGGAGGGCAGATAGAATGTTACATTGTGCAAAGTTACTGAGATGACCACTTTAAGATGGCAATATGCATTACAATCTGAATATATGATCTCCTTTTAGATTGACCATACATATTGTTCAGGTAGCCTTCATATTACATAGTTTTGGTAACCACTTGCCGAGCATGTCACACAGATATACTGTGGCACAATGGCTCTCCTTGGCAAAATCCCATACGTGTACGTCCTACCTGTTTTCGGCCACCAGAGGGCATGCGTGCCCACTGCACAGCGGGGGGACCCAATGCGTGTGACCGGTGTGCACGAACGCCGCCGGCCACATGCGATCACGTGCACGAACACCAGCATGGGGATTTGTGTGTGTAAACACCCAATCCCTGTGCTGTTAGATGAGAGGAGCCATATCGTTTCTTCTTACAAAGTAGGAAAAACTATATGGCTCTGCTCCTTGTCACTCACATCCCCACACAGTTAGAACATGCTGTGGAATGCCCCCTAGTGTTAACCCCTTCCCTGCCAGTGACATTTACACAGTAATCAGTGCATTTTTATAGCACTGATTGCTGTATAAATGTCAATGGTCCCAAAAAAGTGTCAAAAGTCTCTGATCTGTCCGTCACAATGTCGCAGTACCGCTAAAGGTAAAACTTGTTTTTAGTTTTTGATAGAGTGGCGAGAGATTAGAAAACCTATTAGGTTTTTATTGCTGTCTGTGCCCTGGAGATTCACCCCCTCTATTTGTCCTGTTTATCATTATCATTGAAAGGAATGCCCCGTACACACAGTTGGATATTCAATGGGAGGATTTTGGTGAAAATTCCGACCGTGTGTAGGCTCCATCGGGCAGATACTTGCCTAGCCATATGGTAAGCGCTGTGTCCAGCAGCGATGCCATTACCAGATGAAAAACAGATATACCATTGCAATTGCAAAAAAAATAACTATTTCTTCTGACAGAATTCCTGTGTACTTCCAGTGCTTCTGCTGCCTATCAGTTAGCATTGTCCTAGTCTCTGAGAACGACAGAACACCCCACCTCCCTCCGTGTTATTCAGATGGGAAGAGGAGGAGTTGTACTGTAGTACTAACATCCTGGGAAAGAAAATGTATTACTGGCATGGTCACCAAGTGAAATTATGGAAAACAAGCCTGGAAAAAAAGAAAACCAACTAAAAAGTGGTAAACTGCACTTGAACAAAATGTTATCCTTGGGTTTAGACACACTTCAACCACTTAGCGACCGCTGGCCTGCCCACAATGTACTGCGGACAGGTGGCCACGGTAGGCAAAGTGGAAAGGGAGCCTATCTTCAAGTCACGGGCAATGATTCACCGGGACATGCTGTTTGGCTGCATACATGACCAGTGTAGCCTAAATGTTCCCTTGTAACCCCATACCTAATAAGTCCCCACTCTTTTACCCACCCGTTACCTTTAACCCATTAACAGATGAGACCACACCTTTCTCTTTGGAGTAAAATGGCCACAACAGCCTTTATTAACAACTTATCAACACTCCAGCAAAATAGAATATATATATATATAAATAATCAATAAATATATATATACAACATTAACACAACAACCATAACCTGCCCATCCTGGTGATCTCTGACGGTGACCCATAATTCCACCAAACACCAAAAAGTCACTGCGGTACCCATTTAACTTTACCAGGCCTCCACCTGTAGCCGGTCGGAGACAACCTCCCGCAGTGACACATACCAGTATTCCATCCACCGTTCTGGAATACACCGGAGGGGCCGATACTATTGATGAGCCCCCCACCCCATCAGATCACCTCTGATTTACCGTCAACCGTCAAAGACCACCAAGAACACCGCCACTTCAAAACTGCATCTTGCTGTAATGACGTCCTTCAAACGACACCTGAAAGAAACAAACAGAGCGAAAACACCATACCAAAGACCAAGAAAACCTTAAATAAACATATATAGGGAGGGAGGGTGGGAAAAGCTGCCTCCTCTTCCAGATTCTCTCCACGGACTGATATTTTACTCCGCCCACTTCCTTTATAAGGCTCCTCCCCTTCCTCCACAAAGTTAAGCTGATGACCAGTCATCTGACTTCCCCTCTTCCTTGCCCAGATTATTAACCCTCAGTGTCCCTTAGTCACACTGTCATGCCCGGCCCTCCATTATCACTTGCAGTGTCATTCCGTGCCTTTCTTTCACAGCCGATAGCTCTGTGTTGACATTCAAAACAGAGCTCTGTACATAGGGAATGATCTCTGTGTTTCTCATCCCTCAGGGATGAAAAACTTACAGATCAGTTAGTAAAAGCAGCACACTGTACATACATTACACATAGTTAAGCACATATTTAACCCCTTGATTCCCCTAGATGTTAACCCTTTCCCAGCCAGTGTCATTAGTACAGTGACAGTGTATAGTATTATCACTCTTCACCGTATTAATGTCACTGGTGATGTCAATGGCAGTTAGTCAGTTCCCCCAGCATCAGTTAGTGTCTGATCACCCACTGCACGATTGAAGTCCCATTATTATAGTCGCTGATTGCTGCCATTAGTAGTATAAAAATAAATTCCATAGCTTGTTGACACTATAACTTTCATGCAAACCAATCGATATACACTAACTGGGATTTTTGAAAATCAAAAAACATGTAGCAGACTACATTTTGGCCAAAATCTATGAAGGAATTCGATTTTTTTAATTATTTATTGCATATGTTTTATAGCAGAAAGTAAAAAATAATGTTTTTATTTATTTTTTAAAATTCTCTGTCTTTTCCCATTTAGATCACAAAAAATAAAAAAGCCATTGGTCAACAAATGCCACCAAAAAAAAGCTCTATTTGTGTGAACAAATTGATATAAATTTAGTTTGGGTACAGAGCTGCATGTTGGCGCAACCGGCAGTTAAAGTAGCGCAGTGCAAAATAGCATAAAATGGCCTGGTCATGAATGGGGTAAAATCTTCAGAGCTGAAGTGGTTAATACTCAGTTTTGAATGAAGCTACACTAATTTTCAGTTGTGGCTGGAGTTTATCTTCTTCTTTAAAACATGTACAGACAAATGTTTATTATGTCTATAGGAAGATTTGTTTATAGATCCTTTTAGATGGTCTACGCCAGTCATTCTCAACTAGGGTTCCTCCAGAAGTTGCTAGGGGTGCCTTGAGCTGTAGCTGATTGACCTCCTATTTGATGGTGTAGCCAGCAGAGCCAGCAGCATGACACTAATTATCTTTTTAGCTGTCTTTAACCACTTGCTGGCCACCCTATAACAGTTTTACTGCTACAGGGCATCAGTTCTGCACCGGATCAAGTATATATATACATGATTCTGCACTTCCACCCGCAGGGGGCGCCGATCGTTGGGCAGAGACTCAGAACGGAGCACTGCCTATGTAAACAAGGCAGAGTTCCGTTCTGACAGTGGAGAAGGAATGGATTTTGTTTTCCTGCAAAGCAGGGACTAAAAATCCATCTCTTCCCCTAGAAAAAGCAGCACGTACAGTACACAAAAACACTGGCTAGGCACACAGTTAACCCTTTGATTGCCCTAGATGTTTAACTCCTTCCCAGCCAGTATCATTAGTACAGTGACAGTGCATATTTTTAGCACTGATCACTGCCAATCAGTGCCAAACAATAAAGCCTGCCAATCAGTGATGTCCATTGTGGGCACTGATTGACATCTCTGGTGGTCTAGGGTGGCACACCTGGTGGTAACATCCCTGGTGGTCATAGTGGCGTCCCTAGTGGTCTTAGCGGCGCCCCTGGTGGTCCGGTGTGGGCATCTTCGGGGGGGGGGCTGCACTGATAATCAGTCAGCACAGACCCCCCCCTGTGAGAGGAGCAGCCGATCGGCTCTCCTCTACTTACATCGGACAGATGCGAATGAGGAAAAGTCGATCAATACCTCTTCCTGTTTACACTGTGATCAGCCGTTATTGGACACAGATGATCACATGGTAAAGAGTCTCCGTCAGACTCTTTACCGAGATCGGTGTTGCGGTGTGTCATACTGGCACGCCACACCACCAATCACCACAATGCGCCCCCACAGGCGCATGGCGTCTGTTATCCTGCTGGATGTCATATGAGGTCCGGTCAGGATACTGAAACCACTTTGCTGCTGTAATTTTGCTATATTGCGGGTGACAAGTCGTTAAAGTAAGGCAGTGCTGTATTGAAAAAAAATGCCTGGTCATGAAAGGGAGTAAATCTTCTGGAGTCAAGTGGTTATGGGTTACATTCTGACCACCACTGTTATGCCCGATACACACGATCAGTTTTTCTGCTGAGTTTTCCTTCAGATTTACCAAAACCATATAATATGAGGTCAAACCTTAGGAGTTTCAATTTGTATGCAATCAGGCAGGCCCTTGCACTACATGGTTTTGGTAAATCTGAAGGAAAAACTCAGCGGAAAAACTCAGCAGAAAAACTGATAGTGTGTATGGGGCTTTAGGGTTGCACTCTTCCTCCTGGCCACCAATATAAGGGGCATTTTCCCATTTGATCCCCAATGAACTGGATTTTGTAAGGGTTCCACGAAACCTAAAAAAACATTTGGAGGAGTTTGTCTGGGATAAAAAGGTTAAGAGAGGCTGGTCTACATGGATATAAACATAAACTAAGGAGATCCAAGATTGCAAAGAAAAGAATCTTCAAGACTCATGCCTCCAGCTTTACGGTTCCATGAAATAAACTGGTTATTTTCTGTGCACTGTATATTATGGGAGAAGAATTAGTGGCCTGTAACATCCTTGGAAACCCCAGATAGTGATGCATTAACCCTCTGTGGCATAGAATTCTGGTCTCCATCGTCCATTCTCCTTTGTTTGGCTTTACTTTCCGTTGGACAAACAGCAGTCTTTTTTGTGGTCTCTCAGCCAGCTAAAATACATGTCGGGGCTTGCCCAGTTCTGGGAATGATGCAGTCAGTGAGCAAGAATTTGTATGAAGTCCAAGGAATGAATTCAGTTATCCTATCATCCTGTTCCATGACGTTTTTTTTTTTTCTTTGGCTAGATGTTATTATTATTAATAGTGCAGGTGGTGGTCAGCGATGGGAATCTGTGAAACATAGTACATGTCCACAGTGAGTGCCCGTTCACACTACCGCGACTTGTCAGGCGACTTAGCCGCCTGACAAGTCGCGCTCCGTTCTGTACTATGGAACCGTTCTAATAGGAGCGACTCAAGTCGCTCCGACTTAGAAAAAGGTTCCTGTAGTATTTTCGGGGCGACTTGCATTGACTTCTATACAGAAGTCATTTTGCAAGTCGCCGCTGAAGTCGTGTGCAGGTCGCGTCTGTGAGTCGCGCTGCAAGTCGCGTCGCCCCTGTGTGAACGGGCACTGAGAGCTGGTGCTAAAACTACATTCTGGACTAAAGGTGTGACTAGGCAGAAAACAAAAGTGCTCAAGCTCTAGTTGATATTTGTATTTGCAGGACAGAATGTTCTGGATTTCAAGGTGCCCCAACAATCTCCAAAAGGAATCCTTTTTATATACATTTGCCTTCTCTAATTATTCAAAATTAAAAAAAGATTAACGCTTAAAATGTTTTTTTTTTCAAACACTACATACGTTTTTATCATATTTATGATTTCCAGCCAGCAGAAGGTGATCTAGGTCCCTTCTCACATGTTTATCAGGCTAATCTTAAAGCCAAATTCCAGGCAATTATTTTGCAACAATACTCACCTTCAATCCAGATCCATCCCACAGAATACCTCTTCTTTGCCACAAGATGCCCTTTGTCTTCCAGGTTAAATGATGCCCGGTATCGCTCAACTTAGAAAATTAAGCAAAGGCCGTAAGTATCGTCATTGCCTGGCAATAAGCATCGCACCCTTCAGTCACAGTGTATTGATGCAGAGAGTAGTGCAAATCATATCATGTCGGAGCTGCTCTCTGCACCATCCAGGACCAGAACATTAGAAAAAGGAAAGTAAGAAAGAACATAAAATACCACTTGGTCGAGGAAGTAGACCCATGCGGGGGGGGGGGGGGGGGGGGTGAGCCTGAAGTTGTATTTTAATTGTGCTAGGGAAAAGAACTAATTAACCTGTTCCATCTTGCCATACTAATACACGTGGCCACTGGGCAGGTGAGCTTTAACACTGATCAGCCACATATATGAGATCATACGGAAAGGCTTTCCTGTGCTGAGTGTGCACTTTCAGCACAGTAGCTGAGATGCCATGGCCAGCTCCCAATGCATACTGGTGATCGGGAGCTTCCACTCATGTTACCACTGTGACAGCCAATCACAGTGGTCACATGATTGGAATGCCCGCCTCCAGGGTTGGGACAAGGGATGGGCAGGAGGGACGGCTGCCCTGGGCACTGTGGTTTCATTTTGGGGGGGGGTGCTTCAAGGACATTGAGGGGGAGGGGATTTGTGTTGGGAGGGGCAATTTGGTCAGGGGGGATTTGTGTTGGTATGGGGTGATGGGGGAAGGGGATTTTGCTAGGAGGGGGGATTTGGGGGTTTGCGCTAGAAGAGGTGATATGGTGAAAGGGGGAGGAGGATTGTGCTAGGAGGGGAAATTTTTGTTTATGGGGATTTGTGCTAGTTAAGTACAATAAGTGCTTCTAAAACTAGCGGCGCTTTGCCACTAATGGACCTGCCACCCCAGTGTGAAAGTAACCTAAGAGATGAGGGAGGTGAGGAGAGATCAGCGCACACAGACTTACAGCGAGATTTAAGTGGCAGAGACCGGGAGGACACACACGCTTGGAGGCAGTGGGGATGCAAAGTTCTATGAAAGAGAACGGAGAGCAGATTGCCCGCACATTCCACTCAGCGGCCCCGTCCCACCTGGCACCAGAGGGAAGGGGCGTGGTCTTTTCCATATTATTCCTCGCATACCCCCTCAAGTAACCCCGCTGCCCACACACAGGCACAGTGGCGTAAAACCTGATGTGACAGGGAGGCCGCACGGACCCCCCCCCCCCCCCAAAGCAGGGGCCAAGGTCGCAGTTGTGACCCCTGATGCTACACCTATGCTGAAGGGGATAAACACATAGAACTTAGTAATGGTGCAGTAGATGCAATCAATTTACAGATCATACACAGAGGGAGTAAGAGTTGCAGGAGGTCAAGGAGGCAATATACAAGTCTTTGCAGAGACATAATAGGGCTGAAATATCCTGGAGAGGAGAAGAGTGAAAGGGTTGTGTGTTCAGGGACATGCACACTGTCAAATTGGGACCAAAGCCTGTGTCTGTGCAGCCTCTGTGTCCCAATAGACACGGATGATACTACGTGCACGAAGAGGGACAGAACACCAGTGTATCCTGTGTGGGTAAACATGGCCCTTGGCACAGATGTACTGTATGCTTATGTAGCAAGGTCCCAGACCTCCAAAGGCCTAATGGTGACATCCAAATTCAGGAAAAGCTTACATCCGTCTTTGCAGAGTGGTTTACAAGGTATGGTGGGTTTGTAACAGTCACTAACAGTATTGTACTTAACTATTGGTAACACAGAATAGTTCTCCTCGCACTCTACAGTCTCTCACTCTAGATTTTTACTCATTGAGCTCCCAGTCTCTCACTAGACTCTCAGACCCAATCGCCACTCAATCGCCTGAGCTCTTCTACTTCCATAACTCGGTATCTTCCTCAAGTATCACTCCCGCTTCCCTGCTGGGTGCCTGGCTTGGCACTCACAAATACTCTTCAAGCGTCACCCCTGCTGACCCACTAGGTCCCTGGCTTAGCACTCACTGATGCTCCTCAAGCGTCACCTTTGCTGTCCCGCTGGGTCCCTGGCTTGGCACTTGCTGAAGTTTTCCCACTTCTTCACCATCCCCAGCTGATGAGAACACTGCTCTGGTACTGGCTCCAGCTTACTCACAGTGGTCTCCAGTAACAAGGTAGATGGTCCCTTGGTGGTGACAGCTTCTCCTCTACCTCCAACCACAACTGGTTTCCCCATCTGGCTGAATCTTTACTCTCTGGGTTGGACTCCAATCCTGCAGTCCCAACCCTGTGCTGCTCCTCCTGCTTCTGGATAGGCCTTCAGACAGCCTAGCATCCAGATGTCCCCGGGATAGGTCTCAGGATTCCGGCCTAGCAGCCGGGAGCAGCATAACACACATCCATCCAGACAGCCATCCAGATGGCACAGAACTCGATCACCTTACACCACCCAAATAAATAGGCTCTCCCAGCAGGCCAAGGGGCTTAAAGAAACCCCTGGCCATTGGCTGAAACACCCCATCCATTCGTAACCTGACCTTGCTAAGCCCTTGTCTATCTAATGTCACCAGCATAACGCCATTTAGCGACAGGAGATAGAAGGTGCAGCAAGTCCAGAACTATAGAGGAATCAGTGGATCTTCTAACAGTTAACCAGGGCAACTACTGCCTGGCAAACTAAATTTACTAGCAACCCTGCCTAAACACCAGGGTGCTACATCTATGTACACCCGTGTGAATGAGCCCTAAAGTTTTTACTTTGCCTAATATGGACATGCTACAGGTTTACTTTACACTAGTTTTATTTCATATATTTCTGCTCTTACATGAGGAAGGAATGTAACACAAACCCTAAAACACAGCCCAATATGTGCCCTTGGCCTTGGGTTATATCACCTGCTCATAAATCCTGAAAAAGTAAATAAATTATATAAAGTGACTATATCATCCTGTTAATCAGACACATAGGTAATTTACATAGGGTTGCTGTGACCGACCAAATCTCATTACCTGTTCCAGCCCCAGAACCTGCGTAAATCATAGATAAATTTGTATGCATATTTTTTTTAAAAGGCTTTTATGCAGAAGAGTAAATGCTAGGCACAGCCAAGGTCATCAGTGAATTGAAAAGGATGGAACACACACACACACACATTTCCTTGATTTCAAATGAACTCCAGATTAGAGAAAAGTGATTGGTTGTGTTCAGCTCCAGTACAGCAATGCACATTTCCATTACTGGTCACTTGGTGTATAACATCGTATAACAAAATTGTTGTCATATATTTCATTAACATTGACTACAATGACAACTCTAATTATGATTATTACACGGTACTGTAAGGCTAGGTTCACACTGATGCAGTGTGAGTGGAATTCATTTTGCAGTGTGATTTTAAGGAGCAGTTCTAGTGCAAGTTGATGCGATTCAGGTGCAATTTGAATCAGGGGCAGATCCAGAGTCTAATCTCAGGAGGGGCACTGCCAAAATTTTAGCCAGCAATTTGTCGGGGCAATGGCTGGTGTTGGCACGTCAATCATCATGGCACCATGGTTGGTATGGTGTCAGGATGATTGAAGCGCATTATATATATTATTACATTGTACGTGATGATGTAAACGGGACTAAAAAGGGAAGTTCAATAGCCAGTAGCCAATAGCTTCCCTTGTGTCGTATTTGGTCCGTCAGACCAGCATACAGACGAATGGTTTTCCCGATAGGAATGGAGTCCATCGGACAGATTTGAAACATGTTATAATTCTAGGTCCGTCGGATTTTTATAACGAAAAACGATCGGACTATCCCACACACGATCGGATTGTCCGACGGACTGATCTAGTCTGTCGGAAAGTCCGGTCGTGTGTACACGTCATTACTCCTTGGTGGGGGGAATGGGATGAGTGGCAGTGCTGGGGTTAGTTCTGATCAGCCAAGATGCTCTTGATCAAGGTCATCTGCTGATCTGAGAACTGTAGTGGGGACTTTTAATGGCAACTATAATCACAGGTAGTGTTACTCACTGTGTCTCCGGCTTCACTGTGTCTCCAGCTCTGTGGTGTCTCGCAGCAGTGACCCATATGCAGAAATCAGGAGATAGGGTCTCCTTCGACCCCTTCCACTTTACATTCCTCACCAGTCAGCTGACCTCTAGTCTCTGCCCCCAGCCATGCTGTGAACTGAATGGGCAGCTGCGAAGAGGCTGAGTGGGTGGCCGCAGGCTCCAG
Source organism: Lithobates pipiens (assembly GCF_037356315.1). Lineage (NCBI taxonomy): Eukaryota > Metazoa > Chordata > Amphibia > Anura > Ranidae > Lithobates > Lithobates pipiens. The sequence continues at coordinate 124,758,135 of NW_027507784.1, forward strand.
AAACAGCCCTGATGGGTGGCCGCAAAAAGGCTGGGCGAGCGGTGCAGGCTTCAGGAACAGCCCAGGATTTGGTGACCCCTAGAAAAAAATTGTCATTCTACCCCAAAGCGGGTTCTGACCCCAGGTTGAACCACTGTGCTAGATTATCTACCCTGTCCCTAGTGGCTAATCTGCTAATCTCTTCTCATTACACAACCCCAAGGGGGTGGGTTCTTGACACCCTGGGCTCACAGGAAGTTGGTCGAATGACTCTCTTTCAAGCCAGAAGAGCAAAGTATCAGATTGCAGTGAGTTGGTGGGGGGGGGGAAAGGTTAAAGAAAGGATGAGTATTGCTGTGAGTGCTGCTTTTTTATTTAAACATGGAGCTGGATTTTAATACTGATGCCTTTCTACAGTGTACAGAATTGTCATTATACTGCTGCACTTTTCAGAATAAATACAAAAATCCTTTTAGATGAGACATAAGCCTAAAGCAAAAGGCAAACCTGCATTCTTTCCAAATTCCAGAATCTGACTCATCAGCGATGTACTGAACTGTGCAGCTACACCCACAGTCCCTGGACGCAGGTACGTCACTGTTTGTTGTTTCTGAGATTTTCAAAGAATTCAGGCTATGAATTTGCAAAGGATGCTCCATTCTTCTATCTATATTGGAAACAAAATACCTGGCTGCTGTGTTTGGGTTGTTTTTAAGAATGCATGTTAAAGTGGTATCAAACCCAAAACCAAAAATGTATTATATTGCAACTTACCAATTATTAAATGTGGTGGTTGCATTACTTTAATTTTGTAGGCTTTTTCCCTCTGTATTCATCTGGTGATCTGGCCAGTAACAAATCTCCTGTATTAGAATGTCCCCACTCTGCATGAAGGAGCACAGCTCATTTAGACAGCAGCATTGTTAGCCTGGGGGGACGAGAGTGTTAGATACTAGCAGATTTAAATACACTAAACAAATTGAAGCCAAACTCCATCTCACACTTTATAAGCAGTTACAGCAAACAGGTTTTTTTCCTTTCTGATCATTGTAAGCACCCCTGCCAGTGTTAAATACCTTGTATCAACCCCCTAGCTGAAAGAGAGCTTGTCCTTTTGAAAAGTAACAGACTTACTGGACAGATCCCCAGATACAAATAGAACAAAGATAGCCTAAAAAAAGAAGTAGCCATTATTCTAAGAATTGGTAAATTGCAATATAATCAATGCTTGCTTTTGGGTTTAATACTGCTGAGCTGATTAGTATAGCTGATAATTTCTGCTGCAAAATGTATAAATAGGTATAGATTTGCAGAGGATTGTAGGCGGCGTACATGGGTCAATTAGGTTTCTCACCCACACTTGGAGAGGGCCTCTAGGGTTTGCTCCGAATCCTGGAGTTCTGCACTGAGTCCTGGAGCCTAGAGGCGTTGCAGAGCTTTGGGTGGGATAAAGCCTCCATTCCTAGATCCACATTGTACTTGGTAATCAGACCTCAGCTGTTCGCAAGCCTTTATATATGTGTAGCACCCTACTAGGAAGGCGCTAAAATAGAGTATAGTTTTTGGTCTTTCTGCTTACCAGGAAGATGGTCAGGTAAAACTAAGAGTGCTGTCTGCCTACCAGGTAGCAGGATCTATTGGTTAGGCCTGCTCATTGTGCTCAGGCGCAGCTCAGCTTGTTCTGACTGTCCCTCGCTGGTCCAATAGGGAAGCATGTTGGACAGTGGGAGGGTAACCTGACAAGTGAGTGCACAGACGTTGTTACAGCCCTCGCAATTGGCAGATAAAAAGTGCTACATTACATGTTGGGATACTGTATATAAAGCCAGAGTACATGTGCTCAGGGTTGGTTGAGCTGGGGAACAGAGTCCAGGAGGGAGGAGACGGCTGCCCTCTCCTCTGCGGAATAGGCCCTGTGGCCCTGGGTGGTTGACCCAGGGGCCTAGAGAGAGAGAGAAAGAAGCTGAACCCATAGTTCCTGCAGAGCTGACTGGAAGAGAGACACCAGGAAAGATATGATTCTGCCTACTGTGGGTACAGATCTGTGTCTTTGGGGCCTGTCGAGTAAGGGCCGCTTCCTTCAGCTAGAAGAGTCAATGGATGGATGTCAGTAAAGGGGATGCTAGAGAGTGTCCTGAAGATAATGTAGTGAATCAAGTCTGCTGCAAGTGAGATCAAGAAGACTTAATTCCACTATACATGTGGCTGTATGGTTAAAGCAGTGTGACTGCTTCTGCTAATAATCCGGAGAGGTCAAGTGAGAGTTGTCCTTATCCTTTGTGAATAGTTCTGGCTGGAGTATCCCACTCATTGCTTATCCAATCCAAGTTCCAAAATAAAATACAAAAACACAAATACCCTGGACTGGTCATTGAGTACCGAGCAAGCAGGAGTAAGGGTGGGGCAAGTAGAAGCTCCTAGCAAACAAGCCAGAACCCCTAGCAACCAAGCGGAAACCCCTAGCATCAAAGTGGGAAACCCTCAGCAACTAAGTGGGAACTATTAGCAACCATCTGCAGGTAACCAGAGAGAGAGGCCTATGAAATCAACACTCAGCAAGCCCTATGGGGACAGTGCTACATATATGAGCTGACTGATCCTCAGGGCTCTCTTTCTGCTGTGAAAGCCTATTGCCGGGTGAAAAGGCTGACTGCTTACAGAACACTAAAATGGTACAAGAGCTGGTGGTTTGTTTTGGGGAACTTGTTCTGTAACTGACCTGAGTTTAGTTATTGGCTTGCACTACTCAAATTTTTTATTCAATTTTATACTATGGACTTGATGTAAAAAGCTCTCCCGCAAGGAAAATGTGATTGTGAATGTGAACCTTTCGTGCAAACCTATGTAGAAAGGTATGGAGGCTGCCAATGACCTTCTTTTTGTCCCTATGATTTTATTTTATTTTTTATTTTGCTTGAATTTTATTGAAAAGATCAAATAAAATAGGCACTTACATAGTTCAACAGGGTTATACAATATCAGAAGCAAATTCAAAATAAGTTTCTCTCTGCGAGTATTACACAGCAATCAACGATATAGGAAAAGGAACAACCAGGCCCAGCAGCATTAAATTAATAAGCAATCAAATTGCTGACCTTCTTTTTAGCCAGTTACTGACTACCCCAGATTTGCTGCTACAGGGTGGCCCTCCTGTGCAGAATCAAATATATATACGTTATTCTGCACCTCTGCTGTGATTATTGACAGCAGAAGCCGATCTGTGGGTACCCGCCAATCATCGGGCAGAGAAACAGATTGGAGTTCTGCCTATATAAACAAGGCAGAGTTTCGCTCTGCCAGGGGGTAAGGGATGGATTTTGTGTCCCTGCAAAGCAGGGAATAAAATCCATCACCTCTCTGAGTAAAAGCAGCACACACTTTACTAAAACACAGGTTAGGCACACAGTTAACCCTTTCATCACACTAAATGTTTAACCCCTTCTCATCCAGTGTCATTAGTACAGTGACAGTGCATATTTTTTGCACTGATCACTGTATTAGTGTCACTGGTTCCTGCAAAGTGTCAAAAGTGTCAGTTAGTATCTGATTTTGTATATAATCTATAAGTCGCTGATCGTCTCCATTACTAGTATATAAAAAATAACAAACAAAAAAAATATATCTATAGATATAGATATATTTATATCATAGTTTGTGGATGCTATAGCTTTTGCGCAAACCAATCAATATACGCTTATTGGTATTTTTTTTATCCAAAAATATGTAGCAGAATCCACATTTGCTTAAATTTACTAAGAAATTATATATTTTTTTTATTTTATTGGATGTGTTTTATAGTAAAAAAATTTTTTTTTTTCGTTCAAAATTGTAGGTCTTTTTTTGTTTATAGCGCAAAAAATAAAAACCACAGTGCTGATACCATCAAAAGAGAGCTCTATTTGTGGGAAAAAATGACATGCATTTAATTTGGGTACAGAGTTGCATCACCGCACAACTGCCGGTCAAATTAACGCAGTGCCGTATTGCAAAAATGGCTTGGTCATGAAGGGGGGTAAATCTTCCGGAGGTCCGGTGATTAAAATGCTGGTTAGCGGGCTGTCTCTCGTATGTTAGAAGCTACTGATCTGAAACAAGCAATGCAGCCAGGAAAGTCAGAGCAAGGTCAGAATTCCTGAGCTGCATGTATGTTCCTGGTCTAAGACTCAGAAAATAGTGAAGCCAATTATTCAAAATGACAGCCAGGGAACTGATATCTTCAGAAGGAGAGGCTAGAAATGGAAGCCCTCTCAGGTTCAAATTTAGGAACAACTCCAGCAAGTGAAGTTTAACAACATGGTGAAGAATAGGAACTTTATCATGTAAAGACTGTAATAAAACCAATTTTTTTTCTCTTGCCAACAGGGGCACCCGGACACAGATAAAAATGAAAACCTGCCAGACTATAGAATCATTTCCTGTTGCAAACAAAACCAAATTTAAGTTCCAATTTACCCTTTGTGTATTTCTAGAAGTTTTTTTACCCAATAATTGATTATTGCTAACACATTATTAGGTTTTCAAAATGACCATAGCCTTACCTTATTCGCTAAAATTCACTTGGCTAATATACAGCCGCAGTCTCTTTAGTAAATGAAATCCAGCAGTGGCAACACCACTTGATTAGGCAGAGACAATCATTTGTGAACATTTTTCTGTGATAAGAAACTAATAAAAATAACAACCATACTTATCTATCAGAATTATGCACTGTACACCTCCTCGACTTGCTAAAAAATGAATAGCTATACAGCCATCTACTGTCCAAACTGGGCTACTACATAAGAAGTTATTAAACCTGTAAATGCATAACTATGAAAGCTAAATTGTGTATAAAGTTGTAATTGCCATTAAGCATTCAATATATTAAGAAAATGTTGTCAGAGATAACGGTATTTTTGGTAAAAAAAATATATTGGTAATGTATTTTAGCACTGTTTGTTACAAGATACTATTCTACACTACGTCTTTACAACTCCCAACAGTCCTAATTGTAGTTCGTTTTTATAGCTTCAAAGAAATGTCACGCTTGAAGGATTTCCCCTCCAAATTTTGGATATTCCAGTTAAGTCAATATTTTAAAATTATATTTAAAATGCAACGGAAATACCTGGTGATTCTGCCAGTCCCCCTGCTTTCCAATTTCAAACTGACCACACTTAGTACAAAAGAGTACATCCTTCCCAGTGTGGTTAGTTTTATGGCTATGCTGGCAGCACAGCTTGCCTTTCCTCCAATGGCCAAGACTTGTATTGACATGCCCCCCCCCCCCCCCCCAGAACTTCACTGGGTAAATCAGTATAATATATTAGGGCTGTGGAAATTAAAGATGAATTCCTCCATTCATTTTTTTGATTGATCAAAATTCTTTTGATCGGTACTCACCTCTCTGCAGGCTTCCGGGTCTTCAGGGAGTTCCATCAGAGATCAGGTGACGTCACGGACATCCACGTCACTGGACTCCTCCCCCTTCCCCAAGTGCCTCCGTTTGCTAATGAAGGGAAGGGGGGAGGAGTCTGGGGACGTTGAAGTTCTGACTGAACGTAACGTGTACGGAGGAGGAGCTACGCATGGCGTCACCTGCTGCAGCCCTAAGAAACTAACACGATTGTCGGCTTTACATGCTGTGTTTTTTATCATCTTTATGTTAGTAGTTTGCGTTTGAACACAAAAATTAAATCTTATACTTAAGTGGGGAGCACTAAGATATTTTCTTTCTACCCATGACCTGGAATCCTTGCTGAGATCTAAGGAGACGTGAGAGAAGTTTATGGTCCGTGTTAACCCTTTTGATAGCTGCTTGCATGACCACCTGTTTGCACAGGGGTCCATGCCATAAGGTGAGAGTGATTAGTTAGACCGGAGGTGGAGGGATTGTCCCACTACTGTGGAAAAGATATTACTTACGTCAGTGCTACAGTTTGAATTTAAAACGTATTTGTGTGAACTGTGAAGTTAAGTCATGGATTGTGGAAACTAGTATCAGGTGATTGTATATAGTGTATACCACATTTAACACTGACTAATGCAGAGTTGCAATGCAAGCAGATCAGCTAAAAGTAATTGGATCTGTATGTGCGTTATAATTAATCGAAATTAGTCGATTAATCAATAAAAAAAAAAAACGATTAAACAAACACAAAAATTTTAATCAGTAACAGCCCTAATATACATATATATATATATACAGTGCCTTGAAAAATTATTGATGCCCCTTAGAAATTTCCACATTTTTGTCATGTTACAATCACAGGCCAAGCTCTCCTTTTCTGACCTGTCAGTTTAGGCGGATGGCTTGGTAGGTTTGCAGTTGTGCCAGCTTGGGATTTTTTTTCACAGAACAGCTATATTTATACTGAGAAATTACACACAGGTGTACTCAATTTATTAATTAGGTGACTTTTGAAGGCAATTGGTTCCACTAGATTTTAGTTAGAGGTATCGGAGTAAAGGGGGCTGAAAACAAATACCACACTTTTCACATATTTATTTGTAAAAAAATTGGATAACTATTTATTACTTTCCTTCTACTTCTCAATTACGTGCCACTTTGTGTTGGTTTATCACATAAAATCTCAACAAAATACATTTACGTTTTTGGTTGTGACAAAATGTGGAAAATGTCAAGGGGTATGAATACTTTTTCAAGGCACTGTATATATACACACACACACACACTGTATACAGTATATCTACTCAACATTTTTTTTTTTCTACACAGATCCGGCATAGACATCATCAGCGGTTTGGCCAAGAAATAGGGAAAAAGAGGCCAGCCAACAATTACACGTACTAGCCAAAATGGTGTAGGATTATCGGAGAAGGAGCACATGCTCCTGTTTAGCACATGCAAAAACAAAAACCAAGGAAGCAAAAAATGATACTTAGATATGTTCATATATAGTAACTTCCACAAAAGGAAGTGAGGACTGCATGAGAAGTGTCTACCTACTTTCCATTTATTCAGCCAGTGGCGGCCGCTCATTAGGGGCGCAGGGCCCCCTAATCCATGCGCCCGGCCCCTAATCTCCATGCAGGGCGATGGACGCATGGATTTCAATGGGGTTTTTTCTTCTAACCACATGATTAGAGCACAAGGCTCTAATTGGCTTAAAAAAGGATGGGCTTGGGGCACAGAGTGAGATTGAACGAGAGCCGGGGGGGGGGGGGGGGGCCACAAGTGGATCGCCGATCGAGCGAGGGCCAAGGGGGGGGGGGGTTGGGGGGTGCCACGCGGGGACAAACATTTTTGTTCTCAAAATACTTACCTATCAAGCATGATGAACACCACTCACCACCACTGAGCGCATAGCTGATGCTTTTGATCAATAGTACACTACTCTGTATAATATAGGGATCTCAACTTCTTTAGTTAACTTAGATCAGGCCTGTTCCACCTATATTCAACAAACAGCCATATGGTTGCATTTTGGTAGTACAGTCCAGGGAGGGACTCAGAAAATATTCTCTGCCACACAGGTACACCAACTACAAATACCCAACTACTAAAAATTGGGGTGTGTTGGTGTATGTATTGTCCTATCAGGAGCTCCTGCACACAGTGGCTGCAAACACTCTCCTGCAGTTGTTTTTAGTAGGGGAAACTACAATTGATTTCAAATACAATTCTTTGGAAATTAAGAGGTTATAAACCCATTGTGCAATATTTGAATATAACATACTGTACCTATATGCATACAATCTTATTGAGTTAGCTACAGATGGCTACAGATCAACTTTACAGCTGAAGTGTGGGTATGACAGTTTTTACGTCGTTAGATGCATGTCAAACAAGCAACCTCCTGTGTTCACAATGCAGCAGGGCAGCCGCTTGGCATGGGACCCAGAAGCTAGTGGAGTTCACTGTAGTATTAGTGCCTACTACAGTAATTTACATCCTCTATGGCAGTGATGGTGAACCCATGGCATGCATGCTACAGCTGGCTTGCAGACCCCTCTCAGCGGGCACGCGAGCAGGGCCACCATCTTTTCTCCTGTCCGTAACAGAAGAAGAGTGCCCATTAAAAATATGCTGGTGCTCTGTCTACTGACTCGGTTCAGGCAGTACCAGCAGCATACGCACAGCATCCTGCAGTCCTGCCCCCTTCCTCCCTCTATTCATCTTGCCTATTGGTCCTGTGCAAGGAGGCAATTGGCAAGACCAGGTGTCAGTCATGGGAGCCTGGCCGGAGCGTTCATCCGCTGCCTCAGCCAATCTGGGTTGGCTTCGCCTCCCCTTTTCATTGCAGCCACCACCCCCTATTCAAGTGTGCGGCCCCTTTCAGGACCCCAGGCACATAAATTACAGCAGCTGGGTTTTTTTAAGCACATAATTAGGGCCAGAGGCTCTTATAGTCTTCAAAATAGGGTGGGCGCCGGACGCTGAGCATTGGGGTCAGAGCCCACCCAGGTGTGTTAGAATAGCAAATGAATATTCACTAGCCTAACACTGAACCGCCTCTCCGCCAATCAGGAAGTGTGGGTCTGATAGTCAATCGGGTAATGGGTATCAGACCCACGCTTCCTGATTGGCGGAGAGGCGGTTCAGTGTTAGGCTAGTGAATATTTATTTGCTATTCTAACACACCTGGGTGGGCTCTGACCCCAAAGGACAGCTGATCCTATTGGACACCTAGGAGGAGGAGGGTGATGTACGGCGGAAGCCGCTATGAGCCACAGGAGGAGGGAGGAAAGCTGCCACCCACCAGACATGCTGCCTGTCCGCTTCCATCCTCCCGTTGGGGGGTTCCGCTGTCCAAAGAGGGTGTTTGCCACCCCCCAAACGAAAAAAACACCAGCCACCACTGCTTAGCTTGGTGGGTAGGCTGGGGAGGGGGAAAACAACAAAGCTGGCCTGCCAATGGGGAGGCAGGAGAGTGTCCTAGGTGTTCACTATCAGGCCAGGGCAGAAGTTTCCCAGAGTTCTGGTTGGAGCCTGGCTGCCTGGGATGTGGGGGAAAGAGCTGACTGGTTGCCCATAGCAACTTAATACAGGCCTTTTATTTTTCAGTTGTGCACTGCAGTAGAGAAAGCAGCTGACAAGAAGACTCCTGGTTGGCTGCAGCCAGGGACCAATGAGGAGCCAGGACAAGTGCCCCATGGGACATGTAGTCCCAGAAGACTATGGCTCAATTTTAATGAATTAAAGTAAAAACTACAGCCCCAGTATGCCCTGCAAAAAAAAAAAGAGGAGGGACAGCCTGGACCCCAGGAAACAAAGGGCTGAGGGAGAAGTGAGAGCAAGGGTAAGAGGAGTGTGAAGAAAAGAGTGAGAGGAGGCGGAGGTGGTTCAGACAGAAGAGAAAGAGCCCAAGCCACAACAGCCCCTGGAGCTGAACCCAGCCAGAGAGGAGCGAGAGGACGGTGCTGAGAGTTACTGAGAGGACACGATCGAGAGTAAGGAGGGCGATCCCAGGCACCAATAAAAGGAGAAGCTTCTGCCAGGCACACTGACACTGGACGCCAGAGAAGCCAGTGGACTGACTTCAATCACTCTTCGGGTGGGCAATCATCACCAGTGTTGGCACTTTAAAATAAAGAAATTGGTTTTGTGTTGCAGTTTTGGCACTCTGGCTCAAAAAGGTTCGCCATCATTGCTCTATAGGGACATGTACAGCACATACATACAGTACTTACATCTATCCATGCTGGACCAGAATAACTATTTAAAAATTGCCTTTCCTAAACTTCAGCTTTAAGGCCACGTAAAGCATTTACATGTAAAGTGAAAAGAGCGTATCCAGTACAGTGCTGTGTAATTACATTGCTGCTCAGCATTTCTGACAATTACAATACGCAGTTCTGTAGCCAATACATACAGAAACTAAAATTAATTTCTCCTCTTTCTAAACACAGTAGATGTATCGCTGTGTGATGTGAAGTAATATACATGAAACAGAGCCTACAAGGTTTAATACAACCCCAATTATTCGCTCTTGCCAGGTCTTCACTGTGCGACCTGCTGGGAGACACACGGCTCTGTCGGCTCTGTCGCAAAGTCTTTCAGCCAGGCAGCTACTTGCTTATTGCACATGACCAGAACATTTCTCCCCCCCCCCCCCCGTACAGAGAGTTCAGACAATATTGGGATACATAATTGTAAGCATACGCAAAAGAAGATGCTCGCTGACTGCAAATCTTTTCTGTGGTGGCCATGTGGCAGTATGATGAGTGAGTGTTGTCATACTGGGACAGGAAATGTCTTACTGGCATGATCAAGGGGTGAAAATAAGGGGGAAAGCCTGGAAAAATAAGACTCAAGCCCCATACACACCACAGCAAAATCATGTCTAAGCCCCTGTACACACGGTTGGACATTCTGCCAACCAAATCCGTTGGATTTTGTCTGACGGATTTTGTCCGACGGATTGTGTCCGAAACTGTTGCATACACACGGTCGGACCAAGTTGTCGGAAAATCCGATCGTTCAGAACTTGATGACGTTATATCGTTACGACGGGACTACGTTCAGGCTAGTAGCCAATAGCTTTGATGTAGGAATTTGATCTGAGCATGCGTGGCACTTTGTCCGATCGGAATTCTCTACACATGATCGGAGTATGTCCGATCGGACCAGTTTGTCGGAAAATATTTCCAACAAGTTGGAAAATTGGGTCCGACGGATATTCCGACGGAATCAGTCCGATGCATACCACACACAGTCGGATTATCCGACAACACGGTCCGATAGGACACATTCCGACGGATTCTCCAACCGTGTGTACAAGGGCTTAGAAGGGCCTGCCTGATTGCATACACATTGAAACTCCTAAGGTTTGACCTCATATTATATGGTTTTGGTAAATCTGAAGGAAAAACTCAGCAGAAAAACTGATAGTGTGTATGGGGCTTAAGGCCCCTTTCACATGGGCGCTCTGATCAGATCTGCCTGTCAGTTTTTTTAGGCAGACCTGTTCGGACGTTCCATGCACCTCTATGGAGCGGCGGATGTCAGCCGTGTCATGTCCGCTGACATCTGCTGATATCCGATCCAGTCTGTGAAATCCAGACAGATGGAAACCCTATTTTTCATCCATCTGGCGGATCGGATAGGATCGGATGAAAATGGACAGGCAATCCATTTTCATCCGCTCTCCCATAGAGGAGAGTGGGGGCCTGACAGACCTGTCATCTGCCTGCTCAGTGGGGATTTATGGATCGATCCCCTGCTGAGCAATATGGAGTCCATCGGGTGGAAAGCCCACGGGAAAGGACCCTAATTCAGCCACCCCATTTAAGGATTGGTAAACTGCCATATTTTACATGTTTGGTTTAGGGTTTAGATTTCAATGTTTAATTCTAGGTATGGTTTTTATTGCATAGCTACATTGGTCCAGCTTGGACCAATGTAAGTATGCATATGCCATATCCCTGTGGAAGCAGAGAATCGGCGTTAAAATTTGACGCTACTAAGGTGATCATCGCTGTCTTCTGGGGCACATGCTGCATATCAACTGCATGGTGCCGATCTCTTGGCATGAGCACATTGACCAAACGCCTTACATTTTTTTCAATCAATGCAAAGTTCCCTGATTGGACATCATGATGATTACCCCCACCCTGCCTCTCCACCTCGTCCAATCAGAGAGCACATTAAATTAGCTGACAAAAATACAAGGCGTTCTGTGAATAGCACTTGTACTGAGCAAGAGACCCTCTGTGGTTACTATGCAGTAGGGCAGCTGTTCAGCACAGTACCCAGAAATCAGCGGTGATCACTGTGGTACTGGTGACTACTACAGTGATTCTCCACTTCCACCATGATCTCACGGGTATGGTACATGCATACTTACATTGTTCCAAGCTGGTCCAGTGTAACTATGCAATAAAATCAATACCTAGAATGGAGCTTTAATAGGTTTGTTAGTGTCCCTCTCTAGTCCACACATTCCTTGCATTCCCTGTAACTTGCACGTTGGAAATAACATTTAAATATACAAAAAGAAGTGTGTAGCTTTTTTCCTATTTTGTATGCACTCATTGGCTCCGAATCTTTGAAATACTACAGAAAGACAGACGAAGTATAGCCCAGGGTTTTAGAGGTGAGAAAATGTCTGGCATCATTTATCCCTGGGCCAAGAAGTCTGCAAAAAGTCATTACATTTGCACTAAATGGTAGAATTAAATCATAGGGATCGGAGGTGAAGGAGACACTGGCCAGAAACACAACTCAAGTAGTTCAGGTAATACGTCTAAGCAGGTCAGTTACAAAGCTGTCAATGCAAGATCTTCCTATAGCTATTTTATATTTTATAGCTGTTTTCTTTAGCCTCACGCACTCTGGATTTTTTTAACATGGATGTTATGAAGGTCATACATGGTCAAATTCCAAACAAATTTTCTTACGGAAATCAGAAATTTTGTGCATCTTCTTTTCTTGCCGTAAATTTTATTTTCCCGTGCTCATGCTTATTTCTTTTCAGATTATATTTCTCACACGATTCTCTCATCATTGATTAGAAAATGGTTTGTTTTTCAAAAATTTCCAACATGCCTAATTACTTAAATTTGATGGCTGCATGCAAATTGGCCTTTGCTGCGGCCCACTAATGGTACAAAATTGGAACGAAATGGAACGAAAAGATTTTCAAAAGAAAAGTTTAGAGGCAGAAAATTAAATCCACAGCCAGAAGCAGGAGCGTTTTGGTGGAAAAACGCTTGACGCATGTAAAAGCGTGTATACATGTCTAAATGCACATTAACGCTAGGCAGGTTTAGCGCTTGAGCATTCATTCGTTTTAATGGCCAGAATAAATTATTATTATGCTGGCTAAGTAAATTCAGTAACGCCTAAGTGCTAGACAGGCCTTAAACGCAATTACAAGCATCAAGAGTTTTTTCCTGCCAAAACACTGCTGCCCGTAGGAAAGGCATCTAGGAGAGATAGCAAAACGTCCAGCATGCATAATGCCCTGTACACACGGTCAGACTTTCCAATGGAAAATGTGCGATTGGATCTTGTTGTCGGGAAATCCGATCATGTGTGGGCTCCATCTGACTTTTTTCCGTCGGAATTTCCGACACACAAAGTTTGAGAGCAGGATCTAAAATTTTCTGACAACAAAATCTGATCGTTTAAATTCCGATCGTGTGTAGACAATTGCGACGGACAATATGCCACGCATGCTCAGAATAAACTGGCTCGTTTATAGTCCCTTCATACGTGTTCTACGTCACCGCGTTCTGAACGATCTGATTTTCCAATAACTTTGTGCGACCGTGTGTATGCAAGACAAGTTTGTGACAAAATCCATCAAAAAAAATCCGACGGATTTTGTTGTCAGAATGTCCGACCGTGTGTATGAGACATAACACTGTAGAAATTATGGCAACCAATCTATTTATCTGCAAATCACAAGTGGATTTGACATTTGAGAAGTGTGCGGCTCTTTTACAGGATGCTTTTTAACATCTCACACTGCTCTACATGACACGGTTAAGTGGAAAGATATATAGGCAACATTCAGAGTTATTTTAAGATGTTATATAATGCTAATTGAAGTGTTATGAAGTATGTAGTGCTCAGATGATCTGTAAGTGATATGATGACAGTTTCACCCCAAAACAGGGAAATGTTAGGTGAGAATGAAAAGTGATGAAGATAGTATAAAAAAAGAATGGCTTGAAGTGGAACTGCAGTCTGCTCACATAATTTGTAATAAAAACATCTTTGCCATTCTGAAGCTTCCCTCCAACCACTTTTCATTTTATTTTATATATACTGTGATTCTGTACTTGCCAAATATGCTGCAGAAACCTCATTTCACTGAGTCTGCCTGCAACCATTTTAAATGTGGACAGCTGAAGCTGCTGCCTGTTCAGTTCCTGAATTTACACAGACATCCAGAGGCACACCTCAAGCTCTGCAGCTCTCATTGGCCTTCTTATGACTCACCCCCTTCCCTTCCTGGTAAACTCTCACCAGAGTGAGAGAGAGAGCTGTGCATGATCTCATAAGCCTAGGCTTTTTACCAGACAAGAAAGAGGAAGTGGGCTGTATAACCCCTTCCCCCCGAGTGTACACAGATGTAGTTTACAATCTGGCAAAGTGTAATTTCTTCAGTGTTCTCATATGAAAAGATATAATAAAATATTTACAAAAATGTGAGGGGTGTACTCACTTTTGTGAGATACTGTGATTTACAGTATATTATGGGAGTAGAACCAACATAAGAGAATTTCTGACTTATGCCCCATACACACGGTTGGATTTTCCGATAGAAAATGTGCAATCGGATTATGTTGTCAGAAAATCCGATTGTGTATGGGCTCCATCTCACTTTTTCCGTCGGATTTTCTGATGCACAAAGATTGAGAGCAGGATCTAAAATTTTCCGACAACAAAATCCGATCGTTTAAATTCCGATTGTGTGTAGACAATTCCGATGGGCAAAGTGCCACGCATGCTCTGAATAGACTAAGAGACGAAAGCTATTGGCTACTGGCCTCTTTATAGTCCCGTCGTACGTGTTATACGTCACCGCGTTCTGAACGATTGGATTTTCCGACAACTTTGTGCGACCATGTGTATGCAAGACAAGTTTGGGCCAACATCCGTCGGAAAAAATCCAACGGATTTTGTTGTCGGAATGTCCAACCATGTGTATGGGGCATAAAAGGTAACCAATTTGCAGTTACTGATTTCAAAAAGGGTATTACTATAAAACATTAAAAATTCACTTTAAAGTCCACTATACAGAAATGTGTACTGCTCCAGATATATATATAACCTGCAATGTTCTGCAATACCCAGCTGGCTGTTCAGCCCACTTTAACTGATACATCAAGCAGATTTAAAACAGTGATACCCTTTGATGAAGTGCTTTGAACAGTGTGAAATGAGCAATGCATTTGTTCCTATTGCTACGAATTATTAAAGACGTTTGCCTGTATCCAGTAGACCTGTAAATCCTTTGTTGTACAATCAGGTTCACTTTAAAGTTACATATGTGTCAATCGCTGAGTTAAAAAACATTTTGGACTTTATCCCTGACTTACATATGTAGCAGAACATACTGCCTGTGGATAGCTCTGCCTGGCCTGGTTTGTACCTACTCCAAGTGGCTATATTCCGCAGGCCGATAAGCTCTTATTGTATGTTCCCCTTTTTTTCTCCTTTGGCTCTGCCACTGCTGCATTGAAGTGAATGATATGTAATGTTTCATCTTATAATAATAAAAAAGTTATTTGAAAAAAAACATTTTGGAGAATTCAATTAAGCACTACCATCAATTTTCTAGCGCTATGGCCCTTTAAAACAGCCTGTGCCGGTTTCAAAAATCCCTAACTTTACCGACACATGCAGCAGATTCTTGTAGTATTAGTGCAACAGATTCAAAAATCATGTCCAGTAGATAATGAAACTGGAAACTGGTAGTTAATACCTACTCCAACAGCAGATTGCCTGGCCCTGTTCATAGTGTTGCAAAAGGGCTACCCTCGCCCTGTCACTGGTAGTTAAGACACCTGTTGGTTTCACAGCCAACAGCCTCCTAGCAAACTATCTGATCAATATTCCTATCGCACACGTTCCAGGTATCTGTGGCTGATAAAGTGGTGGGTGCTGCAGAGATTACCAGTTGGGTCCTGGAAACATCAAACAAGCGTACATATTCGCCAGCACACCATGGATCAGCAATTTTTATCCAAAATTTTTAATAGAAAGGATCACATCACAAAGGAAGGTGCAACGTTTCGGAGCCGAGCAGGACCCCTTCATCAGGCATGTCACATGCCCGATGAAGGGGTCCTGCATGGCTCCGAAATGTTGCACCTTCCTTTGTGATGTGATCCTTTCCATTAAAACTTTTTGGATGAAAATTGCTGATCCATGGTTTGCTGGCGAATATTCCTAGCAAACTATGATGCTGCAGTGGGCAGAGCCTGATGGGGAATCTCAGATACTAGTTTCCCATCAGGTCCACTTTTGCCCTGTAATGGACAGCAGTTAGTGGGTGGAATCTAAAACCAACAGTATCCTAACAACCAAGGACGCTGTGTGGACTGGCTGACATTGTTTAGGCAACCAAATAGTTGCAAGGGGAGCTAGGAAGATGTAGAAGGGGTGGCAAAAATGGCCGCCTTAGGCAACATCCACCCCAGCACAGCTTTGGTTAAGATAGAAACATTCTAACTGTACAGCTCATAAAGAACAAATTGAGGCAACTCTTATCTTTGCAGTGTGAATACAAACCCTTTATGGTCCCGTAAATGATGGACAGATTCATTCTATGGCTCAGTCGTTCCTGATGGAACCCATCACAGCACTGAAGTATTAATCCAAGTACCTAATTTTTGAATTAAGACATCCTTTTATCTAAGGAGTGGTGCTCAAAAAATGAATAGTGCTCTAAATGAATTACAAAATTAATTTAGAATCAGCGTCTGCTATTTCTCAGTTCAACTCCGGGTACAAAAAAAAAAAGCTAGGCTTGCAGTGGTGCCCCTCTACTACAGGGGGTAAAGAAGATCTATCATTATGATTTTTTGTTACATTTTTGTTAACATGAGACAAAGTACTATGTGTACTTACTTTGTCCCATAGGGAAGTATTTTCTAACCATATTTCTAAGGTGCAACCTGCTCTCCCCTGTACTGACAACAGCTTTAAAGCAGACTTTCCACAGACAAGCAGTGGCAACAGTAATGCAAAGAGGGGGAGGACATGTCAGGCTCTGCATTTCTCTTGCTGCGGCTTGCCTGTGGAATATGTTCACAGCCATGACAGGCTGCACTGATGAATCGACTGTCCTTCAAATCTGTTGTCAAATCAGCCATGACAGGAGCGGAGGGGGGCATGTTGAACCTCATAACTAGTGTTCTAAAGCATTTAGCAACATGGGGCAAAGTACTACATGTACTTTCCCCCATAAAGGACAGAACTGTAACAAACAATTATAATGATAGACCTTCTTTAAATTCTTGTTTTTGCCTAGGTGGAGAGGAATAAGGAGAACTACTGACCTTATAACACTCCAACAGGGTTCCTCCAGCAGAGTGGCTGGTCCCCGAAAGCCTAACCTCTAAAGTGTTCCTGGCCTTGGTTGCACTCATGCCACCCCCATGTGCAATGCAGTGTTAAAAGCTCTGCATTGTATGTGATATTGCTAAAGGATGGCCTATCATCTGGATCGCTAGAGGAGAGAGAGGACAGCGCTGGTGCCAGCCAGAGCACAGGTAAGGTGAGAAATGCAGCCTTATCTCCCCCTAGATGTAATAAGCATCTAAACCTTGTAAAGTGTGTATTTGTGTGTCAGTAGATCTCTGTTCTTCTTTATGAGGGAAGACTGTATCACTTCTGCTCAGCCAGCCTGATGTGCAGTCTTGGTTACCCAACACGAGGTTTGCCCTGTAGGAGCCATTCAAACCTTCAGACCCGGTTCACACAGGGGCAACCTAGTCGCCTGACAATTTGCGCTCCCTTCTGTGCAATGGAACTGTTCTTTTTTTTTTTTTTTTTTTTTTTTTTTTTACCACTCAGTGTAAGTTTATTTACTTGCTATGGGACCACCTCAGCTTTCAGCTCAGTGTCCCTTCCAACAATCACATCATAGTGGTAAGTATTTTTTTTTTTTTTTTTTTTTTTTTTTTTTTTTTTTGGAGTGTTGATACCAGGCTTACTGTTTTTCATGTTAATCTTGTAATCCCTCTCTGTCACACACTCCCATCTTCTTCCTACCCCTTTCCCCTAACCTCCCCCCCCCCCTCCTACCTATCTGTGGACCACCTTTTTCTATTTTTTCCATAAGTACTTTAATTTCTATCCCAATTGTACCTTGTAGTATCTTAACTGTACCTATTTAGGGCTTCCTCAACCCCTCTGAGATGAGCCATTTCTTCCTGAAATCTACCCAGCACTTCCATTTCCCTATAATTGGAGTAATACTCTGTTCTTCCCGGCTACTTCTTAAACACTCCATTTTATAGGTCTTTTCTACCGAATCCACCCATTCCCACATTGATGGAACTTCCTTCTCTTGCCATTTCTTCGGTATTAATTTTTTACCTGCATTCAGCAGGTGGGGGATCACTGATTCCTTATATTGTCTGAGCCCGATTCTTGTCCCATGGAATAACACTACCCAGGGATCAGCCTTCACCTCTTTGCCTGTAATCTCTTTGATGTGGGCTATAATTTGGTTCCAATAAGTTTTTATTTTTGGACAACTCCACCACAAGTGTGCCATCGTGCCCACCTCTCTACATCCTCTCCAACATTCCCTGGCGCCATCCTGCTGAAACTTGCTTTTCCTTTCTGGGGTATAATACCATCTCATCAGACATTTAGCGCTCATTTCAGCCGTTCTGGCATCTACCGCCGAGCCATGCACTAATTTAAATATTTTCTTTACTATTGTGTTTTCTAATTGTGATCCTAATTCCCTCTCCCATTTTTTGATGTACGCAGGTACCCCCAGCTCTACTCCCTCTAACAACATTCTGTACCATCTCGAAACAACTTTCTTTGCTGTCTTTAATGTACAGAGTTGTTCCAACGGGGTCAGATTTTCCGCTGTTCTAACCCGCACAGGGAGTTTTTTGATAAAACTCGAGAGCTGAGCGTACCTCCACTCATCAATTATCATCATCTCTTTTTTTTGTGCCAACTCGTGATATGGTGCTAGTCCCTCCCCTTTCATTACATCTTTTAATTTTACCTCCTCTTTAACCCAGTTTCCTCCTATTTCCTGACATCCTGGTAAGAAAAAATTATTATTCTTTAATGCTATAAGTGGTGAATTATATTTTCCGTTAAATTGCCTATATATCTTATCCCAAATCCGCAGTGTGTTTCGTGTAATACTATTCCCTTCCAAAAATACACTTCTCTCTAAAGGGGGATTCCAAATTTGCTTATCTAATTTTGTTCTACATAAATCGTGTTCCAGTCTCACCCATCTTTTCTCTGTGTTGTCCCTTATGCTCCATTCACTCACTCTAGACACCACAACAGCTTCATAATAAGTCTGCGCATCTGGCACTGCTACTCCACCCCTGTTCTTTGGTTGACGAAGTGTAGCTAGGGCTACCCTGGCTTTTTTATTTTTCCAAACAAATTTCATTAGGATAGATTTTAATTTTGACAAGTAAACATTGGACAGAGGAATAGGGAGCATCTGAAACCTGTATAGGATCTTAGGGAATATTATCATCTTTAATGAATTTATTCTTCCCAACCATGATAGTGCCCTATAGCTACACCTTTTACATTCTGCCTGTATCTCATCTAGTAACGGGATATAATTACAACGGTACATTTTCCTCTCTGTTTTTGCTAATTTTATCCCTAAATATTTAAGCTCACTCTTCCACGGGAGTTTCCAACTTTGTTGTACCTTTTGTACCTCTCGCTTGTTAATATTGATATTCATTATCTCCGATTTTGACCTATTTATTTTAAAATTTGAGACCTCCCCGTATTGGTCGAGTAGCTCAAATAATTTAGGCATAGATGTCTTTGGGTTGTTCAAGTAAATTAAGATATCGTCCGCAAAGGCTGAGTATTTATATTCCGCTTTTTCCACTTTCACCCCTTCTATCCCGGGATCCCCTCTTATTGCTGCTAGGAGTGGCTCCAAAGAGAGCACAAACAGGAGGGGCGAAAGCGGACAGCCCTGCCTTGTACCCCTCTCCATTTCGAAAGGCTCCGACACATACCCATTAACTTTTATACATGTCTTTGGATGTTCGTACAGTACCTTTATCTTCTGTAACATCTTAGGTCCTAGCCCCATCTTCTCTAATGTCTTAAACATAAACCCCCAGTCTACTCTGTAGAAGGCTTTCTGTGCGTCCAACGACAAGAGCAGACTGGGGGTTCCACCCTGTCGCATCTTTTGAAGCAGGAGGAGTGTCTTTATTCCGTTATCTTTTCCCTCTCGTCCCCCTATGAAGCCCGTCTGGTCTGGGTGGACCAGTGATGTCATTAAACCCTTCATTCGCTCTGCTAATATTTTAGCATATAGTTTTGTATCCGCGTTTAACAGCGAAATCGGCCTGTAGCTGGTACACTGTGTGGGATCTTTGCCCTCCTTCCGTATTAGAGTAATTGTAGCCCTTAAATCTTCATTACTCATTCTATATTCTTCTCCTAGGCCGTTCATATACCGACACAATTGGGGAACAAGAGCCTCTCTAAACGTTTTATAATATAGTGTTGTGAAACCGTCTGGTCCCGGGGATTTTCCTGGTGCTGATTTTAATAATGCTCTGACTATTTCATCCTCCGAAACTGGCCTTTCAAGTATGTCCCTTTCCGTGGGGGTGATTTTAGTCAAAGCATTTTTCTCCAAAAATTCCCTGATCTTCTGCTCTTTCTCTCCGTTTTTGGCCTTTTTCTTACTGTCCGTAAATATCTGCTCAAAGTATAATCTAAAAGTTTCTGCTATATCTTTGGTAGTATAGAGCACTTTTCCATTTTTATTCTTAATTTCCCCAATGAAATTTTTTCCTTTTTTCTTTTTTAACATTCTGGCTAAAAACTTACTTGATTTATCTCCCCATAAATATTGTTCCTTGGCCAACCCTTTAAACGTCATCGCCGCTTCTTGGTCCAAAAGGTCCTTCAGCTCCATCCTTACCGTTAATAACTTTTTAAATACCAGGTCATTTTGGGGCAGACTTTTTTTTTTATGGTCTTGTTCTAAACAATGTATCTCGCTCATTAATTTATTGATTTTTTCGGCTCTCATTTTTTTCTTTTTAGATTGCATAGATATCAATATTCCCCTTATATAGGCCTTGTGCGCATCCCACAGCGTGTTACTTTTAATTCCCTCTGTATCATTAAATGTAAAATATTGATCGATCTCACTCGCTATTTTTATCCTATCCTCCTCCCTAAGCAATAGCTCCTCATTCAACCGCCATCCAGAGAGGTTCCTCCCTATCCTTGAGATGTTTAGGCTTAGTTTTACCGGGGCGTGATCCGAAAGAGTCATCACTTCTATCCCTGAATCCATCACATATTCCAATAGCCCATGGTCTATGAATATGTAATCGATGCGTGAATACGTCCCATGGACTGCTGAATAGAAGGAATAATCACGTGACTGGGGATTTTTTGCTCTCCATACATCCACTAATTGGTTGTTATATAGCTTTTGAGCTATATTTTTGTGTGCTGCGCTTCTCATCTTTTTAACCTCCGACGAACTATCGACTTCCGGGTTGAGGCCGAAGTTTAAATCTCCCATCATAATTACATAACCTGCTTTAAAGTCCATAAGTTTATATAATATCTTATTTAAAAAACTAATTGGGTTGCTATTAGGAGCATAAATATTTACTAAAGTACACTCCAATTCCTCTAATGTACCTCTTAGGAACAAATATCTTCCCTCTGCATCGCACATTTTTTCCTTCAACTGAAACCTTATTCTTTTGGAAAACCCTATCGCTACCCCTCTACTTCTGGCTGAAATGGTATCACTATAGAACCAGACCGGGTAGTTATTGGAATATAATCTAATGTTTGATGCGAGGGAGATATGTGTCTCCTGTAGAGATATAACGTCAGCCTCATAGCGCTTCAATTCTGCTAAGATCTTATGTCTTTTTATTGGGGTATTCATGCCCTTCACATTATAGGACATAAATTTCAGGCCGTCTATTTTACTATTGCCCATCTATTTGTCCTACGTTCCTTGCCCTACGTAGGTACTTCTTATCTTGTTTACTAAGGTGGTCCACATTTTTCCTCCACCCTCCCCCACCCCTCCCTCCACTTTACTTCCCTTCCCCAACCTTATACCTTCCCAACCTCCCCTATCTACCCCTCCCTCCTTCCCTTCTTTACATCCCATACCCACCTCCCTCCTTACCTTCCCCCTTCCCCCCAACTCCCTTGGCCTGTATACGGCCTTTGTTAGGTTAATGGTCGTGCATGCCCCTACCATCTCCTAATCTATTTGTTAAGAGGGTTTGGGGCTTGTCCACCTGCGCCTCTCCCGCCTCTCCCCATGAGACAGGAGGTATTACATCCCACCATCTTGTTTAATTTATATATTTTCCTTATTTCCTTCCCCTTTTCCCTCCCCTCCTTTCCCCGGACCCATTTTTTCCCCCTACAATGAGCCCATTATTCCATCTGCCAACCAGGAAGAATTGGCGGGCGTATTCCCAGTTTCTCACAAAAATCTTCCAAATCTTCCGGGAAAACCAGCTTCGCCGATTTACCATCTTTGTTCCCTATTAAACAAGCAGGAAAGCCCCATCTATATTTAATGTTCTGAGCTTGCAATTCATCTAGTAGGGGTTTCAAAAGTTTTGAAACCCCAATGGAACTGTTCTAATAGGTGCGACTCAAGTCGCTCCGACTTAGAAAAAGGTTCCTGTACTACTTTGGGGTGACTTCAGAGTGGCTTGGATTTATTTCTATACAGAAGTAGTTTTGCAAGCCGCACTGAAGTCACGCTGTACGAGGCGGCTTCAGAGTTGGGCGACTTTGAAGCTGTCCCTATGTGAACCAGCACTTAAGCTATTTGTGGGAACTAGAATTGAAACCCCACTCTACAGGCATATTAAGCACTTGCCATCTGGCCCATAGTAGTTTTACTGCTACAGGGCGGCAGCTGTGGCGATCCAGCTCTTCCAGGTAGGGGGGCGAGCATCATACACAGCGGAAGCCCAGTGGCGAGTACCATGGACTCGTTATCCGCCGATTATTCAGCATAGAGGCAGGAGGGAAGGCATGTATCCTGTGTCTCTGCAAAGCATGTCTTCCCCTAGTAAAAGTACCTCCCACACTGTAGTAAAACACAGACTAGGCACACAGTTAACCCTTTGGTTGCCCCTGATGTTAACCTCTTCCCAGCCAGTGTCATTATTACAGTGAAAGTGCATATTTTTTAGAACTGATCACTGTATGAGTATCACTGGTCCCCAAAAAGTATCAAAAATGTCAATTAGTGTCAGAATGCTCGCTGCAATATCACAGTCCCACTAGAAGTCCCTGTAAAAAAAAAATATATATATATATACCATAGTTTGTAGAAGCAAACCAATCAATATACACTTATTGGAATTTTTTTTTACCAAAAATATGTAGCAGAATACAGACATACCCTACTGGAAAGTGGAAAGTGCAAAATCAGGCTCACTTCTGCATAGAAACCAATGAGCTTCCAGGTTTTATTACCAAAGCTTAATCGAACAAGCTGGGGTTAGAAGCTCATTGGTTTCTATGCAAAACTGAGCCTGATTTTACACTTTCCAGCTTTAGTAAATAAACCCCATTGTGTACTTAAACGTGGGGTATATCTGTACATATTGGCCTAAATTTACGAAGAAATTAGATTTTTTCGATTTTTTGATCAATGTTTTATAGCAGAAAATAAAAAATATTGTTTCTTTCTTTTTTTTTTTTTTGTTAACTTTCAGTCTCTTTTTGTTTATAGCACAACAAATAAAAAAAATGTAAAGTTGATCAAATATCACCAAAATAAAGCTCTATTTATGGGAAAAAAGGACATACATTTTGTGTGGGTACAGTGTCACACCAGGCAATTGTCAGTAAGGTCAGTATATAATACAATGATATTCCCGCGCTACCAAATGTGTGCGTTTTTTAACAATATGCTGCAACACTGAAGGAAATATCAGAACCCAGAGAATACATAAAATGAAGGTAGTGCTGCGCTATGAACCTAAATACTGTGCGTAATAAGTGCTAAGGTGCTCAATGAAAGATATGGTTGAAAGAGGCAATGTTCAAAGGTCAATATATATCCAGTCCTAGGCAGTATAAAAACGCATTGTATGCCCTGTGATTTCTTCGGATAAAACAATAAAAGTGTATCAATAAGACAATAAAAGTATATCAAACACTCAAATGATTCTTCGTAGAACAGTGATAGGAAATATATCCATAGGAAATTGCATGCCCTGCGACTTCTTCGGATAAAACAATAAAAGTGTATCAATAAGACAATAAAAGTTTATCAAACACTCAAAAGATTCTTCTTCGTAGAACAACGATAGGAAATATATCCATATGTTGTCCACATGAAGTGAAAAAACAGTGCTCAAAAAGAAGGTACACTACTATTGCAATAAATCCTGAAGGAACAGGTAAAATCCTTAAAGGCATATAAAAGCATACAAAAAAGTTTCCTCCATATAGGTATATGCTGCAAATGTTCTTATAAGTGAAAGCAAAAAAGATAAGTAGTGTCCATATAAGATGCAAGGTAGATAAGTGGCTGTATATTAGCAGTATCAGCATAAAATGACAAAGTGCTGGTGACAATCCTCTGGCATAAAGGTCAGGTTCACGCATGTGTGGCCGCAGGTTCATGCCTGGGGTCCAGTGCGTTTCTGTACACTGGTACGGGTGTGATTCAGTTCCAAATTTTTTGAATTTACACCTGAACCGGACCCAAAGACGCACAGGACCCTTTTTCAATCCAGACCGCAGCTGCCCCAGGCATGTGTGAACCAGCTCCATTGAAAGTCATTTACATTTGCCTGTCATACGAATTGGATGCTGTGAAACTTGCATCCAACTTGCATATGTGTAAACCCGGCCTTAAAGTATTGCAGTGTCGTATTGAAAAAAAATGGCCTGATCAGGAAGGGGGGTAAATCTTCTGGAGGTAAAGTAGATATATGTGAATATTATTTAATAAAATAAATGTGAAAGGTATTTAAATTATTAAATAAATGTAAATATAATTTAAATAATATTTCAAATAAATTAAACTATAAAAAAACCCTTGCAATGATGTGTATAATAGTATAAAACCAATAAACCAATTCTACTCAGTAGTGCTAAATAATTAGCATACAACACTATGCTAACTGTTCATAAACAAGTAATATATCCGTATTAAAGTAGTATTTTAATATAATACTTGTTTATGAACAGTTAGCACAGTGTTGTACACTATTTATTTAGTGGGTAGAATTCGCTGAATTGGTTTTCTACTATTATACACATATTTGTGGGAAATGATAGGCAACCTTTAGCACAGGCACAGGTCAAAAGGAAAAAAAAATTATGTTTACTGGCAATTCAACCATTCACACTTTTCATCAGTGCCATGGATTTTTGCCCATCATCCCTCTTTTCATGTGATTATGAAAAACAAAAAACAAAGTAGCAGCTGATGAGATCACATGGTCTATTTCGACAGCTTCCTTAGAAACTGCTAATTACACAACATGTGTCAATTTTCTCAGTGTCCAGCAGAGAGTGCTAGAGCTCAATTTAAGAAATGAATGGCAAACCACAAAAGGCTTGTTGGGTTCTTGATAAAGGGTAGAATTTGAGAGCAAGAATATATTTCAGTAGATAAGCAGCTGGTACACTCCCTTCCCAGATGTACATCCTTTGCTCCTTTATTCCTGGCATGTTTTGTATACAATTTACTATTATACATACTTTAATCTGCAAAAGCAATTTTTCAAATATATAGCTTCTAAAGAACAAAATACATTTAGCACCCACAATATGTCTAGTATATTTAGAAAAACATGTTTGCTGGATGTTTTGTCATATTATCAAAACATGCAGAGTTTGTGTAAAGAGATTTCTATTTGTTTTTCTGAAATAAGTTAGAACTTTGCATCCTATGAGGGTATGCACACTCTGTCCAGGTCTGTAGCGGAATGCTCTGCAGTCACAGGTCCCTTTAACCGCAGAATCGTGTACCTGTACGTTGCCCTTTAAGAGGCGGCCAGCACGCAGGTGCACGGCAAACTCCGTAAGTTGGGTCACGGGTCCCACGTACTCGATCGCCGCGGGGATACCTGCGATTGTCTCACGAGCAGGAAGAACAGGGAGATGCTAATGTAAACAAGCATCTCCCCATTCTGCCTAGTGACAGCGTCAATGATATCTGCTCCCTGTGATCGGAGCATAGATCAGTGACGTGTCACACACAGCCATGCACCCCCCCCCGCCACAGTTAGAAACACACCCCAGGACATTCTTAACCCCTACACTGCCACCTAGTGGTTAACCCCTTCACTGCCAGTGTCATTTACACAGGAATCACTGCATTTGTATAGCACTGATTCCTGTATAAATGACAATGGTCACAAAAATGTGTCAAAAATGTCCAAAGTGTCCGCCATAATGTCACAGTCACCATTAAAATCGCTGATCGCCGCCATTTAAAGAAAAAATTATTAATAAAAATGCCATAAAACTATCCCCTATTTTGTAAACGCTATAACTTTTGCACAAACCAATCAATAAATGCTTATTGTGATTTTATTTATTTTTATACCAAAAATATGTAAAAGAATAGGTATCGCCATAAACTGAGGGAAAAAAATGTTATATATATTTTTGGGGGATATTTATTATAGCAAAATGTAAAAAATTCTGAGTTTTTTTCTAAATTGTCGCTCTTTTTTTGTTTATAGCGCAAAAAATAAAAACCGCAGGGGTGATCAAATACCACCAAAAGAAAGCTCTATTTGTGGGAAAAAAAAGGACATCAATTTTGTTTGGGAGCCACGTCGCACGACCACGCAATTGTCAGTTAAAGTGACGCAGTGCTGAATCGCAAAAACTGCTCTGGTTAGGAAGGGGGTAAATTCTTCCGGGGCTGAAGTGGTTAAAGATCACCCACACACACCAAAAATTAAACATTAGCAACTACAAATACTGTTGGCTTTTAATAAAAGGACACTAACCTGTCCATGGATGCAGTACTACCCCCACCCTGGATGGTTTTTCGCCAGTCTTTGAGTTTCCAATGCTGCCATGCTAACTGTGGGAAGCTGGCTGTGACTTCTTCAGCTTCACAGCCTGGCTCCCCACTGATATTCAAAAATAAGTTGCACTAAACAATCAAATAATACAAGAATAGTGCAAATGAAATAAAAACCAGTGAAGTGACATCCAAAGTGACAATGTATCAAAATGCACCAAGAAATAAGTGATGTTCAGAAAGTTCAGAAAGATGACTTCCCCCTCTTAAAGAATGGCTGCTTACCGTCTCCCTATGATCTCCTTACTCATTATAGGAGATCACAAACACTTTCGGCTATATACCCAGCCAGGGCCTTTAATGGATCCAGGTGAAATCGTACTTCACAAACTTCCTCCGCCTCGATTGGGCACGATCTCAAAGAGAAATAAAAGCCTCCGTAGCATAAAATCTTTGTTGTATTTATTATAAAAAAAGTTGTAGTTCACTTACATATAGCAAGTAGCTACTGGCATAAAAAACAAGCCGGCCGGCTTAACTTGCAGCCCTCTCTCTCCAGAATCTGCGCGAACGAGGCAACGTCAGCACGTCGTTCCTCCCTACGCGTTTAGTCACAAATGACATTGGCCTAGGGGCTCACAGGAAGTTTCGGATTGTTCTATTTATTCTATTACTTATAACTTTTCTGACAGCGCAGTGATATTCCCCCCTTTCCAATTTTCAGCTCCGCACTGAGCAGGTGTGAGCCACACTGCACCCTGTAAATGGTCCTACAGCCTACTGGGACCTGCGACGTGTCTCAAGAGATTGTGGGCAGAGGAGGGGGCTGAACTTCTGCTCAGATCCCCTAGGCCAGTGAGGGTGAAGTTTGGCACCCCAGATGTTTTGAAACTACATTTCCTATGATGCTCAACTACACTGCAGAATAAAGAGCATTATGGGAAATGTAGTTCCAAAACCTCTGGGGTGCCAAGGTTCGCCATCACTGACCTAGGTGATCTACGCGGAAGAGGGAGCGGGTAACTGTCAAACCCCCCCTCTCCCAAATAAAAGTTTATGTGGAGGGGGAAACCAGAACTTCCCTTTAGGGGCGAAGTTCCACTTGAACATCTATGCTTCCCAAACTCAGCAGCTCAGAGAGGCCCAACCTGATAAGACAGAGGAAGATTGTAAAGTAATCTGCAGCCAAGTAAGTGTCTTTCTGCTGTCAGAACCAGTGGGCAAACAGCTGAGCCAGAGCCTAATAGCACTCAGCTTCTCTTGAGGACCCATCTAATGGGGCGAGACCCTTCCTGATTACTACCAGAGTACTCCAGTTCCACCAGAGTACTCCAGTTTCTCCTTGAGTCTTGGATCCCTCTAGCTGTGCACCTGTGTTACCAGAGCTACCCTGGACTTCAGTGTGAGGGATTCTGTCTAGGGTAATAAGCACAAGTAGCTGTTTGCGCTCTGAACTGTGTAGGGTTCCCATACATGGACTAAAGTATGAATTTTTTATGCCTAGCATAAATCTCCTGGCACTTTCTTGCTCCTGGGGAGCTGTACGTGTTCCTTACAGCCTGCTAGACAAGTGAAAAGTTGCACCCTTATAACTATGCAAAAAACTATAACTGGTGTTCAGCTTTGAAAACATATAGCAAACAAAATGTATATCAACTGCATGATTACATTCCAGAAAAGAAATTCATAGAACAGTAACATATTTTCTCTTATTTTAATTCACTTTAGCATGGCATATATATATATATATATATATATATATATATATATAAATGCAAAGTCTTTTAATTAATATTCATTATTGCAAAATATATCTATGACTACTTGCAAATAAGTGTTTGTTGTTGTTTCCATATTGTTCTTCCTGTTTGATAGATGTGTTTCTGGGCATGTTCCCTCCCCCCGATTAGAAGCTCCCTGTAATTTGCGCTAGCGAGGAGGGTTGGGAGGGGATTTGCATATTTAAATCACAAACAGACCTTAGGGCATCACCTGAAGGAGGCCACGCCTCCGAAACATGTAGTCACGGAAACATTCTGATACACAGCCGAGGAGTTAGCACGCACGCCGAGAGATCCTCCCCCTGGCCGCGAGTGACGTCATCCACAGTCGGCTGGTCCGTGCGTGTGAGACGCAGAGAGAGGGATAGTGTATTCATAACAAGCAGGCGAACTGAATGCCTGGTTATACCCGCTGCAAGCCATTATAGGGAGCAGGAGAATCGGGAGATGAGGCAGCCATGGAGGCTCTTGATTTCAATGTCATAACAATATCGGCAACAAGTGAATGTGATACTTGGCTTTTTACTTATTTATTGGATTTAATAAACGTTAATGCACTAGGGCTGGTATGCGCTCTCTCTTGCTCTGCACTTTAACGTATTTTCTGGGCCTTATCTGCTTGCTAAGATGGCAGGTACTATAGATATGAAATACAAATCACTTGGTCCAGCTGTGTCGTAGAGATTGAGCACCTTCACAGCAGAAGCACTGAAATTTTTGCCATTTTCAGGTCAGCTTCCTCTGCTCCTTCTTCAGAACTAATCTGTGTAATTAGAGATTACAAAGTTGGAAGGTTGCTGGTTTACTGCTGGGAGGGGGGAGCAGAGCTTCTGAGAAAACTTGAATGACTTCTCTGCTCTGCTATGAACTTTAAGGATGAGTACGTGCTGCTGCAGAGGTCAGTAGGGCACTGGAAAGTCCTTAACCTCGTCACACCAGTGATGTTTTTTGCATCATTGAACTGTGAGTACAATGTGCCATGGGGATGTCCCACTAGGGGCACTATTCATCCTGGAATAGCAGGAACAGTTGTGTTTTTTTTATTATAACTAGTGGGTGACTTTTTTATTTTGTTGCGGTAAAACTAGACTTTGGCTGGCCATAGATACATAATTTTTTTTTGACAGGCCTATGGGCTGATAGAAAAATATGAGTGAATTCCCCAATCCAGACATGCAGGGTGGAAGGAGAAATCCTCCCTGTGCCATTGTATTCTGACATCAGGGACTCCTCTGCTGGCAGATTAAGCTGATCAGCAGTTGCAGCCGGTGGATTGACAAAAGTTTTCTAACAGTCCCATAGGACAGAAGTCAATTGTTAGATCAACTTCTATAAAGCAGGAACTGTAATAGACGGAATGAGATTCAACCGGTCAGATGGGAAGAATCTGATCTGTCTATGGGCAGCTTTAAGCTTCAATAATATGCCAGATCACTTTTAGGCAGAACATGCTTACTTTTCTTTCTCTTTCTCAACCCCTGAAACTCTGTTCACTTTGGAATGAAGAAATCGCTCAGAACTTCTGGGTAAGGAGGAGCATGTGACATCAATAGGTCAACCATAAAATACTAGCACTGTCACACAGGGAGATTCCATAGTCCTATGTAAGCTGCAATTTGAACAATTTATAGCTTACATAGGTAGTGCATTTCTGAAATACATGTGCATTTAACCATTTTTTTTTCTCTTTAACTGCTTCCCGCTTGGCCTGTAGTAAAATGATGGCTGGGTAGGAGTTTTGCCATTCTGGGTGGATGTCAAATGACATCCTTGGTCCCACGGGCCACACTGCAGTGAATTCTGATGGACATAGTGGATGACAAACCAGTGTATTGGTACCATGTGATTGCTGTGACCAATCACAGCAGACAACATGACAATTGTACACAATGAATATTATGTGTACAATGAATATGAATGTTAGTTTCCCTGCCTTGCTCTTACTACTAAGCTGAATCCACCTGGTTGCCTTGATTTAAATGATTGAATAATACTAAGAGCAATATCTGTTTAAACATGTTGGAATAAGTATTCTTATGCTGCGTACACACGGGCGGACTGTATGGCCTACTTAGTCCGCCGAAACACATTTCAGCGGACAGTCCGCTCGTGTGTCGGCTTCAGCGGACTTTTTCAGCGTGCAGTACGGCGGACTAAGTATTTGGGAATGTTCGAAATACTGTCCGTCGTACTCGCATTTCGGCGGACAATCCGCCCGTGTGTATGCCAGGCCGCCGTACTTTTGAAATGAGCGGACTTTTCCCGCCCGGAGAAAAGTCCGCTCATTTCGAGCGGGTATCCAGGTAGGCGGGGCCCGCGAAGGAGACGTCGCTGGCCCCGCCGCCTGGTATGGACTTAAAGGGGAACCCCAACGCTGAAAAAAATCGGCGTGGGGGTCCCCCCCAAGTCCACAACAGACCCTTGTCCGAGCACGCTACCCGGCCGGCCAGGAAAGGGGGCGAGCGAGCGCCCCCCCTCCTGAGCCGTACCAGGCCACGTGCCCTCAACATGAGGGGGTGCCTTGGGGAAGGGGGGGCCGCGCTGCCCCCCCACCCCAAAGCACCTTGTCCCCATGTTGATGAGGACAAGGGCCTCTTCCCGACAACCCTGGCCGTTGGTTGTCGGGGTCTGCGGGTGGGGGGCTTATCGGAATCCGGGAGCCCCCTTTAATAAGGGGGCCCCCGGATACCGGCCCCCCACCCTATGTGAATGAGTATGGGGTACAATGTACCCCTACCCATTCACCTGTAAAATAAAAGTACCAAAAAAAACACAACACACGAGATAAAATACTTTATTGCACAGCTCCGGGGGTCTTCCGTCTTCGGGGGTCTTCTCGCCGGACTCCTCCGCTATCTTCTTGTAGCTCTTTTGCTAACGGAGGAGTCCGGCTTTCTTCCTCGCCGCCGGCCTCTTCTCCCGACTTCGGGGGTCTTGTCCCCCTCTTCGGTTCTTCTGCCGGGCCACCGTGCCTTCTTATAGCTCTTTTACAGGCGGTGGCCCGGTCTTCTGTCGCCGCCGCCGCCGCCTTCCGTTCTTCTTCTTCTTCTTCTTTTCCAGGAGATGTTGCCTCGACGATCTCTCCGGCCGGAATGCCAGGGACGCACTGCGTGGCCACTTATATAGGGACAAGGGGCGGTGTCACATGGCTTTATGTCACATGGGTTGGTCACATGGGTTGATGTCACATGGGGACTATGACATCGTAAGGGGGCGGGGTCACCATGTGACACCAACCCATGTGACATAAAGCCATGTGACACCGCCCCTTGTCCCTATATAAGTGGCCGCGCAGTGCGTCCCTGGCATTCCGGCCGGAGAGATCGTCGAGGCAACATCTCCTGGAGAAGAAGAAGAAGAAGAAGAACGGAAGGCGGCGGCGGCGATGGCGGCGACAGAAGACCGGGCCACCGCCTGTAAAAGAGCTATAAGAAGGCGCGGTGGCCCGGCAGAAGAACCGAAGAGGGGGACAAGACCCCCGAAGTCGGGAGAAGAGGCCGGCGGCGAGGAAGAAAGCCGGACTCCTCCGCTAGCAAAAGAGCTACAAGAAGATAGCGGAGGAGTCCGGCGAGAAGACCCCCGAAGACGGAAGACCCCCGGAGCTGTGCAATAAAGTATTTTATCTCGTGTGTTGTGTTTTTTTTGGTACTTTTATTTTACAGGTGAATGGGTAGGGGTACATTGTACCCCATACTCATTCACATAGGGTGGGGGGCCGGTATCCGGGGGCCCCCTTATTAAAGGGGGCTCCCGGATTCCGATAAGCCCCCCGCCCGCAGACCCAGACAACCAACGGCCAGGGTTGTCGGGAAGAGGCCCTAGTCCTCATCAACATGGGGACAAGGTGCTTTGGCACCCCCCCATGTTGAGGGCACGCGGCCTGGTACGGCTCAGGAGGGGGGGGCGCTCGCTCGCCCCCCTTTCCTGGCCGGCCGGGTAGCGTGCTCGGACAAGGGTCTGTTGTGGACTTAGGGGGGACCCCACGGCGATTTTTTTCGGCGTTGGGGTTCCCCTTTAAGTCCATACCAGGCGGCGGGGTCAGCGACGTCTCCTTCGCGGGCCCCGCCTACCTGGAGACGCGCTCGAAATGAGCGGACTTTCCTCCGCGTGTGTGGGCGAGTCCGTTCATTTCAAAAGTAGGGCGGATAGTATGGCGGACTTAGTACGCCGTATTAGTCTGCTCAAAAAGTGGTGTGTGTGGTCAAGTCCGTTCATTCGAAAGTATGACGGACTGTCCGTCGGATTGTCTGACGGACTAAGTTGGCCAGACAGTCCGCCCGTGTGTACGCGGCTTAAGTGAAAGTCCTCTTTTGCCCTAATAGATCCCTAACCACCATAATAATGGCTGCCTCCTATATAGTCTTGAATAAATACTTACCACCATAACAATGGCTGCCTCTCAGATAGCTCTGAAGACTCCTGCCTCTATTTACGTTATGGAAACATATATGTAAACGCATAATTTGGTGTTAGGCTAGTAGTCTTTGATACAATTCTATAAAATTTTGGACCTTTTAAAAGTTCCCCCTATTGAGTTCCGTTTTTTCCTTTGTTTGTCTTTTTTCCTCTGTGATTGCCCGCTCGATGCATTATTTATTACATGCCTCGAGCGCGGTGTGAGGTAAACCAAATGCGGGACACACCTGCTTGACCTGATTGGTCCGCTTTGCTCGTACATGCTTTGTATACAACGCAATATGCAAATAGAGGGCGGAACATGCCCGCCCAGTGCTCTCAAAAGCCACTTCCGGTCGCCTTAGAAACATCCCAGTTGAAGTCCGTGTGTGACGTAACGCGTAGGAAACCGGAAGTGACGTTTACATCCGAGCAAGACGCTCATTGATCTGTTACTAGCTGTGTGCCTGTTTTCGTTTCCTCTTGTGAGTAGTTATAGTTATTTTTAATAAAACCATTCATTTTAAATACTACATTATGGTGGATGCTTTTTACCTGTTGTTTTGAGCATTTTCGCTGGTAACAACCACGAGGAAATCGGCACCGTCAGAAGTCCTCTCTGCAGTTCCCCTGACCCTTCCAAGTACCCCCTGCAATATAGCTGTTTTTTGCTGCATACCTCGCAGCCGTGAGGTAATTATTTAGTGTAACTAGCACTGGCACGGAATACCACTGGAAGAGAGTTGGCTTGGTACATTGCACTTTAATTTTGATTGTGACATTGCATCCAAATTGCACGATTGGACTATGTATGGGACACTCTATTGAGATTCACTGATTTGCTGCTATTGGTTTTTTTGTTTGAATCTTTTATTAATTTTTTATCAATTTTTACATTTTTTTCTGCATTTTCTCTGCATTTATATCACAGAATTTTTTCTGCATTTATATCACAAATATATATATATTCCTTTATATATTGCATTTTTTAACCTGTTATATGCACTGTATGTATTTAAGCACACATTTTCTTGATTTTGACACCTGAGTGATGCACAGAGACACCTTAAATCAGTTGTTTTATGCAATGCACAGATGCACTTTTAATGCAATTCCATAAGCACTAAGCACTGTTGTAGTTTACAAGCACTATTGCACTTTTTGCCTTGATAGTTATTTATATTTTTTTATTTATTGTGTTAGTTCATTTGGTACTAAGGAAGCGCAACACAAACCCCCCTGTTTCATGTACACAATGAATAGCTTTCGCTCATGCTATTCATTGTGTACTATTGTGATGGTTTCTGTGATTGGTGACAGTAATCACATAGTACAGATAGGGCCAATCACAACCCATCAGTACCATGTGATTAGCAGTGGCCAATCACAGCTAAGACAATAGTACACACTAAATGAATGGTTGTTTATAACAGTGATAGTCACTGTTAAAGGCAATCATAGTGTGTAAAAAAATAAAAATAAAAATCCTGATCACCTCCCTAGAATAGTACAAGGTTACTATGGTAAAACTGTATTGTTCTGGCCACAGTATGCAAAGAAAATTGTAATTTTTTAACATACTGTCACCAGTCAGTTTCCCTGCCACGCCAGATATAGAATGTCATTGTACTACGCTGGTGACAGTATGTTAAAAAAAATAGTGATAAAAGAACATTTAAAATGTCAAAAAATAGAGACAAAAAAATGACAACTTCAAAAACTTACTAAATACCTTGGACTGTCTACTTTCCTAAGAAGGGGTAATTTGGGGCGTATTTTTACTGGCCTAGCATTTTCAGGCCTTGATCAGGATTGATAAATTTTCAGATATATACCATAGTTTGTGGACTCTATAACTTTCCTACAGACTAAATATTATACACTGATTTGAGTTATTTTCACCAAAGAAATTTAGCAGTATACATTTTGGCCAAAATGTATAAAAAACGATTATTTATTTGCAAAATTTTATAACAGAAACAAAGAAAAAAGTGTTTTTTTTTTTCCAAAATGTTATATTTTTTTTAGTTTATTTAGCAAAAAAGAAAAAAACCCAGTGGTGATTACATACCATAAAAAAGCTCTATTTGTGTGGAAAAAAATGAAAAAATCTGGGTACAATGTTACATGTGTTGCATTCAAAGTGAGACAGCTCTGAAAGCAGGAAATTTAAAAGTGGCTGGTCCTGTAAGTGGTTCAAATGCTGCTCATAAAGAAAAAAAAGAACATTGATACTGCCAGAAATCCAGTAAACTCCTGAGTCGCTCTTTGATCACCTCCCACTAATATTATGGTGGTGAGGAGAAGGAAGGTGTCCTGAAGTCCACTAGGGGGGAACTAAGGGGCCATAAACATGGGGCAATTATCAGGTCGTATTGGCTGGTTCAATAGAAACTGGCTGACATTCGGCCTCTGTGTACGGCAGCCAGTCCGACAGAAGCTGGCTGAATGTCCAGCTTCTGTCAAAGGGGCATGACTGAAAAAGGTCTGCCAGTCAGCGCTCTCAGTCAATGGCTGAGAGCGCTGATCGCTGTGTTCTTGTGGGGGTGGGGGGGTTTCCCCTGTCAGAACACAACAGCTTAGTGGGGGGGGGGGGGGTTGCTGTACTAACATTGGATTGTTAGTCCAGAATCTCCTCCTGAGCTCTTCTAAAAATCTGATAGAGTGCACTGGGCTTTAGGCAGGGCTGATTTCAGTACAGCAGAGACACTGTTAGGAGCAAACTGGAGTTTGGGCAGATCAACAGGCATTTTTCTGTACTTGTAGTGTTTTTAAGGGGATAAAACATAGGAACCAAAGATGAGAAATATGTTATCTGCTTTAATTTGCCCAGACATACCCTTTAAGGTTTGCCAGGTATGGGTAACTTGGTGAAATATAAAGACAAAAGATGTCAGACCTAACTTTTCCCTCCAGCTCAGATGACCTTTTACTGTAACACACAAGAGATAACAAGATAGCATTTTTTTCTATGAGCAAAAGGGAACAAATGCTAATCAGTTACAGAGATATTACTAAATACTGGAAACTCTCTGCAAGTAATAACAAGTACTCCCAACATTTTTCGCAGCACTGTTGAAATATTTATAGATTATAAAAATTCCCTAGGGCAGCCATTAAAGAAAGGCCTGTAGAATAACCCCAAGGCAAAAAACCGAGGGCCAGCATGACAGGGGTTAACGTGGGGGCTTAGGTTGGATTCACACCTATGCATTTTTAGTGCTTTTTGCATTTTGCAGATTTGCACTACAGAACGTGTTCCAGGGCCGTCTTTAATTTTGATTGGGCCCTGGGCAAACATTTTCTTGGGGCCCCCCCTCCATTCTGAGACATACAAAAAATAGCAGGTAGACTCAAAATCAGTTTACTGCAGCAGATCACGCAGTGATTGCAATTGTTTGCCAGAGGTTACAGCCTATCCTTACTGCTCGCTGGGTGGTTGCTAGAGGTTACAACACATAATTTCTGCTTGCCGATTGGTTGCTAAAGGTTAATGCACATCATTACCACTTACTGATTGACTGCTAGAGATTAAAGCAGATCACTACTGTTCGCTGATTGGTTGCTACAGGCTAATACACATCATTACCTCTCACTGAGCAGTGGAGCAATCCTAAATAATTGAGCAGGTAAAGGGGCACATTAATGCACATACTACAGGAGAGTGTCAGAGAGTGCAGACATACTACAGGAGAGGTTCAGAGACTGCAGACATACTACGGGAGACAATCAGAGACTGCGGACATACTGCAGGAGACAATCAGAGACTGCGGACATACTGCAGGAGACAATCAGAGACTGCGGACATACTGCAGGAGACAATCAGAGACTGCGGACATACTGCAGGAGACAATCAGAGACTGCGGACATACTGCAGGAGACAGAGACTGGGGACATACTACAGGAGACAATCAGAGACTGCGAACATACTGCAGGAGACAATCAGAGACTGCGGACATACTGCAGGAGACAATAAGAGACTGCGGACATACTGCAGGAGACAATCAGAGACTGCGGACATACTGCAGGAGACAATCAAAGACTGCGGACATACTGCAGGAGACAATCAGAGACTGCGGACATACTGCAGGAGACAATCAGAGACTGCGGACATACTGCAGGAGACAATCAAAGACTGCGGACATACTGCAGGAGACAATAAGAGACTACGGACATACTGCAGGAGACAATCAGAGACTGCGTACATGCTACAGGTGATGGTCAGAGAACTTTTAGCAACGCACAGCTTGACAG
Organism: Lithobates pipiens; assembly: GCF_037356315.1. Lineage (NCBI taxonomy): Eukaryota > Metazoa > Chordata > Amphibia > Anura > Ranidae > Lithobates > Lithobates pipiens. The sequence continues at coordinate 124,795,201 of NW_027507784.1, forward strand.
TTGAATAACACAGCTCAGGGTTTAAGCAGTCAGGCATTTTATGGGTGCAAGGACATACCTGAGCAGCCAAACACACTACATACATTTAGAGGTATGTGGGCGGGGCTTCCATTCTCTGATCTCAGTACAACACTGATGCTCCACTGATGCTTTGTAGGGGGGCCCGTTACCCGTGAATTGGGGCCCCAAATGAAGGTTTTACAGAGTGCACAGAGGACACGGGAGGTTGTATTCCCGCGCTAGCCAGCTGAGAGGGGGCGGGGCTGGGAGTTCCACTGACGCTCTGACCCCGCCCCCGTGCAGCCTGTATACTCGGAACAGAGCGGCTGTAGTGAGAGCCAGTGGTCGGAGTAGGAGTGTCAGTGGAGCTCCCGGCCCCTCCCCCTCTATACTGGCTGGGGAATACAGAGGTCCGGGTGCGGGGCTGGGAGCTCCACTGACGCTCCCACTCTGATCACTGGCTCTCACTACAGCCGCTCTGTTCTGAGCATACAGGCTGTACGGGGGCGGGGTCAGAGCGTCAGTGGAGCTCCCGGCCCCGCCCCCTCTCAGCTGGCTAGCACGGGAATACAGCCTCCCGTGATCTCTGTGCACTCTGCAAAACCTTTATCGGGCCCCAATTCTCGGGTAGCAGTGCGGGCCCCCCTACAAACATTGGGCCCAGGGCAAGTGCCCCGTTTGCCCTGCGCTAAAGACGGCCCTGACGTTTTCCATAGGAAACTATGGTGAATGGACTGTAGTGCAAATCTGCAAAATGCAAAAAGCACTAAAACTGCATAGGTGTGAATCCAGCCTTAGTGTACCGGGAGTAAATGGTAAGAGGGGGCTGTTCAGAGTGGGTTTTGGGGATGGGGTGGAGCTTTGGGGGGAAATGAGTTGGGGACGGAAAAGGGGGTGGTCTTCACTTGGAAGGGGAAGAGTGTGGAACAACTTAAAACACGTGAGGGCTCCATTTACTTGCCCTACCATTATGGGGGATTTGGAGACCCTGATGTCCCAGCTATGGGCTGCAGTGGCTGTGCACGGCATGGACTGGCTGCACGCCCAGTTCGGTGGACTACTGGTGGGAGCCGGGCTGGGGGGTGCTGTCCCTGCACCTCCTGCTGTGCCACGTGCATGTGGTAGCTGGCGGTATGCAGGGTGGGATGGCGAGAGGAGCTGGGAGAGCAGCTGCGTCCCACTTGGCTTGTCAGTGACGGGGAATGGCCTGGGCCCTCATGGAAGATGGCAGCTGATGAAGTCACAGGCAGCCGGGATGGCTCTCAGCAGGCACCAGGAGCAATGGGCCAGGGCAGCACAGTGGATCATGAGCATGCTCCCCTGTCAGAGGGGGAGCTGAAAGAGGAGAGTGACGAGGAGCCAGTGGCGGTGCCTGCAGTGGTGGTGAACGCGGTGAGGGCTGGTGGAGGTCCAACTACGCGGCAGCCTCGTAAGCAGCCTTTAGGCCTACCCTCTGTGTCTTCAGTGTGTGTGCCTGTTGAAACTTTTAGTTCATTCTTTGAGTGGGTGGTTAGGGAGGTGTCTGGGCTTCCGTCTGTCATACATTATTTGGATGATTTTTTTTGTGTATTGGGCCGGCCACTTCTAATCAGTGTAGGTATTTGTTGGCTACTGTTCAGCACATGGAGGAGAGCTTTACCCTTCCGCTGGCGGTAGACAAAATGGAAGGTCCAGCTACGGTTCTGAGTTTTCTTGGTATTTTGATTGACATGGTGGCCATGGAATGCCGCCTCCCAGAAGACAAGCTGACGGACTTGCGGGCATGGTGGTTTCTGTGCAGGCGGCTGGTAAGTTGACCCTGCGTCAACTTCAGTCCCTTCTATGGGAAGATCAACTTGCTTGTCGGATCATGCCGATGGGCAGGTTTTTAGTCTCCAGCTGGCGGTGGCTACCACGGTGGTTTGGGCTCCTGGACATCACATTCGCCTGATCCGGGAACATAGGGCAGACCTGCTAATTTGGAAGTCCTTTTTGGATTCTTATAATGGCTGTCGGTGTGGATGTCTGAAGCTATGTCCAGTTTTGATTTGGAGCTATTCACTGATTCTGCAAGATCGGCGGGCTATGGGGCATATTTTGGGGGCAATGGAGTGCAGGCCCGTGGCCGTTGGAATGGCAGGAGGCTGAGTTTACCAGGAATTTGGCACTTTTGGAACTGTTTCCGATTGTGCTTGCAGTGGAGGTTTGGGGTTTTTAGTTCTGCAACAAGAAGATCTGTTTTAATTGCGATAATATGGCAGTTGTACAGGCAAGTTATATAGTGTCAGCTTCATTGCCACCGGTGGTACGTTTGTTGCGGCATTTGGTGTTAGCTTGTTTACGTTGCAATGGTTTTGTATATGCTGTTCTTGTCCTGGGTTGCACTAATTCCTTGGCTGATGCTCTTCCTCAGTTTCAGGGACAAGTGGGACAAGTTTTGCTCATTTGCTCTTGGAGCGGCGCAACTGGGAGTTTCTTGTCCAGCACAGCTGTGGTGGATTGCCTTGCAGTGACTGCGACACTGATTCATCGGTCAGTGAGTGAGGCTACCTGGTCGTGTATTCGAAGGCCTGGGAGGAGTGATTCAGTCTGGTCCGTGGTTTGGGTGGTGCGGTAGGTGAGGGCGATGATGGGTTCTTGCTGTTGTATTTCATAGGTCAGAATGTGGAGGAGGGAGTGCCAGTGTCAGTGTTGAATAGTAAGCTGGCGGGGTGGGCATTTTTGTTCAAGTTGTTGGGTCGTAGGGATTTTACGAAGTATTTTTTGGTATAGCAAGCAGTAATGAGCTACTGTAGGGGGCGTCAGCCGGTGGATGGTCGCCGTCTGCTTTCTTTTGAGTTGTTGGGTTCATTGTTTTGGGTACTTCCAGATGTGCATTTGTCAGACTATGAGGCCCTTTTGTTTCAGATGGCTTTTTCTTTGGCTCTTTTTGGGGTGCTGCGTATTGGGGAATTGGTTTTCTCTTCTAGATGGGGGTCTGACAGTTTGCAGTCGACTAACTTGCAATGTAGTAACAAATCTGTGTTTTTTTTGGATACGATCCATTTTTTGGACCAATCAAGCAGGATGTGGTGTGCAGGTGGAGTTGCTTGGAGTTACCAGGTCGACGGCTTGTCCGATGCAGGTTGTTTCAAGTTTTTTGGAGTTACGCCCGGGGTCGCATTGGCCTCTTTTTATTGCATGCAGATGGTTCGACTTTGCCTCGGTATCAGTTGACGGTGGTGTTTAGGAGGTGTTCGGTTGTCTTGGGACTTTGTCTGTCCAACTGTGCTTTTCATTCCTTTCGTATTGGGGCTGCTCGGAGGCGGCGCGTGGGGGGTTAAGTGAGGGGGCTTTGTGGCGTATTGGTATGTGGGAATCTTGACGCTACTGCCTGTATGTACGTCCTCATTTTTTATGATTTATGTTAGTCTATGTGGGGTTTGTGCCTGTATGCTGTCCTGTTTGTCTCCTCTGGGGAGCGAGAAGAGCTGATGTTCGGCCTGAGGAATGTCAATTGGGCATTCCTAGGAAGGAGGCAGTGGTTTGTTGGATCGGGATGCCCGATCTATTGTGGAGTAGAATCGTTCCTGAGTTTCAGCGTCTTGCTCGACTTGATAGAGCCCCCGATGTGTTAGTGGTACATGCTGGGGGGAACGATTTAGGGCTACAGTCCATGAGGGAGCTCATGCAGGATGTTAAATTTGACTTTCTTCAGCTTCAATCAGATTACTCCGACTTGTTGATAGTATGGTCCGATATGGTGGCCCGTACACAATAGAGGTAGAGGTAGGTCAGTTACGGGCATTAACAAGGCAAGGGTAAAAGTAAATCAGGAGGTGGCACGATTTCTGATGCGCAATGGGGGTTTGGCGGTACACCATCAGGAGCTGGAAGTGGAACCTTGGCGATATTTATGTGGGGACAGCGTTCATTTGAATGCTGTCGTTACTGACATGTGGTGTCTGAGTTTGGAGGTGGGTATCCAGAGGGCCCTGAAGATATGGAGGTCTGCACAAACCTAAGGTGATATTAGATTATTAGTTAGGGCTGTTCAGAGTGGGATATGGGGATGGGAATGGGGTGCAGCTTTGGGGGGAAGTGAGTTAGGGACGGAAAAGGGGGTGGTCTTCAGTTGGAAGGGGAAGAGTGTGGAACAACTTCCCACCCTACCTCCCTACATTTTGGGGAGCATATTTTCCTGTTTTGTTTTTGGGGACTTGAGCATCTTAGGGAGCAGGTTGTGGCGCTTGGCGGGGTGCAAGGTCCTTTTAGGTCATATGGGCACATAATAGGTATGGTGTAGGGACCTGTCTGAGGTACAGCTCCCAGTGGGTGTATGGGTACCAGCTAGTTGTCTCTGAGTCTGTGGTTTCACGACTGGAGGCCTTAGAAGTAACTAGCAGGTATGGTTCTGGTTTTATGCCTATTGGGACCTTGGGCTTAATTTTCTTTAATAAACTGTATGTTATGTTTTGAAAGGTTATTGACATGTTAATTATTGGATATTTCGATTTGGTTAATAAAATGGCTGCTATGGCCAATTTACTCCAATTACGTGTGGTGTGGTGTGGTCATTAGATGAAAGGGTGGGGTTATTGGTATAGCAGGTAACAAGCCATAGTTAATACAATAGTCATGGGCAGACCAAGTAATAAGCCATTGATGGCCATTTCTTATATGGCTTTACTAGTTTTTATTAGCTTGCTTTTTTTCTTAGCTATGTAAAACATATAGCGAGTGATCTAAGAATCATTAGTAATAAATAACCTTTTAGCTCCTGGCTGTCAGGCTGTTCCTCTGGCTTCAATATTTGCTGATACTAAGCCCCCGTTCACACCGCTGCGCACCCTATTGTCGGCAATGGAACTGTTTAAATCAGTGCAACTACATCTTTGCAGTGCTGCATCGATCTGAAAAAAATGTTCCTGAATTATTTTTGGTGATTTTAGGTGTGGCTTGCATAGACATCTGCACATGAATTTGCACAGATGTCAGCCAAGTCGCACCTGAAGTCGCACTGACCTGCGGCTTTGAAATCGAGCAACTTCAAGTTAAGTTGCAGGATTTTAAAGTCATATTCAGTGTGAACAGGGGCTTTACGCAGAGTTCTGCCCCCCTCCCCCCAGAAAAAAAAATAAAAGTTAGCAGCTACACATACTGTAGATGCTTACTTTTAATATTAGGACACTTACTTGTCCTGGAATCCAGCGATGACGGCACCGCAGCCGATGTTTCTGGCTTCGCAGCCGACTCCCTACTGCACGTGCGCAAAGTGCGCTGCACTTTCAGAATGGCCCAGCGGTGGGGTGAGATCTCTCAAAAATATGGTACCGTTAGATGTCAAAAACAGGTACACGTGGCCAGAGCCGGTACGGGGGGGGGGGGGGGGGGGCGGATGCCCTGAGCGGTACAATTTATTGGAGGTGGGGGGGGGCGCAGTGAAATGCCCTTCTAAACGGTGGCTGGACTGGAGTGATTGCTCGGAGGCTCCAGCCGATATAGTCTGCACTTGTAACGATGTGCCGAGTCCTGCACACCGGACACAAGCCTACACAGACAAGATTTTCATTTGCCTTGTGCATTGTCAGTGAAGATTCTCCCCCTGACAGATGCTCTGTACTGTAGTCCCAACCCAGTGTGACATCACCAGCTGGGAGGAGCAGATCTCCTCCCACCGTGATGGGAGGGAGGAGATCAGACCTCCCGCCATAATGGGAGAAGCAGAGAGCGCAACATGATGGGAGGAGGCGTAGAGGAGCAGGAGATCAGACCTCTTATCGGGATGGGAGGAGCAGAGAGTGCAGCGCCCTGTCAGCGAAGATTCTCCCCCTGACAGGTGCTCCGTACTGTAGTCACCAGCTGGGAGGAGCAGATCTCTTCCCACCGTGATCGGAGGGAGGAGATCAGACCTCCCACCGTAATCGGAGATGCAGAGAGTGCAACATGATGGGAGGAGGCGTAGAGGAGCAGGAGATCAGACCTCCCACCGGGATGGGAGGAGCAGAGAGCGCAGCGCCCTGTCGGCATAGAGTCTCCCCCTGACAGGTGCTCCGTACTGTAGTCCCGGCCCGGTGTGACGTCACCAGCTGGCAGGAGCAGATCTCCTCCCACCGTGATCGGAGGGAGGAGATCAGACCTCCCACCATAATGGGAGAAGCAGAGAGCAAAACATGATGGGAGGAGGCGTAGAGGAGCAGGAGATCAGACCTCCCACCGGGATGGGAGGAGCAGAGAGCGCAGCATGATGGAAGGAGCAGAGAGCTCAGTGTGATGGGAGGAGCAGAGAGCGCAGCGTGATGGGAGGAGCAGAGAGCGCAGTGTAATGGGAGGACTAGAGTGCAGCTTGAGCCGCAACCTAGAGGAGCCGAGGAGGAGGGACTAAGCTCTGGCTGGCCACTGGCTGAGAGGAGGAGGATTCTAATTAGAACATAGAACATTTAGTTTTCTGACTCTCTACCCAATGGATAATATATTAACTCTGAAAGTATTTCAGCTACAGTCTTCATAGTGAGTGAACAATGTTTCAATCCCATTAAACCTAATCAAATTTGTATTGTTTTAAAGCGGTAGTAAATCCGCACATTTTTTTTTTTAAACCTGCAAAGCAAAAGGCATAATGAGCTAGTATGCACCGCATACTAGCTCGTTAAGAAATACTTACCTTAGAACGAGGCCCTGACATCTGGCCCGATCCACGCCGAGGGAGCTGACATGCTCCCTCGGCGTTTCTTCCGGGTATCGCGGCTCCGGCGCTGTGAGTGGCCGGAGCCGCGATATCGTCACTCCCGCGCATGCGCGCGGGAGATTTCATTCCGGCCGGCCGGCCACTGCCGGATTTTCAGGCCGAGAATCCCCTTGTGCGCATGCGCCGCTGCAGTCAGCGGCGCATACCGAGGGGAATATCTCCTAAACCGTACAGGTTTAGGAGATATTTTTTTTACCTACAGGTAAGCCTTATTATAGGCTTTCCTGTAGGTAAAAGTAAAAAAATCGAGTATACAACCACTTTAAGTATACTTCTTATATATTTCTTAAAAATGGGGAGGGAGGAGGCGCAGTTTGCCATCTTCGCCCTGGGCACCAAATGTCCGTGGCCCAGCAATGCTCGTGGCACTGGGGGGGGGCAAATAAGCGGAGTCACTTTTGGGTGGAGCCCTGCTTTAAGAATATCTTTTTTTGTGAACTCCATATATCTCTCTTAAAAAAAGCTTTTACTCATGGATTGTTTCTTTTCTTCCAAAGAAATGAAAGTGATACTTTAATATCGTTATCCATGCGCTGAAAATGTGTCAGCCTCACAGAAACAACTGCAAAATACAAAGTTTTTTTGGGGGCAAAATAAAAGAGCAAAAGACCTGCTTATGGCGAGCCATTTCAAATACCTATCTAGTGGCACAGAACGGTAAACTGTAAAGCCTGGTACACACGTACCAAAATTTGGACAGTTCAGCATCTGATTGCAGACCCCACAAGGACCCCTCTATCAAATAATAACAAAATCACTTAAAATATAAATAGAAAAGTTACGTAAATGGAACAACAAAGTGTCCCGCTGTCTGTTGAACAGAAGCCAGTCTAACAGCCTTCTTCTGTCGAACGGTCACGCTGGAAAAACAGAATTTGATCAGCGCTCACAGCCAATGCCTATCAGAATATAATAGTGCAGCGGGAGGGATCCCTGCATCCACATCGATTGTGCTGATGCGAGTATCTATCTTTTGTTTGTTTTTTTGGTTGAAGGAAAAAAAAAAAAAAACAGTGTGCGTACACAGTTTTATAGACCTTCTGCAAGTTGTTGCTAGATCCAGAGGGGATTGTATAATTAAACTGTAAAATGTATAGTTAGGGGGTGAGGTGGACTGGCTGCCAGAGGGACAGGGGAATCCCCCATTGGACCCTGAGTATATAGGGCAAGAATTCAATAAAAAAAACACCTAGGGAGATTTATATAGGGCAAAATACTTTAACCACTTCAGCCCCGGAAGGATTTGCCCCTTAATGACCAGGCCATTTTTTGCGATACCGCATTGAATCGCTTTAACTGACAATTGCGCGGTCGTGCGATGCTGTACCCAAACAAAATTGATGCCTTTTTACCCACAAATAGAGCTTTCTTTTGGTGGTATTTGATCACCTCTGCGGTTTTTATTTTTGAAAAGACAATTTTGAAAAGAAAACTTTTTTCTTTACGTTTTTCTACAACAGGGATATGCAATTAGCAGACCTCCAACTGTTGCAGAACTACAAGTCCCATCATGCCTCTGTCTCTGGGTGTCATGCTTGTGGTTGTCAGTCTTGCTATGCCTCATGGGACTAGTAGTTCTGCAACAGCTGCAGGTCCGCTAATTGTATATCCTTGTTCTACAATATATACAGTTGTGTGAAAAAGTATTTGCCCCCGTTCTGATTCTTTATTTTTTTGTATGTTTGTCGCATTTAAATTACTCAGATCACCAAACAAATTTTATTATTACACAAAGATAACCCGAGTAAATAAAAAATGCAGTTTTTAAAGGATGGTTTCATTTATTAAGGCAAAAAAGATGTCCAAACCTGCCTGGCTTTATGTGAAAAAGTAATTGCCCCCTAAATCTAATAACTCTTGGCAGCAACAAGGCTGCATCAGCAGTGGCTTTGGCCTTGGAACTCTCCCATGGATGTTATTTTTGCCCAGTCTGTTCCAGTGGTGGTGCGTACATAGAAGGCACAGGAGCGCCGCCCCCCCTCTCCTGTACTGCTCTATCACCAATAGATAGATTCATGCATTGCATGAATCTATCGATTGTCACTGCTGCCGCCCCTATTCAGATGTCCGGCCCCTTGTCGAGCGCCGGGCATCTGAATTACAGCGGCGGGGTCTCTTTGGAAGCGCCTGATTAGAGCTGTCGGCTCTGATAGGCATCCTGATTAGAGCCGTGGGCTCTAATAGTCTTCCAAAAGGGTAAACAGCCGGCGCACTGCTATGCGTTCGCTGTTTACACAGTGTTGTGTTAGAGAAGTGAATGCATCACTTCCCTGACCCGCCTCTCAGCCAATCAGGTTGCTGGGTCTGTGTTACCTGTCACCTGATTGGCTGAAATCGCAAGCGCTGTGATTGAACACCTACCAGGCCTCCAATCATTGCAGAAGATGAGAGGAGGAGCACGGGAGAAGACATCAGGGTCGGATTTGGAGGACACCGGACACCGCTTGCCGCCTGCTGCCATCACCTGCTGCACAGTAGAGACAAGGTAAGTGCCGGGCAGATGGCGGGCAGGGGGCAGAGTGGCAGCATTTAATGGGCACAGTGGCAACACTTAATGGGCACAGTGGCAGCATTTAATGGGCACAGTGGCAGCACTTGGGGCACAGTGGAAGCACTTAATGGGCACAGTGGCAGCACTTAATGGGCACAGTGGCAGCACTTAATGGGCACAGTAGCAGCACTTAATGGGCACAGTGGCAGCATTTAATGGGCACAGTGGCAGCATTTGGGGCACAGTGGCAGTGTTTGATGGGCAAAGTGAGGCTGCAATTGATGGAGTTTTTTTCTGAATTTTCAGTTTGTTTGTGCCCCCCCAAAATTTTTGAGCACCAGCCGCCACTGGTCTGTTCCTTATTGTTGAATCATGAACACTGATCTTACCTGAGAAAAGTGAGGCCTGCAGTTCTTAAGATGTTGTTCTGGGTTCTTTTATGACCTCCTGGATGAGTGGTGGTCATGTTCTTAGAGTAATTTTTGTAGGCCGGCCTCTCCTGGGAAGGTTCAGCACTGTTGCAAGTTATCTCCATTTGTGAAAAATGGCTTTCTCCATGGTTCACTGGAGTTCCAAAACCCTAGAAATGGCTTTGAAACCCTTTCTGAGACCAATAAATGTACATTACTTTGTTTCTAATCTGTTGTTATTTATTTAGATTGTGGCATGATGTGTGGCTTTTTGTGATCTGTTAGCGTGCTTCACTGTCAGACAGCTTCTATTTATGTGATTTCTTGATTCAACAGGTCTGGCAGTAATCAGGCCTGGGTGTGGCAAGTGAAACTTAATTCAGCTTTCTAAAAAATTGTGGTTAATCACAGTTCATTCATGATTCAGCATGGGAGGGGGCAATTACTTTTTCACATAGGGCCAGGCAGGTTTGAACAGCTTTTTTCCCTTAATAAATGAAATAATAATTTTAAAACTGCATCTTGGATTCACTCGGGTTATTTTTGTGTAATATTTTTTTTTGATGATTTGAATCATTTAAGTGTGAGAAATATGCAAAAAAAAATACTTTTTCACACAACTGTATATCTAAAAAAAATATAAAAAAAACATCATCAGTTTAGAACGATATATATTCTTCTACATTTTTGGTAAAAAAAAAAAAAATCGCAAGTATATTGAGTATATTGTATAGTATATTGATTAGTTTGCGAAAATGTTACCACGTCTGCAAACCATGGGATAGATTTAGGGACTTTTATTTTTTTATTGTTTTTACTGATAATGGCGGTGAACTGTGATTTTTAGCAGGACTGTGACAAATCTGACCCCAAATGACACGTTTTGGGGACCAGTGACATTATTGCATCGATCAGTGCTATAAAAATGCACTGACCAATGTAAAAATGACACTGGCAGGGAAGGGGTTAACACTAGGGGGCGATTAAGGGGTTAAGTGTGTTCCCTGGGTGTTCTAACTGTAGGGGAGATGGGTTTACTGGGACATGACAGAGATTGCTGTTCCCGATCACTGGGAACAGAAGATCTCTGACATGTCATTAGGCAGAATGGAGAATTGCCTTGTTTACATCAAGTCCGCGGGATCCGCGGGCACGCTCTCACGGCGCACAGTGGGCACTCACTATCCTTGCACAGGTACGTCTGTTCACGCAAGAGAACTGACCTGCCACAGTAAATGCATGTGAACAGGTCGGCAAGTGGTTAAAAAGCCTCTGGGGAGGGGGCCCTCTCCCAAACCGTGTCCTAGCAACTAGGAGGCACAGCTGTATGATGTGTGTTATATGTGTATAGTCCCTATGCTAATGCTGGCCATACATAATACAATTTTCTTGTACAATATTCGTTCAGGAAAAACCAAATCGATATAATATGAGACCAAACCTAAACACTTTAAATTTGTAGGCAATCAGGGTGATCCTTGCACTATATAGTTGAAGGTAAATCTAAAGGAAACTGAACAAGAAAATTGTATAATGTATGGCCAGCCTAAGGAACGCAAAAAGGAAGTAGGTGGGAGCACAGCATTCTCAGTTTTCGGTGTGAAATGTACAGACAGGTGTGGGGGTGCGCCATCTCATCTCTGGCCCGTCTTTAAAGCGGAGGTCCACCCTAAAATGGACCTCCGCTCATCGGAATCCCCCCCCCCTCCGGCGCCACAATCGGCACCTTTCAGGGGGGAGGGGGGTGCAGTTACCTGGATAATCCAGGTAACTGCACCCACTTCCGGGCTAGCTCTCTGCGGAACGGGGCGTACGTTCCGCAGCGCCCGCCCCCTTCAGCAAGTGCCCCGCTGCCTGCTGGGAAACACACAGCTCCCAGAGGCAGCGGGGACCGTCCGGATTGCGCCGCGCGGCTCGCGCATGCGCAGTAGGGAACCGGGAAATGAAGCTGAAAGGCTCCATTTCCTGATTCCCATACCCAAGATGGCGGCGGGACCCGGCAGCCGAGCGAGCGATCGGCTTCGGGTGCCGACATCGCGAGCGCGCTGGACAGGTAAGTGTCACTATTTAAAAGTCAGCAGCTGCAGTATTTGTAGCTGCTGGCTTTTAAAAAAAAAAAAAAAAACGCGGAGTCCCGGTGGACTCCCGGTGTAGAGAAGAGGAATTGAAGAAAAAATCTGCAGCACTGCTGGCCCTGGTCACTGTCTCCTCTAGCATGGTATTTCCAGTCTGTGGTTCAGTGCTGCTTATTACCTACACCTATAATATTATTATTTTTATTTATTTTTTTGTGGTTGAACTGGATGGACTTGTGTCTTTTTTCAACCTGACTAACTATGCAACTATGTACACAAATATGGCTACATTATTTTTCTTTTAGTGAATAAAAATGGAGTGATCTTGTATAAGATGAATGCGCTCTTCAATACATTCCCAATTTTTGTTTGTGTCGCTCTTAGCATGCCATGCAGTGGGCCTTTCTCATTTTCCCCAGTGGGCCTCAGGCAATAATCCACTCTATATATGGTTAGCTTGGCACTTCTGTTTGGGGGTAGAGTGGAAAATGGGTGGACAGTGATACATGTGATTTTTTGTTTGGGTTTTTTTTTTTTTTTTCATGGGGGTACTGTTGTTACAATGTGAATGCGTTATAAAAAAAAAAGTTTAGAAAAATTGAAAATGCTAGTACTACTATTTTCTTTTTCTGATAAATCAGAAACATGAATGTAAAATATAGATGTAATATTTACTTTCTTACAGTCTGCTTTCTGCACGACCCTGATTTAGCGTAACGCAGCACAACCATTACTTGTAATTCTAATCCTCCTAGCTTATCCATGAACAAATATCAGTTCTTGTTGAATATTGCACTTGAAAAGTTTTGAAAACCTATGGGATCTGCACTGGTCAATAGTTAATCTTGAAAGCAACATTGTGCTGTTCCATTAGATCCTGTCAATAAGCACAAGCAGATCACTTTCCTGCAGAATCAATAGAAAAGTACTTTGTAATACATACACACAATCACACACGGAGCAGATGTAAACCCCCAGGCAAAAGAGGGGTGCTCGCTGAGCCTTCCTGTAACCAATGTGTCAAGGAGGATTCTGTACTTCCTGATTAACTATTGTCACCCAACAATACTGTGATTGTTAGAGCCCCTCCTTTAGTACACAGTCCACATTTGTCACATACCCTTCTCTAATTATTTGTTGTACAGCTCATCAAACCTATTTCCCAATAAAAAAACAAGGGCAAGAATGCGGATAAAAACACATTCAAGTTAAAGCAGTAAAACACTTATAATTGATGTACAGGAGGCTGGCACTGCTGGCCTTCTTTTGAAAATGCTGAATGCCTGGCTGTGATAGACTTTTTGTTTAAAGGTTTAAATGGGTATTTTTTTTAATAGAAAATTATTTATAACCCCCAAACTTTATACAGTATCTCACAAAAGTGAGTACACCCCTCACATTTTTGTAAATATTGTAGTATAAATTGTCATGTGACAACACTGAAGAAATGACACTTTGATAAAAGTGAGTGTACAGCTTGTATAACAGTGTGAAGCCCCATACACACTATCAGTTTTTCCTTCAGATTTACCAAAACCATATAATATGAGGTCAAACCTTAGGAGTTTCAATTTGTATGCAATTTGTAGGCAATCATGCAGGCCCTTTTGCACTACATCGTTTTGGTAAACCTGAAGGAAAAACTGATAGTGTGTATGGGGATTAAATTTGCTGTCCCCTCAAAATAACTCAACACAGAGCCATTCATGTCTAAACTGCTGCCAACAAAAGTGAGTAAAAAAAATAATATATATATATATATATCTCCCAATTGTTTTGTAAAACATGAAAACTGATGTTACGCAGAGAAAATAAATACCTAACATGTCATGCTTTAAAATTCTGCACACTCATGGAATGACGACATACTACGATACTTAAAAAGCTCCATAAGCAACGGTTTAAAAAACTTTACAGTTTGCCTGATTAGAGTTAGAGGTCTAGCACTAGAATTATTGCTAATATTTGCAGCGATACCACACATGTAATGATACCTCATGTGGAGCGAACACCGTTTACATATGCGTGTGCAACCTACATATGGTTCCGCTTCTGTGGACAAGCACAGAGGGATGGGGGCGCTTTAACCACTTCCTGACCGGCGCACGCCGATGTATGTCGGCAGAATGGCATGGGCAGGCATATTGGCATACAGGTACATCCAGTTTTAAATGCCGCCCTGCCACCGCAAGCACGCCGGTCAGGACCCCCATGAGTCTGGTCGCGGGTCCCGCGGACTCGATTGCCGTGGGCATACCCGCGATCGTCTCACGGGGAGACTGAACGAGGAGATGCTGTTGTAAACATCTTTTGGGTGAAACTCTGCTTTAAAGGGGGTATACATGTATTGATATTCCAGGTAAACTGGGCGAATATAGATCCGCACGTAGCCATGTCTGGTCAACAGAAGCTGGTCTGATCTGTGTATTCAGGCGGGGGAGTCCCGGCTGTCAGAGTTCAATGGGGAAGATTCCTGCACCCACATCACAGCCACACCGCTGGCTGAATGAAAAATAAAAACTCTACGTGTATACCCAGCTTTATCTTTACCACTTGCTTACTGGGCACTTAAACCCCCCTCCTGCCCAGACCAATTTTCAGCTTTCAGCGCTGATGCACTTTGAATGACAATTGCGCGGTCATACAACACCGTACCCAAATGAAATTTTTATAATTTTTTTTCCCACAAATAGAGCTTTCTTTTGGTGGCATTTAATTCCAGCTGGGAGTTTTATTTCTTGCTAAACAAACAAAAAAATGCAAAAAAAATAAATAAAAAAAAATCATGTTTAATAGTTTGTTATAAAATTTTGCAAACAGGTCATTTTTCTCCTTCATTGAAATGCGCTGATGAGGCGGCGCTGGTGGGCACTGATAGGCTGCACTGTTGGGCAGTGATAGATACAGTTAAGGTGGCACTAATAGGCACAGATAAGGTGGCCCCCGATGGGCACAGATAAGGCAGTACTGATGGGCACAGATAAAGCGGCACAGATAAGATGGCACGGATGGGTGGCATGGATGGGTGGCATGGATGGGCACTGATGGGTACCACTGATAGATGGGACTGATGGGCACTGATAGGTGGCACTGCTGGGCACTGATGGGCGGCACTGCTGGGCACTGGTAGATGACACTGATGGGCACAGATATGTGGCACTGAGGTGCAGCACTGTTTTTGCGGCAGATTGTGGGCACTGATAGGTGGCACTGATAGATGGCACTGTGGGCACTGATAGGTAGCACTGTGGGCACTAATGGGTGGCACTGTGGGCACTAATGGGTGGCACTAATGTTTCACTTTGTCCCCTACTTAGGTGGCACTGGGAGGGGGCATGTGGGCACTGATGATCTGGCCGTGATCGGGACTGATGTCCCGATCACGGCCGCCGGTGATCGGCTTTTTTTTTCTCCTCGCACTGTCAGCGCGAGGAGGAAAAATAGCCGATTACCGGCTCTGTTTTGTCACATGATCAGTTGTCATTGGCTGACAGCTGATCACGTGGTAAGGGGTCGGGATCGACCCCTTGCTTGGATCCGTGATCAGGCGAGTCTCACAGACTCGGCGATCACAGAGCGCGCCGCACGCGCCCCTCAGGGGGCGCGCAGGGCGCTCGTGCACGGGACGACGTCAATAGACGTCGTCCCAGCAAAACAGGTCCCCGCTGTAGCCGTCATTCGGCTATAGCGCGGATCTCTAGTGGTTAAACTTGTTCCGGGTCAGCAACTTAAGCTGGGTACACATGGATCGAAATTTGGCTTGTTCAGCATAGAGTGGTCAAAGATTGATCTATGTAGCCCTTCCTAATCAACACCATCAGCTTCTAAAAACAGACCTGCTGCAAAACATGGGATTGCATGCAGCCCACACCCCAAAAATGTAAACAATATTCCCCAAAATACAGCCAAAATGAAAAGAAGACACAACACCAAATTATTGGCATATATAATGGCTTTATTGGTTTGCAATAAATCATAAATATTTACACATTTTTATTCAACCAAAATATTCAAGTAAATATTAATATCTATCTATAAGCTCAGTTATTGGAACTCAAGCCATATTCAATTAAAAGAACATTAAATGTCTCCACAAGCCAGTATTTGTTTGTGAAACAAAAACTGGCCTAACCCACAACTGCGGCCATTTCTATACAATTTTGCAATCCAAGATTAAAAAGATAAATGCTAATATCTGAAAGATGGATTCCGTCTTGTCGATAAAACCCCAGAATACCACCTTCTAAATCTATGTGCCCATACGCAAAACCATGAAGGATAGGTAAAAACTTGGAAATAGCTCTATTGACTCTCTTTCTGATCTTCTCCGTGACCTTTCTATAATCAGAAGAAAACCAGCACAATCTCAGCACTATCTCAGAAAAAAATAAACCAAAGAAACCAACTGAAATATCTAAGATCACATTTAATTAGAGAAATGTAATCTAAAGTTCTCATTTTACATAAATCATTTCCTTCTACATGAACAATTAAAATATTAGGCAAAAGCCAAACTTCAAATAAGCGAGCTAACACATTATAGAGTTGACACCATTGAAGACCTTGAATGTCTTTCCATAGCACAATAAATTCATCCTGAGGCATCGATACATTTTCAGTGTAAATACACTGTGCAGCTCTTTTCCTTGCCCAATAAATGTAGGAGTGTCCCACGATCCAGACACATTTCTTGACCCCCAAAGAGATCAAATAAATAAATTAGTAAAAATGTAAGATTTAAAACAATTGGAGCCCCACCTACCTATTTTTTTACGTCATCATTGGACATTCCACTCTGCGCCGCCACAGATGCTGCTCTGATTCAAAAGGTAAACTTGAACTTTTTAAAAGCCAAAACACCAAGACTTTTTTTTAAAACAGCATTGAACTGAAACTTGGTAAGTGGGCTACCATCCATATGTAATAAAAAATGACCTGCCACCAGAGGGCGCAAAACTGCATATTGGTGCAGGATAATTAACGGACAAATAATCTCTTCATCACAATGAGAGAGCACTAACCACTGATCTTTGCCTATTTGATCTGTTTTAGATCTATTAATAAAAATCTTAACTGTATTACCATCAAAAACAATGTGATAGGGTGTGGCTATCTGGCGAACGTGTAATACAGACTTAGCCCTTGTACACACGATCGGAGATTCCGACGACCAAATCCGTCTGAGTTATTCCGACGGATTAATTCCGGACGAGGTCCGGAAGTGATGTTGCATACACACGGTCGGACTAAGTTGTCGGAAAATCCGATTGTACATAACGTGATGACGTTATTTCATTACGACGGGACTACATTGAGGCTAGTAGCCAATAGCTTTGGTCTAGAAATTTGATCTGAGCATGTGTGGCACTTTGTCCGTCGGAGTAGGCTACACATGATCGGAGTATGTCCAATCGGAGCATTTTGTCGGAAAAAATTTCCGGCAAGTTGGAAAAGTTGGTCCGACGGATATTCTGACGGAAACAGTCCGATGCAGACCACACACAGTCGGAATATCCGACAAAACGCTCCGATCGGACACATTCCGACTGAATCTCCGATCGTGTGTACAAGGGTTAAGAGCGCTGAACACTGCAGGGTGATCGGTGGACGGCGGGACCGGTAAGGAGGGACACAGGACGCTGTACACTCTGTTTCTTAAAAGAGCATAGCAGGAGTGGTGACGAGGAGGGGTGAGAATTGATCCGGCCACTTCGTAGTTCCTGGGTCCACCGTGACCATCCAGCATGCTCCAGCATACAGTTTTAACGAGTGATGTGAAGTGCAATTTTGTTTGGCGAGTTAATTTTGAAGTTCACGTGAGTGCATTGGAGTGAGATTTTTATAAGTGTGATTAAAGAGTTTTTAACTTTATTACGCTATTGGAGGCAATCTCTCTTTTTATTTGCATGGATACATTTATGTGAACTGCCAAGAAAAGTATAGTGATTGTGGGAACTGCCAGCCTGGAGATCTCCTATTTAAAACCCTGGATAGAGGGTAAAAGCCATTTTAGCCAAACACGCAGGTGTGAGGCTTTTCAGCTGGTGAGTTTAACCACATAGGGGAAGTCACGGACACTGTGGTGTGGTGAAGGAATTGACTGCAAGATTTGTATAATTTGAAGACACGGATCGTCACTGGTTTTTCTGTGTGGCTCTATGTGGACTATCATTTATGGACTTCAGATTATATTTTTTCACTTGAAGGGATTTTGGGTATAAAAAAAGAAGGACACTGCACATGTTTTTGATTAATTTATCAATATATTATAAGTTTTTTATCGCTTTATATGTGGGTTGGAAAAAAATTCACTAGAATGCACGTTTAAATTTGCCATATTTTAATTGTGGTTTCTTCTTTTTTTAGGGTATATCACACTAGATTAGATAGATTTGCATGTGATTTTCACTCATGTGAGCGCTGCTTGTTTTCTTCTTTTCTTTTAACCACTTTCAGAGCGGACCATTTTGTTGGCTTAAGACCAGAACAATTTTTGTGTTATACTATGCTATACAAATGCAGTGATTCCTGTGTAAATGACACTGGCAGTGAAGGGGTTAACCAGGGGGTGGCAGTGTAGGGGTTAAGTGTTCTTAGGGGTGTGTTACTAACTGTGGGGGGCTGGGCTTTGTGTTAGTGAACCCTGATCTCCGCTCCAATCACATGGAGCAGAGATCAGCATCACTTGTTGCTAGGCAGAACGGAGAGATGCTGTTTACAGCGGCATCTCCCCGTTCAGCCTTCCCGTGAGATGATCGCGGGTATCCCTGCGGAAATCGAGTCCGCGGGACCCGCGACCGGACCCACAGGGGTCCCAACCGGCACGCGAGCACGCCATGGCAGGGTGGCATATAAAAATGGACGTACCTGTATGCCAATATGCCTGCCGTGCCATTCTGCCAATGTACATCAGCGTGCAGTAGTCGGGAAGTGGTTAAGGAAGAAAGGAAATTATATAGACACTGGATATTTTTTATTTTTATAAGTAGCGGCTTAGGTGTAGGGATTTAGGTGTGCTAAAATAAGCGCAGTGGTGATACACGGTGTGTGAGGGAGAAATTTTTGTGTATTAATAATTTGCATTTCATTTGACTAACTACTCTTATTTGGGTTACTTGCTGCGGCAGTGGTTCCTAAGGGGTCTACTGGCAATAGGACAGATTTATCCCAGTTAATTGCCAATCCGGAGAAATATAGACATTAGGGGTTTAGACATTAATGGCTGTCTATTGAGTTATATTGAGGGGACAGCAAATTTACACTGTTATACAAGGTGTACACTCACTACTTTACATTGTAGCAAAGTGTAATTTCTTAAGTGTTGTCACATAAAAAGATATAGTAAAATATTTACAAAAATATGTGAGGGGTGTACTCACTTTTGTGAGATACTATAGATCAGACCAAAATGAGGGACAGATGTGGAGGAAAAAGAGACAGAGGGACATTGCTAAAATAAAATATGCCTATGATTTATTGTCATGGACTAGGGTACACAACTGGCCTTTGCACACAATGATTAGATAAGCCAAGTATTTTCTTGTGATGTGGGATGTCACCTGACATGACTTTAGGCTCCAGCTGTGTGTCGAATATTTGCTCTCCACTGAAGAGGACAGATTCCTGCAAGGCAGCGGGTCTCCTCATTCCTCAGGGGATTAATAATCTGTCTTTCAACCATCACTCCTGACTTCCCTGCTGATGGCTCTGTTTTATCTATACGCCAATCTGGGTTTTTTATTATAGTTCTTCACAGCAGCTGCTATCCTGTAGTAAGAAAGTGCAGTGATTCACCAAAAAACAAAGTGTGCAGCTCGCATTAAAAAAGATATGCACATTGGAACCAGTCAGATTCTTCCATATGTTTTTTTATTTTATCTTGATAAATGAAACAAAGAATCAGATTAGTTCCTACGAGTAACCTAGACAAAACTTCACGGTAGTAGATTTTCAAATGAACGTTCATCTAAAAATTATCGGTACATTCAATGTCATTCAAAAATACTTCAAAAGTTTGATTTCAACAATCGATTTTGGAATGAAAGGATTTTTCTGAGGTCGCGTACACACGCGCGGACTGTTCGCCCAACCTTGTCCGCTGAACAGTGTTTGGGCGGACAGTCCGCTCGTGTGTGGGGCTTCAGCGGACAGTTTCAGCGGACAGTTGGCCGAACAAGGTCTTACGGAAAATCCGAAAAACTGTCCGCTGAAACAAGGTTTCAGCGGACTGTTCGCTCGTGTGTAGGCTTGTTCGGCCAACTAAGTCTCGCGCATGCTCAGAAAGGATTTCCACGTCAGAAGGTTGCATTGCAGTGTATAGGACGTCGTATTTTTCGTCCCGTCGTACGTGCCGTTCACGTCATCGCGCACGGTTTCAGCAAACTGTTCGTCCGTCGTGTGTGGCCATGTCCGTCCATGCTAAGTTTGAGCGGACTGTTCGCTCAAACTGTTGGACGGACAAAGTTGGGCCAACAGTCCGCGCGTGTGTACGCGGCCTCAGCGAAACTCGTTCGAGAAAATTTTTCATCCTGCTCTTTTGAATTTTTTTGTCATTGCGGTCAAAAGCGAACACTGATTTGACCCCACTAACAATTAGAAAATTGAACAAATGTTGTTAAAGGGGTTGTAAAGGTTCATTTTTTTATTTTCTAAATAGGTTCCTTTAAGTTAGTGCATTGTTGGTTCCACTTACCTTTTCCTTCGATTTCTCTTCTAAATGTTTTTTTTCTTTGTTTTTTTTTTTTGTCTGAATTTCTCACTTCCTGTTCCTCCTCAGTAAGCTGTTCAGTAAGCTGTTCTGGCTGACTAAACACCACTCAGATGATGGTGTGAAGTTTGCTGAGGAGAAACAGGAAGTGAGAAATTCAGACAAAGAAAAAAAACATTTAGAAGGGAAATCGAAGGAAGAAGTAAGTGAACCAACAATGCACTAGCTTAAAGGAACCTATTTAGAAAATAAAAAACAAAGCTTTACAACCCTTTTAAAACAAAAATTTCAAACTAAAAATTCTACTAGTTTTCTCCAAAGTGAATCAAACTTCAGCTAATATTATGCCACGTACACACGATCAAACAATCCGGTGGAAAAGTCCGGCAAACAATCCCCCCGTGTGTAGCCTCCGGCATACTTTTTTGACCCAACAGTACGGCGGACTTAGATTTTCGGTTTGCACAAAAATTTGCACGCCGTACTCGCATTTCGGCGGACAATCCGGCCGTGTGTATGCAAGTCCGCCGTACTTTTGAAATGAGCGGACTTTTCCCGCCCGGAGAAAAGTCCGCTCATTTCGAGCGGGTCTCCAGGTAGGCGGGGCCCGCGAAGGAGACGTCGCTGGCCCCGCCGCCTGGTATGGACTTAAAGGGGAACCCCAACGCCGAAAAAAAATCGGCGTGGGGGTCCCCCCCAAGTCCACAACAAACCCTTGTCCGAGCACGCTACCCGGCCGGCCAGGAAAGGGGGGCGAGCGAGCGCCCCCCCTCCTGAGCCGTACCAGGCCGCGTGCCCTCAACATGGGGGGTGCCTTCGGGAGATGTTGACTCGACGCTCTCTCCGGCCACAATGCCAGGGACGCGCTGCGCGGCCACTTATATAGGGACAAGGGGCGGTGTCACATGGCTTTATGTCACATGGGTTGGTGTCACATGGTGACCCCGCCCCCTTACGATGTCACAGTCCCCATGTGACATCAACCCATGTGACCAACCCATGTGACATAAAGCCATGTGACACCGCCCCTTGTCCCTATATAAGTGGCCGTGCAGCGCGTCCCTGGCATTGGGGCCGGAGAGAGCGTCGAGTCAACATCTCCAGGAGAAGAAGAAGAAGAAGAACGGAAGGCGGCAGCGGCGACAGAAGACCGGACCACCGCCTGTAAAAGAGCTATAAGAAGGCGCGGTGGCCCGGCAGAAGAAGCGAAGAGGGGGACAAGACCCCCGAAGTCGGGAGAAGAGGCCGGCGGCGAGGAAGAAAGCCGGACTTCTCCGCTAGCAAAAGAGCTACAAGAAGATAGCGGAGGAGTCCGGCGAGAAGACCCCCGAAGACGGAAAACCCCCGGAGCTGTGCAATAAAGTATTTTATCTCGTGTGTTGTGTTTTTTTTTGTACTTTTATTTTACAGGTGAATGGGTAGGGGTACATTGTACCCCATACTCATTCACATAGGGTGGGGGGGTCGGTATCCGGGGGCCCCCTTATTAAAGCGGGCTCCCGGATTCCGATAAGCCCCCCGCCCGCAGATCCCGACAACCAACGGCCAGGGTTGTCGGGAAGAGGCCCTTGTCCTCATCAACATGGGGACAAGGTGCTTTGGGGTGGGGGGGCCGCGCGCCCCCCCCTTCCCCAAGGCACCCCCCATGTTGAGGGCACGCGGCCTGGTATGGCTCAGGAGGGGGGGCGCTCGTTCGCCCCCCTTTCCTGGCCGGCCGGGTAGCGTGCTCGGACAAGGGTCTGTTGTGGACTTAGGGGGGACCCCACGCCGATTTTTTCCGGCGTTGGGGGTTCCCCTTTAAGTCCATACCAGGCAGCGGGGCCAGCGACGTCTCCTTCGCGGGCCCCGCCTACCTGGAGACGCGCTCGAAATGAGCGGACTTTCCTCCGCGTGTGTGGGCGAGTCCGTTCATTTCGAAAGTACGGCGGACTTAGTACGGCGGTCTTAGTACGCCGTATTAGTCCGCTGAAAAAGTGCCGTGTGTGGGCAAGTAGCCCGTTCGAAAATTCCGACGGACAGTTTGGCGGACGTCCGCCAGACTAAGTACGTCGGACAGGCGGCTACGTATGTACGCGGCTTTAGGTATTATTTATAGTGATGCTGCTCTCCTTGAGCAGGGAAACTCAAAATCACTACAACGAGAAGAAGGAGGGTGCAGACGCCTAGTGCATTACCTCTGACAACAGAAAAGGTTTCTTGGTAATGCCAAAAATGTACTCACAAACATGAGAAAATAAAAAGCATAACAATCAAAAACTACATCTTAAAGTGCTACTGACCCGCTTATAACAAATAAAGGGTCAAGGAGCTCCAAAGAGTGGGGTGTCCATAAAGGGGGCATGCGTGATCACATAAAGCAAGTGGAAACAAAGGAATTGGACTTTTGCACTTTATTGAAGCACCTTTTCTTTTTTTTTTCCGCACAAAGACTCCGAAGAGGATATGTATTGCACTTTGAATATAAAGGGGTGGGTCCTGCGCAAATCGTGCCACTCAAATAAAATACACAAATTCAAAATAATATAAATATGTGCATACATACAATGCCGTGAAAAAAATATAGTCCAAAAAACAGCACGCATAAAAATATATAAAAAATATATAAAAAAAATGGAAAAAAGGTTTAATGATAGAACAATAATAAAATGTCCGCTACTCAAGGCTCCCAGAACTCTCACCTTTAAACGAAGTGAATAAGCAAATCAAACAAACTCCAGGATTCTCTTATTTCATTCATAAATAATAAATAATAGCCATCAGGAAATCCAAAGGAGGGATGCAATGATACAATTCCGCCACTAGAGGGCCAGTCCCAGCTTCCAGAACAGGTGAAATGGATCTTCACTTCTATTTCACAGTGTATGGCTCAAAATAAGAGAGAGGAGGGGGAGAGAGAGAAACAGGAGACTTCCATAGTGTAGTAGTTTAAAAAACGGCAGGTAGATTTATTAAAAAGCAGTAAAGACTCTCACATTTTTACACTACTTCCGGTTCGTCCTCTGGCCAATCCCTACGCGTTACGTCATGTGACTTCTTCATGGGGATCCCCATGAAGAAGTCACATGACGTAACGTGTAGGGATTGGCCAGAGGACGAACCGGAAGTAGAGTAAGGCGGGAGGAAGTTGTCATTATACCCTCTTCCTGATTGTGCTTGTTTTTGCAATTAAAATGTGAGAGTCTTTACTGCTTTTTAATAAATCTACCTGCCGTTTTTTAAACTACTACACTATGGAAGTCTCCTGTTTCTCTCTCTCCCCCTCCTCTCTCTTATTTTGAGCCATACACTGTGAAATAGAAGTGAAGATCCATTTCACCTGTTCTGGAAGCTGGGACTGGCCCTCTAGTGGCGGAATTATATCATTGCATCCCTCCTTTGGATTTCCTGATGGCTATTATTTATTATTTATGAATGAAATAAGAGAATCCTGGAGTTTGTTTGATTTGCTTATTCACTTCGTTTAAAGGTGAGAGTTCTGGGAGCCTTGAGTAGCGGACATTTTATTATTGTTCTATCATTAAACCTTTTTTCCATTTTTTTATATATTTTTTATATATTTTTATGCGTGCTGTTTTTTGGACTATATTTTTTTTCACGGCATTGTATGTATGCACATATTTATATTATTTTGAATTTGTGTATTTTATTTGAGTGGCACGATTTGCGCAGGACCCACCCCTTTATATCCATTATTTGATAGTTTGTGCTCACTATTTTGTCCTGCTGCATTTTTTAGTTAGCATTTGCACTTTATATCACTCAGGCTCTTTTTCACAGCATCTGTGTTTCATTATATCTGATTTTGGATTTTGTTCCACTTTAGTCACTTATTACCACTTAGCGGCGCGAAGGCTGACCACTTTTATGTATTGCACTTTATTGCACAGAGCATGACTAATGTATAATATATGTGCATATGCTACCAACCTATACTCCAACTTACCCCTGTTTATGTAATAAATAAGACCATACAACTTTTGGAGTAAAATAGGCCATAGCAGCCATTAATTTATTAATCAAAACTGTATAAATATCCAAAAATAGATAACTCTTTAAATAATGTAAACAATAACAAAAAAAATAACAAACATCAGCTCCCCCTAGTGTTGGTCTTTGCAGGTCCACCAATAACACTCATCTGTATCCAAAATACGACACTGCGGTCCCTCTAACGTGGGTTATTAGGCCTCAAGCCGACAGGCTGGCTCAGAGACACCCACCTACCGCAATGCTGCCATAACCAATTTCCAGATAACCTCCGTTAACTGGGGTACCACCCTTGGGACCCGTACCACCGTCAGATCCTGACTCTTCATTCAGAACTCTCTTCCTTCACCCGCAAAGACCAAACACCAGCCACTGCCACGACATTCCATGTTCTCGTCCTGAAAAGAAAAAACAACAACACGCAACACAGAAAACAACACACCTTGACATATACAACCCAATCTTAGGGAGGGAGGGTGGGGAACTTTCCGCCGAACTGCGGCTTCGTGGAGAGGGCAGGATCACCTTCCCTTACACTGAAAACCCCTCCCCCTTTGCTCCTGCCCAATCCAGCGCCCTCTCTCATGCACACTGACATGCACTGTTAACACAGTCATTCCAGCCCTCTGCCTACAGGGTTTTGTTAACCCCTACGGCGCCGGGCTTTTCTTTCAATTACATTTTGAGCACTTTATGGTTTTGCCATTTTTTTCAAGTTGATAATCTATTGTGATATTTTGTACAAGGGGAGTTTATAAGGCAGGAACATGCACAAATATGTTCATATAGGGCATTTTGGTGTTTTGTGAAATCACACCAAAGATGCAGCATGCAGGACTCTTGATGCACTTTCAGGTAACGCACCAAAAATTCCCGATCGAATAGAAGTCTGTGGAAAAGCATGGGTAACCCGCATGAAAGCTGCGGGCACACTGAGCTGCACCCGTGCCGTGGGGAAACCACAGTGGGGCAGTATGAAAGCACCCTAAAGCCAAAACTCACCAGCGGAGCAAAAGGCAGCAATAAAAACATTGTAGGGGTTCTAACACCCTCACCACTTTATATAAAACAAAAAAAAAAGTTTTAGCTTAAAGCATCGTACATACGAAGAGAATATCGAACGAATGATCATCCATTTTTTTTGCATGGTACTCTCACATCAAAAACCAATAGGTTACTAAAGTTACAAATTTCTCATACAACAGAATACAACTTCCGCAGTTATGTCATGTGTTGTATTGTAATGCATTCTTTCTTATCTGTCTTTCGTTTTTGTTTTTTTTCAGACAAATACTGTACTGATTAAAAGAAAATCACTCCTTCTGGTATCGCATGAGAAAAAATGTTGTGTTTGGCCCTTTGCATAATTTGGCATGAGCTGTTGCAATCGGCTCTCGAAAACTGTGTACTAACGATCATATTATCGAACGATCGATTTGTGGTATTTTTTCGCCCATTTTCTTACTGTGTGTACTAGGCATTAGAAAGGCTTCAAATGCAAGGTCTTATGTAATTTTCCTCCTGATGCAACAAAAATGTAATAAAGTTGTTGACGTGAGTAGAAAATTGGATGACAAGTGACTTAAAAATAAGTGTTTGCAGATCATTTAAACTCTTTACAGCCATTAAAAGAGGAAAAGGCGAGAAGGAGAAAAGGGTGAATGCCCTTGCATGGCTTAGTCAGAGCCCAGACTTAAACCCCATTGAAAATCTGTGGAATGACTTGAAGCCTGCAGTCCACAAACAGTCACCATCAAACTTAACTGAACTTGAGCAGTTCTGCAAAGAAGAGTGTGAAAATATTGCAAAGTCTAGCTGTGTAAAGTAAGTAGAGAGATATCCCAACAGACTAAAGGCTGTAAATAAAGCAAAATTTGTACTGACATAAAAAGGGGGGGGGGGGGGGGGGTAATTCTTTTTCCAACTCAGTAAATCTGTTTTTGGATTTAATTTATTATTTTTCTGAAATGGTACTATATCGTTAATTTGGATGTTATAAGTTGCACTGGGTAAATACCGCTGGATAAAACAAAGACTGTGTCTGTCTTCATTTCAGGCTGAAAAGAAAAAAAAATAGATTATTTTAAAGGGGGGGCAGATTGTTTTCTTTAGCCACTGTTGCATTAATATATATATATATATATATATATATATATATATATATATATATATATATATATAAATAAATAAATAAATAAATAATAAATAATATTAAAATATAATTGATAATATTTTTTTAAGACTGGTTCACACTAGGAGTTGAGGGGCAGTAAAATCCTGCAGTTGAGCCACGTTTTTACCACCTCCCCCAACTCCTCTCTTCTCCTCTCTTTTAGCTGCAATGGCAGCGGCCAGAGGTGTACATATTCCATGGCCAAGGCAGGAATAAAGCCCCTTGCTGCTTTCAGAACTCTGCAAGCACACCGCATGCAGTGCATTAATGTGCGGTTCAAGGGGTTAGGCACATGAGAAGTTGATAACATGCCTCCTCATCACCCGTCAAACACAGATCGCTTTTTTGAGACCAAAGTAAGTGTGAACAAGCCCTTGAAGCAGCCTTGAACATACATCTATACTGTTAATGGGCGTTTCTGACGTATTGCACAGACGTTCTGCAGTCTGCAAAGCTGCTCCAGTTTTAGTAATTCCCTCTCAGTGTACTTTGTAATGTGCTGGAATAATATTTCTGGTTTTGAAAAGAAGGATTCAGCCCATGATCTCATTCAATACATTATTCTCAGCCGTTTTGTTGATGCTGATGAAGGATCTTCCTGTGTATGGTCAGCCATAGTCAGTACACTCAATCTGTGCATTCCACCTTGGTAGACACACAAAGTAAGAAATCTTTTCATTTGACTCCCTCCTTTTCTACCACAAAGAATACACAATCAGTCTCACTTTATCTCTCCTTCCTTCCCAGTACATGATAAGAGGTTTCCCTGCTCACAGCTTCAAATAAAAACACACTTTCCTCTTAAAAGGGCAACGCCAACATGAAGCCAAGACAGGCGGGCCACCATGCACATCACTGAGCAGGCAGAGATGACTCTGATGCTCTATGAAACCCAGGTTCACATTGATGCAGGATTGAAATCATTCAGCTGAACTTGTGCGATTTCATTCCCGCATGTCAGTCTGACGATTTCAGAGAAATCTGTGCGGTTTCCTGCACAGATGTCTATTGAAATCGCACTTGAAATCAACAAAAGTAGTACAGAAACTACTTTTAGGAATCGGTGCGGTGCCACAAAGTCGACGTCACACTGATTTGGACGGTTCCATTGTGAGTAATAGCCGCCGATTTGCCATGCGATTTGACATGTCAAATCGCATGGTAAATCGCATCAATGTGAACCAGGGCTAAATGTTCTTCTAAAATACGTCTTTTACATTTCACGCTTACATCTGTCAAGGGAAAAAAAATAGCACACTAGTGGTGTCTGCACTATACGTGTATGTAAGAGGAATTAACCAAACATACACAATAAAGCCTAGTACACACAATGAGATTATCAGATGAATGATTGTTCATTTTTTTTTTTTTTTATGGTAATTTCCATATCGAAAACGAATAGGTTACTAAAGTACGAGAATTCTCATGTGACATAATAAAAATTCTGAAGTGATGTAATGTGTTGTAATGTATTTGTATTGTATATTCAGGCAATAACTGTACTGATTAAACGAAAATCGTAAAATCTGGTATCATACATACTTATTTATTGAGGGTTAATAACATGGAAAGGGATGGGAGGTTATGGGAAGCCCACTTTACTTCATCAAAACTTCAGCAACCAGTGGTGTCTCTAGCTTTCATATTTAGGGGGCACATGGGGAGACAGGAACAAAAGCCATAAAAAGCAAATATATTATATATATATATATATATATATATACACACACACACATTTTTTTCTTTTTTCAAGAATAGAATGGACTCCAGAGGTCTTGTTACAAATTTATCTTTGTGCCCATCATTGCAGCCTCACCAGTACTCATCATTTCAGCCTCACCAGTCCCCTTCAATGCAGCCTCACCAGTGCCCATCTATGCAGCCTCACCAGTGCCCATCTATGCAGCCTCACCAGTGCCCATCAGTGCAGCCTCACCAGTGCCCTTCAGTGCAGCCTCACTAGTGCCCTTCAGTGCAGCCTCACCAGTGCCCTTCAATGCAATTGGATCAGTGCCCATCAATTCAGCCTCACCTGTGCCCATCAATGTAGCCTCACCAGTGCATGGTGGAAAGGGGGGGCAAGCACTGCCGGATTACACAGAGCAGGGATCTCCCACTTACTTGGTGGCCGCTGCCATACGCATGGGCTCCTGTGGTAGACTGCACACAGTGGCTGTGCTGTGTAAGCAGATTTTTGTAATCCGGTAGTGCTAGGGACTTCTGGTCACCCTAGTCTAGTTGCCAGCAGAACCCACATGCTGTGGTTGCATCGGCTCCCAGCAAGACCCACATGCCATGGTCACGTCGGCTCCCAGCGGGACCAACAAGTGCATGGCCAGCTCCCAGCAGCAGGACCCACAGGTCCGTGGCCAGCTCCCAGAAGGACCCTCAGGTCTGTGGCCAGCTCCCAGCAGGACCCACAGGTCGGCGGTTTGGCGTGCTGCCCATTGATTTAATGGGCAGGGGCACTTTAGGAGTAGTGTATACACCACTCCTACAGAGCTGCAAAGATGCTACTTGCAGGACTTTTTTTTACTGTCCTGCAAGTGCACCACTCCAGTGTGAAAGCACTCGGGTTTTCACACTGGAGTGAGAGGAGAGGCTCTTTACAGGCGCTATGCAGGCGCTATTTTTAGTGCTATAGCACCTGTAAAGTGCCTCAGTTTGAAAGCAGCATAATACTACTTCTAGCACACACTAGAGGGTGCTACATCTAAAATTGCGTACGCACTTGTAACGGTGCCAAACTAAGGTACCTAAATTATCCATAGGCGACATTTTAAAAGCCTTTACAGCATAGCAGTTTAGAGTCACACAGAAGGTCTGGAGCTAGAATTATTGCTCTCACTCTGACGTTTGCAGCAATACTTCACATGCCATATGATCGCCATTTACATATGTATATTACACTGTCTCAACTTTATCAACTTTATTGCTATCACAAGGGATGAATAACATCTCTTTTAATTGCGTTGGCCATGACAGGTCCTCTTTATGGAGAGATCTGGGGTCTATCTCTCCTCCGGCCTCCAATTCAGCTGATCAGACAGAAATCGTTCTGAAAGACTGCTTCACTGGCAGGTAACCGCCAAGTAAGCAAAGAGCCGGAAGTGATGAAATCCTTGTCGCTGTCGGTTTCTGGAGGCACACAGTGAGAGGAACAACATCCGTTCCTCTCACTGTGTTCCAGGAACCAGATGCCACCGGTTGCACCCTTACCAGGTTCCCCGATTGCTTGTGAGAACCCAATAAATGCGGCTGCAGCGGGAGGGGGGTGGTACCCCCTTCTGCTCCCTGTAAAAGTAATCCAGCGGCTCCATAGCTGCAAGGATTACTTTTACATTGAAGGGAATCGCCTTTCACATTAGAAGCCTCCTCTTTTACATAAGAGTCCTCCCCCTCCCCTTCACATCAAAGTCCTCAGCCACACCTGACGTCACCTGCTGCCATCCTGATCGATTTGTGCCATGTTACATGATCGTTTTAGCCTGGCTTAATGTGGGTCAGTTTTTCTTTGTAATAAAAAACGCTGATTTTATTCAGAGAGCACTTTGATTTTTTTTATTCTTACGTTGGATATATTGTCCTGGATTTTGGGACTTCCAGTTCTTGGTATTGTTCCAGTTCCTGGTGCCTACTCGGTGGGACTTGTGAGTTTGACTACCTGTTAGTTCAGGATTCCATTGATTGAGGTGAGAGAAGCGATCACCTTGGAGGTGGAGGGATTGTCACTTGAAGTTGTTGCTCCTGCTATTTTCCATCACATGGAACCTCTTCCCTACCACTCCCTGGGCTTTGTGGTTCACCATTCATGTTACATGGACTTCATGTGTATTCATTTCTTGCACTGCACTGTTTTTGGTTTATCATTATACCTTGTTTATGTGGATGGAGCAAACTGTTACTTATTTTTGGTTCAGTCTCTTGGCTGAATGGAAAAAAAACTCTCTATGGCCGGCTTTATTAAGTCTAGGTTCATATCTCCACATTTCCTAAGTGCCGCATTTGCATGGGTGCAGCAGCTTATTTATTTGAATGGGCTGCTGTACCTGCGAGGAATGCAGGCAAAAAAACCTCAACCCTTTTTCCAAATTGCATCTGCAGGGCAGCAACATAGAACCATATGGTGCTGCAGCAGCACCTTGCGGTTCTGTGCACCAGAAAACGTGCTGCATTTTCAGATGCGTTAAGTTAATGGCACCCCCACACTTCTCATAAAGAGCAGCGCGTTTTTCCTGTGGGAATGAGTATGATTTACACACATTGCCACACCCACATAAGCCAGTGGACTGAATGGACACAAATGAACAGATTCCCCCATCCACACAAATGAGGTGGATGGAGGAATCCTTCCTGCTGTCAGAATAAACTGGTCGGTGGCTGCAGCTGCTGATGATAAAGGTTTTCCTGCGTGGCCATTTGACATAAGTCGAGCTATCAATCGGTTTCTGTCATACAGGGAAGACCACATACAGATCGAAACTTGGCCGGTCCCTGTTGAACCAGCTGAAGTCGATCCATCTGTACTCATCTTAAAGCAAAACTTCACCCAAAGGGGGTACATTTTTTGTTTCTTTGGGGGGAATGGGCACCTGGCTTTGACAGGTACATGCTTCCATTTCTGCTCGGATCACTAGGCGATCTCAGTAGACGTTTTGCCCTTCCTCTTTGCCCGCAGACTCCTGGGACACATCACAGGTCGCAGATGGCTGCGGGACGACTCACAAAGCGCAGGGTAGCTCATGCATGCGCAGTGGGAAGCCAGCTGTGAAGCCACAAGGAGTCACAGCCAGCTTTCCTTAGTAAAGGAGGCTAAAGTGGTCCTAACCTGATGAGGGGACACACAGCAGGGTCTAAATATCATATGCCATACATCATTTGCTGGAGGTGAGAGTCCTGTGAGCCTAAAAGGAGAATGTGACATACAATAAAGCCACTATAAGCCATCACATTGGTGAAGGGTACATTCCATTAATAAAGTTTTGAAACATTATAAGAAGATTGATGTTGAATGAACTATATGATACATATATGGGACTCTATTTATGATATACTTTGAATATTGTGATATACATAAGTGGTGTATATATTTTTCCACATTTATGGGATTGTCATTTTGGCTATAGTTTCACAACACAAACATTTGATATTATGTTACCAGCAACGCAACACTTTCACTAGTATTCACTATAGTGGCAAGTGACACGCTGCATCTGGTGGCAGGTTATTGTGACACACTGCATCTGGTGGCAGAGACCAGTAACAACTAACAGGCTGCATCTAGTGGCAGGCTATTGTGACACACTGTATCTGGTGGCAGGCTTTAGTGGCTAGTGACACGCTGCATCTAGTGGCAGGCTATTGTGACACACTGTATCTGGTGGCAGGCTTTAGTGGCTAGTGACACACTGCATCTAGTGGCAGGGACCAGTGACAAGCTGCATTTAGTAGCAGGGACCCATGGCAAATGACAAGCTGTATCGAGTGGCAGGCTATAGTGACACATTGCATCTGGTGGCAGGCTTTAGTGGCTAGTGACACACTGCATCTAGTGGCAGAGACCAGTGACAAGCTGCATCTAGTAGCAGGGACCCGTGACAAATGACAAGCTCTATCGAGTGGCAGGCTATAGTGACACACTGCATCTGGTGGCAGACTATAGCAACACACAGCTTCTGGTGGCAGGGACCCGTAACAAATGACAAGCTGTATCTAGTGGCAGGCTATAGTGACACACTGCAACTAGTGACAGGCTTTAGTGGCTAGTAGTAGTGACATGCTGCATCTGATGGCAGGCTATAGTGACACCCTGCATCTGATGGCAGGCTATAGTGACACCCTGCATCTGGTGGCAGGCTTTAGAGTCTAGTGACACGCTGCATCTGGTGACAGGGACCAGTGACAAGTGACACGCTGAATCTGGTGCCAGGGTATAGTGACACCCTACAGAATTTAGTTTACAAAGAAAATGCGCTGCTGACATTTCTATCTGGTGAGTTCACTTGGGCATAAGTTTTTGCACAGAAGGTGTATTAAAAGGAGGATTCACTATATGGAAGACGTTTTGTGTTGTTCACAAGGATTTTATTGAACGATTAATTTGATAAAAAGGACTTTTTTGTGGGACTTTTTCTGAATTCTGTTTAATTTGCAATTTACTTTTCATTGTTTGATTCATATTAATTTTTGGGAGAAATGTCACACCATATCTACCTTCAGTTTTATATTACTGGATATCATAATGATTCATTTTGTTTAGCACTTTAACAAGGATAATAATAATTTTCACATATTTTTACAAACATATACAGTATATTCACAGTAATTTTATATACATCGTTGACACATTGTCTATGTTTAGGCATTTATTGAAGTACAAGAGGATTGTTATCTGGTGGCAGGGACCAGTAACAAGTGGCACGCTGCATCTGGTGGCAGGAACCAGTGAAACACTGTATCTGGTGGCAAGGACCAGTGACAAGCTGCATCTGGTGGCAA
Source organism: Lithobates pipiens (assembly GCF_037356315.1). Taxonomy (NCBI): domain Eukaryota; kingdom Metazoa; phylum Chordata; class Amphibia; order Anura; family Ranidae; genus Lithobates; species Lithobates pipiens. Next base: position 124,828,248 of record NW_027507784.1, read on the forward strand.
GAACCATTGAAACGCTGCATTTGGTGGCAAGGACCAGTGACAAGCTGCATCTGGTGGCAAGGACCAGTGAAACACTGTATCTGGTGGCAAGGACCAGTGACAAGCTGCATCTGGTAGCAAGGACCATTGAAACACTGCATTTGGTGGCAAGGACCAGTGACAAGCTGCATCTGGTGGCAAGGACCAGTGAAACGCTGTATCTGGTGGCAGGGGCCAGTGACACGCTGCATCTGGTTGCAAGGACCAGTGACACGCTGCATCTGGTGGCAAGGACCAGTGACACGCTGCATCTGGTGGCAAGGACCAGTGACATGCTGCATCTGTTGGCAGGGGCCAGTGACACGCTGCATCTGGTGGCAGGGACCAGTGACAAGCTGCATCTGGTAGCAAGCTGCATCTGGTGGTATGGACCAGTGACAAGCTGCATCTGGTGGCAAGCTGCATCTGTTGGCAGGGGCCAGTGACACGCTGCATCTGGTTGCAAGGACCAGTGACACGCTGCATCTGGTGGCAGGGACCAGTGACAAGCTGCATCTGGTGGTATGGACCAGTGACAAGCTGCATCTGGTGGCAAGGACCAGTGAAACACTGCATCTGGTGGCAAGGATCAGTGGGTAGGGACCAGTGTCAAGCTGCATCTGGTGGCAGGGACCAGTGACACGGTGCATCTCTTGGCAAGTGACACACACCGGGTGACACATCTCCCATCACCCCAAGATGTGACTGCCTGGTTGCAGGAAAACAAGCTCAGCACTGATTTACTTTATGGTTAAACTTTCTCATTATACAGCATATTATAATGTATTGCTAAAAATAATGTACTTCAATCATCCTGTTGGGGTGACTGAAGTGATAACACAATACCCCCCTCCACCGATGCGCTGCTGACTGAAGCTGGGGCCACTAAGTATGGCAACCAATCAGCTTATATCTCTCATTTTCAGAGCTTAACTGAAGAAGCTGAAGCTAGAAGCTGATTGGTTGCCATCTTCCGATGAGTGTGCCTGTGTCCCTTGTGTAGGAGGATCACACAGAGCCCTCCATAGGACTGCTCGGTGTTCGGATCTGTCAGCTCCCAGCCACGTTTCCCCGCAGGAGGCTGCTGTGGCCCTTTTAAGAGTTGTCCCTCCCCGGTGTGAGGGGTGTGATCGGGGAGGAGATGGATGGCTGGGATGCAGATTCATTCTGATGTGAAGGGTTGGAGGAGGGAGAGATAAGAGTACGGCGGATTTGGAGCAGACACCGGAGGAGGAGGAGGGGGTGGCATCGCGTGCACTGGCCGGCCCGGGGGACCCCGCAGCACCCCTTCCCAGCACACGGCATGCTCGGTGGTGAGGATCCGCGGAGGGCGCCGCACACAGGTCACCTGTAGACATGGGGAACGTCTCCTCCAACATCTCCTCCTTCCAGTCCTTGCACATCGTCATGCTCGGCCTGGACTCCGCCGGCAAGACCACCGTCCTCTACCGGCTCAAGTTCAACGAGTTCGTCAACACCGTGCCCACCATCGGCTTCAACACCGAGCGGATCCGGCTCAGCAACGGTGCGGCCAAGGGCATCAGCTGCCACTTCTGGGATGTGGGCGGCCAGGAGAAGCTGCGGCCCCTCTGGAAGTCGTACAGCCGCTGCACGGACGGCATCATCTACGTGGTGGACTCGGTGGACTCTGACCGGCTGGAGGAGGCGAAGACTGAGCTCCACAAGGTGACCAAGTTCGCCGAGAACCAGGGGACTCCTCTGCTGGTCATCGCCAACAAGCAGGACCTACCCAAGTCCCTGGCGGTGACTGAGATCGAGAGACAGCTGGCCCTCCAAGAACTGAGCCCATCTACCCCTTACCATGTCCAGCCAGCCTGTGCCATCATCGGAGAGGGGCTCACCGAGGGCATGGACAAGCTCTACGAGATGATCCTCAAGAGGAGAAAGACCCTCAAGCAGAAGAAGAAGCAGCGGTAACATTGGGCTGGCCTACATGCCAGCCAAACATGACCTCCTGACCTTCGGGGAGTTCCTACTCTGGTCATGGCATGTCTGGGTGCTGGCCTGGAACCCTACAAAGAACAAACTCTTCCAAAAAGAACAATCCCCTCAAGCAGAAGAAACCGCAATAAAATTGGGTTTGTTCTATGTGCCCACTAAAGATGACCTCCTGATTTTTAGGGCGTTTTTTTCCCCAAGCACGGCTTGTCTGGTTGTTGGCCTGGAACCCCACATAGAACAAACTCTTCCAAAAAGAACAAGACCCTCATGCAGAAGAAACCCAAATAACATTGAGTTTGTTCTACATGCCAACTAAAGATGACCTCCTGATCTTTAGGGCAATCTTACCCCAGACATGGCTTGTCTGGGTGCTGGCCTGGAACCCCACATAGAACAAACTCTTCCCCCCCAAAAAAAAACCAAGACCCTCAAGCAGAAGACACTGAAATAACACTGAGTTTGTTCTACATGACAACTAAAGATGACCTCTTGATCGACTGGACGTTCTTAGCCCAGGCATGGCTTGTCTGGGTGCTGCCTGGAACCCAACTCATTTCTCAAAAAGGAGACAGAGACCCTCAAGCAAATAAAGAAACAATTTGGTTGGCCCACATGCCAACCAAAGATGACCTCCTGATCTTTAGGGTGTCTTTACTGCAGGCATGGCATGTCTAGGCGCTGGCCTGGAACCCCACAATGAACAAACTTTTCAAAAGGAGAAAAACCCTCCAGTTGGGGAAGAAGCCACTATAACATTGGGTTTGTTCTGCATGCCAACCAAAGAAGTCTTCTTGATTTTTCTGGAGTTCCTGCTGTGGGCATGGCATGTCTGGGTGCTGGCCTGGAACCTACAAAGAACTAGCTCCTTGCACTATGTGACAAGGGGGACCCAGTTAACCAGATGCAGGGCAGGACCCTGACATTTGACCCCATCAATCCTGAAGGCATAAGCTGTATCATTGCAGCGCAATATGCGGCCCAACCCTCCAGTGCCACATGGGGATACAAAAAAATTTGACACTATTGACCCAACCCTGGTGCATCGAAATAGATAAAATCATTGACCCTGGGTAGGGCCAGATAACGAGTGTCCTGTATGACAGTGGACTGCAGACCATCCTTGGAAATAGATATGGCTCAGTCTGTATAATTTATGGTCCTGCCAAAAAATATTGAAACTTGAAGTTTTTAGCATCCAGTGTTGACATTATCTCTGTGGACATGTCCTCGTATCACTGCCTTCCGGGGTGTGCTGTGTCTGCAGGGGGTTTCTCTGCTGTCTGACTTCAGTCTGTTTGACAGCTGTGCCTGGTATTCATTTTCCTCCGACACCCTGCACCGTTTTCCCCTCCTTCATTCATATCCACAGGTTCCAAATGTAACAGATTCTGTGATTCAGTCTGTAAATGAATGGGGTGTAGATATGGGGTGGGAGCCATGCTGGTGTCATCTCGTGCCCATTACTACTGCATGAGATTAATATGTGAGATTGCTAGAACAGTCTGCTGTTGCCATCTCTAGCCTCCATATTTTTGCACTGTTCACTAAACTGATTGTTGAATTTTACAAACTCTTTTGTTCCGTCTGTTTTGTGTCCATGTTGCGTCCGTTCATTCCAGGCAGTCTGGTATTTTTCTTGAAAGGGGGGAAAAAAAAAAGAAATCCTAAAAATGAACAGCTGCTGACTAGTGATGTTTGCGTGTATGCATGTGTCTTATTTTGTGCAGATGGGATTTGCTACAGTCTTCCATTTGTTGTCTGTCTAAAGTGGTGGGTGGCCCAAAAGATTTCACCATCCATGGTTCTTCAGAAATCTGACAGATACGAGTGGTCATCAGCTGCCTGGACTGTTCATATTATGTGGGAGAGAGCTGTTTTATACATCCACTGATGTGGCCCCCAAACAATCTCATCTTTCTTCTTGCCCGAATAAGATCTAAACAGCTGGGTATCGGGAAGGAACGTTGTTGGGGGGGGCATATAGATTCCTCCAATTGTCGGATGACATCTAAAGCAAACCATAAGCTACACACTGATTGTATAAAATTCTTTAGATCTACCATCAACTATGTAGTGCAAGAGCTTGCGTGATATTATAAAGATTGATTGGATAGCTTGGGTGTGCCCCCTATAATATAGTTTTGGTAAATCTAAAGAAGATTTTACAATCAGATTGAATTGTGTATGGTGACCTTAAGGCTCATACACATGGTGGATTGGCTTGTGCAATGTAAACACTGAGCATCTCTGGGTGCTTGGGAGGCACAGGTGCAGTGTACAGCCAGCTGCCCATCAAAATCAATGACAGACAGAATTACACAGTGCCTGTATACAGTTCCAATAGGGCTGCATGTGTTCGTGAATGTACGCTCCTAAAACAAGAATTATATGTTCAGGGCCCTAGACCCAAATTACCCACAATCAAGAATCCTAAGACTACTTTCACACTGGGGTGGGCGTTGGCGGTAAAGTGGCACTAATTTTAGCGCCGCTTTACCGTTGTCTTAGTGGCGCTATTCGACTGCTGGTGGGGTGGTTTTAACCCCTGCTAGCCGCCAAAAAAGGGTTAAAATCACCCGCAAAGCGCCTGCAAAGGTTTGATGGCGCTGCTCCATTGTTTTCAATGGTCAGGGGCGCATAAGGAGTGGTGTGTACACCACTCCTACAGCGCTGCAAAGATGCGGCTTTCAGGACTTTTTTTTTTTTTTTTTTTTTTTTTTACCATCCTGCAAGCACACCGTTCCAGTGTGAAAGACGAGGGCTTTCACACTGGAGAGACAGGAGAAGCTCTTTAAAGAAGCTATGCAGACTCTATTTTTAGCACTGTAGCGCCTGTAAAGCGCCACAGTGTGAAAATAGCCTAAAACAATACTTAAGGATCAGGATCGCATAGGAACGTTCAAATGCGTACAATTCTCAAACAGCATGGTTTGACAGCCTGTTCATTTGAATAGGCTTCAAGATGTATCGGATTGTGCAAAAAGTAGGGCTTGCACTACTTTGAAAAATGCACTGCACCACGTGGTACGGCTGTACTATGCGACTTAGTGCTGTGCTGTTAATACATTAGCATATGCAGATCGCAAGAGTGATTCAGGAAAAATGCACGAAACACTGATTCAATTGTAAACTAGCCCTTAGGCCTGGTTCACACTTTTGCGGCTTTGCGAGCTGTGTTTTTGTGTGTTTTTGTGTGGGCATGGCAGCCTATTTATTTGAACTGACTGCCATTGCTACTGAAAACGCAGGGAAAAGGTCCCTGCACCTTTTTTTTGAAAAACATTGCCTGCATGAAAACCATTGTGTGCGGGTGCCACTAGGATTAATGGCACCTGCATGCATGGGAAACCGCACTTCCTGCATTTTCTGTGCAGGTGGTTGCGCCTGCGGGAACGGATGCAGACCCACAGCGGGAACCACCCGCACAAGTGTTATCCAGGCCTTAGGGCCGGTTCACACTGCAGGCGATGCGAGGCGACACCGACTTGCCTCGCTGCGACCTCAGCGGCAACTTGCAGATGACTTCTGTATAGAAGTCAATGCAAGTCGCCCCGAGGTCGCCCGAAAGTAGTACAGGAACCTTTTTTCTGAGTCGGAGCGACTCGAGTCGCTCCTCTCAGAACGGTTCCATTGTACAGAACGGGGGCGACTTGTCAGATCGAGGCGAGTCGTGTCGCCTCGCATCACCCGCAGTGTGAACCGGCCCTTACTGCTGATGCTCTTTATATTTGTAAACAGTTTTTGGTAGGTGTAAACAATAAGCGCTGCTACTGTTGCTTCTCTCTCTGCACACATTCAATATAAAATTAGTCAGTGGAGACTGTGGCCAGAAAGAATTTCCAGCATACAGGCAAACTTCCTAGATTGATCCCTTTCTCACTTTGCAGTCAGTATCCAGTGCATGTGTCACAGCTGATACTTGAGTCGGCCATGTCATTTGTCTATGTCTATTTGTCTTTGTCCCAAGTCGCAGCCCTTTGGTACTTGTACGGCCCTTGGATCTCAGCAGTCTGGGGTGGGAGTGAAAACATTGATTTGTACAAAGGTAATGACAGAGATTTCTGCCGGCCTCTCTAGTCTCTAACCAAACCTGTAGCATGTCATCAGTCTCTATAGATCCTTTCCTGTAGAATGTCTGCAGTCTGACAGTCCTCCCTATCGTTACATATACTGAACATTATGTGTGGCCCTTTGATGTCAGAAACTACCATTGGGGCCCCTATACCTTGTAAATTGACAACCACAGCACTATGGTCATCAATACACAGGGAGTATTGTGTGTTTTTCTATGAAGGAATAGCCCTTTTTTTTTAGAAATCGCTATTCTTAGCGGCACCAGACAAAGGTGTCTCGGAATAGAATAGCATTGGTTCTTTGCTTACTCATCATCCATGGTGTGCTCACATCTGTAATTCCTTACGATTCAGACAGAAGATACGAATTCTTTAATAATTCAACTGTATGGGAAGATCTTATATCCTCAGACAGACATAAACATACCCCGTATTTCACAATAGACAAGCAGCTTAGTTTATGCCTGCATGCATTCATTTATTCTGTCGTGTTTTTCTCTGGTACTCCCGTTCATATCATTGTGCAAAATATCAGCTGATTTAAGAATAGGATTTCAACAATTGTCACAATCCACTGATGATGGGGGGGGGGAAGCATTTGTACCCCTATAATTCGGATGCCACATGGTGCAAAAGGTGAACTTGGCCTTTAAAAAAATCTGTAATGAGGGGAAATATCTGGGCTGTCATTCCTTCTTCTTTTTTTTTTTTTTTTTTTTTTTTTATGAAAATACTAATTGCTAGGCCGCCACTGCTTTTAATACTTACTAACCTAGAAAAGCACTCGACGAGTAAAATCCATGTGAAGTCCGAACTTCCGATTTGTAGGCTTGTTCCAAGTCAGTGACTCAGAAATGATGAAGGTTGCTGGATCAGCATAACGGCCTGCCTAAATGTTTTCTTGGGGCCTACCACATGGGCTGTTCAATCAGGTCCACCTGTCAGGTTTTCAGGCGGTCCTGATTTGACCCTCCAGTCTCATGGAGCAGCGGATTTCAGCAGGCATATGTCTGCTGGCACCCGCCACCATCTGATCTGATCCTGCCTGCAAAAAACAGATGGATGGCGGTCCTATTTTCCACCCGTCTGGTGGATCAAATTGGATGGAAACAGACAGGTGATCTGTTTCGATCCGATTTCCCCATAGAGGAGAACGGGGCTGTGTCCACTCTGTGGCGCAGACCGGACCTGTCATCCACGTGCTCAGCGGAGCCCGCTAGACAGGCGCCCATGTTAAAGGGGCTTTAGTACAGAATATTGTCCTTAGACCTCACACAGGCATTTCTTGGAATAGATAAAGTAGGCAGGTACTACATTCCCCTCACAGTCTCTGTTCATGCCACTTTGGGTATATTATTCGCATATATTGTTGGTACTGGTAGAACTCCTCCTTGTAATTTACCAACAGCGGGTACTGATGGTCAGTGATGCTTTGGAAAGATACATTTTTTTTTTTTCTTAATGGAGCAAGGGAGTCCAGGGTGATGTAAGCCAGTGTTTCTCAACTCCAGTCCTCAAGGCGCCCCAACAGGTCATGTTTTCAGGATTTCCCTCAGATGACACGGCTGTGGTAATTACTAAGGCAGTGAAACTGATCAAATCACCCGTACAAAACAATGGCGAGCCTGAAAACATGACTTGTTGGGGCACCTTGAGGACTGGAGTTGAGAAACATTGGTGTAAGCATTGGCATAGTCTCTCTGGTATGTATACTTTAGAATCCATTTACACTGCTGTGTTTTAAAGTGGAATGAAACCTATAAACAAAAAGCGGTGAGAGAGGAAGGTGTACTGTAGTCCTACTTCTTGATTAGGGTTACTATGATGCTTCTCCATAGATACAGTACAGTGAGTGAGCACTGTTATGTAGGACAAGAAGGGTGTTACTGGCAGGATCAGAAGGAGAAAACAATCCTGGAAAAATATATGCACACTAAAAAAATGTATATATATTATATAATAATTTTAGAGCTGCACAATTAATCGCCAAGAATTGTTATCGCGATCTTGACTAAAGTGTTTCACAATTCTTTCTATGCAAAGAATTCTCTCTGCTCTTCTGAAGTCACAGCAGTCAAAAGACAGGAAAAGAAAAACTGGGCAGTCTGCCAAGAATCAAAACATTCTTTCAGATGAACTTGGGTATAAACATTGTAACAATTTGACAATGGAATAGACTGTGTGTAAGTTGAAAAAGTTTAACCACTTAAACACTAAACATTTTTCTGACATTAGTTTCAAGTTAAAATCATATTTTTTGCTAGAAAATTACTTAGAACCCCCAAACATATTATATATATTTTTAGTATACACCCTAGAGAATAAAATGGTGGTTGTTGCAATACCGTATTTGCGCAGTGGTCTTTCAAATGCAATTTTTTGGGGGAAAAATTTCTTTAGTGAATTAAAAAAAAAAAAAACAGTAAAGTTAGCCTTTTTTTTTTTTTTTTGTTTTGTCAAATATTTTACGTTGCGAGTATCGTGAGAATCGTTATCTTTTTATTCCTAAGCAAAATTGTGATTCTCATTTTGGCCAGAATCGTGCAGCTCTAATAAATTTATATATAATATATTTTGTGTGTGTGTGCATATATTTTTCCAGGATTGTTTTCTCCTGCTGATCCTACCAGTAACCCCCTTCTTATCCTACATAACAGTGCTCACTCACTCACTGTACTGTATCTATGGAGAAGTAGGACTACAGAACACCTTCCCCCATCTCTCACATAGGAGGGGCGTGTTCTGTAGTTCACAAAGATAAACTCGGCATGACCAACAACACTGTTTTGAGATAACGCTGCATACTGCAGTGAAAGCTTTGGAGCACACTGGATTTCTGTAAGGATCAAACAGATATATATCCCATTGAAAATGTTTTGCTATAACAGACCACAAACAAAGCGAATAGAACAAGTTAATTGTTCAGGCCCCTTTCACATGGGCGATCAAATTAGGTCCACCTGTCAGCTTTTCAAGCAAACCTGAAGGTTTCGCATTCCTATGGACAAGTGGGTATAAATGGACGCACTCCAGACACGAGTCCGATCTGGAATGAGATCCGTCCACTTCTGTTTAATAAGATCAGGGGGTAGTCGGGTGTAAATGGACAGTGGAGTGTGTTTACTCCCAGCCTCTCATAGAGCAGAGCGGGCTCTGTCCTTGTCTGCCCTGCAGAAACTGAGCAGACACAGATGTGTCATCCGCCTGCTCTGCTCTGATCAGCAGGGGAACTGTGAACTGATCCCCAGATCATCGTAACGGAATTTGCTACACTTTAAAGTTACTTTATTGCATAAAACATGAAAGTACAAAAGTGCAGGCATTTCTAGGTGTCTGCACATTTAGGTCCCCTTCATACTATTTTGCTTTGTTGTGTGCTACTGCATACAAGTTAACAAGTGTTGTGTTAAGGCAGCCCAATAACCTGGAATGGGTTGTTGGTGCACCACAACAGAGCAAAGATGTCCCTGCACCATTTTTGTAAGGCAGAGTAGCACAATGCATGGCATGTGCTTGCAAGGAGCTACAGCAAGGGGGTGTTGCAACTTGCTGTACTTGTGCAGTGGGGTGCCATTCTAACAGAATGCCCTCCAAGACAACTTACTTGGTATCAACACAATGCATAGCTGCAAAGCCAGTCTACCCAACAGTTTTTAACTTAGAGGATGGAGTCATTAAAAAAAAGTATGCATTTTTATATGTATATAATTGCATGTTCTCAAATTATTTATGTGCTGTGATGCATCGTTGACACATTTCTGTTAGACCCCTTTCACGCTGGGATGGTGCAGGCGTTAGCGTCACTTTTAACCCTTGCTAGCAGCCAAAAAAAGGGTTAATAGTGCCTGTGGTGCGGTGCTGCCAAACCGCTTTGCAAGTGCTTTAGCAGCGCTGCTCATTCAGTTGAATGGGCAGGTGCGGTGTATACGCACCGCCCCAAAGATGCTGTCCTACAAGCGCACCGCCCCAGTGTGAAAGCACTTGGGCTATCGCACTGGGGTGGCTTAAAAGGCGCTATTTTATACCTGAAAAGTGCCCCAGTGTGAAAGGGGTCTTAGTGTTGCAACGTATAGGGGAAAGTTATTCCTACAGTTGGGGTTGATTTACTAAAACTGAAGAGTGCAAAATCTGCTGCAGCTGTACATGGTAGTCAATCAGCTTTTAACGTCAGCTTGTTTAATTAAGCTTTGACAATAAGGCTAGGTTCACACCATAGCGATGCGGGAACGCCGCGAATCCGTGGCGTTTTCCCGCATCGCATGCCTCCCACCGGCAGTTCACACTGCCCTATGCGGACTGCTGGGAGTGTCAATGAAATGTTAATGACACCCCCAGACCAGTCCGATCCGATTCTGCTGCGGACCAAAAAAAGGGTTCTGTGTGAGTTTGCGGCGGGTGCGATGCGAATTCAGCCATACTATCTGTATGGCTGAACTCGCATCGCACAGACAGATCGGATGTGATTTGCACTGCAGTGTGGTGCGAATCACATCCGGATCTCTCACCCGCAGCGGTGTGAACCCAGCCTAAAACCTGGAATCTGATCGGTTTTCTATGCAGAGCTGCATCAGATTTAGCATTCCCCAGTCTTAGTAAATCAACCCTAATGTGTGCTAGGATGAAAATCCATGTAAGATGCACTATTTTTTTCCCATGTAATAGTATTCATCCCTATGGAAAGTGCATGTTGTAAACCACAACTAAGGGCCGGTTTACACTCAACCACTCGCTAAATCACAGTGCTGTGGTGTATGAGCAGCAGCCGTTTTGGGCTGCAGAGCCACGTGGCAGGGGTTGGTGTGATGTGCCTTTTTTTTTTTTTTTTTTTTTGAGTGAAGTGTATGTTACTGCACAGCAGTGCGGTGTGATAATATGCAAACATGTAGCATAATATTTAACAGCTCTGAAACACAGAAAACTATTGCATTTACCCGCATTGCCTTGAAAAAGAATTCATACCCCTTGAAATTTTCCACATTTTGTCATGTTACAACCAAAAGCATAGATGTATTTTATGTGATAGATCAACACAAAGTGGCACATAACTGTGAAGTGGTAGGAAAAGGATAAATGGGTTTTCAACATAAATTTTTTTTTTTTTTTTTTTTTTTTTTTTTACAAATAAATATGTGAAAAGTTTGGGATGCATTTTGTATTTGGCTCCCTGAGTCAATACTTTGTAGAACCACCTTTCACTGCAATTACAGCTGCAAGTCTTTTTGGGGATGTCTTTACCAGCTTTGCACATCTATAGAGTGACATTTCTGCCCAATTTTCTTTGCAAAATTGCTCAAGCTCTGTCAGATTGGATGGAGAGCTTCTGTGAACAGCAATTTTCAAATCTTACCACAGATTCTTAATTGGATTTAGGTCTGGACTTTGACTGGGCCATTCTAACACATGAATATGCTTTTGATCTAAATCATTCCATTGTAGCTCTGGCTGTATGTCTAGGGTTGTTGTCCTGCTGGAAGGTGAATCTCCATCCCAGTCTCAAGTCTCTTGCAGACTCTTAACCGGTTTTCTTCTAAGATTGTCCTGTATTTGGCTCCATCCATTTTCCCATCAACGCTGACCAGCTTCCTTGTCCCTGCTGAAAAAAAAGCATCCCCAAAACATGATGCCACCACCGTGTTTCACGGTGGGTATGGTGTGTTTGGGGTGATGTGCAGTGTTAGTTTTCTGCCACACATAGCGTTTTGCTTTTAGGCCAAAAAGTTTAAGTTTTTGGTCTCATCTGACCAGAGCACCTTCTTCCACATGTTTGCTGTGCCCCCCCCCCCCCCCACATAGCTTCTCACGAACTTAAAATCGGGACTTCTTATGGCTTTCTTTCAACAATGGCTTTCTTTTTTCCTCTCTTCCATAAAGGCCAGATTTGTGGAGTGCACAGCTAATGGTTGTCCTGTAAACAGATTCTCCCATCTGAGCTGTGGATCTCTGAAGCTCCTCTAGAATTACCATGGGCCTCTTGGCTGTTTCCCTGATTAATGCTCTCCTTGCCTAACCTGTCAGTTTAGGTGGACGGCCATGTCTTGGTAGGTTTGCAGTTGGGCCATACTCTTTCCATTTTCGGATTATGGATTAAACAGTGCTCCATGAGATGTTCAAAGCTTGGAATATTTTTTTTTATAACCTGATCCTGCTTTAAACTTTTCCATAACTTTATCCCTGATCTGTCTGGTGTGTTCCTTGGCCTTCATGATGCTGTTGGTTCACTAAGGTTCTCTAACAAACCTCTGAGGGCTTCACAGAACAGCTGTATTTATACTGAGATTATATTATACACAGGTGGACTCTATTTACTAATTAGGTGACTTCTGAGGACAATTGGCTCCACTATATTTTAGTTGGGGGTATCAGAGTAAAGGGATCTGAATACAAATGCACGCCGCACCTCTCAGATATTTGTAAAAGAAATTGAAAACCCATTTATCACTTTTCTTCCACTTCACATTTATGTGGCACTTTGTGTTGGTCTATCACATAAAATCCCCCCTTCCATCCTCGCAGGATTTGGAGGTCTCTGAGTCCTGTGAGGCGAGAGAGATCAGGTTTAGGTTAGCTGATCATGGAAGGTTTTTTTTTTTACCTTTCACACTAGTGGGTTCACACAATAGCAGGAGATTTTGACTGGCTCTCTATGGAGCCAGTTCACATATCTCCGGTGCGAATTTGCGCAGGATTTCTGTGCGTCTTTTGGTCTGTTTTCAGGTCTGAATTCAGCCAAAAATGTCATGCTGAAATCGGACCTGAAACGGTGAACAGGGACACACCCGGACACCTGCTATGAGCCGCATGTGGAGATTGTGTGATACCCAGCCTAATACAGAGAATGCTTTTTTTTTAAGGTTTTTTTTTAAACTTTAGCCTTTATAACCACTTTAAAAGACTAAACCCAACAACAAAAATACAATATATTGCAGCTTACAGTCCTTCGATGTGCTGGCTGTGTTCATTTTGCTTTACTTTCTTTCTCCCCCTCCCCCCTAAGCAAATAACCTTTTCAGCAAATACAGAGAATACCTGCTGCTGATCTTACCAGAAATGCAGTGTCCTTGTCCCTTCCTGTGATCTGCACCAGAGAATATCTTTCTTCTCAGCTCTTCTGTAAACTACCAATTACCCTGTGCCCCATGTAATGGAGATGAAGAGATGGACATGTTTGTAGTCTATATCAGGAGAGCAGTCCAGGGTGATAACCATGGCTCTCACAATAGATCATGGAGGAGTAATGCAGCCAATCCAGGAACACAAAGTGTGTTATTTGCAGGATTACCAGGTGAAAATAAAGAAAAAAGAGCTTGAAAAATAAAAAGTAATACTTCAGTCACGCCAAGGAGCAGTAAGCTGTAATATATTAAGTTGTTGGTTCAGGGTTTAGATACTTAAAAAAACAAACTGAGAGCTTTTAGACCCCACAATGCTCCCCCCCCCCCCAGCTTGCTGTAAAGCCTAAAGCCCCCCAACTTCAAACAGTTTGCCACAGTAACCCACCCCGACCTACTGCAGTCTCCCACAGTTCCCTTGCAAAGTCCAGAGTCTTCTGGAGAGACCCCCCTCCTACCCACAGAAAACCCCATCCCCTACCAGACCACAAAGTCTTCTACAGACCCCCTAATATTTCAGTACATATTTTGGATTCCCATACACAGGGATTCAGAGCAGGCGGATAAACCATCTGTGCCCGCTTTGGTTATGCAGAGCAGACATGGACAAGGCCCGCTCTTCTCTATGGGTGGCAGGGAGTAAACACTCTGCTGTCCCATTTACAGAACCCCTTCCATTTTTTTTTTTTTCCTTTTTAGCAGACTGGATCTGGCTGGAGGTAGGCGGGTGTAAACAGTCACAAAACGTGGCTGCTCGCTCCTTAGGGACACTGCCCCCCTAAGTCATGTGCCCGGCTCCTAATCTCCATACAGGGCGTCGAACATATGGATTTCAATTGGATTTTTTTTGCTCAGAAGCACATGATTTAGTGCCAGAGGCTCTAATTGGCTGCAACAAAGGGTTGGCTTGGGGTGCAGAGCACTGCTCCCCGAGCCCACCCACTTGTGTGACATTAGCGAATTAATATCGAATATTAATATCGGAGAATCGGGAAGCAGGTCCTGAGACCTGATTTGAAAGGGATTCTTGGGACTCCTGGCCAATTCCCATATCCAATCACTGGCTCAATCCTCCTGCTATCTTCACCTCCGCAATATCTCCACAATTCGACCCTTCCTGACTAATGACACCACAAAGCAACTCGTTCACTCCTTGATTATTTCCCGCCTTGACTACTGCAACTCTCTCCTTAATGGCTGACCCTTAAGCAGGCTATCACCCCTTCAGTCTATTATGAATGCTGCTGCTAGACGAATACACCTCACTAATCGATCCGTGACTGCCGCCCCTCTCTGCCAATCCCTTCACGGGCTTTCCCTACCCCAACGTGTAAAATTCAAAATGCTAACCATAACATACAAAGCCATGCACAACATCGCCCCCATCTACATCACTAACCTTATCTACAGATATCGCCAAATCGTCCCCTCCGCTCCTCCCAGAACCTCCTGCTTTCTAGCTCCCTTGTTACCTCCTCTCATGCTCGCCTTCAAGATTTCTCCAGAGCCTCTCCCATCCTCTAGAACTCCCGGCCCCAGTCTGTCCACCTTTAGGAGATCCCTGAAAACTCATTTATTCAGGGAAGCCTATCCCACACCCACCTAAAGGTCCCCGAGCCGCCCCCATCAAATCATTCTCTGCAGCTATTACCTTTTGTACCACCACCCCCTCCCTTTAGAATGTAAGCCGTACGAGCAGGGCCCTCCTGTACCTTTTTTTTTATTGTACTGTAATTGTGTTGTCCCCCTATACATTGTAAAGAGCTGCGTAAACTGTTGGCGCTATATAAATCGTATATAATAATTGGGTCTCAGGACCCACTTCCTGTTCGGCCAGGCAGGATGAGAGGCAGCCGGATCGGCTTTTCCCTCCCCAGCCACTTCCCCGCATAAGGCAAGGCCAAGGATTGCCGATCGCTCCATCAATCGCCGGCCACCACTGGACAAAAATCTGTTAACACCTGTCTGTCCATAGAGGTGAATGGATGTGAAGTCGGGTCCGCCTGAAAAAGCGTGAAAGGGGCCTAAGGTTGAGAACCAATGGCTTAGAGTGGAAAATGACTAAAACACAACGGTGGAATGGGCCCTTTAAAGTAGAAACGTTTTGTTATACAGGATTTCTATACCACTAAGAGTTTACACAGCACTTTACAAGATAAGGGCAGACAGTACAGTTTAATACAGTAGGAATCAGAGAGCCCCGTTCGTTAGATGTGTTTTACACATGTACAAAAAAAGACATTGCATGCAACACCAATACATACAACATTATGGCAATCACCTGCAATGCTGCACTCTTTGTTATTCTGATATAATGTATAAGTATTATATCTCTGAGTCTTTGTCAGAATACATTCAGAATAGGGTGGTGGACATGGCATGCTCACTGCTTTCCTACGTCTAGACTTGGCTTGGTCGTTCGGTCATATCTGCGGTGTGCCTTCATGTGCTCTGACTATGTCCAGTAAGGCGTTGCCACGGCTCTGCTCGCTCTCTTACTCATACAAACAGCTGTGTTTATCCTTTCAAGTGGTAAAGAAATGGTTTATTTAGGAGATTTAAGCAAAAGCAGCTGTGACACTGCATGATATGAAGGCTAATCCTTTGAAGGGGCAGTTTTATAGACGGTGTACCTTGGGTAGAATCTTATCAACAATGTGCTGACGCTGGAGGAAAAATGTGTGCGCAGCCAGACTGACATTCGATTTGTGTGTGAAATTGAAGTGCGGAAGCAGCCAGCTCTTTTTCACATAAAAAAAATCATTACTATTTTTATATACAATTTGAAAAATGCACAATAAGAGATATTATTTTTTTTTTTTTTTTTTTTAGTATTCAGTATTGAGTTTCTGTATTAAAATTGCTGTCCCTGATGAATTGTGACTTAAAAAGTAACAGCTGTAAAGATTACCAGAAAATATTATAAAAAAAAAAAAAATATATATATATATATATATATATATAATATATATATACCGGTAATTATATAAAAAAAAATGTTAGAAATTCAAGAGAGGACTGTCTATGCAAACTGGGGTGTTATACGTTTGTACATGGATGGGCACAAGAGGACAACAAGGGACCGTTGGAGAGGTACAGGGATAACCTCATGGTAAAAGCAGTCTGGAATACGGCCTTCTCTTTCACAGTTGATGATGTAGGCCCTTGTGCAGAGAGGCGACATCCACTTCATCATGAAATAATTGCACAAACTGCAATGAGAGGATGAAGCCTTTCCCTACTCTTGAGGGAAAAAAAAAATATATATATATATATATTATATAAATATATATAATATATTTTTTCTGTTCCCTTTTTAAAGTAAAATTTTCCATACAGCAGATACTAATAATATAACTTACATGAGTTTCCATGTTTGTTTTGTATACATTTCCCCCTCCAAGCGTCCTTTTGAAACTGTCTCCTGGCCTCGCTACCAGATTCCTGTAATGCCCCATACACACAGTCGGACATTCCGACCACAAAATCCGTCAGATTTTTTCCAACGGATTTTGGCCGAAACATGTTTTGCATACACACGGTCGCACAAAGTTGTCGGAAAATCCGATCTGTGACTACGAAGAGGCCAGTAGCCAATAGCTTTCATCCCCAAATTTATTCTGAGCATATGTGGCACTTTGTGCATCGGAAATTCTATACACAGGATCGGAAAAAGTACGATCGGATTTTGTTGTCGGAAAATTTTAGGTCCTGCTCTCAAACATTTTCCATCAGAAATTCAGACGGAAAAAGTCCGCTAGAGCCCAAACACAATTGGATTTTCCGACAACATAATCCGATCTGACTTTTTCCATCGGAATTTCTGACAGTGTGTATATGGCATTAGATTTGTGCCGTCCAAACCTATGGATTTCTGTAGGAGTCTTCTGTACGCATGTGCTATGGAACTATAACTTTGTAACATGTACACAGAACTGTAACTGTACATGCAGCAGCCATTCAGAGCGCTACACACACACAGACGCACCTTTGGAGAGATTCACCCTCTTTTATTTGTCATGTTTACTGTTATCATTGAAAGTGAAAGTAAAAAACAATCCCAAATTTTGAGTTGACCCCAGACCAGTAAGAGATGGGAAATCTTCCAATGGGGGCGCTGGATCTGGTGACGACTAGAAATTCCTTCACTTTGAAGGGATTTTTGCCCACTTCCTCTGTTGGTTACTGGACAGGAAGTGAAGGGAAATATCCGGAATGGGACACAAAAAATGGCAAATAACCTGACAGTAGGGTTGCACCAATATTTTTCATTTTATATCTGTAATAGTACCTATACTTGTGCTAAGGTACTCAATGTTTTTTTGTGGTGCGTTTTGAGCCCCTAGAAAATGAATGGGCTCAAATTGCACTGCAAAAAATCACATGCAACTTGAACAGGAATGCAATATGATTCCGGTCCGAATCGCATGCGGTTTCCCCCACCGCTCCTGTGGGAATCCAGGTTAAAGTTACTATGACAAATCTGGGTGCACACAGGAGCTGTGGGGGAAACCGCATGTAATTCGGACAAAAATAGCACAGCATTCCTGTTGCAATCACGTTATTTTTCAGTTTTTTTTTGCAGTGCAATTTGAGCCCATTGATTTTGTATGGGCTCAAATCACACTGCAAAGGTATCAATTTCAGGTACCAGAGCATTTGCTTAGTATTGGTATCTGTGCAACGCTAATTGACAAAATAAACTTGTTTACCTGATCATAGTGATCGCTAGATAACAAAAACATATATAAATGATAAAAGACGGAATATTATTTTCGATTACAACATACACGTATACATTATGAAAATGTAAACGTTTTCGCTTTGGATCCATCGACATTAGCCGGGCCCACGGTCGAAATTTACTGTAGAGTTGGGTCCACTAATGGCAAGATTGTTGAACGATCTTTGTGAAAACGACCAGTTTTGGCTGAAATTCTGTAAGAAGTATGACCAGCATTACTCTATGTAAAATAAATAAAAAAAAAAGTTTTGCCTTTTTAGTTCTGCTTTAAATTGGCAGCTTAGAAAATAATTGAACAATTAAAGATAAACTTCAGGCAAATTGCTGAATACGCAGTTAAAATACATATTTACTTCTGATTCTGTGCAACCAGTTTTGTGACTGACATACTTTTCACACTACACAGCCAGACAAGTTTACAGCAGAACTGACGTCTCACTGCCAGATACCAGAAACAAGTTTGTAATGAATCACTGATGAGTTAAAGCAAAGTGTAAAATCACGAGCGCTCCTGGAAGTCTTTCACAGTTCCGCTTTAAAATGTATCTAAAACCATTTTTTTTTTTTTTACATGTCCAACAGAGCGTTGAAGGATAAAATGTCTGTCGGTTTTTTTTTTCTTGCTTTGCTTTCTATTTGGCTTTTTGAGGGAAAAGGGAAGAACAGAGAAAAAGGAAAGCATTTTCAATTTGGACACTTGTTCCAGTGACAACTGTCTCTATGAGAGCATTTCCCTTATGGGGAGATTTACTCTTACATCCTATTGTGTCCACAGGACAGGAAGTGAAGGTAAAGCCCCCTAGTGGCACACATGACAAAAAGAAACTGACAAGAGATAATTACCCTTCTCTACTAATGTTCGTTAAGGGAGTCCGCAATTAATTATCCTCATGACCTGGAGTGCAGCCCACATGAAAACTTACCATGTGTGTGAATTCCTATATTAGACAGTTGTCACCATTGGATTTACCTTCAACTCCTAATCTGGCCATGCATGCTTTGAATTTCTCTTGCTCACCCCCATGAACTCTATATCAGTGTATGGCCAACATTACTGTGGTGGCAAGTCTAAAATTTCCATCACATTCTGTTTGGATGACAATTGTCCCCAGGGCAAAAAAAGGGGTAAATCTCCCAAGTGGGGACACAAATTCCAATCAACCCTATCCAAAATGTTAATAAGATACCATATATATATATATATATATATATATATATATATATATATATATATATATATATAGTAATATACTGTACGTTCATTTTAAGATTTTCAGTTTTAAAAAGTGCCCCCCCCATGGGGTCTGCACACCAAACATCTCTGAGATGTAAGGGGAGGCAAGTTTAAGACATGGAGAGGGTGCTGGGGTTGACTTGAAAGGATAACTGCACTAATAGTATAATTATCATGTAACACCTTTTCATTAAAGCGGAACTAAACCTATTAATTTAAGTTTCCCAAAACAGTTATATTCAAAGCATTCCTGTGAATGATAACTGTTGCAGTTGCTTTTGTTCTCAACTGAGCCACCAAGCCATCAAAAGACTGGTGTCATAACTGATGTGCAACATCATGGCAATTTTGAATCAAACCAAGGCGAAGAGGGCAGCTTACCTCTCTGTAAAGGATAAGTTGGTTTAGTTAGCATAAGCCTACGCGTGGCATAAAAATGTCAATAGCAATATCCAACGATGACCATCACTTGCAACCTTTGGACCATTTCTGGTATAATACTGGGCCATTTCCTAGCTTTCCAACAAGGGAGGTCCAATCCTTCACTGCTCTTCAGTGAAGAAGGAAGTATGAAGTGTACTGTATTTCCTAGTGTAATAGCTACGTTTACAATTGGAGTAGAAGACTGGAAAGGTGTGCAGAAATCTGGCACCCATCAATTTTAGAAAGTGGAATGACTTACCTTAACAATTCAATGAATAATCCATCAGACAGACCCTCATACTACACAGTGGAGATCTATCCACCTATTGCCGTCTTAGCTTATGATTTACACGGGAGTCATTTTTCTATACCGGTAAGCAACACATATGTACACGCTCTAGTATTAGAACAACACTGTTAGAGCACCTCTCTTCTAAGCAGATGCTTACTCTTCCTATTTCCCTCAATCACCTGCTGGAGCTTGGAGTTGAAAGACCGGTGTAAGCTCCATGTCGCTTTAACTGACAATTGCGCGGTCGTGCGCCTTTGTACCAAAACAAAATTGACATCCATTTTTTTGCTCAAATAGAGCTTTCTTTTGGTGGTATTTGATCATCTCTGCGTTTTTTTTTATTTTTTGCGCTATAAACAAAAAGAGAGCGAAAATTTTGAAAGAAACGCAATATTTTTAACTTTTTGCGATAATAAATATCCCCCAAAAATATATTTTTTATATTATATTTTTTTTCCCCTCAGTTTAGGCCAATATGTATTCTTCTACATAATTTTGGTAAAAAAATCGCAATAAGCGTGTATTGATTGGTTTGCGCACAATTTATAGTGCCTACAAAATTCGGGATAGTTTTATGGCATTTTTTATTAGTAATTGCGGCAATCTGCGATTTTTTTATCGAGACTGCAGCATTATGGCGAACACATCTCTGTCCTGTCACTAGGCAGAATGGGGAAATGCTTTGTTTACAAAAGCATCTCCCCATTCTTCCTCTCCGTGACATGATCGCGGGCACTCGGCGGACATTGAATCCGCAGGACCCGTGGTCACGCCCGCGCCACCGCTTCTTAATAGGGACGTACCTTTACGACCTTTTGCCTACCAGCGCCATTTTGCCGACGTACATCGGCGTGTGCTGGTCGGCAAGCGATTAATTTCAATAGAAGTCGGATAGAATCCAAAAATTATCCAATGTATTTCAGGGTTTCAAAAATGCCCCCTTCTGCAGGGGTTTATTGAAAACAATGTGAGTAGAGTACAAGTGAGCTAGGCCTTTAGTGGTATTTCCTCCAGAAGATTAGAAGTAAACTGGACCTTTAGGCTTCGTTCACACTTGTGTGCGATTTCCAGTTCAACTTTGATGCAACTTTACATTCTTTGGCACTCAAATTGCACAAAAGTAGTGCATGAATCTTTTCAAAGTTGCTGTGACTTTAAGTCACATAGATCCGAACGGGTGCCATTGAAAACAATGGGCTGCGACTTGTCATGCAACTTTATGTCCAAAGTCTCATGACACATCGCACAAGGTTGAACGGAGCCTTAGGCTGCTTTTACACTGATCCGTTTTTCTTCTACTTTTACTTTAAAAAAAAAAGCGGAAGAAAAACGTGTGACCATGTAATCCTCTTAAACTTTTCACGCTGATCCATAGCAGGTCCCATGCATTTTTCTAAAATTCTGCTTGCTACATTTTTTAGTGCAGCAAAAAACGCACCTCCCCATTGAAATGAATGGAAAACACGGCAAAAACGCACCTGCTGTGAACCTAAACCGACTTTAGGGTCTCTGCTCTGGCATCTGTGTTCCCCCATTCAGTGTGTTCCACTGAGGGTGCAGGTCAGGCTAGAAAAGCACCCGAACTCCATGTAATCCACAGAACACATAGAGAAAAAGTAGAGATTTCGGCTGAGATTTTCTCTATTTGTGCTGTGAAAAATGCAACTGATTTGCGTTTTTGGTGCAGTTTTTGAGTCACATGTCCTGTAAAAAAAATGCACCGCAAATGCGCTGAGCTGTGGGCAAAAATACATATGCGTTTTTTGTCACATTACTGCGGATCAGCGTGAAAGTAGCCTACATGGTATTTCTTCCAGTGTGATTACAAGCACAGGCCTGGTCAGCAGTTGGTCATTACTATGTTATTTGATGTCATAGATTATGGCCGTTGCACACAATCAGAAAATCGTTTGAAAAATACTGCTTTCGAAGCGATCGTACGATAATCTGATTATTAGTACACAGCTTTCGAGAGCTGATCACGACTGTTCATCTAATATTATGTCATGGGACAAGCATGAAAAATGTTCTAGTACAATACCAGATCATACAATTTTCATTTAATCAGTACAGTTGTCATTCGAAAGTACAATACAAATACACATTACATCACTTCAGAATTTGTATTCTGTCATACAATAATTTTTGTAGCTTTAGTAAACTCTTTATTTTCAGTATGAGATTAGCATGCAAAATATAAAAAATGGACTATCATTCATGCGATAATCTCATTGTGTGTACCAGGCATTACACTGGGTAATGATCCCTTGCCTCCCAATCACATAGGACAATACTTGGACCTTAAAGTGATTGTAAAAGATCGCTTTAAATTTTTTTTAAATAACAAACATGTCATACTTACCTCCACTGTGCAGATTGTTTTGCACAGAGTGGCCCTGAACATCCTCTTCTGGGGTCCCCCAGCGTCTCTCTCAGCTCATCCCCACATCAGATAACACCCTAGGAGGAGCGCTATCCCGGCGGGGGTTACCTTGTGGACGCGCTCCCGAGTCCAGCATTTGCATCCACAGACACGAATGCCGGACTCGGGCCACGCCCCCTGGCACCCGCGTCATTGAATTTGATTGACAGCGGCGGGAGCCAATGGATGTGCTGCTATCAATCTATCTAATCAAGAGCCAGGACCCCGTGGAGAGAGGGACAGCGCGTCCCCGCCGAAGAGATGAAGGGGCTCAGATAAGTAAAACGGGGGTGGTCGAATGCTGGGTGTTTTTTCACCTTGCATTAAGGTGAAAAAAACACGAGGGTTTACAACCCCTTTAAAATTGGCCACCAAGCACTGTATTGTGGGAGAGTGCGGAGAAGGTTGCATACTTCTATACCTGGAAGGTAGAACAATTCCGACTAGCTGAAGCCAATTACAAATACTCCCACAATTTTCAATGCTCTATACAGCAAGCCCATGTGTATCTATGAAGACATGACAAATAACGGCCTTGTTATGTTCATTGTCACATGATGGCATTCTAAACTAAAACATCTGCAGTTATCGTTGTTTGAAGTTAGGGGATGGTATTTTACGACGTACATCTGATCGTTTTTATGAGTCAATCATTATATACTTGGCAATTACATTGTTTTGAATAGACATTTTCAATTGTAGCATTCCACAACAGTACTCAGCCTTTATCTAGAGATAATAGATAATTCTTTTTTCGTTTAGCGCAAAACATTGTCTGAAGAAATGTATGACTGTAACTCATACATAGAAGCATTGGAATGGGACATTTATAGACGCTCTTGATGCTTGCTGAGCTTGGAGCACTCGCTGATGCTTGGAGCATTTAAGATATACGAAGAGAAAGATCAATATACACGATGATAAAAAATAATACGAATCTTCAAATTTATTTATCTGTTGACCCTGAGGCTGATGTGTGTGATCATTTCAATGGCTTCCCTAGGCAGGCTCTCCCATGAAGGTTCTACTTGTGAACACATGTGGGACCTTCATCTCAGCCTTGTAGATTATTACAGCTGGAAATTGTGTAACAGAAAAGAGCCTGGAACATTGGTGTATGCACAGCACTGCAGTTCTTGATTTTATTCCCTTAAAATCGAATTGACAGTCAGCTAAATACGTTCCAGATGCACCTGGAATGTATTTAGCTGACTGTCAAAACAGGTGTGCCAAGTCTAATGCCGCGTACACACAACAGGACTCTTTTCGACAAACTAGGTCCGACGGTCTTTTGGCGGAGGTCCGACGGACTTTCTGAACGAAACAGACTTGGCCACACACGACCTGACTAAGTCTGTTTGAAAGTCCATTTGTTTTGAACGTGATGACGTAAATGAGACTAAACAAGGAAGTTCAATAGCCAGTAGCCAATAGTTGCCCTTGCGTCATATTTGGTCCGGACTAACATACAGACGAATGGTTTTCCCAATTTTTAGTCCGTTTTTTACTTCTAGGTCCGTCTGACTTTTGGGAAAAAAGTCCGCTGAAGCTCACACGATCGAATTGTCCAGCGGATTCCGACCTGCCAGAAAGTCTGATCGTGTGTACGCAGCAGGGCTCAAGTCCTGCGGGAATGCATGGGAACGGAGTTCCTGTACTTTTTCCACAACAGGAACTCAGTTCCCGTTAGCAGTCCTGCAAGACTTTGAAGTATGCAAGCTGTGTGGCAGGTGCTACACCAGCAGCCGCCGACACAGCTCGCAATAGTAAGTGCCGCACACCTGACCATTCAATCATTGCCAGTAGGGGCCCCATGACAGCTTCCGCTTCGATCTACCTGTCAATCACAGCTAGATGACGGGTAGATCAGGTCCCTGCTGCTAAGAGATTGTATTTAGTCAGACCTCTCGTGATGCGCTCCTCCCCGCCGGCCCCTCCTGATTTTCTGTCTCCTCACCCCCCCAGTCTCCTGCATACTTGCTCTGTGTGTCCCGTTGAATCCCCCCCTCCTTTATCTTCAGTGCCATATGATGAGAGAACCCAGAGGAGGAGCACAGCTATTCTGCTCGCAGGACATGCAGGGAGAGAGGTGAGCTGAGGGAGGAACATCAGTTTGGGGTGGTAAGCTGAGCACAATACCTGGCAAAGTTTAATGCCAGGAGGGAAGTTTATGTGGAAATATGTGAAGGGTTGGAATAGCAGCAAGTGTGTGTTGGAGCCCTGCACAGTTTGCAGCCCCCCAAGCTAACATACATCTCCTAAGCAGGAACACATCACTATCTCCCCAAGCATTCTGTCCAGATAATGTGCAGTTCATTTATGACCTTTCCGTTTAACCCTGTGGTATTCAAACTCTGTTCAATGAAAAGTGTACAAAATAACATTCCCCAATAAAGATCAGAACATGATGTTTACATTTGCATGGAAGCACAATTGAATGAATGCTGATTATTCAGAGAATTACCGTATTTATGTTTATTGAGGATTGTTTTTTTTTTTTATGTACTAACAGTTAAGCTTCATACACACAATATGAAAATTGGATGAAAAGTAGCACTTTTGAAGCGTTCGTGCATATATAATGTTACACCAAGTAAATAGGTACCCAACATGTCACACTTTGGAGTTGCGCACACTCATGGAATGCCACCAAACTTCGATACTAGTTATAGGCGACATTTTTTTTTTTTTTTTTACAGGTTACATGTTTAGATTTACAGAGGAGGTCTAGTGCAAGAATTGTTGCTGGCGCTCTAACGCATACGCGATACCTCACATGTGTAATTTGAACAGTGTTTACATATGTGGGCGGGACTTATGTGTGCGTTCGCTTCTGAGTACTAGCTACCGGGGACAGGGGCGTTTTAAATTTTTTAAATATTTTTTTACATTTTTTTTATCACTTTTATTCCTATTACAAGGAATGTAAACATCCCTTTTAATAGAAATCATTCGTGACAGGTCCTCTTTATGGAGAGATGCGGGGTCAATAAGACCCTGCATCTCTCCTCCAGGCTGGAAAGCATGAGATTGGGAACAAAATCCATGATCTCATGCTGACCAGCCACGATCTCAGCTTTATTTACATCCGCGGCCCGGATGTGACCTCATAACATTGCGCCCGGCCTCCGATGGTCATAGAGACGACTGGTGACCATCTGGTCACCAGAAATTTACCAGAAATCTCTATAGTTGTCATCCGGCGGCGGCCAATTCTTTCTCCCGGTCCCCGATGGCACGGGAGAGCCCAAAGAAGCACCGAATGGTGGCGGGAGGGGGGGTGTCCCCT
This sequence comes from Lithobates pipiens, assembly GCF_037356315.1. Taxonomy (NCBI): domain Eukaryota; kingdom Metazoa; phylum Chordata; class Amphibia; order Anura; family Ranidae; genus Lithobates; species Lithobates pipiens. The sequence goes on from NW_027507784.1 coordinate 124,853,814, forward strand.
CCCGCCGCCTGTAAAAATGATCATGCGGTGGAACCGCCACTATGATCATTCTTATGGTGCACAGAATCATGAGCTGAAAACAAGGATATCTGAATGATGCCTGTAGCTGCAGGTATCATTTAGATATTCCCACTGAAAGTCAAAGACGTCATATGACGTCTTTGGGCGGGAAGTGGTTAAAGAAAAGAAACTCTAATGCCGCGTATACACAACCGGACTTTCTGGCAGACTAGGTCCGACGGACTTTCAGCGGAGTTCCGACGGACTTAACAAACGGACTTGTCCACACACGAACGGACTAAGTTTTGAACGTGATGACCTAAATGGGACTAAACAAGGAAGTTCAATAGCCAGTAGCCAATAGCTTCCCTTGCGTCGTATTTGGTCCGTCGGACCAGCACACAAACGAACGGTTTTCCCGATTTTAGTCTGTTGGAATTGAGCCCATCGAATAGATTTGAAACATGTTCTATTTCTAGGTCCGTCTAATTTTTTTAAAAAAAATTATCGGACTAGCCCACACAAGATCGGATTTGTCCGACGGACTAATCCCTTCAGACCTAGTCTGCCGGAAAGTCCGGTCATGTGTATGCGGCATGGGGCCTAATGCACACTGGACGTTATCAAAAAAGCCAGTAACGTTAGCTTTAGAAAGCTGTAGCTGTAGAGTGAGTTTTTCAGCATTTTTGCACTAGCGTTTTTCAGCGTTTTGTGGCGTTTTTTAAGCCGTTTACAGCTTTTTTCAGAGTTAGAGCTGTTTTAAGGCTCCATGCACACTGGAGCTTAAAAAAAAGCTTTTTCTGGATGGCAGATTCCCAGCAGAAAACGCAGGTTTAAAAACACGCTTTTAGCATCGTTTTGTACTAGCGTTTATGTTCGTTTTTTAGCGTTAGCGTATATGGGCGTTTTTAATAAAAATACACGGAGGGCACTCCTAAAATCCCACAATGCATTCCCAAACTCCCACAATGCATTGAAAAAAAAGAATGCTGAACGCTAATTAACGCACATTAATGCGCATTTATGCACATTTATCAGCGTTTTATAGGATTTTTGTGGTCAGAAAAAGGGCACTTTGAACTCGATTTTATGGCGTTCGGAGAACAGCCCATAAACTCCACTGCTGATAAAAGCTAAAAAACGTCCATGTGTGCATAAAGTGGAGTTTATAGGCTGTTATTAAAAAACGCCCAAACTCCAAAAAACAGCCATTCATGAGCTCCAGTGTGCATGAAGTCTTAAACTCCTCTCAAAACCCACTAGTTCTGGGGGGGGGGGGTTCCAGCCAGAAAAGGCCCCTGACAAAAACTGCTGATAACAACCTGTGTGTGTACACATGGACACATAGGATAATATGCTGGAGAGTTTATTGGCTGCAGATAAAAACAGCAGCTGTAAAAACGTCCAGTGTGCATGAGGCCTAGAGCTGGCCATACATGGATTGAAATTCAATTCATGTGTGTACAAGGTGGTTGTACAGAAGTTGATGATCTGATTGATTTCTGTACAACCGTCCTGTTGGATTTTTGACCCTCAATCAGCCCTGCCGGCTTTCGCCAGAAATAATGATCAGTGTATTCTGATGGCCGGGAGGTCTCCCCACTGTCAGAATACAAAGACTCATTAGGGAGGTTTCCCTTATCCACCTGAAATGTGTTGATGGGGGAATCAAGCCCTTTTATTTTGTTTAATCAACAAGTTGAACAAAAAAAAATGGACTAATGTAGGGTCTTGACATCCATAGGCATAGATGCAACATCTCGGTGGGTGAGCTTTAAAGCTGAGCGGCCATATACATGCATCTATATGTAGAGTTTACTGTGATGAGAGCGTGCTCCCAGCGCAATAACTAAAGTGTCACGGAAATCTCCCAATGCATACTCAGAAGCTTTCCGATTGTGTGACAGCCGATGACAGCGGTCACATGATCAGAATGCCTGCTTCTGTCTCCTGACATTTCGATCAGCTTAAAGGGCTGGGAGATGGTGACAGGAAGGGGTTGAAACACTTTTTTACTTTGGTGTTCATGAAATGGATTTAGCTGATTTGAACTGAAAGTTCAATTGGGTTTTAATTAAAGCTGAAATCCAGTCAGCCTTTAAAAAAATAAAAAAAATAAATAGGGATGCCCCCGGGATAGTTAAATGCATGTCAAGACTGGGTTGGGAGAAAAGTAAATAAATACTTTACTCCTTGCTCCCCTACTAGCTGGCTCTCCTCTCCAATCTAGCTTCATAACGTGAATCGCAAGTCCTGCATTGTCTGTGATGATGTCAGCGAGGGGCTGCCACAGACCCTGCTTTACTGTCTGGGAGGGGGCACCTCATTTTTTGTGAAGGGCTAACTGGACAGATTTAAAGGGAGCAGGATGATCAGGGGTGGGAAAGGGCTATTTTGTAGCTAATATCCTGGTTAAAGGGAAGCTGTACTGCTATCACTGCCCCATCTACAGTGAGGAAAAAAAAGTATTTGCTCTCCTACTGATTTTGTACAGTTGCCCACAGACAGAAATCGCACCAACTGTTGTCACCCTCCCACCAAGCTGCTTGGCGATGGTCTTGTAGCCCATTCCAGCCTTGTGTAGGTCTACAATCTTGTCTCTGACAGCTTTTTGGTCTTGGCCATGGCCAAGCAGTTCACACTCCCCTCTGTGAACCGCTGCAGGTGTCAATACAATGTTAATGACAACCCCAGATCGTTGTGAACTCGCACAGGAATCAGATCGCATGAGTGAGAACACCCATGCAATCTGATTCCAGTGCGGAAAAAAAAAAGTTCAATTCCTGCACTATTTTTCTGAGAATCCAATGCGAGTTCAGCCATACAACAGTTTCCATTGGAATTTCCGTCGCACAAAATTTGAGATCTGGTTCTCGAATTTTCCAGCAACAAAATCCGTTCATGCAAATTCCGATCGTGTGTACACAAGCGACAACAAGCTCTGATCGCACATTTCCCTTCGGAAAGTCCGACCGTGTGTACAGGGAATAAGAGTAAATGGTATCAATTTTAAGCAATATACTTTTCCATATAAAAGCGCTACACATTTTTAGGTAAAGTCTGCATTGTAAATGAACACAAACTGAAAGTTAGCATGAAACATTTTACCGTTAACATTAAAAAACTGCTTAGTCAGCAAATGGCTTTACACCTAGTGCCTATGTTTCCTGCAGCCCTTTGACAGAAGTCACAAGGATTTATTAAGCTATGGGTAATTGCTCGTGTGCCTTTTTAAAAGGATAAAAAGTCAGCAGATACTGGGGGATGGTGTAAAGAGCCTGGAGACAAGGTTAATTAAGCATTGTACTGAAAAACACCTACAGCTTAGTTCCTGGAAATCATCACAGGCTATAAAGCAGGGTACATTGTCCACTTGATAGTTGCAGATGTGTAAAGCAATCTGAGTGATTGCAATTACTAATGTTTACCCCTGAGGGAGGGATGTGTAATTCAAAGTACACAGGGTGAGAAAATCAGATGAAAAATAAAGCTTTCGGGAAACAATCGTCCGATAATCTGATTGTTAGTTAGTACACAGATTTTGAGCGCTGATCGCGTCAGTTCCGAAGGGATAGGCACAACATTTTTTATTGTATGATAACAGAACGAATGATTTTCATGTAATTAGGATGGTATTTGTATGAAAAAAATTGCGTGACCAAGACCACGCACGCTTGAAAATGAAAGAATACATTACATTACAAGCAATGCATTATATCACTTCCAAAGTTGTATTCTGTCATATGTGAATTTTTCGAAATTTTGTATCCTATTGGTTTTCTATGATGAGACTTGCATTAAAAAAAAAAAGGCAATCATTTGTCAAATATTCTTATCCTGTGTACGAGACTTAAGTGCGCATCGATATGTCTGTTCAGTGAGACCCCTTTCACACTGAGGGCTTTTTGCAGGCGCTATAGCGTTAAAAATAGCGCCTGCAAAACGCACTATAACAGCTGCTTCATGCAATCCAGTGTGAAAGCCCTCGGGCTTTCACACTGGAGCGGTGCGCTGGCAGGGCGTCAGAAAAAGTCCTGCCAGCAGCTTCTTTGGAGCGGTGAAGGAGCGGTGAACTCACCGCTCCTCCATCGCTGCTCCCCATTGAAATCAATGGGGCAGCGCTGCGATACCGCTGCCAAAACGCCGATCCGCCTGTGTTTTGCAGACGTATTTAACCCCTTTTCGTTCGCTGACGGTCGAATAGTGCCGCTAAAACAATGGTAAAACGGCGCTAAAAATAGAGCCGATTTACCGCTGACGCCCTAGGCGGCGCAGTGTGAAAGGGCTCTAATTGTAACTGCAGGAAGCTACAAAATAGGGGCTCATCCTCATGTGAATAAACCCCAGGTATATCATACTGATTCTGTGACAAAAAGGATTTACGTATCTGGCTCTGATACTAGCCAGTGCCTCACCAGCCACTGACCTCACCGCACGTCCCTGAAATACAGAAGGTTCACCACAAGGTGCTACCATTCATAAGCCTGAAGAATAGAAAGGCCAGATTAGACTTTGCCAAAAACATCTAAAAAAGCCAGAGCAGTTCTGGAAAAGCATTCTTTGGATGGATGAAACTAAAATGAATCTGTAGCAGAATGACGGGAAGAAAAAAGTGTGGAGAAGGCTTGGAACAGCTCATGATCCAAAGCACACAACGTCATTTGTAAAACATGGTGGAAGCAGTGTGATGACTTGGGCATGCATGGCTTCCAGTGGCACTGGGTCATTGGTGTTTATTGATGATGTGACAGAAGACAGAAGCAGCTGGATGAATTCTGCAGTGTTTAGAGATATACCAAGATTCAACCAAATGCAGCAAAGTTGATTGGACTGGGCATCACAGTACAGATGGACAATGATCCAAAACACACTGCAAAAGCAAACCAGGAACTTTTGAAGGAAAAGAAGTGGAATATTCTGCAATGACCAAGTCAATCACCCAATCTCAACCCAATTGAGCATGCATTTCACTTGCTGAAGGCAAAGCTAAAGGCAGAAAGACCCACAAACAAAGAACAACTGAAGACAGCTGCAGTTAGAGCCTGGCAATGCATCAGAAAGGAGGAAACCCAGTCTTTGGTAATGTCCATGGGTTCCAGACTTCTGGCAGTCAGTGCCAGTAAAGGATTCTCAACAAAAATAATAAGAAATTAAAATTGTATTTATGATTATATTCATTTGTCCAATTACATTTGAGCCCTTGAAATGGGGGGAATGTGTATACAAATGGTTGCAGTTCCTAAAATTTGTATTTATTTATGTTCAACCCCTTGAATCAAAGCTGAAAGTTTGCTCTTCAAATGAATTTGGATTGTATGGATTTATTTTATTCTGGTGGCATACAGAGCCAAAAGTATGAAAATTTTGCCTGTGTCCAAATATAAATTGGCCTAACTGTGTATAGGGAAAAGCAGCCTCTTTGCATCTGCCACCTTTGCCTAATAGTAAATTCATTCTTGGCAGGTGTGAACAGGTCATGCTGAAAACAATAGATTTCACTTGTCCATGCATTTTAACTGTGCTGGCCACAAATGCCTGGCAACACATCCAGAATAAATGATCCCTCAGCAATTTCATTAACTTCCCTCAGGCACAAGTTATTACTCTGAAAATTGTTCATCAGAATTGTGTTTCACTGTGTGCAGATGATAATTGGCAGTGTGAGGCTTTACTTTATCATAACGTAGGTTTCTCTAAATGTGCAATAGTGCCGCACTTCCCCACCGCTCTCTTAGTCGGCCGTGGGAGCAATGGGTTCAGTCCAGGAATAGGCAACCTCTGCACTCCAGCTGTGGTAACATTACAAATCCCATCATGCCTCTGCCTCTGGGAGTCATGCCTGTGGCTGTCAGTCTTATAATGCCTCATGGGACTTATAGTTCTCTAACAGGTGGAGTGCCAAGGTTGGCTACCCCTGGGCTAGCCCCAGTGTAAACTCTGTGTCAGAGCTTATTCCCTACCCCACAAAAAATGTTTGGGCATGGCAATTTGCTGCTTAGGCCCACAGCATTGCATCCTGGGGATAAAGGAAGCAGTCACATGCTTCTCCATACTCAGAAGTAGGGAGTTTCTCCAGTGACCGACAAAGAGAATGGCAGCAGAGTATGGCAAACATATTAGTGGGTGGAGGATATACTCAGAGCTGTAGATAATGGGGTGCCACCAGTCCTCCTGTAAAGAGCCCTGGCAGCAGAGTGAATCAGTTGTGGGCAAGGAGGGTGATTGGTGCAACAAATGGGCAGTTACTGGAACTAACCCCCTGTATGGCTGTCTACAGCTGCTGAAAGCTGGCTTCTTCTCTACCTCCTACTGGCTTTCAGCTGCTGTAGATAGAACCATACAAGGGATCAGTTCTAGTAAAAGCCCCCTGCCACCCCGATCACCCTCTCTGTGCACCAAACATTTTCCCCTGCTGCCCAGGCCCCCCTACCCCTACAGTGCTGCTGGCTTCCCTCTTCTTCCCATCGACAGCTGCAAGCACACAATAGGGTCCAGATTGAGAGTGGGGGAAGGGTTAGGTAAATGTCATATGTACCAGCCCCTTCTTTTCCTGAATGAACTCAATGAGTGATCTGTACCGATCACACACTGTGTTCATTCGTAACCGAAGCATTGTCTGTTATGGGCCCCGTGTCAGGTTGTCTGTATGTGGAGTGGGACCCATAGTTTCTAACAGCAGCCATGGATATACTAGGAACAGAACCTGTCAGTTTGGCAAAGGGTGATATTGCAGATTCTCTTGAAGGCCTGGCTATTTAAAATGACAGATGGAACTGAGGAGGTCCATTTTGATGTATCTATGTCAGTGCAGCCATTTGTAGATGTCCTTACATAGGAAATACATTTGGTGATAGATACAATAATTATGTCTAATTAGGGTGGCCATTAAATTCACATTTGATGTTCAGGTTTGCTGACATATTGGATCAAACGGGTTTATAAGGTCTGGAAATTAATTCTCCATCATTTTCTCATTCTATAGATAAGGTGATTGATCCTTTGTATGTGCAGTGAAGATGTGTGCTGACATTCATAGTGCAGTGTTATTTCACATGTGTCTAGTGCTGAGTGTCTGAACAGGGGACTAGGGGGGTACACAGTTGGTTTTTGTGCGGGGTGCAGCAGGTGTGTGCTTACAGTTAAATAGCAAGCTGTGAGCGACTGGATTCAGTATTTGTGTGGATGGGAGTTCCCAGCACTGCAATGACTACAAATCACTCTGCTGCACAAGAAGAAAGTCCAGGCAATGGAGACATCAGCAGAATGATAATGAGGGGAGGATGGAGAGACCTGCTCCCACGCAGTATGCAGGACACTTCTTCCACTTCTGGTGCAGCAGCTACAAGGAGGAGTCCTTCCTGCTGAGTGTATATTTACATGCTGATGATGAGTCCTTCGATTTGGGTGGATATGAGGTGGAGTCTGCTAAGCTTTTAATTCCAGGCTTGATGGTTGCACAGCAGTGTGACTCCTCTATGTTGTTTCCATAGGTGTGAGGCTAGTAATTTCTGCCTAGTTAAAAAGTCTTTATATTAATCAGTTCCTTGTTACTAAGCAAATAGGTGCCAACTCATAGAGCTGTAAAGGATCAGTCTGTCGCAAAGTCAAATTAAAGAAATTCTCTGCTTAGAGGGAAATGGAGGCTGCCTTTTCTAATCTCTTTGTGAAATGCTGGTAAAAATTATTATAGAAATACTTATACGCTACTTTGTGATCAATTCCATGTAATCACCCAATGAACAGCTGCAGCCATTAATGAGTGAACTCAACCACTGCAAAACAAATGATAAATGATACGTTAATGGTGCACTTGTTCCACATCTAGATAATGTGTATCTGAACCTATTAGTACCAAAACCATATAGTAAAAGTGTTAATAGAATATATGGCGTACCTATCTTATACAAACATAAAATGGACATCCAGTGCAAAATATCCGAAGAAAAATTGAGAAACACTGTTCAAAAAAGAAGAAAAAAATTTGTAGTGATCCGACAATGAGTTAAAATGCTCATTCTTCTATTAGTAATTGTTCCAAAGTGATCCTCTAGAGCTGAACGAATAACCACCAATAAGTGAATTGGCTGCTCACCTTAAAATATGACCATACTGAATATGGCGTCAGAAACCAGGAATCAGACCAAGACAGAAGTACAGTTAAATCACACTTTTTAAATAATAATAAAAGTAAATAAAACAAACGTAGTCAAAACATACCCAAAGTTCGGTAACCGGAACAGATAGTCAGAAAAGCCAGGACGTCAGGAAGCCAGGTATCAGCGTACTTCAGAACAGGCCAGGATATAGGGAAACCAGAGATTAGTATAGTGGAACAGCAAGCAGGATCTGGAACCAGAAGGGACTTCAGCCAAGCAAGTCTTTAACAGGCACGCAGGAGAGAGTCCCTGTGATGTTGACCAGGCGAAGGCAGAAAAGATCTGGGCTGGACGGCTTAAGTAAGCAGGACTGATGAGCAGGATATCATCAACAGGTAAGTCACTGTGGAGAGATAGGAGCTCGCAATCAATCGACAGCTGAGCAGTCAGCTCAGAGAAGGAATTGTTGAGCCCAGCCCTGACATATGGTCTCTTTGCTGGGACTAGCTGGATCAATTCTTCACACTTCCAATATATGCTCAAATCTATAAACAGAAGCTCATAGCTTCACGTGACAAGTGACGCAACATGCCGGGTGGGGCCAGTGACGTCACTTCCGGGGTATCCATAAGCCGAAAGGTGGTGAGGTGGCAAGGCCGAGACTTTACCCCATCATATATGTTGTTTTAAGGATGGTTTTAACCGCTTGCCAACCAGTTGCCGTCATTATACTGTGGCAGGTCAGCGCGTTCCTGCAAATCGCCGTAGCTGTGGTCAGGAGCCACGATGTCTGCCGACCACTCACAATCGCGGGCACAAGAGCCATAACGGGGATGTGTGTATGAAAACACACACATCCCCATTCTGTCAGGAGAGGAGAGACAGATTGTGTGTTCCTACTAAGTAGGAACAGCGATCTGGCTCCTCCTCTAGTAAGTTACATTCCCCCACAGTTAGAAACACCTAGCAGGGAACACAGTTAACCCCTTGATCGCCCCCTAGTGTTAACCCCTTCCTTACCAGTGACGTTTACACAGTAATCAGTGCATTTTTATAGCTTTGATCACTGTATAAATGCCAATGGTACCAAAAAAGTGTCAAAAGTGTCCGATCTATCCACCGCAATGTCGCAGTCCTGCTAAAAATGGCAGATCGCTGCCATTACTAGTAAAAAAATATAATAAGAAAAAGGCCATAAATCTAGTCCCTATTTTGTAGACGCTATAACTTTTGCGCAAACCAATCAATATAGACTTTTTGCAGGCTTTAGTCATCATTATTCTCACCTTTCCTTCTCTTTCATAATCTATAGAATTCACCTTTACCAAAAAACTGCCTATGCAGGTAAGGGGTTTTCAGGTCCAGCATCATGAGGTACATAAATGGCCTACACCTATAGCAAGGGCATTATTCAATTCTGTCTACAGACATCCCTTTTCTGCAAAGACAGTATTTTGGTAAAGATGAACTATGTCTTTAAGAATACAAACTTGCTGGTTTGCACTCCTTCACTTCCTAGATTTTAGACACCACAGGAAGTGAAAGGAAATCTTTCCAAAGTGAGCAAAATCTTCTCTTAAACAGTTGTCAGTGGAACAAATGTCCTCATTGGAAAATTCCCTTTAATTTCCTGCTCTTGTGAAAAATCTAATTCTGGATTATCCTTTACTTTCAGACTTGGTGACAGCGATCACCAGGACAATTAAAATGTTGAGATTTATTAACAGGCAAAAAGATAGCACTAAAAACCTCACAGTTTTCAACCCTTACTTATTTGACCACTTGCTTTCTTGGCCCCTAAACCCCCTTCCTGCCCAGAGCAATTTCCAGCTTTCAGCACTCTCAGGCCGCGTACACACGCGCGGACTGTTTGCCCAACCTTGTTCGTCAAACAGTTTCGGCAAACAGTCCGCTCAAAATTTGCATGAGCGGACTTGCCCACACACGAGCGGACTGTTTCAGCAAACTGTTTGCCAAACAGTTCGCTCAACTTTTGAAATGAACGGACTCGCCCACGTAAGGAGGAGGCAAATCCGCCCATTTCGAGCGCGTGTACAGGTAGGCGGGGCCCGCGAAGGAGACGTCGCGGGCTCCGCCGCCTGGAATGGGCTTAAAGGGGAACCCCAACGCCGAAAAAAATCGGCGTGGGGGTTCCCCCAAAGTCCACACCAGACCCTTGTCCGAGCACGCTACCCGGCCGGCCAGGAAAGGGGGGCGAGCGAGCGCGCCCCCCTCCTGAGCCGTACCAGGCCGCGTGCCCTCAACATGGGGGGGTGCCTTGGGGAAGGGGGGGCCGCGCGGCCCCCCCACCCCAAAGCACCTTGTCCCCATGTTGATGAGGACAAGGGCCTCTTCCCGACAACCCTGGCCGTTGGTTGTCGGGGTCTGCGGGCGGGGGGCTTATCGGAATCCGGGAGCCCCCTTTAAGAAGGGGGCCCCCGGATACCGGCCCCCCACCCTATGTGAATGAGTATGGGGTACAATGTACCCCTACCCATTCACCTGTGAAATAAAGTACAAAAAAAAACACAACACAGGGAAAAAATATTTTATTGCACAGCTCCGGGGGGTCTTCCGTCTTCGGGGGTCTTCTCGCCGGACTCCTCCGCTATCTGTGTGTAGCTCTTTTACTAGCGGAGGAGTCCGGCTTTCTTCCTCCCCGCCGCCGGCCTCTTCTCCCGACTTCGGGGGTCTTGTCCCCCTCTTCGGTTCTTCTGCCGGGCCACCGCGCCTTCTTGTAGCTCTTTTACAGGCGGTGGCCCGGTCTTCTGTCGCCGCTGTCGTCGCCGCCGCCGCCTTCCGTTCTTGTTCTTCTTGTTCTTCTTCTTCTTCTCCTGGAGATGTTGACTCGACGAGCTCTCCGGCCGGAATGCCAGGGCCGCGCTGTGCGGTCACTTATATAGTGACAATGGGGCGGTGTCACATGGTATATGTCACATGGGTTGGTCACATGGTGACCCCGCCCCCTTACGATGTCATAGTCCCCATGTGACATCAACCCATGTGACCAACCCATGTGACATATACCATGTGACACCGCCCCATTGTCACTATATAAGTGACCGCACAGCGCGGCCCTGGCATTCCGGCCGGAGAGCTCGTGGAGTCAACATCTCCAGGAGAAGAAGAAGAAGAACAAGAAGAACAAGAACGGAAGGCGGCGGCAGCAGGGGCGACGACGACAGCGGCGACAGAAGACCGGGCCACCGCCTGTAAAAGAGCTACAAGAAGGCGCGGTGGCCCGGCAGAAGAACCGAAGGCGGCGACAGAAGAACGGAAGGCAGCGGCGACAGAAGACCGGGCCACCGCCTGTAAAAGAGCTACAAGAAGGCGCGGTGGCCCGGCAGAAGAACCGAAGAGGGGGACAAGACCCCCGAAGTCGGGAGAAGAGGCCGGCGGCGGGGAGGAAGAAAGCCGGACTCCTCCGCTAGTAAAAGAGCTACACACAGATAGCGGAGGAGTCCGGCGAGAAGACCCCCGAAGACGGAAGACCCTCCGGAGCTGTGCAATAAAATATTTTTTCCCTGTGTTGTGTTTTTTTTTGTACTTTATTTCACAGGTGAATGGGTAGGGGTACATTGTACCCCATACTCATTCACATAGGGTGGGGGGCCGGTATCCGGGGGCCCCCTTAAAGGGGGCTCCCGGATTCCAATAAGCCCCCCGCCCGCAGACCCCGACAACCAACGGCCAGGGTTGTCGGGAAGAGGCCCTTGTCCTCATCAACATGGGGACAAGGTGCTTTGGGGTGGGGGGGCCGCGCGGCCCCCCCTTCCCCAAGGCACCCCCCCATGTTGAGGGCACGCGGCCTGGTACGGCTCAGGAGGGGGGGCGCGCTCGCTCGCCCCCCTTTCCTGGCCGGCCGGGTAGCGTGCTCGGACAAGGGTCTGGTGTGGACTTTGGGGGAACCCCCACGCCGATTTTTTTTCGGCGTTGGGGTTCCCCTTTAAGCCCATTCCAGGCGGCGGAGCCCGCGACGTCTCCTTCGCGGGCCCCGCCTACCTGTACACGCGCTCGAAATGGGCGGACTTTCCGAGCGGGAACAGTCCGCTCATTTCGAAAGTACAGCGGACAGGCCCACACACGGGCCCACACACGCTCAAACACAGTTTCAGCGGACAGTTTTTCGGAATTTCCAAAAGACTTTGTCCGTCCAACTGTCCGCTGAAACTGTCCGCTGAAAGCCCACACACGAGCGGACTGTCCGCCCAAACACTGTTCAGCGGACAAGGTTGGGCGAACAGTCCGCCCGTGTGTACGCGGCCTCACACTTTGAATGACAGTTGTGTGGTCATGCAGCACTGCACCCAAATAAATTTTTTTCACACAAATAGACCTTTCTTTTGGTAGTATTTAATCACTGCTGCTTTTTTTCTATTTTCTGCTAAAAAAAAGGAAAAAAGAATTTAGAAAAAAAAACTGTTTTGAAACAGGTAATTTGTCTCCTTCATTGATGTGCGCTGATGAGGCAGCACTAATGGGTACTGATAGGCTGCACTGATGGGCACTAATAGACTGCACTGATAGGCTGCCCTGATGGGCACTGATAAGGTGACACTGATGGGCGCTGAGAGGTGGCACTGAAGGGCACTGATAGGTGGCATTTATAGGCTGCATTGATAGGTGGCACTGATGATCACTGATGGGTGGCACTGGTAGGTGAGTGTGACACTGATAGGCAGCACTGATCGTGGCACTGATGATGAGGCACAGATGGCCATTGATTGGCAGCACTGGTGGGCATTCATAGGTGGCACTATTGGGCAAAGGTAGGTGGCACTGTAGGCACTGGTAGGTGGCATTAGTGGGTACTGATAGGTGGCACTGGTGGGCACAGATGAGGCAGCTGCGGCTCTCTGTGTGAAGGACCAATGTCTCTCTGGCAGAAGCCAGCAATCGGCTTTCTTTTTCACCTCAAGCTGACAGCGTGAGAGAAAAAAATACCCGATTTCCGATCATCTGTTTACGTCGCGTGATCAGCTGTGATTATCTGACAGCTGATCAGGTGGTAAGGGACTGGGATCGACCCCTTACTCTGATCTGCGATCAGCCGAATCTCATAGACTCTGTGATCACAGAGCACGCCACGTGTGCCCCACAGGGAGGTCAGGCAGCTCATGCACAGGAGGATGTCATACAACGGCCTCCTGGCAATTAAGGCCCCCGCTGTAGCCATCATTCGTCTATAGAGTGGGGATAAACTTTGAAACGAAGAAAAAAAAAATTGGCGTTAGGTATACTGTAAAGTAACAATTTACTCTAAGAATGGCCTACATCACACCACAATAACCATTTCCAGCTCCCTCTAAGTGGAAGTCATAAATACATATTTATATACAATGCATAATATCTTGGCATATGATATGCTATATATTCCTTTTCATGTATTCTGCCCAGGGACTTCCTACTGTGCAGATGCGTAACAATGGAACTTCCTTTACTGCAAGGAAATCTGCTTCTCCCATAGAACATATTTTAGTTCAGGTACTTTGCGTTCAAACAAGACACTGAACCATTTCATAGCTGTTAACCTCAGCTTTGTTGCAGTGAAGAAAAGTAAAATGTAGCTGTTACATTTTATCGACTAACCTAAATTATTGTATTATGAAACAAAGGAAATATTATTTTGGCGTGCACAAATCTATGTTTGAGATTTTTAGTATAGACATATTTATCTTGATGAGCTGAATGTTGATGCTCTCTTCTCTTTAAAGTAAACCTGCCGCTAACCCGGTCAATTCATGCTGACTACATATGAAAAATACAGAAGCACAGGTTACCTTTTAGTGAAATCCTCTCATCAAATCTGTCCTCATCCACCCTAGCAGAGCTAGAGGTCAATTTTACCAAAATAAATGGGCAACAATTGTGCACGATCCAAATGTTCAAAGTTTGTAGAGACATAACCTCAAACATTTGCAGCTGTAATTACAGTTAAAGGTGGTCCTATTTGAGGAGGGAAGAATTTATATTATATTTTTAAATAACTTTTGTGTTAATATAAAAGAAAAACCTACACCTCCAAAGTGTTGAGTTTTTAATAATTTTTTTGTAATCCTATAATGTGAGGAAGGGCACAATTGAATCAATAATTATGCAAAGCATTGTAGCTAGAAAACTTGGACTTTTCATGTTAAAGTTGAGGTTGGATTTGTCTACCCACCTCCCAAACTTCCATATTAGTCACTTGATGCGACGGACAGCTTAAATTACAAATTATATTTTTTCAAATTCAAATAATTTTTTTAGGCCTCATGCACACAGGACCTTTTTTTTTTAACTCTCTTAGAAGCCAGCAGCATTTTTGCAGAAAACATTTCTGATGCTTGTAAAAGTGTCTAAAGCTTTTACAAGCTTTTAGGAGCTTTTACAGAGGTCAAGCTCTTGACCGTTAATCCATTTCATTGGTCAGAATAAATTATTTATTATGGCCACTGAAATTAATAAATGCTCAAACACTAACTTTTAGGCATGTTTAGCAGCTCCTAGCAGTTGGTAGCGTCAAGCGGTTTTTCTGCCCAAACTCTGCTGCTCCTGGACGCACTAGCAGTTTTTTTTTCTTACTGCTGCTAAGATAAGTTACAGTTACTTGTAGCCTCAGCTGCCTATATCTCTGGAATATTTCATTACTTTGATTAAATGTAACCTCTGCAGTAATATTTTTTCATAACATTTTCAGTTCAAATTGCTCAGGTTTGTGGAAGGTTCATTTTAAAATAAGAGGTTCAAAAGATTAAAACCAGCTTACTATTTCATAAAATATCTTAACTTTTAAGCAATAGCTATTATATATAGCTTTATATGACCGGTATATTGGCAGGTTTACTTGATCGGATTGAAAGTGGTTGAATTTATTCGAAAATTGTGCATGTGCATGGTCATCATCATTGCTTTTTTTTTAAAAGGTTTACCTTATTCTACAGATATTGAAAATAGTTGCTTCCTCTGAAAGGATAGATCTGTTGGATGCACAGTGCCTGGATAAAGTTACATTTAAAAAAAAACAAAAAACTCCATGGAAAATTGCAGATTTTTTTTTTTTTTGGAGCTCCATTCTTTAATAGTAAGTATTGTTCTCTGTGTACCTTCAACTATCCACTGTACTGTTCTTTCACCCTTCCCCCTTTTTTAAATAAAATAATGGAGCAGAAATGGTTGTGGCTTGATGACATTAAAGTGGTCACCAGAGGCGGCTCTAGGCTTTGTGAGGCCTTAGGCAAAATTTAGACACGAGGCCCCACTCACGCCCATAATGGATAAAAAAAAATTCAAGCAAGTAAAAATGGCTGCAGAAAGATGCGTGGATCTAGCCCACAGGCGATCAGCACCACCTCCAGAGCACCCTCCTCAGATATATGCAGCCAATACAACATCTGCGACAGGTGACAAGCCCTCTAGGATTTCCCCCTTTGCCTTGGGAGAATGGGAAGAGGTGTCATTGAATCATTCCACATCCACAGAGGAAGGAGAGTGGGGGGATCCCAGCGCAGTGAGGGAGGGTGACAGGGAGGGAAAGAGAGTGAGGGAGCGGGGGAGAGAGAGAGGGGGGAGGGGAAGAGAGGGAGTGAGAGAGGGAGAGGGAGGAAGAAAGAGGGAGAGGGGAGGGGGAGAGAGAGGGGGGAGAGAGGAAGGAAGAGAGAGAGGGGGAGGGGAAGAGAGAGAGGGAGAGGGAGGGAGGGGGAGGAAGAGAGGGGGAGGAAGAGGGAGGGAGGGGGAGGGAGAGGAAAGGGGGAGGGAGGGAGGAAGAGAGAGAGAGAGGGGGAGAGAGGGAGGAAGAGAGAGAGAGGGGGAGAGGAAGAGAGAGAGAGGGGGAGGGGAAGAGAGAGAGAGGGGGGGGAGGGGAAGAGAGAGAGAGGGGGAGGGGAAGAGAGAGAGAGGGGGAGGGGAAGAGAGAGAGAGGGGGAGGGGAAGAGAGGGAGGAGAGAGAGAAGGGGGAAGGGAGAGAGAGAAGGGGGAAGGGTGAGAGGGGGGGAAGGGAGATAGAGGGGGAAGGGTGAGAGAGAGAGAAGGGGGAAGGGAGAGAGAGAGAGGGGGGAAGGGAGAGAGAGAGAGGGGGGAAGGGAGAGAGAGAGGGGGGAAGGGAGAGAGAGAGGGGAGGGGGGAAGGCGGGAGAGAGGGGGGAGGAAGAGAGAGAGAGGGGGAGCGAGAGAGAGAGAGAGGGGGAGCGGGGGAGAGAGAGGGGAGAGAGGGGAAGAGAGGGGAGGGGGGAGGGGGAGAGGGAGGAAGGTGGAGAGAGAGATCTCTAGCCCCGTTCCTGTCTGTAGCCCCTCCTGTGTACCATGTCCCAGTCTGCAGTGCCTGTCTATGGGAAGCTGTGTGTGATGCTCGGTACGTTACCTTCCATGCCAGCAGGGTGTTCATGACGGCCAGCAGCAGGCAGGGTCCATTCTCAGTCTGGGTGGGGACAGTGTCCTGCTCCTTCCAGAGGATCTGGTACCTTCCATCTGTCCTCGTTTTCCGGCCCCAGTCAGCCTGTACTCCAGTCCTGGGAAGTCTTTAGAGCTCGTCTCCAGGACTATCGATCCTTGCAAGTCTCGCTGCTCAACTTGCCCACCAGGCCCGGACTGGGACAAAAAATAGACTGAGCAGCCCATGATAGCGGTCTCTTCCACACTCCCCAGCCTGAGAGACCCCTGCAGCAGCCTAAGTGAAAAGAGGGGAAACCTAGCAGAGCTGCCCGGGGGTGAACCCAGAAAGAGAACCAGAAAGAGAACAGGGGTGGCGGAGAGCATTGGAGTGAGGCTGAGAGCAGCAGGGGGGGCAAGAGTGTGGGGGGCATGAGCACTAGGGGGAAGAGAGCACTGGGGGAGCTAGGGCACTGGGGGGGTGCACTGGCGGGAGTGGGGAGCCTGGCAGGGGCAGAGAGCATGGGGGGTGATGGAGAGCATAGGGGCCAGAGAGACCTGGGGAAGGGGCAGAAGAGCATAGGGAGGGTGGGGGGTGGAGAGCACCGGGGGAGCTGGATAGCACAGTGGGGTAGAGAGCATGGGGGAAGCCAGGGAGCACGGGGGAGGTGGGGGGAGTTGGAAAGTACTGGGGGGAGCTGGATAGCATAGTGGAGTGGAGAGCATGGGGGGAGCCAGGGAGAATAGTGGGGGCTGGAAAGCACAAAGGGGAGCTGGAGAGCACTGTGGGGGGAGCTGGAGAGCACAGGGGTAAGTTGAAAGCACAGCGGGAGCATGGGAGGCAGAGAGCACTGGGGGGGGGGACTGGACAGCACAGGGGGCAGAGAGCACTGGGGGTGCAGTTAGAACTGGGAGAGGTTAGGGAGCACGGGGAGCAGAGAGCTCTGGGGAGCTGGAGAGCACTGTTGGGGGGAGCCAGGGAGCACGGGTTGGTCGGAGAGCACTGGGGGGAGTGTATGGGGGAGACAGGGAGGACCAGAGAGCACTGGGGGGGGGAATCAGTGGGGGGGGGGAGCCAGGGAGCACAGAGCACTGGGGGAGAGGTGGAGAGAAGTGGGGGGGGCGACTGAACATGACAATGGGGGGAGAGCACTGTGGGGGAGCACTGTGAGGGAGCACAGGAATGGGGGACTGGACAGCACAGTGGGGGGAGAGCATGGGGGGAGAAGTGGGGGGGGGCTGGACAGCACAGTGGGAGAGCACGGAGGACCAGAGAGCACTGGGGGGAGCCAGGAAGCAGAGAGGGTATGCAGGGAGAACTGTGAGGAACCAAGAAGCATCGGGGCAGTAAAAGAGTTAGATAGGAGGAGCTCCGGTGATCCCATCCCAGCGCTTGCTGCAGCCTGGCCGACCCCCACCAGAGATCGTGAGTGAGTGCCCGGCCGTGCCGCCCTCCTGTGTGCCTGGATAGGAGGAGCGGCGGGGACAGCTGCATATGGAGGAATTGAGCTTTCCATATTCTTTCTGCAGCCGGCGAATGCCCGCAGAAGAAGCGGTCATTCAGCGGCTGCAGGAGGAATATGGAAAGCTCAATTCCTCCATATGCAGCTGTCCCCGCCGCTCCTCCTATCCAGGCACACAGGAGGGCGGCACGGCCGGGCACTCACGATCTCTGGGGGTAGTCGGCCAGAATGCAGCAGGCGCTGGGATGGGATCACCGGAGCTCCTCCTTCCCCTTCACAGTCATAGGGCAGGGATATTTTCCGCAGCCTGGCCGGACTCCTGACCTCAATAGGCAGCCGGCCAGACGCGGAGAGGCCAGGTGGGTGAGCGGCGTGGGCTGCAGGAGCAGGAGCAGCTCAGTTGCTTTAGGGCCCCACATGGACTTGCGGCCCGCCCGGTGTGCCCTATGGCTGCCCGCACGGCTTTTACAGATGGCACCTGGAGCCTGTTGTTCAGTCCAGTGATCGAGCAGATGTAAATTAGGCGGCCACGAGGCCCCTGTGAGGGCGAGGCCTTAGGCGGCCGCCTAATTTGCCTAATTAGAGAGCCGCCTCTGGTGGTCACACACACTGATTAAAGGGTTTGTTAACCCTAAAAAAAAAGTAGATTCTGGTCCCTTAAAGCAGATTACACAGCACAGCGCTTGTGCTATGTAATCTGCCCCCCTCTAAACTGTAAAAAAAAAAACCCTGAACCTACCGCTTCCTGTATGCCCTTTCTAAACAGACCATGATATCCAGGGCAGCTCCGCCCAGATCACCGTGGTCAAAGTGCCTCATTCTGTGATAGGCTGCCTGCGCTCCTCTCTCTCCCCTCACCCCCTCCTTCCTCCCTGTCAGCGCCATTTCTGTCTGTCTCCTGCCCAGGCCTGCAAGGGGATATATGTGAGCCTAAATGTCATGAACTTTATCCAAGGCCAAGAGAGAGGCTCCCCTTGCGACTAAGCTTGAGGGCTTGAGCTGACGATCACTTGGAGACTGCTTGAGGTTGTAGCAAAAGTGTAAGAGCAAGTCCTTGTAGGCTGTAACTGTGTACCGATGACTGTGTATACAGAACACTCATTAAAGGCCCGGCTGAGGGTCAAACACTGGTGAACAGGCTGATAGCCACTGCAAGAGGGTGGTGAGGCAAGCCGGGGGTCAGGCACAGGTAAGCAAGCAGCTAAGTGATAGCAAAGTCTGTGAGCCAAGCCGGAGGTCAAACACTGGTGGTCAGGCAGGTGCAGGCAGTAGCAAGGTCCGTGAGCCAAGCCGGGGGTCAAACTCTGGTGGTCAGGCAGGTGCAGGCAGTTGCAAAGTACGTGAGCCAAGCCGGGGGTCAAACGCTGGAGAAGAAATCAGAGCAGGTCAGAGGGCAAGCTGGGTCACAACAGGAATCACTAGAAAGCACAATGCACAGAGGATATGGGCAGCCTTTTATAGGCCAGCAGAGGATCCTGATTGTCCCACTATGTGCGTGCCACCACGGTCCCGTTGCACACCTGCATGCTCTGAAACACCTGGTATGGCCATTTCCCTGGCACTAAAGCCTAGTACACATGGGCCGAATGTTGGGTGACATTGCCTGGTTCAATAATAACCAGCCGACATTCGGCCCGTGTGTATGGCAGCCGCCTAGTGGTGTGTACCATGCTTAAGACGTTGCAGGCAAATAATAGCCAACTCAATTATTAGCAAATGCAGTCTAAACTGACGTATCTTACCTGATCAGGATATGTATACGCATTTTTTATCTATGACAAAGGTATTACTTCTTTTAGGGTTCATTAGGCAAAAATTTGTATATGGCATTTCCTTTATTGCATTCCTTTAAGAACGAGCATGAGAAAGTCACACAAAATGCCTGTAGGTGTTAGTGGTCTGTAGGTTTAACTACAGGATGTTGTGTGTCTGCTTGTCTTCCATCTGTATTCAGGACATAGTTGAGGACAAACAAATACACTCTTAAGTACTTGTCTATATGAGTCTTTTAGAGTGTGTGGTGGAGTGATATATCATTTGAGTAATTCCTGTTCTTGGTTAACCCATCAGCTGTGCTGTCTATCTCTCACCCATCCCCCAGCCCACCTTCTCCCACCCCCACACATTCCTCAGGGAGCTGCCAATGCCCACCACTGTAATAAACAATGGTCCTGCACCTCTCCTCTGCTCTCCTATTACCACCACTTACAAATTAGCAGCAGATTTGATCAATAAAATACTACCTGCTCCGACACGCTCAAATATTTATTGAGCATAACAAATTTAATTAAAGGCTTCTTCATGCAAACCAAAAGTCAGACTTCATGTACACAAAACTGGAACTGCACAATTTAATTTCATAAAATTTTTATTGTTTAACGTTCACACGTTTACCGGTTATACACATAGCTCCCAACTGATTTCAAGGGACTGTCCCTGATTTGGAACAATGTCCCTCTTTCCTCCTTATTTTGGTCTGATTTATATAGTATATAAAAGGGTTTCCCAGTGCTAAACATTTCATCCAATTTTTAAATTGCTGAATTTGTACATGTCAAAAGTCAGTATAAAGGAATAGTAGTGGTAAAAAAAACACTAGGTTTAAGTAATATATATATATTTTTTTATAATTCTCCTTTAAGGGGACGTGGCCGGGGGGGGGGGGCTTGGGGGGGGTGCTATGCCTACATAATTTTTTTTAATTGGTGTCCCTTGTTCCAATCTCAAAAAGTTGCGAGATATGTATCCATAGTATCTATATAATACATGATTGCCTTCCATGATGTGGCATCAGTCCATCTCCCTACTCCCTATCAGACTATTTACATGGCCAGCTCCCTTTGTTCAGCTCCTGCACTCTTGCTGAATCTCACAACATTCCCAGATTTTTATTTAAATCTATTTAAAAAAAATCTATTAACAGCCTATATGTCTAATGCTGCGTACAGACGATCGGAATTTCCAACAACCAAACCGTGGATTTATTTAAAACAGATGTTGGCTGAAACTTGTCTTGCATACACACGGTCGCACAAATGTTTTCAGAAATTCAAGAACGCGCTGACGTACAACGCGTATGACGGGACTAGTAAAAAGGAAATAGCCAGTGCAGCTCTTCTGCTTGATTCCAAGCATGCGTGACATTTTGTGCATTGGAATTGTGTACACGCGATCGGAATTTCTAACAACGGATTTTGTTGTCAGAAAATTTGAGATCCAGCTTGCAAATTTTTGTTGTCGGAAATTCTGACAGAAAATGTCCGATGGAGCCTACACACGGTCGGAATTTCCGACAACAGGCTCACACTGAACATTTGTTGTTGGAAATTCCGGTTGTCTGTACATGGCATTAGTGTCATTAGTGACAACTTTTGCTATTTACAGTATCTACAGCCACCAATCAATTCACATTTGCCCTATACAATGAAGGTACTTGTTGATGAGGCCCTCTCATTGTTCAGCATTTATTTATTGAAATGGAGAGTATAGTTAGAACATAGTTTGAGTTTTTATTGCAGTTAAAGGGGTTGTAAACCCTTATTTTTTTGTTTTTTTAAAATAACAAACATGTCATACTCGCCTCCACTGTGCAGTTTGTTTTGCCCCGATCCACCTGTTCTGGAGTCCCCCCCGTGTCGCTATCAGCTCCTCCCCAAATCGGTAAACCCCCTAGGAGCAGCGCTCTCCCTGTGGTTTACCGTGCGGGTGCGCTCCCAAGTCCAGCTTTTGTGACCATAGACACAGAATGCCGGACTCGGCCCGCCCCCCGGCGCCCGTGTCATTAGATTTGAGTGACAACAGCGGGAGCCAATGGCTGCGCTGCTATCAATCTATCCAATAAAGAGCTGGGATGCATTAATGTGAAAAAACACGAGGGGTTACAACCCCTTTGACACAACAGGTTCACTTTAAAGTGTATATAAACCCAAACAATGAAAGTTTCTTATTTGTTCCCTTTGGGTCTGTGAGTTAGTTCCTTTTTCATGAAAAAATGAAAAGGTGAACTAACACCCTACACCCTTCCCACCATCCTTGTCCCCACTGCACTCACCTGGGGTTTGAAAATGGTGCTTTTCTTGATCTCCTTTCCCTAGGGACACCAGGGTGGATCAAAGTGTTCATATGTCAGCGCTGATCAATTGGAACCACTCTGGTCTGTCCTGGTGTCCCTAGGGAAAGAAGAGGAAGTACAGTGTGGCCTTTAAACCCTAGAACTGTTGCACTCGGCTGATTGGGTGGAAGGTGCACCTGTATCACCCATGGAGGTAATTGCAGCAGGGACGGAGGGTATAGGGTGTTTTTTTATTTATCTTTTAATTTGTTCTGAAAAGGTGAACACTTTAAATTTCAAATTGGAAGCATTTTGTTACGTATATCTGTTTGATAAATGCTAAATAACTTTTTGATCTTGCCAGAAACTCAGAACTGTCCATTGTCCCATGCACTTCCTGCATTATGTCAAAGAGCCCTCTTAGTTTTTATCTTAGATTACAGCAAGAGTCTCTAAACTTTTTAAGCAAAGGGCCCATTTATTGTCCTTCAGGTTTTGGGTGGGCCGAACTGTGGTCAGTAGAAGCAAGCAATGCCCCATCCTTGGTTTTATTCTGAATAATATTGCCCCTGGTTGGTATCAGTGGAAGGAATAGTGTGCCATCATTGGTTTTAATTGGAGAAATAGTGTCCCTGGTTGGTATCAGTGGGAGGAATAGTCCCCCATTGGTGCTGTCACTGAGGGGAATGGTGTGCCAATATTGATGTCAGTTAGAGAAGTAGTGCCCCAAGGGCCTGATGGAGGCAAGCAAAGGGCCACATCCGGCCCTCAGGCCACAGTTTGGAGACCACTGGACTACAGAATGATTTGCCTTTATGTTGTAGAGATCTTACAGTGGCTGTGGTTCAGTAGTTTAGCAAAAGACAGTGGGTTAGGCTGATGCCACTCAGTCCAAGAAAATGCTGTGTGTTCTCAGCTCACAACAGGGCTTAGGAGTTCAGTGCAGTTCTCTCAGATCAACAGGTATTTTTCCATATTTGTAGGGATTTTGGATAAAATATGTGGAAATGCACTGTACATGTACTGCAAAGATTATTGCATGTGTTTTTGTTTTTTCTTGCCTTGACATATGTTTTAACATAGCCTTCCCTAGTATAAACATACAGTATCTTTTTTTCACTCTTCCACTGCTCCATTTAGCCAACCAGGAGCAGTAGAAAGTCCTGTGTAAGCTACTAGAATACTGGAATCCTAGCTTGTGCAGGACTATGGACCCCGTGTGACAGTACTGATTGGCCCCGGTGGAGGACTCATACTTCTTCATACCCAGAACTATCCCCACCCACACAATGCATGTTAAAAGGTACTCTTTAATTTATTATACTATAAAGAAAGATTCTTGATAGCCATATGCAGGGCCGGACTTACCATTGGGCTTGACTGGGCTCAAGCCCATGGACCCTGCCCAATAGGGGGCCCCGCGGGCCCCGCCAAGATACATAGCCAAGTGTACTCGGCTCGGCTCACAGTCACACCCAGTCCCGCCCTATCATGGACATAATACAGGGACTGGGCATGACAGTGAGCAGAGCCGAGTACACTCGGCTACTCTTGGCTCCACTCGTGACTGTGAGAGGACCCAAGAGCCGAGACTCTGTATCTCGGTGGTACCATTTTTAAACTTGAAGACTGCAATGACAAGGCTGCAAATGACACTGGGGCAAGGCTGCAAATGACACTGACAAGGCTGCAAGATGGACACTGATAAGGCTGCATTGATGGGCATTTAAATGTAAGTTTTTTCCTTAAAATTCCCTACTAAACTTAGGGTTCGTTTTATACGCCAATAAATAAGGTAATGTATAGAAGGAAGGGCCCGAAAGTGACTCAAGCCCAGGGGCCCCCACCACCCTAAGTCCTGCCCTGGCCATATGTCCTAATTAATATGAAGAATAGTCAATAACAAACGCCGTAATACATTCCCATAGGTCTTTACTTTGTCTCTTTTTTTAATTCAGAATGCATTGCCCTTCCCCCCACCTAACACAAGAAACAGAAAGAGTCATGGGAGAGCATTCAAAATGGTCTTGTGTGACTGACTGAATGAATGCACACAAAACCCCACAGTGATGAAGTTCCCATGCACATTCCATTGGTTTAATAAGCTCCCCTAAGTAAATGTTTATTTCATTGTTTGAAGACAAGACTTTTCCCACTGCAGCATTCACACCAGCTTAAAGGCAATATTGAAGATCTTATTATTATAACTGATTGTTGTTCCAGAGACTATAATGTGGTTAGCTGAATGAGTAGAATCTCTGCATTCCTCTTCCTTCCCCTCGAATTTTGCTAGAGCTACTTTTTTATAACCGGTTTTACTTCTGTCAGATCAGTCTCGGTTACACCCTATGGCTGGAAGCCAGGTCACCTGCAGGTGCTTACAAGGAAACCTTTGTTTACCTGAGGGCCCTTTCTGGGGACTAGATGACATTGGACACTCTGGCACATCACACTTCACCTATGCTGTAACTTAAATCTGATCACAATTTTTTTTAGCAATAATTATACTTTTAACATAGCCATGGAATGGGTAGAATTTCAAATAAAATTCTTAGGAAAAGAATGTTCTAATGCCGCGTACACACGACCGATGAGAGCTTTTCATCGGAAAATGCGACCGTGTGTATGCTCCATCGGAATTAAGCTGTCCGAATTCCCGCCAGCAAAAATTTGATAGCATGTTCTAAATTTTCCCGATGGAAAAACTTTCTATCAGAAATTCTGATCGTGTGTATGCAATTCCGACATGCTAAAACTCACGCATGCTCAAATGCAACTACGAGATGGAAGCTATTGGCTACTAGGTATTGAACTTCCTTTTTCTGGGCCCGTCGTACGTGTTGTACGTCACCACGTTCTTGGCGGTTGGAATTTGGTGTGACAGTGTGTAGGAAAGACAGTTTGAGCGGGATTCCATCGGAATTCCGATGGGAAAACCATCAGAGCTTTTTCCGACAAGAATTCCGATCGTTTGTACGTGGCATTAGAAAGTTTGTTCATTTTTCTAATTATTAGTGGGTAAATTGACGTTCATTTTTGACTGCAGTAACAAGAACATTGGAAGGACCGGAAAGGAAAATGTTCTTATATGTACAAATTTCAGTGTATGTGATTTCCGTTCAGTAAAGTCCATTCCAAAATCAAATGTTAAAAGCAAACAAAATCTTTCAAACAACATTCGAATTTTTATACAAATTTTCCTAGCTAGCTTGATAATTAATACAACCTCATATGAGACTGAACAGTTAGGAACAGGCTAAATGTGGGGCCCCTGCCAATTTTGTATCTGGTCATGGGTTGGCCATTGGAGATAGATAGATAGATAGATAGATAGATAGATAGATAGATAGATAGATAGATAGATAGATAGATAGATAGATAGATAGATAGGCACAGTGTTAGGTCTTAAACAATTGTGCTAAGGAAATGTTTCTGACTTTTTTTCCCAGGCTAAGTGTTTAATAAAAGAGGCGCTCTAGTCAAAGCTCCTTTTAAGACTGGGTATGGTAAAGCTTGTAAGAATTGGAATATCTGTCCAATTTCTATTGCTGTTTCTGTTACTGCTGGAAAGATAAAAACTGATGAAAAATATGGTTATTGTCATCATAACAGTAGGGGATTGCTAAATTCATATAAGGACACTGACCCAGTGACCACTGTCAAAATTCGAATTTTCCCTTACTTTGGGGAAATTTTCTCTTACTTCCTGTGGAAGCAAAATGGATGAATGGCTGCCCACTCCGGAAGGATGCTAATATCTTTATTGTCATGATCAACAAAAAAAAAGCATAAACAGTACAGCGAGCACCAGGAGATAAAGTTTTTAACAAGTTTCATGCAGATAACAGCACTTAATCATGACACAGACATACAGTATGGAATTCCTTCCTGTGTAATCACCAGGGGCAATAAAGCAGGGATTCTTCCCCAGTTTATCTAAAACAAAAGAAAAAGATTTTGGCTTTTTTTTCTTCTTTTCTGTACACCTTAAGTGCCGGTTCACATTGGGACGGCTTCAAAGTCGTCCGACTCTGAATCCGCCTCACACAGCGCGACCTCAGAGCAGCTTGCAAACTACTTCTTTAATAGAAGTCAATGCAAGCCGGTCTGAAGTCGCTCCCAAGTAGTACAGGAACCTTTTTCTAAGTCGGAGTGTCTTGAGTCACTCCCATTAGAACGGGTCCACTGCACTGCATGGAGTACAACTTTTTAGGTGGCTGACAGGTCGCTCCAGTGTGAACCAGGACTCAGTCTAGGAAATGGAATGACTTACTATCTTGTGCATCAGTGTTGAATAGTGATGGCCGAACGGTTCGCCCGGCGGTCGTTTCGCGGCGAATTTCCGACATTCGCGGTCCGCACGTTCGAACGCCTTTTTCCGTCGTTCGCCGCGGCGGACTTACGTGTTTAATGTATACAAGAACTTTAACCTTTGGTGACACGTTTATCATGTGATACAGGACAGCCAATTGAGACATGACAGCACATGGACACTTGTACATTCCCCCTAACCTATAAATACACCCGATCCGGTGGCCATTTTACATTCTTTCTTCTGTTACGATAGGGACAGGTTCCTGTGTGGAGTAGGGAGAGATAAACCACTAGCTATTTGGTACACAAAAGTTCTTTTCAGGACTGGTATAGGTGTTAGGTGTTGATAGGTTTGCTGTGCTGCTGATTCTTGCAGCAGCCTGAGTGTCTTTTGTTAGTTTAGAGAAAGGGAAAGGACGGTGTATGCTACAGGGACAGCCAGATTAGTCTTTCATCATCATCATCATCATCATCATCATTAGCTGTTACTATCAAGGTCCACAAAAGAGCTGTTCCAGTAACCACTAATCGTTCTCTTTTTTTGCCAATTTGTATAGGGACAGGAAGGAAGCAGTGTTGTCAGGCAGTGAGGGTAATTTTAAAGACTTGCTGTTATTATTAGTTCCACAAAGGTTCTTTTCAGGACTGGTATCAGTGGTACAGTAATAGGCTTGTACATGTATAATATTCTTTCTTCCAAATATAGAAAGGATATTATACTTGACTGCTGCCCTTCTGCTGCAGTCTGCTAAACATTCACAACTCACTTGTTCCACAAAAGTTCTTATAAGGACTGGTAACTTGGTATAGGGTGCTACGGTACATAGGCTTGAGTGCGGTACAGTCTGCTGTTC
The DNA here is from genome assembly GCF_037356315.1 of Lithobates pipiens. Lineage (NCBI taxonomy): Eukaryota > Metazoa > Chordata > Amphibia > Anura > Ranidae > Lithobates > Lithobates pipiens. The sequence continues at coordinate 124,880,937 of NW_027507784.1, forward strand.
TGTAAGGACCGCTATCGGTCCACAATAGATAGGGTTGACGTGCACCACTGCTGACCGCTGCCCTATACTGCAGCAGTCCTTCAGCGGTATAGGGACTGACGTACAGTCTGCTAAACACTAATACACAACCTGCTTGGTCCACAAAAGTTCTTATAAGGACTGGTAACTTGGTATAGGGTGCTACGGTACATAGGCTTGAGTGCGGTACAGTCTGCTGTTCTGTAAGGACCGCTATCGGTCCACAATAGATAGGGTTGACGTGCACCACTGCTGACCGCTGCCCTATACTGCAGCAGTCCTTCAGCGGTATAGGGACTGACGTACAGTCTGCTAATCACTAACACACAACCTGCTTGTTCCACAAAAGTTCTTATAAGGACTGGTAACTTGGTATAGGGTGCTACGGTACATAGGCTTGAGTGCGGTACAGTCTGCTGTTCTGTAAGGACCGCTATCGGTCCACAATAGATAGGGTTGACGTGCACCACTGCTGACCGCTGCCCTATACTGCAGCAGTCCTTCAGCGGTATAGGGACTGACGTACAGTCTGCTAAACACTAATACACAACCTGCTTGGTCCACAAAAGTTCTTATAAGGACTGGTAACTTGGTATAGGGTGCTACGGTACATAGGCTTGAGTGCGGTACAGTCTGCTGTTCTGTAAGGACCGCTATTGGTCCACAATAGATAGGGTTGACGTGCACCACTGCTGACCGCTGCCCTATACTGCAGCAGTCCTTCAGCGGTATAGGGACTGACATACAGTCTGCTAAACACTAATACACAACCTGCTTGGTCCACAAAAGTTCTTATAAGGACTGGTAACTTGGTATAGGGTGCTACGGTACATAGGCTTGAGTGCGGTACAGTCTGCTGTTCTGTAAGGACCGCTATCGGTCCACAATAGATAGGGTTGACGTGCACCACTGCTGACCGCTGCCCTATACTGCAGCAGTCCTTCAGCGGTATAGGGACTGACGTACAGTCTGCTAATCACTAACACACAACCTGCTTGTTCCACAAAAGTTCTTATAAGGACTGGTAACTTGGTATAGGGTGCTACGGTACATAGGCTTGAGTGCGGTACAGTCTGCTGTTCTGTAAGGACCGCTATCGGTCCACAATAGATAGGGTTGACGTGCACCACTGCTGACCGCTGCCCTATACTGCAGCAGTCCTTCAGCGGTATAGGGACTGACGTACAGTCTGCTAAACACTAATACACAACCTGCTTGGTCCACAAAAGTTCTTATAAGGACTGGTAACTTGGTATAGGGTGCTACGGTACATAGGCTTGAGTGCGGTACAGTCTGCTGTTCTGTAAGGACCGCTATCGGTCCACAATAGATAGGGTTGACGTGCACCACTGCTGACCGCTGCCCTATACTGCAGCAGTCCTTCAGCGGTATAGGGACTGACGTACAGTCTGCTAAACACTAATACACAACCTGCTTGGTCCACAAAAGTTCTTATAAGGACTGGTAACTTGGTATAGGGTGCTACGGTACATAGGCTTGAGTGCGGTACAGTCTGCTGTTCTGTAAGGACCGCTATCGGTCCACAATAGATAGGGTTGACGTGCACCACTGCTGACCGCTCACCTATACTGCAGCAGTCCTTCAGCGGTATAGGGACTGACGTACAGTCTGCTAATCACTAATACACAACCTGCTTGGTCCACAAAAGTTCTTATAAGGACTGGTAACTTGGTATAGGGTGCTACGGTACATAGGCTTGAGTGCGGTACAGTCTGCTGTTCTGTAAGGACCGCTATCGGTCCACAATAGATAGGGTTGACGTGCACCACTGCTGACCGCTGCCCTATACTGCAGCAGTCCTTCATCGGTATAGGGACTAAGAGTTTTGTCACAGGGTCATTTAAAAAATGACAGGCAGCGGAAGAGGCAGGCCCTTCCGCAGGGGTGGTAGGGGTAGGGCAGGAGCAACAGGCTTGAGCCAAAGTGGGAAGTTGCAGAAGGTGCGTTCAATTACTTTAAAGGATGCACCAGACTTGGTTGAGTGGCTCGCTCAGCCTTACTCTTCTGCACCCTCCTCATCCTCTCGATCTGCACCCTCTTCTTCACTCTCTGCTATGTGCACCCCCAAAGACACTACCACCAACAACACGACCACCACCACCACCACCACATACCTTCCGCTTGAGTCACTGGAATTATTTTCCGATCCATATCAAGAGGACATTTCTGATGCGCAGCCACTCTTGGTATTGGATCAGGAAGAGGAGGTAGCAACAAGCGCTACTCAGCAGTCTGACGCCAGTACCCAGATCAGCCCAAGGAGGAGGTTGGTCCCCGGTGTTGCTGCCTACTCCGAGATCTCTACTTATAGCGGTGGGGAAGGTGACGTTGATGATGACGTGTCTAGTGATGTCACGTGGGTGCCCACAAGAGAGGAAGAGGAGGGGAGTTCAGAGGGAGATATGGACCAGCAGATAGGGAGGAGAAGCAGCAATGACTTACATTGCACAGCAGGGACAAAGCAGACTGCAAATGTATCAGGAGCGAGTCATCGACCATGTACGGTCACATCTGGCGCTCCCAGGACACCGGCACATGGCTCCGCAGTGTGGGCTTTTTTTAACGTGTCCGCTGCTGACAATAGCGTTGCCATCTGCAATCTTTGCAGTCAACGCGTTAGTCGCGGTAAGCCCAATACTCACCTAGGGACGACCGCCTTAAGAAGGCACATGAGCAGCCATCACCGAGCCCAGTGGGAGCAACGGAACACACAAAGCCACACTGCAGGCTCTCACCGTCCAGCCTCGTCTTCTACTTCTCCTTCTCCTCTCTCCTCACAATTGTCCTCCACTCCACCTTCCATCACGCCAAGCTCACATTTTTCTGCAAAAAGGCAGGCTTCCGTGGGCCTAATGTTTGAGCGTAAAAAAATGATGACGCCGGATAACCCTCTTGCCCAACGGTTGGCGGCTGGCTTGTCAGAACTCATAGCCCGCCAACTACTGCCATATAAACTGGTGGACTCGGAGGCCTTTCGCAAATTTGTGGCCATTGGAACACCACAATGGAAGGTCCCAGGAAGGAAGTATTTCTCAGAGAAGGGCATCCCAGAGCTATATGGCCATGTTCAGCGGCAAGTGAATGTATCTCTGGCACACAGTGTCGGTGCCAAGATACATCTGACCACAGACACGTGGTCTAGCAAACACGGGCAGGGAAGGTATATCAGTTTTACTGCCCACTGGGTGAACCTTCTGACGGCCGTCAAGCATGTAACCCGTGGCACCCGTGTAGATTTGGTTTTACCGCCACGGATTGCATGCAGGCCTGACTCTTCTTCTCCTCCTCCTACTCCATCCTCCTCCCTCTCCTCCTCAGCTGCCTCCTCCTTTTCCGCTGCTAGCGTCTCTTCCACTGCACCGCCCAAGCTCCCCAGAACCTATTCCACATGCCAGGTGAGACGTTGCCATGCCGTGCTGCGTCTGTTGTGCCTGGAAGCAAAGAGCCACACTGGCCCGGCACTCCTTTCAGCTTTGCGTTCACAGGCAGATGAGTGGCTAACACCGCTCAATTTGACAGTTGGTAAAGTGGTGTGTGACAACGGTGCCAATCTGCTTAGCGCATTGAAACAGGGCAAAATCACGCACGTGCCGTGCATGGCACACGTCTTAAACTTGGTCGTGCAGCGATTCCTTGTCAAATACCCTGGGGTCCAGGACATCTTGCGGCAGGCAAGGAAAATCTCGGCCCATTTCAGAAGATCTTACACGGCCATGGCTCGCCTTGCTGACATTCAGCGGCGACACCATCTGCCGGTCAGACGTCTTATTTGCGATTGCCCGACGCGATGGAACTCAACCTTCTATATGCTTGATAGGCTGCTCCAGCAGAAACGTGCAGTTAACGTCTACCTGTATGAACTCTGCGAAAGAAACGGTTCTGGGGAGCTGGGTTTTTTTTCACCGCGCCAGTGGCTGCTCATGCGCGACACATGCAGACTTCTGCGGCCATTTGAGGAGATCACCAAACTGGTCAGTCGCAGCCATGGCGCCATCAGTGACATGGTACCTTATGCCTTCTTTCTGGAGCGTGCATTGCGTCGTGTCATTGATCAGGCTGTGGAGGAGCAGGAGCGGGAAGATGAGGAAGTCGCAATGCTGGATGAATTCCCAGGGGGGGCTACTCTATCTGAGACAAGTCAACAACAGGAGTCTGATGAGGAGTCAGAGGAGGATGGTGCCGGGGCGGATGAGCAGGAGCAAGAAGAGCATGCTTTAAACCTTTCTGGGATCCCTGTTGTGCGAGGATGGGGAGAGGAGAATGAAGAGGACGACATTATCCTGGATGATGAGCAGGAGCCAGGCCACCACACCGCTTCCACTTTAGTGCAAATGGGGGCCTTCATGCTCCAGTGTTTTAATAGGGACCCCCGTATAAAAAGCATGAGGGTCAAGGACCAGTACTGGGTGGCAACGTACTTAGACCCCCGGTACAAACACAAAATGGCGGAAATGTTACCGCCGTCGCAGAGGGCTGTCAGAATGCAGCACTTCCAGGCCTTGCTTCGAGAAATGCTGCATTCTGCTTTTGCGTGCGCTGGCAGAGGAGCAATTCCCACTCCCAGAGAAGGATTTGCGGGTACCAATCCAACAGCGCCTGCAAGAAGAGGCCGGTTTGAAGATGTGTTGGTGACTTCGGATATGAGGTCATTCTTTCAGCCGACCCATCGACAGGTGTCATCCGGATCCAGCATCAGGGAACGCCTAGACCGTCAGGTGTCCGACTACATTGGGTTAACGGCCGATGTGGACGCTCTGAGGAGTGATGAACCCCTAGACTACTGGGTGGGCAGGCTTGACCTCTGGCCAGAGCTTGCCCAATTTGCAATCGAACTGTTGGCTTGCCCCTCATCCAGTGTCCTGTCCGAAAGGACGTTCAGCGCAGCAGGGGGGATTGTGACCGATAAGCGTACTCGCCTAGCTCACCACAGTGTTAACTACCTCACATTTCTAAAAATGAATGAGGCATGGATCTCGGAGGAATTCAACACATGTGACCAGTAGACCATGTATATGTCTATAAACTATTTTTTTAATCAAGCACACAGACCTTCTTAATTCATTTGGCTCACTTCCTTGACCCAAAAAAGCACACCGTACTATATGCCCCTACCCTCCTCTTTGAAGAGGTTGAGCGGTGTCATATTTCTACTGGGGCTGCTTATGATATCCCTGTGCTGTGCTGACTTCCTCCTGGGGGTTCTTATTATGAAGGGATCACACTATCCCTGTGCTGTGCTGACTTCCTCCTGGGGGTTCTTATTATGAGGGGATCACACCATCCCTGTGCTGTGCTGACTTCCTCCTGGGGCTGCTTACGGTGCTGCTGTCAGTGCTGTATGTCACGGTGCTGCTGTCAGCGCTGTATGTCACGGTGCTGCTGTCAGCGCTGTATGTCACGGTGCTGCTGTCAGCGCTGTATGTCACGGTGCTGCTGTCAGCGCTGTATGTCACGGTGCTGCTGTCAGCGCTGTATGTCACGGTGCTGCTGTCAGCGCTGTATGTCACGGTGCTGCTGTCAGCGCTGTATGTCACGGTGCTGCTGTCAGCGCTGTATGTCACGGTGCTGCTGTCAGCGCTGTATGTCACGGTGCTGCTGTCAGCGCTGTATGTCACGGTGCTGCTGTCAGCGCTGTATGTCACGGTGCTGCTGTCAGTGCTCTGTATTACGGTGCTGCTGTCAGATGCCTCTATCACGGTGCATGTGTCATTCCGGTATGTCACGCTGCTGGTGATCATCTCCTGCACCCTCTTCTTTGCCTACCCTGGTCCCTGACCTTCCCTCTCCTCCATTGCCTTCATTAGCTCCATAGTCCTGAATTGTTAGAACAATTTCCCAAATAAAATAAAAATGCTTGTAGTTATCGATCCCAAATTCACCTCATACATGTATTATGTCATTGTCCAGATGGTGGGACTACGTTTTACCCCCTAATAATTACCACGTGGCCGCAAATTCGACATGAAGGTTTGCAAAGTTCGCCTCCCATTGAAGTCAATGGGGCCCGCGGCGAACGTTCGGTTTCGCGAACGTTTGGGTCCGTTCGCATTTCGCGTTCGCGAAACGTCCCGTCGGAAGTTCGTCCATCACTAGTGTTGAAACAATGTCCCTGGGAATTGATTTGAAGTGCTGGGAATGTTACCCATGAAAATGTCCATGTTTTGAAATATAAATTCATGAAATTTGCATTTAATCAGAAATTATCTTTATTAGTTTTGGGAGTTAGACTTAAAACGCAAATAGTATGGTGTATAGCAGCATGGCAATGTGCTCTGGTTCTTGAAAGGTATTAGCAATATTATACTTTAGTTGTAAGATATCAAGTGTTAAGTGTTCTTAAAGCGGAGTTCCACCCTAAAGTGGAACTTCCGCTCATCGGAACCCTCCCCCTCTCCGGTGTCACAGTTGGCACCTTTCAGGGGGGAGGGGGGTGCAGATACCTGTCTAAGACAGGTATTTGCACCCACTTCCAGGCATAGACTCCCACGGGAGTCTATGCTTCTTCCTGTCCCCCCGTGCTGTCTGCTGGGACACACACGGGTCCCAGAGACAGCACGGACCATTCCCATTGCACTGCGTGACTCGCGCATGCGCGGTAGGGAATCAGGAGGTGAAGCCGCAACGCTTCACTTCCCGATTCCCTCACTGAGAATGGCGGCGGCAGCAGCCAAGAGCTGAGCGATCGATCGGCCTCGGCTGCCGACAGGTGAGTGTCCATTAATTAAAAGTCAGCAGCTGTAGTATTTATAGCTACTGGCTTTTAATCATTTTTTTTCCAGTGGAGTCCCTCTTTAATCACTTCAGTCCCGGAGTGATTTACCCCCCTTCCTGACCAAGCCCTTTTTTGCGATACGGCACTGCGTCGTTTTAACTGACAATTGTACGATCATGCGATGTTGTACCCTAACAAAATCGGCACCCTTTTTTTCCCATAAATAGAGCTTTCTTTGGTGGGATTTGATCACCTCTGTGGTTTTTTTTTTTTGCGCTTTAAACAAAAAAAGAGAACATTTTGAAAAAAAGCTAAATTTTTACTTTTTGCTATAATAATTATGCTCAAAAAATATATAAAAAAAAATGATTTCTTCCACAGTTTAGGCCGATATGTATTCTACATATTTTTGGTAAAAAAAAATGCAATAAGCGTATATATTGATTGGTTTGCGCAAAAGTTATCGCATCTACAAAATAGTGGATAGATTTATGGCATTTTTATTATAAATGTTTTTATTAGTAATGGCGGTGATCTGCGATTTTTATTGTGACGGCAACATTACAACGGGCAGATTGGACACTTTTGACACCATTTTGGGACCATTGTTATTTATACAGCAATCAGTGCTATAAAAATTTACTGATTACTGTGTAAATGTCACTGGCAGGGAAGGGGTTAAACACTAGGGGGCGATCAAGGGGGTTAAGTGTGTTCCCTGGGCGTGTTCTAACTGTAGGGGGATGGGCTTACTAGAACATGACAGAGATCACTGCTTTTGATCACTGGGAGCAGTAGATCCCTGTCATGTTGCTAGGCAGAACAGGGAAATTCCTTGTTGTCCGGTGTCCGTGCATTTGGCGGGAAGTGTGTATATGGCGGCTGTTGTCGGTGAATGAGACCTCCAGCTGTAGTTGACTACACTATTGGAGGCAATCGTTTTCATTCCCTTCCTCCTGTGGCGATTTTGGTCACCTTTTGAGCTTTCAGGGCTGGACGCGGCTTGTCCAATACTGGAATCCACCTGGTGTATTATTCCTGGACCAGGATGCCATATTTGATACCCACTGTTTATCTTGTCCTCTTGATCATTTTTTATCATTGTATTTATATTTATTATCACAATATTATCTAGGTCTATTTTTTATCACCAATGCGCAAGATCACTTTTTTATTATTTATCCCTGACCTGCCTGGTGTATTCCTTGGCCTTCATGATGCTGTTTGTTCACTAAGGTTCTTTAACAAACCTCTGAAGGCTTCACAGAACAGCTGTATTTATACTGAGATTAAATTACACACAGGTGGACTCTATTTACTAATTAGGTGACTTTTGACAATCCGCCGGATTTTGTCCATCGGATTTTGTCCGAAACTGTAACTGTTGTTACACATGGCCAGACAAAGTTGTCTGAAAATCCGACGTGATGACTTATTTCGTTGCGACGGGACTACGTTCACGCTAGTAGCCAATAGCTTTGGTGTAGGAATTTGATCTGAGCATGCGTGGCACTTTGTCTGATCGGAATTCTCTACACATGATCGGAGTATGTCCGATCGAGCTTTTTGTCGGAAAATTTTACCAACAAGTTGGACAGTCCGATGTAGACCACACACAGTCGGCATATCCGACAAAACGGTCCGATCAGACACATTCCGTCAGAATCTCTGACCGTGTGTACAAGGGCTTACAAATAAAATCCGCAAAAAATACATTTACGTTTTTGGTTGTAGCATGACAAAATGTGGACATTTCAAGGAGTACGAATACTTTTTCAAGGCAATGTACATACATAAAGGCATATACCCAAAAGTTGGAAAATGATTGATACACCATGTGGTCTACTATTACTACCTAGATTCAGAATATAAGGTCCTTACCAGATGGTATTTAGTGTCTGCTAGACTCTCTCATTTCTTTCTCATTCATTTATGGGACTTTGCATCGGAGGTTGCCAGGTATCTGGAGATGTTGTGCTTCATACTTGCCAGGAACGTCCAATGCTGGGTCGTTGCTGGGACCTTTTACAAAGGTTTTCCGGGACCCACCTTCGTAGACTTCCCTGGTTCGCTTTAAACTGTCGGGCCTTTCCAAACAACAAATTTAGGTTAGCACGTTATATTGTCCTAGCATCCAAATTGACAATAGCCAGAGCCTGGAAGAAGCAATTAGTTTGGTTCTCTGAGGTCAAAACTAGGCTGGATGGATTTTTTTAGAAATAAAAGCTCACCAAGCATACTTTTTAATGCTCATACCATATTTCTCAAGACCTGGGATCCATGGATACAGTCACCCTGCTCTTGTGGCATAATACATACTTACCTGTAGGCAGGGCAGGACTTAAGGTGGTGGGGGCCCCTGGGCTTGAGTCATTTTCAGGCCCTACCTTCTATTACATTACTTTAAATAGAACAAAATGATACATAACTGCCAATAATCAATCAGCAAACCTCAAGATAGGAGAAAAGGAGAGATGGCTTGGAACCCCCAAAAATTATATATATATTTTTAGCAGAGATCCTAGGGAATAAAATAGCGGCTGTTGCAATATTTTATGTCACACGGCATTTGCAGGTCTTTCAAACGCAATTTTTTGGGAAAAAAATACACTAATGATTTAAAAAAATTAATAAAATAAAACAGTGAAATTAGCCATACAGTGGGAAAGGTGTCTGTTAGATTTTATGAGATGAAGGGGGGGAAAAAAAAAAAGGAAAAAAAATTTAAAAAATCGGCCTAACATATCGGCCCAAATAAATCGGCCCAAAAAAAATTTTGCATCATATATCGGCCATCGGCTGCAGTGATTTCTCAATATCGGCTTCGGCCAGAGAAAAACCCATATTGGTCGACCTCTAAACAATTCTATATAGTCCTTATATAGTCCCAAATGTTATGTAAAAGAACAGTCATTAGGATTGCTCTGATGGCTGCAACCTGGAGAAAAAGGTATGCCAGACTCAGTGCAGTATTAAAGAACTTCTGTTTAATTGAACAAGACAAAACAGCCAAATGGCTACTCACAAAAGTAGATAATATATAAGCGTATAAGTGGGGGGATACTGTACTGGTATTCGTCCTCGGTCCACGATGTAAGTGATCGTTCTCAGAGGCACCGCAGGAGAATGAGAAGCGGTGGTGGTGATAACTCTTCTCCACGCTCTGTATGTCTCCAGGGCAGTGTAGGCGCTGCACGCCGTGCAGTATCGATGGTGTCCGTGAACTGGAAGACAGAGGCTGGAAGTGTGTTCCAAGGTGGAACGCAAACACTGCGGACAGGAAGTGACATCGTGGCCAATGAGATGATGCGTTTCACAGCATCCGCTGTTTCATCCGATCTAGCTGAGCATTCACAAGGTCAGATATATATACACACATGCTTAAGGGAAGTGGCCGGATGTGGGGAAACAACCATGTACACAGTAAACAATGTAATAATTAAAAGCAAACCAGGAGATTAATAAAAGCAATAAAAATGGATAAAATGATAATTAAATTGTAACAAATATGAGGATATTTAAAATGTAAATGGGCAGGGCCCCCTATTGCTCGGGGCTCATGGGCTTGAGCCCAGTCAAGCCCAATGGTAAGTCCAGCCCTGCCTTTAGGGAACATGGGAGATGGCCAGGGGTCACTTGGGTCTTTTCCCTGTCTCCTTTACTCACCTTTTCACATAGTCCTGACCCTCTTGTTCCTTTCTGTCTTTCTGCCTTTTTTTTTTTTTCTTACTCCTTTTCTTCGATATTGACCGTCAGCTGATTCTAAGCTGACAACACTTTATTGACAACTTTAAGTTCTCAATTTATTTTATTATGGAGAATGCGGCTGTACAATGTTGCCTTGCACACTCCTGTGTCCAGGTTTTATGATTTCTCTGCTGCATTTTGTTATATTTACATAATTGCATTTTTGTGGCAGCTTGGGTCTGCGAGCCCCCACTGTCTTTCTACGCCATGCTGTTCGTTATTTTGTCTAAGCTCAAAACCATACATATATTCAAATGAAAAAGGCATACATGTACCCCTCTCCCCACATCTCACACGACAGAGCTCTTAGACACTGCATAGTACATTGCAGAAGGCAGCGTGAGCATACAACTATGCATTACTGCTGTAAGTAAGGTTTTTTTCAGGGCTCCAGAAGCAGATCAGAAGAGCAGGGGAGCATGGTGAAGGCAGGGACTAGCTACTTATGATGTACAGTGGTGTGAAAAAGTGTTTGCCCCCTTCCTCATTTCTTGTTCCTTTGCATGTTTGTCACACTTAAGTGTTTCGGAACATCAAACCAATTTAAACAATAGTCAAGGACAACACAAGTAAACACAAAATGCAATTTGTAAATGAAGGTGTTTATTATTAAAGGTGAAAAAAAATCCAAACCATCATGGCCCTGTGTGAAAAAGTGATTGCCCCCTAAACCTAATAACTGGTTGGGCCACCCTTAGCAGCAACAACTGCAACCAAGCGTTTGCGATAACGTGCAATGAGGCTTTTACAGCGTCCTGGAGGAATTTTGGCCCACTCATCTTTGCAGAATTGTCCTAATTCAGTTACATTAGAGGGTTTTCGAGCATGAACGGCCTTTTTAAGGTCATACCACAAGATCTCAATAGGATTCAGGTCAGGACTTTGGCTAGGCCACTCCAAAGTCTTCATTTTGTTTTTCTTCAGCCATTCGGTGGTGGACTTGCTGGTGTGTTTAGGATCATTGTCCTGCTGCAGAACCCAAGTTCGTTTCAGCTTGAGTACACGAACAGATGGTCGGACTTTCTCCTTCAGGATCTCTTGGTAGACAGCAGAATTCATAGTTCCTTTTATCACGGCAAGTCTTCCAGGTCCTGAAGCAGCAAAACAGCCCCAGACCATCACACTACCACCACCATATTTTACTGTTGGTATAATGTTCTTTTTCTGAAATGCAGTGTTCCTTCTACGCCAGATATACTTGGACACACACCTTCCAAAGAGTTCCACTTTTGTCTCATCGGTCCACAGAATGTTGTCCCAAAAGTCTTGGGGATCATCAAGATGTGTTGTGGAGAAATTGAGACGAGCTTTGATGTTCTTTTTGCTCAGCAGTGGTTTTCTCCTTGGAACTCTGCCATGCAGGCCATTTTTGCCCAGTCTTTTCCTGATGGTGGAGGCATGAACGCTGACCTTAACTGAGGCAAGTGAGGCCTGCAGTTCCTTGGACGTTGTTGTGGGGTCTTTTGTGACCTCTTGGATGAGTCGTCGCTGCGCTCTTGGGGTAATTTTGGGCGGCCGGCCACTCCTGGGAAGGTTCACCACTGTTCCATGTCTTCGCCATTTGTGGATAATGGCTCTCACTGTGGTTCGCTGGATTCCCAAAGCTTTGGAAATGGCTTTATAACCCTTTCCAGACTGATAGATCTCAATTACTTTCTTTCTCAATTGTTCCTGAATTTCTTTGGGTCTCGGCATGATGTGTAGCTTTTAAGGATCTTCTGGTGGACCTTACTGTGTCAAGCAGCTCCTATTTAAGTGATGCCTTGATTGTGAACAGGTGTGGCAATAATCAGGCCTGGGTGTGGCTAGAGAAATTGAACTCAGGTGTAGACAACCACAGTTATAGTATGTTTTAACAAGGGGGGCAATCACTTTTTCACACAGGGCCATGATGGTTTGGATTTTTTTTCACCTTTAATAATAAACACCTTCATTTACAAATTGCATTTTGTGTTTACTTGTGTTGTCCTTGACTATTGTTTAAATTGGTTTGATGTTCCGAAACACTTAAGTGTGACAAACATGCAAAGGAACAGGAAATGAGGAAGGGGGCAAACACTTTTTCACACCACTGTATGTAGACCAGGGGCGGACTGACCATTCAGCCACTCGAGCACTGCCTGAGGGCCGCAGGCCACTAGGGGGCCCCATCAGGGTTGTCAGCCTCAGTAAAACCAGGGACAGTATGTAAAAATCTGTGTTTTTTTTTTTTTACATCTGCCTCTGAAATTTCCCTTACTGACATCCTTTTGGTCTAAAAATTTGAGATTATAGCTGCCCCACCTCTCCAGTACCTTCTCAGCCAATAGAAACATATCTGTGTATACTGTGTGTACATGTATGTGTAACCTGTGTGATTGTATACTGTGCGTGTGTTTGTGTATACTGTGTGGCCCCATAATCTCTGATTGCCTGGGGGCCCCATAATCTCCTATTGCCCGGGGGCCCCATGAGTTGTCAATCCGCCCCTGATGTAGACATACTACAGGTTTAGCTTTAAAGTGGACAAATCAAAAAGTGACGATTTTTCTATGTTATAGAGAACATCCGGGAATGTGAACTGTACCTAAGCAGTGCCCTGGAAAATCTAACCTGGCTTGAGTGTCATACTTCCTAAAACTGTCCATACACCCATAAATTTATTTTGTTCATTCTGTGGGCCATATACGTTAAGATGTTTCTCATTCAGCCTTGTGGGATAAACAACGTGGATGGACAGATCTGCAGTGCCCGCTATTGTATTCTGACACGGTGGATGTCAGAATACCCAGTGATTGGAAGCAGGCACTGTTTGGCTGAGAGTTTTTTAATAAAAGTCAACAGAAAAATCGACTTTCGTTGAGATGGGTGCTGTCTACAGGGTCACTCACAGAACAAATTTGATACATTTTTGACCAGCTTAAAGAAGGCCATACATAGATTGAATTTCATACCAAGTATGGGCACCCTGGTTGATAGATCCAGTTCTGTACAACCACCCTGACAGGTCTTTCCCAAATGATCAGTGCCATCGTTTATAGCCAGCAACACTGATCATTATGTTTTCACAGCAGGGGAATCTCCTCACCATGAGAACACAATAGCATAATGGGAGTGATTTCCCCATCCACCTCCAATGTGTGCATGGGGAATCGGATCACTTTTTTTCATTCAGCTTGTTGTTTAAACAAGAAAAACGATCAATCTATGGGCTAAGGCTAAATACGCCAAGCTACTAGATGTGTAAACATGATCTCTCTGATGACAGTTGCAATATTATTTTCAGAATTCTATAATAGTTGTATCTGTTTGTTCCTGACCATCAATATGGAGACACTTTTTGACCCTTTCTGGCTTCTACGCTATTAAAAATGGAAGTAATGTGACAGGATTTTTCACTACTCTAATATTAATATAGACTTCACTCAGTAATTTAATTATTTTCTTCTTGCAAGTAGAGCTCTGTAACAATGAACCTTGACACAAGGCTACATATAGGTATTTCATAAATATTGCAGAGGGGGAGGGGAGCTGCGGTTCATCGCACAGATGATCTCAGACCGGAGTATTTCATTCCTTGTTTTCTGACTCACCAGTAACTGGATCCTGCTAACTGGGAGATAATGGGAAGTAATAAGCCAGCATTAACCCTTGAATGCAGTGACCTCATCGCAGGGCATTAGTCACAAGTTTACTCCTGTATCAAATTTCATCTTCTGTATGACAAATTATAAAATTACAGCTGAGGAGACTACAAAAAATGCTGATATTCAACATCTATCAATACACGTAAATGATATCCAGATTTAGAACGGGTCTTTCTTACAAAAGAGCTTTTGCTAAGAAATCGTGATCTTCTCTGCTGAAGACGTCCATAACTTTATGCAGCACAGTGAGGAATATGGAAACAGTGCTTCCAGGTGCAGGAAATGCACATGCATATAAGGAAGGAAGAAAGACATGCAAACAGATTGTTAGTTTGACTCATACCGCGTACACACGATTGTACTATCCGGCAGACTTAGTCCAGCGGACAACCCACCGGACTTTTGCAGCGGAGGTCCGGCGGACTTTCCAAACGAGCGGACTTGCCCACACACAACCGGACTTTTCCGGCGGACTATGGTGGGAGTCCGCCAGACTTTTGAAATGAACGGACTTGCACACACACGGAGTAAAGTCCGTTCATTTTGAACGTAGCTCCTGGTAGCCAGGTCTAGCGAAGGAAGTGAATGTGACCGCCTCCATCGGCAAGATTGACACCTCGCTGGCCCCAAAGCACCCCCCCATGTTGAGGGCACGCAGCCTGGTACGGCTCAGGAGGGGGGGCACTCGCTCGTCCCCACCCCCTTTCCTGACCGCCGGGCTGCGTGCTCGGATAAGGGTCTGCTATGGACTTTGGGGGGACCCCCACGCCGTTTTATTCGGTGTAGGGCTTCCCCTTTAAATCCATACCAGGTGACGGGGCCAGCGAGGTGTCAATCTCGCCAATGGAGGCGGCAACATTGACTTCTTTTGCTAGTTCCGTCTACCTGGATGAAAAAGAGGGTGAGATTGCGCTATGGATTATTTGCAGTGGGTAAGAGCTGCCTCTACCTCCAGATGACATCTGACGAAACGCATAGGACGTGGCCATAGGACGTGACCTCTCTACAACAAACCACAGCGGTCGGCGGTGGAATTTAATCATTGCGGTTTTTATGATTGTTACATGTGAGTAGTTTTCCTTTCACAAATAAACTGATTGTATAGACATACTACACCATGGATATTCTTTTATTTTATGGAACATATGAATGAGGCATCTTTACCAGTGGATGACAAACTAAATCTCCAGGGAAACACCAGAGAGCAGCACAGGGTCTCACACTGTGGAGGCGATTTTACCCCTGCAGGGGCAGGGATCTGGTGAGCGCAATATAAATTGTTTTCACAAAAGCGCACCGGGAGTCCTTTCCGTCTTTGGAATAATCATAGGCAGTCTGCACAAGTCACCTTTTGGAAAAAATATAGATTTTTTTTGGGACTATTTATATATTATTTCTTTTTGTCTTTACTTGCTTTATCTATGTCCATTATTGTATGTATTTTATGCACTATTGCACAGTCAACTGTTGGTCTCAAATCGGTTACTAGACACTGTTTATAGATACGCAACATTATTTAATTATTTTTATATATTTTATATATTTTTATCTACTACCATTTTTTTTTTCCTCACTGTACCGTCTCCAAGGATGAGGGGTAGTAAATATAATTTGTTCATAATATATTGATAAGAAACACCTGGCAGCGGGGTGCACTTAAGGCATTAAGTTAATGTATAGGGCACAGGGCCCCGATTGGTTAAATATTTTTTACTGAGTTTTTAACGTAGCACATTATAGAAGTAGTATTTTCACGGTATAAAGGAACATAAATAATAATCGTTTTTTAGTTTAATAGTTTTCGTTGGTTGGAAATATTGTTCCATTTAAAGGTATAGCGCCAATTCTACTTAACCCATTCTTATTCCGTCTTCCTGGAGCCACGTTCAAAATGAACGGACTTTACTCTGTGTGTGGGCAAGTCCGTTCATTTCAAAAGTCCGGCGGACTAGCACACAGACGGGCGGATTGTCCACTGGACTGCCGAGTCCAGCGGACAATTTTGAGTCAAAACTTCTTTCTAAGTCCGCCAGACTTTTGGAAAGAAAAAGTCGCTGGAGCCCACACACGGGCAGATTGTCCGGCGGACTCTGATCCGGACTATAGTCTGATGTTGTGTACGCGGCATCAGAAGGTTCAGTTTCATAGATCAGTTGGTCTAAACCAGGGGTCTCCAAACTTTCTAAACAAAGGGCCAGTTTATTGTCTTTCAGACTTTAGGGGGGCCGAAATAGGGACAGTGGGAGTATAAAAATGTCCTGGCGTCTAGGGTGGGTGTCACGATCGCCCTAACGTCTCGACTAGACATAGAAACCTTACCCGCCGGAGCCTGTCGTGGAGAGTCCGTCGTTTCCCGTCAACGCGCGTCAAAGCTAACGAACGCACTCGCGTCGACACGAACGCGCGCACGCGCACACGTAGGTCACGAACGGGTGCACGTCTACGTGCGAGGGCACGCTGACCCGTCGTACGTTCGCTTGGCGCCCTGAAGCCTTCTTTAGTCATTGGCTCCCTTCCATCTGTGCTGTCCAGTCTACAGCGTGTCCGTGATCCGTGCTGCTTGTATCCGAAACCTGTTATCTGATTCCTGACATCCGGCTTGTTCCTTGACTCTGATTGATTGCTGCCTGCCTACGACCTCTGCCTGTTTGACCACGTCTTCTGCCTCATCCCTTTGTACCTTGCTGATCGTCTCCTGCTGACCCGGCCTGTATCTGATTCCGCTGTTCCTGCTACCTACCTGAGTTCCTGCTTTACGGAACATCTGCTCACAGCCAGTTCCCGCACTTGTGCCTGCCAGCGTCAGTCAAGCACCATCCGCTATACCAGCCTGTTATCTGTGCCCAGCTGACCTCCCGGATTAATACCATCTACCAGGCACTTGTGCCCTCTGGACTGTTGAATACCTGTCTCCACCTTCAGGGGTTCAATAGCCAGGGGATACGAGGGGCCGCTCCCTGCACTCCAGGCTCGACCATCAGGTACGTGACAGTACTGGACAGCCATGTCCGAGCCTGCGCAGGGAGCCTCCCCCATGGATGAACTCTGCCACCATCTGGCCGGCCTTACACAGGCAGTTAAGACTCTACAAGAGGGCTACGGCAGACTGGAGGAACAAATCCAGGCGCTATCCGCCTCTGCACCAGCGGCTTCTGGGGCCCATGCCCCGCCGTCAGTCGTAATGCTGCCACCGGAACCCAGGGTCCCAACCCCGGAACGGTTCACAGGGGACCGGAGCAAGTTCAGGGCATTCCGCAACTCCTGCGAACTCTACTTCGCCCTACAGCCCAGAACTTTCTCCCTTGAGACAACGAAGGTGGGGTTCGTCATCTCCCTATTAAGCAATGAACCCCAGGCCTGGGCTCACCGACTGTTGGAACAGAAGGATCCGTCCCTAGACTCCATGGACACCTTCTTCCGGGCAATGTCCAGGCTTTATGAAGATCCCCAGCTAGCCGCCACTGCCGAAGCAGCCCTACATGCCCTACAACAAGGACGCAGACCCGTAGAAGACTACGTCTCTGAATTCCGACGTTGGAGTGCAGACACGGACTGGAACAATGCGGCCCTGCGGTACCAGTTCCGCATGGGGCTTTCCGAGGCCCTGAAAGACGAGCTGGCACGAGTGGGTGTTCCTGAGACCCTGGAGGCCCTGATTGACATTGCTATCCAGATTGACAGGCGTTTGAGGGAGCGCCGCCAAGAACGATCCACCACGACTCCCCGTCCGGTTTGGATGTTACCACGGGTGCCTAGTCACCCACCTCCGCCTGTTCCAGTTGCATCCACATCGGACGCTCCGGAGCCTATGCAGCTGGGGCTACTACGCCCGTCCCTGACCCTGGAAGAACGCCAGCGTCGTCGGGTCAATAACCTATGCCTATACTGCGGGGAACCAGGGCACTTTGTTCGTTCCTGCCCGGCGAAGATGCGTAAGTGCCTCCGTGTTCCACCTGTCTCGTCTCCTATGTTGCCAGATAACATCTCCCATCTAGCTGTTCCTGTTCTCTTGCAGCTCCCAGGGAGGTGGCAGTCGGAGCTGTGCTGTCCCAGAGGCAAGGACCTAAGTCCGTACTCCACCCAGTTGCGTTCTTCTCCCGCAAACTATCCGAAGCCGAGAGAAACTACGACGTGGGCGACCGTGAGCTACTGGCAATTAAGTCGGCACTGGAGGAGTGGCGCTATTTGTTAGAAGGGGCTATCCACCCAATTCTGATTTATACAGATCACAAAAACCTCGAATATCTGAAGACAGCTAAAAGGTTGAAGCCTCGTCAAGCCAGGTGGGCACTCTTTTTCTCACGGTTCGTATTCCACATAACCTTCCGCCCCGGATCCAAGAACACGAAGCCAGATGCTTTATCTCGCATGTTTAGCCAGCCGGAAGATCCACCTCTCAGTGACACCATCCTGCCTGCTGGAAACTTCCTCTTACTCCAAGGAGATGTGGTCTCTCAAGTTAAACAGGCTTCCAGAGGCGCCTCACCTCCACCCGGTATTCCGCTGTCCTCCAGCGATGATCTTATGTGGCATGGGAACAGGATCTTCGTCCCCCAGACAGCTCGGACCTTAGTTCTGGCTTCCTGTCATGACCATCCCATGGCTGGCCACTTTGGAACGTTCAAAACATTAGAATTACTCAGGCGTAACTTCTGGTGGCCGAAGATGAAGAACGACTGCAAGAGTTACGTACAGACCTGCACGATCTGCATTCGGAGTAAGGGCAACAAGTCCAGAGCCTGGGGCTTACTAAAACCTCTACCTGTCCCTGATAGACCATGGAGAATGATCTCCATGGATTTTATCGTCGAACTCCCCCCTTCGGAGAACCATACAGCGATCTTCGTCGTAGTCGACAGGTTCACGAAGATGGCTCATTTCTTGCCCATGAAGGGCACTCCCTCTGCCGCGGAGACAGCTAACGTCTTCATAAAGGAAGTTATAAGACTTCATGGCATCCCCACCAATATCACGTCTGACAGGGGGGTGCAGTTCACATCTAGATTTTGGAAGGCACTCTGTGCAACTCTGAAGATCGACCTCTGCATGTCCTCAGCCTACCATCCGCAGACCAACGGTCAGACCGAGAGGACGAATCAGACCTTAGAGCAGTACCTGCGGTGCTTCTCGTCCTTCTCACAAGACGATTGGGTCTCCCTGCTACCTATGGCCGAGTTCGCCTACAATAATTCAGTCCATTCAGCCACCAAACAGTCCCCTTTTTATGCAAATTTCGGGTACCATCCGTTGTTCTTGTCTGGCGATCTTCCTGAATGTCCGGTGCCAGCGCTTCAGAAGAGACTCGCTTTCTTTGAAGAGAATAATAAACTCTTACAGGAAACCTTGACTAAGTCGCAGGAACATAATAAGAAAGTCTTCGACAGAAGAAGAAGAGGGGAGCTGGATCTCAAGACCGGGGATAGGGTCTGGCTGTCCACCTTAAATCTCAAGTTAACCTGTCCCTCCAAGAAATTGGGTCCAAAATTCCTGGGTCCCTTCCCGATCAAAAGGAAGCTAAATGATGTGGCATTTGAGTTGGAACTCCCTGAGTCTTTCCGAATTCACCCGGTGTTCCACGTATCGCTCCTCAAGCCTGCAGTTGAGGATCCTTTCTCTGACAGGACTTCCTGCCCTCCGGAACCGGTGTTGGTCGATGGAGAGATCGAGTTCGAAGTTGAGGCCATCATGGACTGTAGGAAAAGAGGAAACCAGGTCCAATTCTTAGTTAAATGGAAGGGCTACGGACCCGAGGAGAATTCCTGGGAGCCAGAGGCTAATATTCATGCCAAGAGACTCATCCGCGCCTTCAAGAACTCTCACCCGAACAAGTGGGCTCGGTTGGGCATCCGGGGGCTGCCCCTTGGGGGGGGGCAATGTCACGATCGCCCTAACGTCTCGACTAGACATAGAAACCTTACCCGCCGGAGCCTGTCGTGGAGAGTCCGTCGTTTCCCGTCAACGCGCGTCAAAGCTAACGAACGCACTCGCGTCGACACGAACGCGCGCACGCGCACACGTAGGTCACGAACGGGTGCACGTCTACGTGCGAGGGCGCGCTGACCCGTCGTACGTTCGCTTGGCGCCCTGAAGCCTTCTTTAGTCATTGGCTCCCTTCCATCTGTGCTGTCCAGTCTACAGCGTGTCCGTGATCCGTGCTGCTTGTATCCGAAACCTGTTATCTGATTCCTGACATCCGGCTTGTTCCTTGACTCTGATTGATTGCTGCCTGCCTACGACCTCTGCCTGTTTGACCACGTCTTCTGCCTCATCCCTTTGTACCTTGCTGATCGTCTCCTGCTGACCCGGCCTGTATCTGATTCCGCTGTTCCTGCTACCTACCTGAGTTCCTGCTTTACGGAACATCTGCTCACAGCCAGTTCCCGCACTTGTGCCTGCCAGCGACAGTCAAGCACCATCCGCTATACCAGCCTGTTATCTGTGCCCAGCTGACCTCCCGGATTAATACCATCTACCAGGCACTTGTGCCCTCTGGACTGTTGAATACCTGTCTCCACCTTCAGGGGTTCAATAGCCAGGGGATACGAGGGGCCGCTCCCTGCACTCCAGGCTCGACCATCAGGTACGTGACAGTGGGTAAACAATGCCCTATTTTTGGTGTCAGTGGGAGGACTTGTGCCCCATCGTTGGTGTCAGTGGAAGGAATAGTGCCCCATCGTTGGTGTCAGTGGAAGGAATAGTGCCCCCTTGCTGGTGTTAGTTGGAGGACTAATGTTCCATCGTTGATATCAATTGAAGAAATGTTGCCCCATTGTTGGTGACAATGGGAGGAATTGTGCCCTTTTTTTGTGTCAGTGGGAGGATTAGTGCCCCATTGTTGGTGTCAGTGGATAGAGTAGTGCCTGATTGTTGGTGTCAGTGGGAGGAATTGTGCCCTTTTGATGATGTCAGTGGGAGGAATAATACCCCATTGTTGGCGTCAGTGGATGGAATATTACCCCAAGGTCCAAAAAAAGCAAGCAAAGGGGTCGCAGCTTGGAAACCACTGGTCTCAACTAAAGTCACCAATGAAAAATGATTCTTATTATTCTATATTCAGTTCAACATTGCCCATTTCTTCCAACAACTATCTTCTGTGGTTAGCTAAATGATGATCTTCAGATGATAAAAAGAGGCTCATAGATATTACAGCACTTTCAGATGTGCAGATAAGATCTGATCACTCTTGTGACAACAAATCTTTCAAACCCTAAAAGAAGATAAGCCTAAAAGAAGATATTGACTTAACAGGTCAGCTTTTCCAAGTGTGCATGTTTATATCAATACAGAGAAGTGGGATATAGGCCCTGTTTACATATGTGCTTTTTACAAGCGCTTTAGGTCCTGTTCATTAAAAATACGAACTTGCTGTCTGTGAACAGTCTTAGCCCCTGTACACACGGTCGGAGATTTCGACAACCAAATCCGTCAGATTTTGTCCGTCGGATTTTGCCCGTCAAATCTTGTCCGAAACTGTTGCATACACACAGTCGGACTAAGTTGTCTAAAAATCAGATCATTCAGAACGTGATGACGTAATTTCGTTACGATGGGACTACGTTCAGGCTAGTAGCCAATAGCTTTGATGTAGGAATTTGATCTGAGCATGCGTGGCACTTGGTCCGATCAAAATTCTCTACACATGATCGGAGTATGTCCGATCGAACCAGTTGGTCGGAAAATATTTCCAAGTTGGAAAATTGGGTCCGACGGATATTCCGATGGAATCAGTCCGATGCATACCACACACAGTCGGATTATCCGACAACACTGTCCGATAGGACACATTCCGACGGATTCTCCGACCGCGTGTACAAGGGCTCAAGACATGCTTTCTCAAGCAAAAACCATAAATTAATATAAATTTTTTCCTCATTAAAGTGGATCTACAGTCTGCTCACATATTTTGTAATAAAAACACCTGTGCCATTTTGAAGCTTCCCTCCAACCTCTTTGCATATCATTTTATATATACTGTGATTCTGTACTTGCCACTCTGGACAGATCCCAAGCTGAGCAAGTGGACTCCTGACAGAGTCCACCCCATGTGAAAGGGGCCTAAAACCTATTTGAGGAAATTAACAATGGAGTGGTGCAAGCACAAGCTAAACATGAAAAATAGAATAGATGCTGCTTCTCTCAAACCCCTTTGTTAATTAGGAGCGTGTCTTTGACAGGCATCACAGAGATCTTGAGAGCTGGAGCTGCATGCTCAGCTCAGCATGTGAGGGAGAAGGAGGGTTGTTAATTCTGTAGGCTCTGTTTGTGCAGTGTATTCACTGCACGGGCAGAAAGAAGCATGTGAGTGTAGGGGATGTAAGGCCCCTTTCACACTGGGGCGTTGCGGGCGTCAGCGGTAAAGCACCGCTATTTTTAGCGGCGCTTTACCGTCGGTCTGCGGGCGCTAGCGGGGTGGTTTTAACCCCCGCTAGTGGCTGAAAAAGGGTTAAAACCACCCGCAAAGTGCCGCTGCAGCGGCGCTTTGCCGGCAGTATTGCCGCGCTGTCCCATTGATTTCAATGGGTAGCAGCGGTTTAGGAGCGGTGAATACACCGCTCCTTCACCGCTCCAAAGATGTGGCTAGCAGGACTTTTTTCACTGTCCTGCCAGCGCACCGCTCCAGTGTGGCAGCCCTCCGGCTTTCACACTGGAGTGAAAGGGGCCGGTTTTTTCAGGCGCTACACAGGCGCTATTTTTAGCGCTGTAATGCCTGAAAACCGCCCCAGTGTGAAAGGGGCCTAAGTGTCTACTGACTGCTTACATCCCCTACAACTATATATAAAACAGTCACATTCCGTCTGTTAATTAGGGCCAGGCCTGTGCTAGTTTTCTATTTTGCTCTGAAATAGAATCTGATACAGGTGGCTCCACTTCTGATTATTATAATGGTGAAAGAAGCTTAGGTCACTCTCCAGATTGTGTCAATTTTTATTGACCCTCACAACATATTTGCACAATATCAATACACATTTCTATGCCTGAAAGTATGATTTTTGATATCTTGCACCTCATAATTTGTGTATGTATAACTTTCTTGGTAGATAAATGTGTGATTTTTTGGATAATGTCATTGTATAAGCCAGGACTGACCGTAGGATTCAAGCCACCTACTGCCTCTGTCCTGGCCTGGACATTTGGGTTACGTTTTGGTTTACGTTAACACATCACAGCCCAGAGCTAAGATGTAAATGTCCCCTAAGGCTTAATGTACACTGGACATTTTACAACCTCCCCCGAACGATTTAACTCGACGGATAGTTAACAACGTTTAAAAACTTCTGTTTTGCCGCGTTTAGCCGCATTTGCGTTTAGGAGCGTTTTAAATATATATTTTTTTAAATAGTCAAAAATGTATCTCCATTAAAAACACCTGTAAACGAAACGCGGCTAAATGCGAGTTACCGTGTTTACACGCGTTTACAAGCTGTAACAACCATTTGGCCGTTTCAAATGCCTCTGAACATCCGTTCTAAGGGCATTTTTTTGCTTTCCAAAAAAATGCTTCTGCCTGCAAATGACTTGAAACAACTATAAACGACCCTGTGTACATGTACTGATAATATAACATAGAGGAGAGTTCAGGGGCAGCTGAAAAAAAAAAACCACCCAACTGCTCCTAAACGTCTGATTACCAGCAGCACAGTGTACAAGAGGCCTTAGGCCGTGTACACACGCGGGGACTGTTCGCTCAACTTTGTCCGCTGAACAGTGTTTCGGCGGACAGTCCGCTCGTGTGTGGGCTTTCAGCGGACAGTTTCAGCGGACAGTCTGCTGAACAAAGTTTTTCGGAAATTCCGAAAAACTGTCCGCTGAAACTTTGTTTCAGCGAACAGTCCCCTCGTGTGTAGGCTTGTTCGTCAAACTAAGTTCCGCGCATGCTCAGAAAGGATTTACACGCCGAAGTTTGCATTGCAGTGTATAGGACGTCGTTTTCTAGTCCCGTCGTACGTGCCGTTCACGTCATCGCGCATGGTTTCAGCGGACTGTTCGTTCGTCGTGTGTGGCCAAGTCCGTCCATGCTAATTTTGAGCGGACTGTCCGCTGAAACTGTTTGACGGACAAAGTTGAGCAAACAGTCCCCGCGTGTGTACGCGGCCTTAGTGTTTTTTAAACACACAATACCCAGATATAGTCTACTGTTGTCATGAGAAATGCTATGCAGCCATCCCTGGATGGTATGTATGTAGACATGAAATTACTACAAAGATGCTGCAGGAGATTGACAGCAATAGGATGCAACAAATGATTTAAAAAAGTTAAAAATTAGTTTCATTTAAAAAATGTAATTTATTTATGATACACAGTGCTATTAAACACTATGTGTCTTTCAATTAGGAGTTATATATGTTATTTATTAGAGGCATTTATATAGCACCATTAATTTACACCACAGCCAATTAGCCTACCAGCATGTTTTGGAGTGTGAGAGGGAAACACATACAAGCACAGGGTGGTTATGCAAACTCTATGGAGATATTGTCCTTGATGGAATTTGAACCAATGACCCTGCTGCCACAAGGCAGAAGTGCTAACCATACTTTAAGTCTGTAGTCAAAATATATAATGATTGTTTTGTAGAACAATTGTGGCATAAACATGCATGATCATAATTGCTGAGTATGAATTTTTGTGCTCATTACAGTCACTGGTGACCATATCTCTTGGAATAGCAATCATCTGGGAAAATTCATTCTGGACAATCATATCTTCCAGTTGATAAATCATCTGGTTGTCTACATACTGTAGATTTGGACAATGCACAGACATGTTATTGTTCCTCAATCCAACCATTACAATAACTATGTGTCTGTTGGTTCCTTTTAACATTCAGGATAAAATTAAAGCTTATTATAAATACATTGTAATGTATAACATGAATCTGGTTCTACTGTTGAATGTAAATCAATGCCATAATTTTTGAGCACTAAAAGAGTTGTTTTTCTTTGAAATAAATCTGAAATGTTAGATTTCATAAAAAAGTACTATGCCAAAAAGATAAGTTCTGTAATTACCATGAAGTATGCCTACACGTACTAATGAGTGCTTAAATTTAGGGTGCTCTGACAAACAGGCCTTGACTTTGAAATTTGGACTCCCCTACATCTCTTTATTTGCTTTATGGGCATCCTCCATATCCAATAGGGAGACAAATACAGCTAAAGATGCTGTATGAAGGTGAGCCCCAGCTGGGTGATTTTATTCGTGCCCAGTTGGGATACAGCTGTGAGTCATCAAAAAGTGAGATCTGACTCACAAATCCAAAATGGGGATGCAGGAACCCAACGAGGACTACTAGGAAGACAACCCTGGACCTCGTGAACCTGCGAGCAAGGATGCTGTCAAAGCAGACAGCCAATCATAGGCGGAGGCATTCCCTGCCCATAGCTGCACATATACATGCCCCTTGTATACGTCCAGGTCAAGGCATGCCTTTACCACCTATTATTGGCTATCCACTTTGACAGCTCCTGGTGGATAGCTCATGTGGGTTCAGACTTGTGTCCAAACACGCCTGAGCTTATCCTTACTGATAAGTATGTCTTTCTTAAAAACTATCAGTACTTGTAGCTGCTGACTTTTATATTTTCTAAAAAAATGTATAGTTCCCGTGTAATATTGCAATGTTAACCTGAGATACATTTTTCGGTAAATTCTAAATTTTTACTTGCTTGTCTTTAGTAGTTTCTCTAGTTCATCTCTAAGGCAGCCTATAGATGATACGATTTTCTTTCCTGCAACCACGGGTCAACACAGTCAGTGTTGATGGGGGAATCCCTCCTGTGGAGTGATTGTGTTCTTGCGGGGGGGGGGGGGGGGCAGTCCCTGCTGGGAGAACACAGTTCTTATTGCTAGTGGCTACAGCTGCTGGGAATAATCGCATCCTAAAAATCTGACATGCTGGTTGTATCCAAGTTGATTAATGGATCAACTTGGGTACAATCAGCTTACCCATACATGGTTTTCAGCTGGTCCCTGCTGAACTGGCTGAGATTCGAACCCTCTATGGCTGGCTTTAGTACAGACTTGTACTCTCTCTTTAGTAGTTAACTGTATAACAGAAAAGAGCAGTTAGCATCCATACCAAAGACTGCAATGAAAAAGGGACAACCATGTGAGAGGTTAAACCATTTCCAACCTGACCAGACTGATAGGCTGGCCAGGTGCAGATATCTCCCTGAGAACGAATACTAGAGAGATGTCTGCCAGTCCCTGCCCAGTTCATTCCGGTGCTAGGACATTCTGTGATACTTACCTGATGCAGAAACAGTGGCGGCCCATCCATAGGGGGTGCACGGGCGCCGCCCCCCTCCAGGCAGTCAGAATCAGAGTCAGAGTCTAGAATACACATATATCTATTGTTGTGTAGGATCTGGGCCTGCTGTCCCTCCATCCCTCTCTCCCTCCATTCCTCGTTCATCTGAGACGCTAACCACACCACCTTAGAGACATGCCCGCTATTTCGCTGAAACCACGCCCAATTTCATGGGAGTGGTCAAAAAGGAAGGGTGGGATCTGGCGCCCCCCCCATCCTAAAACTTCACCAGCCGCCACTGTGCAGAAAGTGATGTGCACTTTAGATCTGTCAGATTTTTCTATGGAGGAGTAAACAACTGGGACCCATTAACAAGTTTCAAAATGTCCTTGTGTGATAACGAACTCAAACTGCTTGCTCATCACTCGGAGAGAGGGGAATCACATTAAAAAACAATGAGTCAAAGACCCATTAATAAAATTATTTACATCGCTGACCACATTAATTTACACATCTAAAAGAAATTAGGATAATAGATACTAGTTACATGAATGTGTGTTGATCCAGGAAGGACCCTAAGTAAACAGTTTAGTATTCAGAAATGAATAGGCGTAGTAGAAGCAGTGCTGTAATGTTAAGTTCAGGGGTAGATAACAAATGTTTGTTCTGGGAATTCCTCATGGATTACATATTACTTCCCCCTCCCCCACTCCACACATGGAGTTACCACCAATTTCTGTAAATGTTGGAAGACTGTTAATGTTTTCTTACAGAGGTAGCTATTAACTGTGAAAATTTAAAGGATTTGCCCAGAGTCAACTAAATACATTTTGAAATTAGTAGTTCACGGGGACTCACTAGTTGAAAATAGAGTGTAAATTAGTTACTCATCTTACTTTCCACGGCTGCTTTGAAGCCAAAACTTTGAGCAGTAATTTTTGTTTATATAGTACCTAAATCATTGTCAGCACTGAGTTATTACTATTTGGTGGAAAATGTTTAGCAACTCTAAACTTACAACACATCCGTCATTGGTGAGCAGTTTAGCTGCACATAGATGGCTCCAATTTTGTCCGAATGCAGTTACCGCGGCTGCCTGAATACAACTGAGATTCCATGTTCCATGTGGGTAACAGAGAAAGATTTTCTCTCTGTCTGTTGCAGGCTGAAAGTCAGAAAGTCAAGTCATTTATTCCCAGCCTTAATGATCAAGATTTCTTACATTATTAGCCATTTAGTCCAGCTTCACACTGATGCGATTTCACAGTGCGATTTCTGTTGTAACAGGTGTGAATTGAAAGCAATTTTTGAGGGGACTGGGCTTCGGTAGTGATTAAAGTTGCACCACACCTGCGCTAAATTCGCACAGGACCCTTTTTTAACTGGATCAAAATTGCACCGCATCGATGTAAACGGCCGTCAATCAGCAGCTTTCCTGCTCTGCTCCTCCATGCTCACAGGAGCAGTGAGCTGTGGAGGGGCACAGAGCGGCCATCTCAGCGGCTTGCATCAATCAAGGCAGCTGGCGGATCCAGGCTGAGAGGCTGAGATGGCCATCAGTCCAGGAACCTGGCAGTTCCAGACTTCCAGAGTCGGGATGACGTGGTGCCTGGACTGATCTTGGTGACATCAGCAGAGAGTGGACTTCAGACCGCTCTCTGCTGAAAATGGGTCACAGGAGTGCAAAATAAATTACACTCCTGTGACCCATGGGAAAAGCCCAGCTGAATGAGCTCAGGCTGGACTTCTCCTTTAAATTAGCCTCAGATCCTGTGTAATTCATATGTGTTCAGGTTTAAAGGGATGAGGTGGCAACCCTGCGCAGGTGTTTTTTTTATTTTTTATTGCACACGTTGGATGTACGTTACACTAATTCCGCGTACACACGAGCGTAATGTCTGACAGAAAAAGTCTAACGGGAGCTTTCCATCATATATTCCGATCGTGTGTATGCCCCATTGGACTTTTTACATCGGAAATTCTGACGGGCCTAGAAATGGAACATGTTCTAAATATTCCCATCAATTTAGCGGTTTCAAAAAACAGTTAGGAATCCTGGCATTCCAGGAATGTAACTGTCATATTTGCTTGTGTCCTCAACCAAACTGTCAAACCACCAAATGGCTGGTGTCATAATAACTGATCACATGTGCAGCACCCTGGCAGTTGCAGATCAAACAGAAGCAGCTTCCTTGGCTATAAAGGATATAAGAATATAATGTAAAGCTGTCAGCAGATTGGCCTCTACAAACTCGGCAGTGCCTAAAAATGGAGATAAACTGCGAATGTACAGAGCGGGGTGAGACAGTGTATTACTGCATTTTTTGCAGATTAGGCACTTATTTTTTATGTTTTACATAGCTATACCGGAAAAAGGGGCCGCCTAAAGTGATCTAGCAGAACTTAATTTTCTGATTAAAGTTCTACTTTACCCCTATATGACCCATTGGGAACTGGACTTGAATCTTACCTTTGACCTGCCTGATTGGCAAGATATAGCTTATGCTTTATCTAAAGTATCTGTTACTACTGCACTGATTGAGGCGAACTATAAAACTCTACTACGATGGTATTTAGTACCAACCAGGGTAGCTAAGATGCATCCGTCTGCATCCCCCATGTGCTTTAGACGGTGTGGTCAGATGGGTACAATGTGCCACATTTGGTGGCAATGCCCGATAATAGTCAGATTTTGGATTCGTATATTTAACCTCATATACACGGTTACTGGGGTTAATATTCGTAGAGCCCCAGAGGTAGCGCTTTTTCAAAAGCTCCCTGATGGGGTTCCCAAGAAATCTTTCAAACTGATAACATATATAATTCTGGCTGCTAGGATAACTATAGCTAAATATTGGAAGCAGTCGATGGTTCCTCTTGACTCTGTGAAACTTAAGCTTAACTGGATTATGGTCAATGATAGACTCACCTGGACCCTTCGTAATAATTCCAAGAAATTTAACGTGATTTGGGATCGGTGGATCAAATATGTCTCTCCACTGTGACTTGCCGCTGGTTGACCCTCCCTCTTTCTCTTTCCCCTTTTTTTTTTCTCTCTCTTCTCTCTCTTTCCTCTTTTCTTTCTTCTCTTTCTTTCTTTTCTGTCCCCCCCCTTTTTTTTTTTATTATTTTTTTTTTCTTCTTTTCCTCTCTCTTTCTTTCTTCTCTATATTTACTGTCTAACAAGATATTTTTTATAATTTGACAAAGGTCAGGCGCAACTCTGTGCGGTCATTCCTTGTGGAAGGGGGGTGTAGGGGAGTTCTCCCCCCCTCCCTGTTTTTTTTCCCCCCCTCTGCCCTGCTCTGTTTTCTGCTCTGTTATTATTCCTGACAATATAGACATAAAAGGTTCTCTGGACAAGATCCAAATGGGTCTAACAGAGTGTGGGGCATGCTTGTGAATTTGATTGGTGAAGCACCATACTCTTTTGGGCTACTCTGTAATGTGTAGTCTATTATTATACTGATTACGTTTAGTCTATTTGACTTATGGTTTTAAGGAACTACACTCTCATGTTTTACTGTTGATTGACCCGGCTAATGTGTAGGGTAAGGGTCATATTTTTCAGATTTTACTTGTTCATTGACCGTATTATTTGTGATATTTTCTTGCTGTCTCACCTTGCATTATAAATAAAAACATATTGAAATAAAGTTCTACTTTAATGCAATGCACAGGTCATTCAGGTGGTTCCTTTACAACACATGTGCATTGCAGTGCATCGTGTTAGTGCCTTGAGGTGCTATTTACAATTAACGGCAATGCAACATACTGCATTAGAGTATACATATTGCTGTGCATTGGTGGCAATGCATGGTGAAACAGATGTTTTATACAGTAGTGCATTTATGCAATGCACCAATGTGATAAGGCCTTAAAGTGATTGGAAAAAGCAGAAGATTTTTTCTATGCATTAAGATAAAAAACTTTCTGTGTGCAGCAGCCCCCCTCACACTGACCTGAGCCCATCTCTAGCCACCGATGTTGCATGAGAGACTTGGCTGCCTGGGACTCTCCTTCTCATTGGCTGAGACAGCAGTGGCGCACCATTGACTCCCGCTACTGTCAATCAAAATCAGTGAGCCAATTAGGAGAGAGAGAGAGGGGGTGGGCCTAGCCAGAGTTCTGTACCTAAATGGACACACAGAGCTGCAGCTGAGCTCGCGTGCCCCCATAGCAAGCTGCTTGCTGTGGGGGCACTCATCAGGAGGGAGGAGCCAGGAGAGCCAAAGAGAGATCTGAGAAGAGGAGGATCTGGGCTTCTCTATGCAAAACCACTGCACAGGGCAGGGAAGTATAACATGTTTGTTATAATTAAGAAAAAAAAACAAGACTTTACAATCACTTTAAAGCTACTCTACGTCCTGCTGCCCACCCCACACACCCTCTATAACTAAGACTGGCCATACATTATACAATTGTCTTGTATAACCTTCATTTAAATTGACCAAAATCATATAATATGAGGTCAAACCTAAATACTTTCAATTTGTATGCAACCAGGCAGGCCCTTCTACTACATATTTGAAGGAAAATCTAAGGGAAGTTAAATAAGAAAATTGTATAATGTATGGCCAGCCTATGGGACTGTAGGTCACACCCGCCTCTACCTACATACCCAGATACAATCATACCACCCAAGAAAAACCCCAAGTAAGTTGGCAGAAAATGGCCGCGGCACTTTATTGGTTTAACATATTTACATGACCATATAAATCAAACACTTTTAATAAAATACACCATAAATCACTTAACCTTGCCCAGTTATTGGAACTCGGGCAACTTCACTAAACCAACAATGAATATGTCCCCCCCCCAGGTTCCGGGGTGATCCTACAACATAAAAATGCCACAACGGGAAGGGAGGGAGGGAACTTCTTTTCTTCACCAGGTCAGCTGCAGAGGAAGCACAAGACCCCCTGCAGCCCCTTATATAGACTGTCTAGATGAGGAAACTGTCCCTAGTTTACACATTGGCTACCCCACACCTGCCTAATCACCCACCAGAAACGCTACCCCAACCTGTACCTGCTTAACCCATAGACTACCGGAATGAGGGGCTAAGTGGCCACATTCCCAGGAAAGCGGACCCCAATGCTTTTGTCTGCTTTTGCAATCTTTGACATGGAGAAAAAGCCTACCTAAATGCACCTTTTACTCATTTAAATCCATGGTCATGTGATGTCCTGTCCTGGAGTCAATAAATCAACAGAGCCCGTGTACAGGAACCATAGCTCCATGGGTGCAAGCTATGGCTAACAGGTGAAACAGCTATGTAAAGCCTGGACAGGGCAGTGATAATGAAAACATTGTCCAAGACTAGTCAGTAAACTTCCAGGGGTCACAATCAGCATGGCACAGATGCTGGTAATAGGTTCATGCTCATATATAGTCAGGAAAAACAGAGCCAAGCATCAAAACAGATTGGGAAGTT
The DNA here is from genome assembly GCF_037356315.1 of Lithobates pipiens. Classification (NCBI taxonomy): domain Eukaryota; kingdom Metazoa; phylum Chordata; class Amphibia; order Anura; family Ranidae; genus Lithobates; species Lithobates pipiens. The sequence goes on from NW_027507784.1 coordinate 124,912,748, forward strand.
CATGTGAGGTCAACAAAAGTCAATCAGAAATAGTTTTAACCCGTGCTCTAATCCACTCTCCAGTTGTCCATTGTAGAGTATAAGAATTTGTCATTAAAAAAGGAAAATTGACTAGTCAGGTGCTCTGTGACCTCTAATTACCTTTTTTTTATTCTAATTAAATTATGAGGATTATGATGGCCAGCATTCTGTCTAGAACAAAGAAAACTGATTACGTTAGTGTATGCGCAAACAAGCACTAATACCTGTGGCTGTGCTCCAGCATCCTTTCCATGATGTAAATGGATCTATGTACTCTGCATCGTTTGCGTAAGAACACACGGTACACATGCTATTTGTTTACATTTTAAACAGCTGCATGCAGCTGCCAATAAAAATTCTGCAAACTGGTCTACAGGTTATATAACAGTGCAAGTTTTCAGTATTCAAGGGGTATTAGTTAATAACAATGAAATGTGTTTTTTCACCTGTGAGATTATATCTTTACTATAAAATTGATACTGTTGTATAAAGCTGGCCATGCACTATACAAGTTATTTGTAGAATCTGCTTTGGATCTACCATCAACAATGTAGTACACAGGGCTGCCAGAAGATATACAATTAAATCGATTGTTTAGGTGTGTTTTGATATTATTATTATTATAATACAGGGTTTATATAGTGCTGACAGTTTACTAGACATGTGCTCCCTCAATAAATTTGTTTTGTTTTGTTCCGTTCCATTTCGTATTAGAATTAATTCGTATTTAGTAATTGTCCGAAATGTCCGAAATTCAATTTGAATTCGTACGAAATACGAATTTCTGTTTGTTAACTTTTCGTAACAATTACAAATGTTCGTTATGATGAATTTATCATTATGAGGAGCTCCCACCATCCCTCCATCCCTGTGCTGTGCTGACCTCCTGGGTTTTTTAACTTCATCCTAACAAATAATCGTAATTAACGAACATTCTTATTTTGTCCGATTCTGAATCTCCCATCAACTACCAGTACCAGTCTCCCACTTCCACATTAAAAAAGGTAATTTTCCCAACCCTCACTTAGCAGCAGAAGAAAACCTCTGATTGGTTAACAAAACACCAGTCACGTTTCCGTTGTAACGGAATTTGGATCTAAAATTCGTAAACGAAATTTCATATTTCGTACAAAATTCAGAAGCATAGAAATTTGTATTTCAGATCCTCCAGAATGTGTGAATTTACGGAAATTCGTACAAATTTTCGATTCGTACATAACTAATTGTACATGTCTACAGTTTACACATCGCTTTACAACTTGAGGGCAGACAGCACAACTACAATGCATTTTAAAACAGTAGGAATCAGAAAGCGCTGCTCATTAGGCTGGGTTCACACCGAATACTGATGCGTCTCACAGGGGTCCGGTGCGTCCCTGTTCTTTGTTTTAGGGACGAATCAGGCCGATTTTTGCCTGAATTCAGACCTGGCCAAATTTTTGCCTGAATTCAGACCTAAAACTGAGTCAAAGACACAAAGGCCCTCTGTGCAATTCGCTCCGCAGCTGCTACGGAGATGTGTGAACCGGCTCCATTGACAGCTGGTCACAATCTCCTGACATGAGAATTGGATGCCAGGAAACCCGCATCCAATTCGCACTAGTGTGAACTCAGCCTAAAGTCTCGTACACATGATCGTACACACAATTGGATTTTCTGCAGGCAAAGCATTTTGTCCGAAGGGCGTGTGCCGTGAACTTGTCTTGCATACAAATGGTACACAATTGTCGGCCAAACAAACACAAACGTAGTGACGTACTACGTGGAATTTCAGCTCTTGAGCGCCACCCTTTGGGCACCTTCTGCTAATGTTGTGTTTGGTGAGCATTGATTCCGAGCATGCGTGTTTGGACTTTTGTGTGATGGACTTGTGTACACATGATAGAAAAATCTGACAACAGACCTTTGTCCGATTAAAATTTACTAGCCTGACATCCAACATTTGTTGACAGAAAGTTGGCCAACAATTGTCTGATGAAGCATACTAACAGTCGGATTTTAGGCAAACAGTCTGTCATCACACAATTCCTGGACTAAATCCGATCATGTGTACAAGGCTTTAGAGCTTACAATGTAAGATACATAGTTTTGGTAAATCTAAAGAAGTATGTACAAACTGAGTGCATAGTGCAGGGGCCTCCAAACTTTGCACTACAAAGTACATAGTTACATAGTCTGGTTGAAAAAAGTCCATCCAGTTCAACCAATAGAAGGGAAAAACAAAAATTCAATCCTACATATACAGTCCTAGACCCACAGTTGATCCAGAGGAAGTAAAAAAAACAACAAAGCATGATCCAATTTGCTCCAGCTAGAGAAAAAAATTCCTTCCTGATCCCCCGTAAAATCTGTTAGCAGGCTGGATGTAGCCCTCAGGCCATAGTTTGGCGATCCCTGATATAGTGTATGACCAATTTTAGCATTTTCTATGTGTAAGCTTTAGTTTTATAGCACAGAAAAGCTGTGACCTATGGCTTCTTGGGCTCAGTTCCACATTGTACCTCTAGAACCCTTTACATTCCAGAGGAAATATTCTAATTACAAATAGGGCTTGCACAATACTTGTACAAAGCCTCTTCCACCTGTATCCATACAAGTCTAGTAACATGCAGCGTCTCATTGTAGTGCTTGGCATCTGTACATTAGATGGGAAAATACATTAACCACCGCTGGTGAAAAATGGTTTATCAAGCACTGACACTGTCAGCACCTTCCCACCCCTAGCACAATATAAATATGTTTTGCTTCTTCAATTGTGTTGCCATTTTCCAATTATAAAAATAAAACAAAATAAAAAAAAATGATCCCCTTCCAGCTCCTGTGTTCAGGGTAAATAAAGGTGAATTTCCAAGCATCACCTACTACATAAACAGCTACAGGTGCATAATTGCACATTATGACATATGGCATATGGTTTTATGGGTTAGATTTGCGTCTTCTATGCTATTTTAGCACACGGCAATATTGCAGTTCAGTTTGGTACATTACAGGTTATATTGTGAAAACTGCATATGCTCACTAGTTCAGGGGTTGGGAACCTATGGCACGCGAGCCATATGTGGCTCTTTTGATGGCTACATCTGGCTCTCGCCTCTCAATCCGCGGATCGTGTGGTGTGCCGATCAGCAGATTGAGCCCATAGGAAAGTCAGCGGGTTTGGCCTAGCTCCGGAGCCGCGGCCATCTTGGTACACCCGGCGGCGGCCTAGGTGAGTGGCGCGCTGATGTCATCATCACCGCCCGCCTCATCTGATCCTGGATCTGCATATTACAGTGGGGCCGGGGAAGATGTGCATATTACAGTGGGAGAGATGTGGGGAGATGTGCATATTACAGTGGGGGAGATGTGGATATTACAGTGGGGGGAGATGTGGATATTACAGTGGGGGAGACGTGGATATTACAGTGGGGGGAGACGTGGATATTACAGTGGGGGGAGACGTGGATATTACAGTGGGGGGGATGTGGATATTACAGTGGCGGAGGTGACGTGGATATTACAGTGGGGGAGGTGAAGTGAATATTACAGTGGGGGAGATGACGTGGATATTACAGTGGGGGACGTGGATATTACAGTGGGGGAAATGACATGGATATTACAGTGGGGGGACGTGGATATTACAGTGGGGGGATGTGGATATTACAGTGAGGGAGATGACGTGGATATTACAGTGGGGGAATGTGGATATTACAGTGGGGGAGATGACAACATTACAGTTATAATTAATTGAAATTAGTTGATTAATTGATTAAAAAAAAAGAACATTAAGACTAACCTACGATCACGTTTAATGGATGGAAGTCTCAACGCCTGCTTGAAGCTTAACCGCACCATGTATCAACCAGACTACAAAGCCATCAGCAAAACAATGCAGCACCAGAAGTAGAAGAAGTTGCATTAACGGTAAGAAGTACTTTATTCATCATTGGTTAGCAAAAGCATAACAACGTTATTAAAAGAATTCAGAGGTCATGTCATGTTCGGCAACTTGAAGAACACCTGATTGTTTAATTCAGAGACTTATTGTACTTTAAAAGTGTTGGTCTTACATAAAACGCACACATTTACTTGTATTTAGTTTTAAACATATTGTATGGCTCTCACGAAATTACATTTTGAAATATGTGGCATTCGTGGCTTCCCTACCCCTGCACTAGTTAATTTATCCCAGTGCTAAAGCATGCCAAGATTGTACACTGAACTGTGCATATACAGTTTATTGTACAAACCTAAGAGACTTACTAGCAGGAAGAAGAAGCCTTTATTGCAGATGAGACTAATGCCTAGTACACATAATCAGGGCTGGTGCTACCACTAGGCGAACTAGGCAGCCCTTTAGGATGCAGACGTGGATGCTGGTACATGAGCCAGAGGACCTCCTCTCTGTACTATTACTGGAAAAACAGAAAGCTAAGCTGGCCGCCCCACCGCATCCTACCAAATGATGGCATCTAAGGACTTGCCAGCAAGAGTACAGAGAGGAGCAGAGAGCAGGGAAGGTGCGGGCTGAGCTCTGCCTCTTTTATACAGAAGACTTTACAGTGCTCTCTGCTCATGCGATCACAGCTTCTGAAAGTCTTGCAGCACCAAATTCCTTTTCAACTTTATACCAAGTCTAGGAGTAAGTTGACTCTGGAAGATGTGAAAAGGTGTACAATAAGCCATGTTCCATAGGAACAATGTTTTCATCAATAACTCTAAGACCATTCTTCACGGTAGACTTTATTGAGCCTATCATGAGCCTAAAAAAATCTGCCCAAACCATGCAACCATGAAATAATCACTTGATTATATTATTCAATGCTTTGTAGTATTGTTTCCGGAACCCCAGAAACTTAAATGCCAACCATAAAGGGTAGCCATGCACTGGTAGGATTTTGTTTGAACATTCATATGGAAATTCCAAAAAATTATTTGGCAAAGCATGCAATAAATTCAAATAAAAATAGAAATTTGATATCCATGTAATTTTAACATTTGTTTTCATTATTCACAGAAGACATGTAATGTTTATGCCTGTGGCCCTATCACATGCCATACATAAAATATACTTAAAACAAATGAATGCTTATGACAGACAACAAATGTTCCAAGTCCGGATCAAACGTTACCTTACAAATGTGCATTACAAAAAGTTAAAAAATTTCTTCAGAGGCACAAGAAAAATGTTCTATCTTTTTGCCTTCGGTTTTTCTTATCACTATTGTTGAAAATGACAGTTTTCAAATTACATTTTAACAGTCAGCCTAAAAAGTCACAATGCAGCCCAGTAGTAAATTTTAAGAAAAGCTTGTAAGATCCGGCATGCTCCGAAAATATGTGACAAGTTGAGCATAAAAAGATAACCTTGATGTATATGTAAGCTGAAAGTGCAATTCCCTTAATTGCTAGGTTATGTATAGCAGGTACAGCATATCTCCTGTGTATTGTGCTCAATCGTCTACTGCACAATCCACAGAGTGATATCACTGCAAAATTGTATGTTAACCAGGTGTTCAGCTTGAGTAACCATTGCTTATGTTTTAACTAATAATACTAAACCCTGTTGGTGATATATTTAACTCACATGTTCCAACATGCTGACTTGAGGCAAAAAAATCACTACAGGAAAAGAAAATAAACAGAGTCGTTTTTAATTATGCTGTTTATTAAATCTATAAAATCATAAAAAGTATAACTCCCTATAAAACTATAATTTTATTGTTTGAATGTTAAGTAGTTAGCCAAAGTAACCAACACATACGTGGCAGAATTACCAGATATGCTCTGGTCCAGTGGTAAAGTCAGACATCTTGAAAGTTGAGAATTAGGGGGGAGACAGTTCTCCAAGCTAGTCTCCAATAGAGAAATGGACTATCCCTGTGTCAGGGCTGGGCTCAGACCTTCCTTCTCTGAGCTGGCCGCTCAGCTGTTGGCTAATTGCCAGCTCTCTCCACAGTGACTCACCTGTTGATGATATCCTGCTCGTCAGTCCTGCCTACTTAAGCTGTCCAGCCCAGATGATCTCTGCCTTCGCCTTGGTCTCATCTCTGGAGACACTCTCCCATGTTCCTGTTAAAGACTTGCTTGGCTGACATTCCTTCTGGCTCCAGATCCTGCTTGCTGTTCTACTACGCTCATCTCTGGCTCCCTGACGTTTTGGCTTGTCTGACTATCCGTTCCGGTTCTTGAACTTTGGCTATGTTTTGACTACGTTTACTCGGTTTACCTTTTTTTTATTATTATTAAACAAGTGAGATTTAACTGTACTTCTGTCTCAGTCTGATTCATGGTTTCTGACCCTCAATACCAAAAGGATAACATACATTTTGCCTAAAACTTTTAATTTGATGTATATACATAGGTAAAAAACACACAGTTCAAACATAGACAAAAGCATAATTTCCAATATTCAAAACAGAACAATTAAAAAAAAAATATATAGGGGTGTCTTATACAAATGTGCTGATACTTCATGTACTCCAAAGTGGAGACAAGGTATAGTAGTTCCTTATGGGACATATGGTCCTCTACATGTTTCACGGCATGTTACCGTTTCATCAGTAGGGAGATGTCTAGAATGAAAATAAGAAGAGAAAAAGGGTTTCCCTGTCAAGATCAAGCCATTTTTAGCACAGGGAGTTTGGAAAAACATTTTTTGTACATGGTGAACATATTTAAAACAATTCATATATAGTATGCAAGAAGTCCGTCCTGAGATTTTTATGCTGGGCTTCTCCTCTCGGTCGCAGGAGTGCAATTCGTTTTTCACTATTGTGACTCGTTTTCATTGGAGAGAGGTCTGAAATCTGCTCTCTGCTGATGTCACTGCCATCAGTCGAGGCAGCGCATCATCCGACCTCCCATTTTGGATCCACCATTTGCCTTGATTGTTGCGAGCCTCTGAGACAGCTGCTCCCCGCCCCTCCACAGCTCAGCACTTCAATGAGCGTGGAGAAGCAGAGAGGAGAGTCAGCAGCTCTCCTCTCAAGGATCTGTGAAAAACGAGCCATCAGCGGTGTTCTGTAGCTCGGTTCTCAGGGCAGAGACGGCAGGGGACAGATACAGCATAGGTCTGAAGCTGCATCCACATAGGCAAGTATGAATAAAACAAAAAAACATACTTCTCTTTTAATTATAAAAGCTATGCTTTTTAGACAAGAATACTGCTGTACTGTAAGGCCGCGTACACACGCGCGGACTGTTCGCCCAACTTTGTCCGCTGAACAGTGTTTGGGCGGACAGTCCGCTCGTGTGTGGGCTTTCAGCGGACAGTTTCAGCGGACAGTTGGACGGACAAGGTTTTTCGGAAATTCCGTAAAACTGTCCGCTGAAACCTTGTTTCAGCGAACAGTCCGCTCGTGTGTAGGCTTGTTCGTCAAACAAAGTTGCGCGCATGCTCAGAAAGGATTTTCACGCCGAAAGCTATAATGCAGTGTATAGGACGTCGTATTTTTCGTCCCGTCGTACGTGCCGTTCACGTCATCGCGCACGGTTTCAGCAAACTGTTCGTCCGTCGTGTGTGGCCATGTCCGTCCATGCTAAGTTTGAGCGGACTGTTTGCCGAAACTGTTGGACGGACAAAGTTGGGCGAACAGTCCGCGCGTGTGTACGCGGCCTGAGTCAATCTTTGTGTAAACTGTATAATTATCTAATTAACAATTTAAGAAGCAGACAGAGTATATAAAGTGAGGAAAATACAATTGTACTGTGAGGAAGTCAACCTTTGTGTAGGTTCTATAATTGTATCTACGGCGCATGCGCTGCAGTTAACGGCGATATGCCGCGAATGGCGGCTCCCGTGCACATGCGCGGGAGTGACGTCATCGTGGTTCCGACGAATGACAGCGCCGGAGCAGCGAGACCCACCAAGAAGATGGAGGCTCCGGACTACAGGGGACAGCGGGGACTTTGCTGGCTCCTGTGTCAGGTAAGTGACACATAATGGACTACTATGCGATGCATAGTAGTCCATTATGCTTTACCTTTGCAGGGAATCAAAGAGGAAGTAAACCCATCAGAAGTGACTCTGCTGATAATAGAGGAATGAAGCACCAGAGAGAAACACTTAGAGCTTTAATTAAAGAGAGATAAGTAAACACTACAGACATACATGCTTAGGTCAAATTTAATGAATGGGGCTTACAACCACTTTAACAAATCCCCAGAAATAAAGCAAAAATTGTTATCACAAAATCCAAAGTGATATCCAGATATCGCACTTTGATCAATTCCCATTAAGAGTCCACCAGATATTTTTTAAATGAAAGTTGCACATTTAAAAACATTAAAAATAACGTTTGAAATAACATTAACAAGTTAAAGCTTACTTAAGGTTTTAGTGATTGTGGTTTAACCTTTCTGTTGGAAAATATTATTATATTATACAGGATTTATATAGCGCCAACAGTTTACGCATCGCTTTACAAAATGAGAAATATCTACTTTAAAGGGTTCTAGTGATCATTGTCTTGATTGAATGAGGTCTCTCTCAAAGCCACTTTACAAAGGGAATTAAGTGAATGCACACTAGTAGCCCAGACTAAGGGGAGGAGCAGGCTATCGTGGCCAGGGTTTTGGAAGACTTTATCTGCATTGCGACTAAATCAGTGTTGAAGAGCATGATACATGGCTACATCTAAGGCCTGGTTCAAAGTAGTGCGATTTCAAATGCGACTTGAGTTGCACAGAATCACATGCAAAGGAAATCTCATTATTTTCAATGGGGCCGTTAACATCAATGTGACTCCATGCAGTGCAATTTTGGAAAAAGTTCCCGTGCTACTGTGGGACGATTTACAGTGCAATTTGGCCTCACAGAATATGCAAACCACACCCAAAATGCCACTAAAGTCACATCAAACTCTTACTACATAATTGCACTGAAAATTGCCTCACAATCGCATTGCAATAGTGTGAACCAAGCCTAAGTTTGTGATGGTGGTATAAAATAGATAAATGTTTGGGAAACTGTCATTATATAATTGCTTACAAGTTTAACTAGCAAATTCAGATCAATAAAGACATCCACCTAAATATTTCTCCCATATAAACAAACATGTACAAGTGCATATTTCACAATGGAAAGGTATTTTTAAAAAAAACAGTGGGCGTCATAGCATACAGGCACTTCAATGTGAATTGTTGGCTGTGGATTGTGCAGCACACTAGAGTATAGGGATTTCCAGGAATGTAAACATAAGACCATCCTTAACATGACCTTCTGACACCACATATGATGACAGATGCTGTCTTTATTCCCTTTACTCTGTCCTCAACCCACAGACATCCAGGTGGGTTATGACTTGTTTTAATCTCTTCAGAAGCCTCAATCACTGAGAAATAAAGGAAAGCAAAACCGCTGCTCTTAAAGATATTAAAAACGTTCATAGTGAAATGCTGGCTACTTTTGGCCAAGGGGCAATTAGAGCTTAGATGGTCATGGGAGTGAAAATGTGTGATGGGTTCTTCTTGTGGAAAACTATCCTAAAGCAATGCAGATTGTCAGGAAAATACAGTAACTTGAAAAAACATTTATAACCCTTTAAATTTTCCTCATTTTGCCATGTTGCAACCAAAAACATAAAATGTATTTTATTGGAATTTTATGTGATAAACCAACACAAAGTGGCACAGAATTGTGAAGTGGAAGGAAAATAATAAATGGTTTTCAACATTTTTTACAAATAAATATCTGAAAAGTGTGGCATGTATTTGTATTCAGCCCCCCCTAAGTCAATACTTTGTAGAACCACCTTTTGCTGCAATTACAGCTGCAATTACAGCTGCTACATCTTTTGGGGATGTCTCTACCAGCTTTGCACATCTAGAGAGTGACATTTCTGCTCATTCTTCTTTGCAAAATAGCTCAAACTCTGTCAGAATGGATGTTCTGTGAACAGCAATTTTCAAGCCTTGCCACAGATTCTTAATAGGATTTAGGTCTGGATTTTGACTGGGCCATTCTAGCATATGAACATGCTTTTGATCGAAACCATCCCATTGTTGCTCACCTACCCTTAATAAGCCCGTTAAATGCTGTAGATATAAAGGGTTATATACCATACTAAATCAATCAAAGCTCACAAATTATCTAAACCATGAGACAGTACGATACCAGACTTGCAAGAATGTATATTTCTGTTTATGTGATATTAAATGATATATATGTCTACTGTACAATTTCTCAATCTCAATTTTTATATCTCAATAAAGTAAGATTGAATTAAACCATTCCATTGTAGTTCTGGCTGTATGTTTAGGGTGGTTGCCCTGCTGGAAGGTGATCCTATGTCCCAGTCTCAAGTCTTTTGCAGACACTTACAGGTTTTCTTCTAAGATTGCCCTGTATTTGGCTGGGTATTCACTGTCCAAAAAAAAGAAGAATAGTAGGGGATGGGAGAGCAGGGGAGCAAGGGACTTATACTTATTATGGGAGGGACAGTCCTTTGTGATGTTCTGCTGGACATCATTGAGGCCCTTTAAGAGTGTTGGTGCACTTAATGACAGTTCCAGTTACCTGCATGCAGTATAGGTACGGTAAAGTCTCAAGACAGGTGAAAGGTAGATGTGGTTCAGACGGGGTACAGGTTCAGTATAATTTGGTATAGATGCAGTCTAGGTTTGGAATATGTGCAGTATGGAGTACAGTATGGGTGCAGTATGGATTGGGTACACTTGTCTCAGTCACTGCTAGCAGTACCCTCTCACCAATTACTGGGATGCTGCAGTGACCTCTCACTTTAGAAGGGGGGGTGCCCCCCGCGGTCTGAAATCTGTTGACCAGCGGTGGGAAGCAGAGGGTCAGTGGACACTCCAGTCTCCTTGCAGCAGAAGTGCAGGTGCTGCGATGTGAGTGTTGCTGTGCTGCAACAAGGTGTCCTCACTTCCAGTCTCAGGCTTGCATCTTGGCTGAGTATGAAGGAGTGAAATAAAATACAATTGGTAGCTGAGCCCTGTGCAGGGGGGTGCATCCCCCAAACACGTCAACTCTACACCCCTTTGATGACAATGTTCATGACGTTTTTTGTCCGCACTGCATGCCATTGTGTGGTCTGATAGCCATTTCTAGCTGCTATTTTGTGAGTATTCACTTTTATCTGCTTTTACATTGAATAAATGTTTTGTTCGGTAATGCACTAGGTGCATGTGCCTTCTTGTCCGTTTGTTTTTGTTGCATCTCTGCTTGTATGGTCTCCTGCTGGAAGGCGAATATCCAGATAGAGATGCTCTCTCTTTAATTCTCTTGGTGCCAAGAGGAAGAACTTTCCCAGGCAATTTAATAAAAACATCTGCTACTGCACGGTAATCTTAGATTTGGGATCTGTAATGTAAGGAGACCCTTCATCCCATTATATGTCTGTCTCAAACTACAACTCCCAGGATTCTCAGCAATGAAGACTTCCCTGCAAGGAAGTCTATGGGCGTGCTTGCCTTTAGCTCTTCCCTGATAGCCGGAGGAGAATGGTGCAGCATAACATCAGTATCTCAGTAGCGGGAGAGAAGAATAAAAGGCAATATCTCCGTCTCCATATTGCTGTAGCCCACCACCTGGTTAAATATACAAGATCATGCAAAACAGTTGGATTAAACTTATCACATAGGTGCAAACAGCTGTAAGGGTTCAATTTATGGCGCTCAGACTGGGAGGAATTTTTCATAGGAGTCATTTAGGATGGCTGTAAGTTTTGTATTGATGATGCCAGGGAGAGTGGTAGTAAACCGTGTTAAAATAAAAAACTGGTCTCCCTGCTGACACTGCATACTAGCACATTATGACAGACTTATCTAAAAAATGGATCTCTCTCAGATGTCACGGTTGACAGGGAGTCCATCTTCACCCGATCTTCCTTCTGTGTGCGTGGGCTCCAGCTGTTTGAATGGCCGAGCTGACATTATGTACTATCCACTGAAAACACAGTACACAGAAAGCCTGTGCTGATGATGTTTCCGGCTGCTACACATGTAAATATCTCCTAAATGATGCACATTTAGGAGATATTCACTGAACCTACAGGTAAGCCTTAGATCGGTCATAAACAGTTTGAATCTCGGCCGGTTCAGCAGGATGAATGTACCAAGGAGGGGCAGGCTGAATATACCAAGCTGATCAATCGATCAACTTGGGTACAACCAGCCTACCAGATTTTACTTGCGATTATCGCTATAGCTGCTAGCAATAATCACTGTCTTCTGCCAGCAAGGACGGCTTCCTCCTACCCCCCTGAATACAGACTACAATGTCTCTGCAGGAGAGATTCCCTTGTCAGCACTGTCTGTGCTGATGGGAGGAATCGTGGAAATATCTTTACTGCAACCCATGATTGCAGAAAAGAAATTTACTCAGTCTATGCCCTGCCTTATTATAGGCTTATCTGTAGGTATAAGATAAAAAGCAGAGTTTACTACAGCTTTAATCTACTACTGACTCTTTCTGACAGCCTCCTTTTTGTTAATGGGAGTTGTTGTGAATAAACTCTGGAGTCTTTAAAGAGGAAGTAAACCTTGACCAGTTCTCAGACACATGAGACTGAACATTTGTGTTGGGGAGGGAGCTTAGAGGGAGATAAGCACTGAGCTTGTCTATTGGAAATACAGCTCTGCATGTTCCTTTGTTCCTCCGCCTATGTGGAGAGGGGGTGTGTTTCTTTTCCTCCAATCAGCTCTCACACAGTGTAAGTCCAGCCTCCCACCCTCCACTATGTACTGCTAAAAGATGAAGAAAGATTTTAACACATTCTGCACTTTTCAAAGGGTGTAAAAAGGGGAAGACAGCAGATACAGTATGCATGTAAAACTTATATAGGGAGATTTGTTTAATCTCTGTGTATCATCTGAGGCTGTTCACTTCACTGGGTATATGTGAGGGTTTACAATCACTTTAACTTGACAAATTTTCAGTAAAAAGCATTTCACAACAACTATTTTTGCTTTAATTGTGTATTGTATGTTAACATACCTCTGAAAGCACTCTCAGATATATTGTACTTACTTCTTTTGGGGTTCCTTGTAACCCTTTGTTATTGTTACAGCATACTGTTCTTTTTGTAAAACTAAGGCTAGGTTCACACTGTAGCGATGCGGGAACGCCGCGAATTCGCGGCGTTTTCCCGCATCGCATGCCTCCCGCCGGCAGTTCACACTGCCCTATGCGGACTGCTGGGAGTGTCAATTAAATCTTAATGACACCCCCAGATCAGTCCGCATATCGCAGTGCGATCTGCAAACTCGGACAGGAATCGGATCGGATGGTGTGAACACCCATGCGATCCGATTCTGCTGCGGACCAAAAAAAGGGTCCCGTGCGAGTTTGCGGCGGGTGCGATGCGAATTCAGCCATACTATCTGTATGGCTGAACTCGCATCGCTACAGAGATCGGATGTGATTTGCACTGCAGTGCGGTGCGAATCACATCCGGTTCTCGCTGCCTCAGCAGTGTGAACCCAGCCTTATAAACAATGATTGAAACAGAATATCTGGTGATCCTGCCACTACAGTCATGTTCAGGCCCTTCCTGCTTGGGCTACTATCCCCAATTGTTTTTCTGCATTGTCAGCATATCATACGGAACCCTGATGGAGACTACAAGTGGGAATCAATTTCGTGCAGCTACCGATGGAGCTCATACATGTAGACAGAAAGTACCTGAAAAAGACTGGAGGTGATACTGCAGCAGCAATAAGATGCATAAAGGATTACTTTATGGATAAAATATGCATAAAAAGCACATCCATCGTTCATATAGACATACGCTAGCACACACCAGTGCACACTTGTAAATGGGGGTTTAATTAAATACCATACTGTGAGCTAGCTGACGATTAATATAATCCCATATTAGGGGTAATTTTACTCTAAAGTTTATGTAAGCATAAAACTTTTGTTATTGTTTTGGAAGTGTTAGAACCCCTGTCAGGTTTTTTTATTGTTATCTGTGTCTTTGCTAGAGATTCACCCTCTGTAACTGCACTCATGACTATTGTCACTGGGACATACAGTGCATCTGGAAAGTATTCACAGCGCTTCACCTTTTCCACACTTTGTTTTTTACAGCCGTATTCCAAAATTGATTAAATTCATTATTTTCCTCAAAATTCTACAAACAATACCCCATAACGACAATGTGAAAGAAGTTTATTTGAAATCTTTGCAAATTTATAAAAAATAAAAAATCACATGTACATAAGTAATCACAGCCTTTGCTCAATACTTTTGTTGAAGCACCTTTAGCACCAATTACAGCCTGAAGTCTTTTTGAGTATGATGCTACAAGCTTGGCACTCCTATTTTTGGGCAGTTTCTCCCATTCTTCTTTTCAGGACCTCTCAAGCTCCATCAGGTTGGATGGAGATTGTTGGTGCACAGCAATTTTCAGATCTCTCAGAAGATGTTCAATCGGGTTCAAGTCTGGCTCTGACTGGGCCACTCAAGGACATTCACAGAGTTGTCCCATAGCCACTCCTTTTATTATCTTGGTTGTGTGCTTGAGGTCGTTGCCCTGTTGGAAGATGAACCTTCACCCCATTCTGAGTCCCAGAGCGCTCTGGAGCAGGTTTTTATCAAGGATGTCTGTACATTGCTGCATTCATTTTTCCCTTAATCCTAACTAGTCTTCCAGTTCCTGCCACTGAAAAACATCCCAACAGCATGATGCTACCACCATCATGCTTCACTGTAAGGATGGTATTGGCCAGGTGGTGAGTGGTGCCTGGTTTCCTCCAGACATGACATCTGCCATTCAGGCCAGAGTTCAATATTTAATTTATTAGAGAATTAAATTAAACAGAATTTTTTCTCATGGTCTGAGAGCCCTTCAGGTGCTATTTGGAAAACTTCAGGCGGGCTGTCATGTGCCTTTTACTGAGAAGTTGCTTCCATCTGGCCACGCAAACATACAGGCCTGATTGGTGGAGTGCTGCAGAGATGGCTGTTCTTCTAGAACAGGGGTGCCCAACCAGTGGCCCGGGGGGCCACCTGTGGCCCGCGGAGCCCTCTGATGTGGCCCGCGACCTCCTGCTCTGAGATGGTGGTTTGGCAAGCCCAGATTGCAGGTTGCCTACCCGGAATGCCAGAGCATTAGTGTTTTGAATAAAGCCAGTGGTAAAGAAAGCAAGCAGCTGCGGAGCAGAGCCGCATAAGCCAATGCTTTATGCATAGCACGGACTCCTGTCATAGGTGGAGTGATACCAAATGCACTCTGCCTGGGACAGCAAGTTTATTACTAAAATCAGTGTATATATGGACATATCTGTTCTGCAGTGGTTACTGGGCTGCTTTCAAACTGATCCACAGGGGTAGTGCAGTGCACCGGCGGCTTACCTGCACTGAGCCATAGACTTCTCATCTTACCTGTGGGTTTGGTGCACTTTCAGAAAGTGCACCACCCCTGCAGAAAATAATAGAATTCTATGGCAAAGTACAGCTAATCTGCAGGAAAGCCACAGGTGCGCTGTGTCCACTGAGTGGGTAGACCGCAGACCATCAGTGTAAAAGTAGCCTTGGGCTTCTTTAACATGATCTGTCTGACCCAATCGGAAGTTCCATTCACCTCTATGGAGAAGCAGATGTAAACAGACTTGTGTCCATTTATGCCTGCCTATTTCCAAGCCGGTTGGCTAAAAAAACAGAAGTGGTTCTGTCCCCTTCCATTTGAACAGATGAGAGGGCCCATAGAGTAGAGTGGGCTGTGTCTGTGTCCACTTTGCATACGCAGAGTGGACGTGGACCTTTCATCTGCTCATTGTGGCTCACGATTGGTTACTAAGTTTCTTAAGTGGCACTCGCTCTTCAAAAGGTTGGGCACCCCTGTTCTAGAAGGTTCTCCTCTCTCCATGAAGAAACGCTGGAGCTCTGTCAGAGTGACCATCGGGATCTTGGTTACCTCCCTGACTAAGGCCTTTCTCCCCTGATTGCACAGATTGGCCAGGGGGCCTACTCTAGGAAGAGTTCTGGTGGTTCTGAACCTCTTCCATTTATGGATGATGGAGGCCACTGTACTCATTAGGACCTTCAATGCTGCATAAATATTTCTCGTAGGTCTACAAACAATTCCTTGGACTCCATGGCTTGGTTTGTGCTCTATTAACTGTGGGACCTCCTATAGACAGGTGTGTGCCTTTCTAAATCATGTTCAATCAACTGAATTTACCACAGGCTGGCTCCAATCAAGTTGTAGAAACATCTCAAGGATGATCAGTGGAAACAGGTTACACCTGTGGTCAATTTCGAGTGTCATGGCAAAGGCTATTAATATTAATGTAAATTAAATTTTTTGTTTTTTTTATTTTGATTACATTTTCAAAGATTTTAAACAAACTTCTTTAACGTTGTCATTATGGGTTATAGTTTGTAGAATTTTGAGGAAAATAATGAATTTAACCACTTGCCGACCGCCGCACGACGATGTACGTCGACAGAATGGCACGGGCAGGCATATGGGCGTACATGTACGTCCCTGCCTTCCCGCGGCGGGGGGAGCCCGATCGGGCCCCCCCCCGGTGCCAGCGGTGGTCGGATTCCGTGCAGGAGCGATCCGGGATGAGGGGGCGGCCATTCATTCATGGCCACCCCCTCGCGATCGCTCCTGACGAATGGAATTGCAGCATTGCATCACTTCCTCTCCTGTAATGTAAACACAGGCAGAGGAAGTGATGTAATCTCTCCTCCGTGTCGGTATTTTTCGTTCCGGCACTGAGGAGAGAGGATCGGTGAGTTGCACCAACACTACACTATACAGTAGAACACGCCAGGCACACTTTCACCCCCCCTTCACCCCCCGATCACCCCCCCAATCACCCCTGCACCCCCAGTCACAGTGACACCAATTGCATTTTTTTTTTTATTATTGCATTGGTGTCATTTGTGGCTGTAATAACTGTTAGGGCAGTTAGGGTTAGCCCCCTTTAGCTCTAGGGTACCCCCCTAACCCCCCCAATAAAGGTTTAACCCCGTGATCTACCCCCATCGCCAGTGTCACTAAGGCTGGGTTCACATTGCAGCGGTTTATGAGAACGGATGTGATTCGCACCGCACTGCAGTGCAAATCACATCCGATCTATGTGCGATGCGAGTTCAGCCATACAGATAGTTCTAAAATGGGGTAATTTGGGGGGGGGGGTTTGTGCCATCTTGGCATTTTATGGCCTTCAAAACTGTAATAGGTGGTGAGGAGTGAAATCAAAAATTTACGCCCTTAGAAAGCCTGAAGGCGGTTCTTGGCTTTCGGGGCCCCGTACGCAGCTAGGCTCCCAAAAAATCCCACACATGTGGTATCCCCGTACTCAGGAGAAGCAGCAGAATTTATTTTGGGGTGTCATTTCACATATGCCCATGGCATGTGTGAGCAATATATCATTTAGTGACAACTTTGTGAAAAAAATAAATAAATAAATAAAAGTTTGTAATTTTCCCGCAACTTGTGGCAAAATATAAAATATTCCATGGACTCAACATGCCTCTCAGTAAATAGCTTGGGGTGTCTACTTTCTAAAATGGGGTCGTTTGTGGGGGTTTTGTGCCATCTTGGCATTTTATGGCCTTCAAAACTGTAATAGGTAGTGAGGAGTGAAATCAAAAATTTACGCCCTTAGAAAGCCTGAAGGCGGTGCTTGGTTTTTGGGGCCCCGTACGCGGCTAGGCTCCCAAAAAGTCCCACACATGTGGTATCCCTGTACTCAGGAGAAGCAGCAGAATTTATTTTGGGGTATCATTTCACATATGCCCATAGCATGTGTGAGCAATATATAATTTAGTGACAACTTTGTGAAAAATAAATAAAGTTTGTAATTTTCCCGCAACTTGTGGCAAAATATAAAATATTCCATGGACTCAACATGCCTCTCAGCAAATAGCTTGGGGTGTCTACTTTCTAAAATGGGGTCATTTGTGGGTGTTTTGTGCCATCTTGGCATTTTATGGCCTTCAAAACTGTGATAGGTAGTGAGGAGTGAAATTACAAATGTATGCCCTTAGAAATCCTGAAGGCGGTGCTTGGCTTTCGGGGCCCCGTACGCGGCTAGGCTTCCAAAAAGTCGACCACATGTGGTATCCCTGTACTCAGGAGAAGCAGCAAAATGTATTTTGGGGTACAATTCCACATATAACCATGGCATGTGTGAGCAATATATCATTTAGTGACAACTTTGTGTAAAAAAAAAAAAAAATTTTTTTTTATTGTCATTATTCAATCGCTTGAGGCAAAAAAATAAAATATTCAATGGGCTCAACATGCCTCTTGTCTACTTTCCAAAATGGGGTCATTTGGGGGGGTTTTGTACTGCCCTGCCATTTTAGCACCTCAAGAAATGAGATAGGCAGTCATAAACTAAAAGCTGCGTAAATTCCAGAAAATGTACCTTAGTTTGTAGATGTGACAACTTTTGCGCAAACCAATAAATATACAGTTATTGACTTTTTTTTTTACCAAAGACATGTGGCTGAATACATTTTGGCCTAAATGTATGACTAAAATTGAGTTTATTGGATTTTTCTAATAACAAAAAGTAGAAAATATCATTTTTTTTCAAAATTTGCGGCCTTTTTACGTTTATATCGCAAAAAATAAAAATCGCAGAGTCAGTCAAATACCTTTAAGAAAGCTCTATTTGTGGGGAAAAAAGGACGCAAATTTTGATTGGGTACAACATTGCATGACCGCGCAATTACCAGTTAAAGCAGCGCAGTGCCAAATTGTAAAAAGACCTCATTGACCAGCAAAATGGTCCAGTCTGAAAGTGGTTACCGTATATACTCGAGTATAGGCCGACCCGAATATAAGCCGAGGCCCCCAATTTACCCCCAAAAAAACTGGCAAACTTATTGACTCGTGTATAAGCCGAGGGTGAGACATGCCTGTCCATCCCTGTGTGTGTGTCCGTCCATCCCTGTGTGTCCGTCCATCCCTGTGTGTCCGTCCATCCCTGTGTGTCCGTCCATCCCTGTGTGTCCGTCCATCCATCCCTGTGTGTGTGTGTGTCCATCCATCCATCCATCCCTGTGTGTGTGTGTCTCCATCCATCCATCCATCCATCCCTGTGTGTGTGTGTCTCCATCCATCCATCCATCCCTGTGTGTGTGTGTGTGTCTCCATCCATCCATCCATCCATCCCTGTGTGTGTCTCCATCCGTGTGTGTGTGTGTGTGTGTGTGTGTGTGTGTGTGTGTGTGTCCAGCCTACCTTTGTCCCGAGCCTCCGTCCCGTGCCTTGCCTCCTTGCCTCCGTCCCGTGCCGTGACTTGCCTCCTTGCATCCGTCCCGTGTCGTGCCGTGCCTTGCCGCCGCCGTCCCGTCCCGTCCCGTGCCGTGCCTTCCCTTGCCTCCGTCCCGTGCCCTCTTCGTCGGCGGCCATTGTAAAGTTCAAAAGCTGCGCCGCCGCCTTCGCCTGTGATAGGCGGAACACTGAATTTCCCAGCAGCCTGTGTTCCGCCTATCACAGACGTCGTATCATCCTCGTCCGTAGTACGAGGATGATACGATGTCCGTGATAGGCGGAACACAGGCTGCTGGGAAATTCAGTGTTCCGCCTATCACAGGCGAAGGCGGAGCCGGAGGCGCGGCTTTTGAATAGAATGGCCGCTGTCTGTCTGCTCGACACGCTGATCGAGCGGGCAGACAGCGATGACTCGAGTATAAGCCGAGGGGGGCACTTTCAGCCTCAAAAAAGAGGCTGAAAATCTCGGCTTATACTCGAGTATATACGGTAATTCATTTTGGAACAAGGCTGTAACATAACAAAATGTGGAAAAAGTGAAACGCTGTGAATACTTTTCGGGGTGCACTGTAAAGTGAAGGGAAATCCCAAATTTTGAATTGTCACTGAAACAGGAAGAGAAGGGAAAGCTTTCCAATAAGGACAACTGTTCCAGTGCCTAACAATCTAAGAGGGAATTTATTTAACATATTTAGAGATATTTCCTCTCACTTCTTGTTATGAGTTATGCTGCGTACACACGATCAAACAATCCGGTGGAAAAGTCTGGCGGACTCAAGTCCGCCAGACAATCCCCCCGTGTGTGGGCTCCAGCTGACTTTTTTTTACCCAAAAGTCCGGCGGACTAAGAAAGTAGTTTTGCACCAAAATATGTCCACCGGATTCACAGTCCAGCGGACAATATGGCCGTGTGTGTGCTAGTCCACTGTACTTTTGAAATGAACGGACTTTTCCCACACAGAGAAAAGTCCGTTCATTTTAAGCGCAGCTCCAGGTAGCCGGGACCAGAGAATGAAGCGTCGCTGGCCCCGTCACCTGGTATGGATTTAAAGGGGAAGCCCTACGCCGAAAAAACGGTGTGGGGTCCCCCCTAGGTCCATATCAGACCCTTATCCGAGCACGCTACCCGGCTGGCCAGGAAAGGGGGAGGGGGTGAGCAAGCGCCCCCCCCCCTGACTCATACCAGGCCGCGTGCCCTCAACATGGAGGGTGCTTTGGGGAAGGGGGGCAGCGTGGCCCCCCCACCCCAAAGCACCTTGTCTCCATGTTGATGAGGCCTCTTTCCGACAACCCTGGCCGTTGGTTGTCGGGGTCTGCGGACGGGGGGCTTATCGGAATCCGGGAGCCCCTTTAATAAGGGGGCCCCCGGATCCAGGCCCCCCACCCTATGGGAATGAGTATGGGGTACAATGTACGCCTACCCATTCAACTGTGAAAAAAAATGTAAAAAAAACACAACACACAAGGGTTAAAAATATTTTATTGCACAGCTCCAGGGGTCTTCTTCCGTCTTTGGGGGTCTTCTCGCCGGACTCCCCCGCTATGTTTGGCTAGCTGTTTTACTAGCGGAGGAGCCCGGCTTTCTTCTTTGTCTCCGCCCTCTTCTTCTGACTTCAGGGGTCTTGTACCCTTCTTCGGTTCTTCTTGCCGGGCCTCCGCACATTCTTCTAGCTCTTTTACAAGTAGTGGCCTGGTCTTCTATCGCCGCTGTCTCCATCGTCGCCGCCTTCTGTTCTTCTGTTCTCTTCTTCTCTTCTTAGGCTGTTGCCTCGTCGCTGGCCACAATGACAGGGACGCGGCGTGCGGCGACTTATATAGGGACATCGCCGGATGATGCCCCCACCCATTATGATGTCACAGTCCCAGCATCCTCTGGGACTGTGACATCATAATGGGCGGGGAAATCATCCAGGCGAGGTCCCTATATAAGCACGTCCCCACCCCCTTTCCTGACCGGCCGGGTTGCATGCTCGGATAAGGGTCTGATATGGACCTGGGGGGGACCCCCACGCCGTTTTTTCGGCATAGAACTTCACCTTTAACTCCATACCAGGTGACGGGGCCAGTGACGCTTCCTTCGCTGGTCCCGGCTACCTGGAGCCGCGCTCAAAATGGACGGACTTTCCTCCGTGTGTGTGGGCAAGTCCGTTCATTTCAAAAGTTCGGCGGATAGTCCGGCGGACTATGTCTGGCGGAAAAGTCACGGGTGTGGGCAGGTCCGCTCGTTCGGACAGTCCGGCGGACTTTACGGCGGTTTGTTCGCCAGACTAAGTCCGCCGGATAGTCTGATCATGTGTACGCGCCATTAGGGGCAGGAAGTGAAGGAAAATCTCCTTGATGGGGCAAAGACAGCAAAAAAAAATCTAGACAGGGATCTTAACCATTCCCTACATTATCCAAAACAAAACAAAAAGTTATGACTTTACAGACAAATTAGTCGTTGCCTGAGTTTTATTTGAGGTTTAAGGTAATGTTGCAGGGTGAGTCCCTATAACAATCCACGTTCCATGTGAGAAACATATTTTAAAACAGACATACCTTCTGACATAAATTAAATAATACAAGCCATATGACAAAACACACAATCTGTAACAGCGTGATATGCATTGTGACCCATAGTAGCTGAATAGAACATCTCAAAGTGATTCACAGATACTTCACAACAGCAAAAATCTTTGGTTAAAGTGATATTAAACCAATTTATACCATACACATAAAATACAGTGAACAACTTATTATAAGCTCAAAAGCAATAATAGAAAAAATGAATAAAGGAAAAAGTCCACTGAGTGAGAAAGAGTGTTTGATGAAATGGAAATGTCCAAAACGTTTGTATCTTGACAACTCAAATGGTAATTTTCAAGCCACCACTGAACGTGCATGAAAAGGGGCCGCCAATAACACTGAGACTTACCAGAGAGTATGGATTCAGTAGGACATACGCCTTATGAATCAAACAGACTTGTCAGTGATTCTTCACCAAAAATAGTAGAACCCTGATGGATATAGGCATTGATACAATTGGAGAAAATAATCTTCTTACAAGGACCACCAGTCAACAAGGAAGGAAGCTCCAAGATATATAAAACGTCACGTGGAACAGCAGGCTTAGGGTGTGATCAGACAATATCTTTGTGGATGAAACGCGTCGGGTCAAGCCTGCTGTTCCCATTGCGTCATTTTATCAATTAACAAGCGATTGTTTTACCTCTTCCAAAATGTGTAAAACTTTCATTTTTAATAATACATTTTGTGTTATGCAGATTCATGTGCATTTTTATTCCTTTTTGGCCCTATATGTTTGAATCCACATGACGTTTTATATATCGTCGCACTTCCTTTCTTGTTGACCAGGGGTCCTTGTGAGAAGATAATTTTTTCCAATTGTATCAACGCCTATATTCATCTGGGCTCTACTATTTTTGGTGAAGAATCACCGACAAGTCTGTTTGATTCATAGGGCGTATGTCCTACTGAATCCATACTTTCCAATAAGCCTCAGTGTTATTGGTGGCGGTGCTCCATCTCTTTTCCTGTGGTGCTGTGAGTGGCCAGAGCAGCGATACTCGGAAGAAGATGGATGCTCCGGACTACAGGGGACAGCGGTGACATCGCTGGCTCCTGTGTCAGGTAAGTGACACATAATGGGCTACTATGCGATGCATAGTAGCCCATTATGCTTTACCTTTGCAGAGGTTTTTTATCAGGGTTTACTTCCTCTTTAAGAACTTGAGTTTTTGCTGCTCCCTTTTTCTTTCTGGCTTTCTCTTTGCCTGTTGTTCACTTTTCTATGCTTTATCTGTATGAACATGCCTATTGCATAATCAAAAATGTCTAATTAGGATGATTATATAAAACACATTTTTACATAAAAATTTTACTGTCTGAAATCTTCCTGTGCCTAAATCGCTTAAATAAAATGAAAAAATAAAAGGCCAGTGATCAAAGCACAGCTATAGTCCATCAATAGTAAGTTCTCATCTGTTGTGGTTTGAAGTTAAATGAGACGGCTAACGTGAGTATAGGATATACTGTATATAGCTGTTTAAATGCTGATTATCATTTAGAGCAGGTATAGATATGTGATGACATTTACCCAGACAGCCGCTGACAACACTGATTGGAGCTAGTGATTGAATGGGTTAGAAAACCTGTCCCATTAGTTGGGTAAGCTGATGTTGGCACCCTCTCCTGCTGTGACAAATTTGTGAAGCATCCTGTGGTGCTCATTAGAAAATGTGACCTGGGGGCAATAGGATCACTTATGTTCATAAGCTGTAATGTTTGTTGCCATTTTTAGACTGAACCCCAGTTGGTGTATGTGTCATGGAATTCTATAGGAAATATTTGACAACTAGAGGAAAGCACAGATACTTGGGTCTCCAAAGTTTGGCCCAGAACTTTGGGGCAGTCTAAAAAATAAAGTAGAACACATATTTATAATGGTGTCATGCATCATGGTTTCATCATTCATGTGTGAAATGACTTCTACTGCTTTCTCAGGCTTGGATTAACCATAAGTTACAGTCCTCTATAGTCCTATATTATAGCCCTGTGCCTGTAGGCAGAAAAGACAAAGAAGCAGTTTCCCCTGTATAGTTATTGGCCTTACAGTTTTTCTGCGTAATGATTAAAAATAGTAAGCTCATGTAAGCTAAGTAAAAGATTAGCTCAATTAAAACTACAAAAAAAGTTATTTTAAAGTAAATGATCCTAGCCAGGTGATGCTGCATTGGGGACCATTGGTTATTTGCTTATAGGCTTTACTGATGGACCCAACTACATAGAAAAACCACAACACAATGCAAAAATTTCCCAGCACACTTCCCATCTATTCAGCACAAAAAGCCTAGTTAAATGGTTTCAACGTCACATGTTAAAAGCAGAGGTTTCAGTCATATAATTTGCAAATACATTTGAAAGCCACAAACAAGAGCCGTGACACTTCCAATGACAGTTGAAGAGTAATGCCCCGTACACACGATCAGAAAATTGTACGAAAAATACCTCTTTTCCGATCATGACAATTCATGCAAAATTATCCGATGGTATAAGCACGAAAAATTTTCTTGTATGATCTGGTCATTTTCGTTTAGGCTGGGTTCACAATAGCTGCAGCCGCGGGTCACAGCAGGGGTCTCGTGCATCTCTGTTCACCGATTCAGATGCGAATTTCGAGGTCCGATTTTTTGCCTGAATTCGCACCTGAAATGGGACCAAAGACGCACAGGACCCTTTTCCAATGTAGACTGCAGCCACCCCGGAGATGTATGAACTGGCTCCATTGGGAGCCGGTCACACTCTCCTGTCATGCGAATTGGATGCAGTGAAACCCCATTCCAGTTTGCATCAGTGTGAACCCAGTCTGGATCCGTACAGTTGGTGTTCGAAAACATAATATTATTACACTAAAACGCATTACATAACTTCCGAATTTTTATTCTCTCGTATGATAATTTTCATAACTTCAGTAAAGTCTTAATTTTCGATATCAGACTAATGCCGCGTACACACGATCAAACAATCGGGTGGAAAAGTCCGGCAAACTCAAGTCCGCCGGACAATCCCCCCGTGTGTAGCCTCCGGCTGACTTTTTTGACCCGAAAGTACGGCGGACTTAGAAAGTAGTTTTGCACTCCAATCTTCCCGCCGGACTTGCATTTCGGCAGACAATCCGGCCGTGCGTATGCCAGTCCGCCGTACTTTTGAAATGAACAGACTTTTCCCGCCCGGAAAAAAGTCCGCTCATTTTGAACGGGTCTCCAGGTAGGCGGGGCCCGCGAAGGATGCGTCGCTGGCCCCGCCACCTGGTATGGACTTAAAGGGGTACCCCAACGCCGAAAAAAATCGGCGTGGGGGTGCCCCCAGGTCCACATCAGACCCTTGTCCGAGCACGCTACCCGGCTGGCCAGGAAAGGGGGGGGGGCGAGCGAGCGCCCCTCCTCCTGAGCCGTACCAGGCCGCGTGCCCTCAACATGGGGGCACCTTGGGGAAGGGGGGGCCGCGCGCCCCCCCACCCCAAAGCACCTTGTCCCCATGTTGATGAGAACAAGGGCCTCTTCCCGAAAACCCTGGCCGTTGGTTGTCGGGGTCTGCGGGCGAGGGGCTTATCGGAATCCGGACTTTCCTCCGCGTGTGTGGGCGAGTCCGTTCATTTCAAAAGTACGGCGGATAGTACGGCAGACTTAGTACGCCGTATTAGTCCGCTGAAAAAGTGCCGTGTGTGGGCAAGTAGCCCGTTCGTAAAGTCAGATGGACAGTCCGGTGGGAAGTCCGCCAGACTAAGTCCGCCGGATAGTCGGCTACGTGTGTACGTGGCATTACATGCAAAAATAAACAGACGCTCATTCGTCCGATAAGCCCCCATTGTGTGTACCAGGCATTAGGGATCACGCTTTATAGAGGTGTCTTGATGTGCCAGTGTGCTTATACGTGTGTTTGCCAATGTTTGAAACAAAAAAAACGAAAAATATACAAAATGTACAACATTTTAGGTTCAATTTTTTTGTATTGTTCTGTGGATTGCCATCCCCATCTGCACATTTCCTTTTGCTAGATTTTAAATTGATCTGACCCATTGTCATTGATTGTTTGCATGAAAAAACTGACTATTTTGTGCGAGTTCTGCTATAAAAGTATATTTCCAGCTGAAAAAATATAACAAATAAATGCATTTGAAAATCATGGGTAAATCATGTGATCTACGCATCTTTTAATAGGTTTGTGTGCCTTTAACTTCCTTCAGAAAAGAGCAGAAATATAGAGAAAAAAACGGAAACCACAATGAGTGGATTCTTTCTTTTTACGTACATGATCATAAAACATTACTGAGAGGTCAGCAATGAAATGATCGGGCTCAGAAGGTACAGAATTTGGAAACATCTCCTCCTTCTCCTTTGTATGATTCACAGACTCCCTTTGCATCCCGTCTGACTCAGTTCCTGCTCTTTTTTATGCAATGAAATATTAGGAGGGGAGATTAGTTCTTGTGTATTTAATGGTTAGAGATCAAAAAGAAAAAAGAGGAAAGACGTGTAAAAGTATTTGAAGATAAATAAAAGGCGTGTAGATATCAACAGGAAAGAAAGTAAACAGTATATTTGGCAATTTTTATATATAAATCCTCCAATACTATTTAACCACTTCAGCCCCGGACGATTTTACCCCCTTCCTGACCAGAGCACTTTTTACAATTTGGCAATGCGTCGCTTTAACCGACAATTGCGCGGTTGTGCAATGCTGTACCCAAACAAAATTTGGGTATTTTTTTCCCACAAATAGAGCTTTTGTTTGGTGGTATTTGATCACCTCTGCGGTTTTTATTTTTTGCGCTATAAACAAAAGAACAGCGATAATTTTGAAAAAAACAATATCTTTTACTTTTTGCTATAATAAATATCCCAAATTTTTTCCTCAGTTTAGAACAATATGTATTCTTCTAAATATTTTGGTATAAAAAAAATTGCAATAAGCATATATTGATTGGTTTGTGCAAAAGTTATAGCATCTAAAAAATATGGGATAGATTTATGGCATTTTTATTATTATTCATTTTTCTACTAGTAATGTCGGCGATCTGCAATTTTTACCGGGACTGCGATATTACGGTGGACACATTTTTGGAACCATTGAAAATTATACAGCGATCGGTGCTATAAAAATGCACTGATTACTGTATAAATGTCTCTGACAGGGAAGGGGTTACCACTAGGGGGCGATCAAGGGGTTAACGCTGTGTTCCCTCTCTGTGTTCTAACTGTAGGGGGGATAGGACTTGCTAGGGGAAGAGAGAGATCGGTGTTCATACTTTGTATGAACACACAATCAGTCTCTTCTCCCCTCAGAGAACCGGGATCTGTGTGTTTACACACACAGATCCCGGTTCTCGCTGTGGCAGGAGCGATCATGGGAGCTGGGCACTGGCATTGCAGGAGTCAGGCACTCCCATTGCGAGAGCCAGGCACTCGCATCGGCCCGGGGGTGAGCAGCGGGGGCACGCACCCCTAGTGGTCATAGGGCGAAGTGACGTAACATGGCGTTGTTTCACCCAGCCATGCCATTCTGCCACAGTAAAACTGCGGTGGCTGGTTGGCAAGTTGTTAAAGAAGTGGTGGTCAGCTTGGTAAATTTCAAGACCTTAAGTGCAGTTGTGAATGGGCTGCATAAATAGTTTAACTTGGCTGTGGTGGCCAAATGTTCACAGCAACGTCGCTCTTTGATCCTTCGAGGCCGGAATTCACCAAGCGTTGGATTGTCCACCCACTAATAGGGAACGTGAGCTGGGTTTAGACCAGGGGTCTCAAACTGGTGGCCCTCCAGCTGTTGCAAAACTACAAGTCTCATGAGGCATTGCAAGGCTGACAGTTACAAGCATGACTCCCACAGGCAGAGGCATGATGGGACTTGGCTGGAGGACTGCCAATTTGAGACCCCTGGTTTAGACCGTTGTGAGGCAAGTTAGTTTTACCCTACTGATGATGTGTTGTTGCAATAGTAATACTGCTCAGAGGAACTGCAGGTTCAGACATTTGGTGTATGTGCTTGGCTGAGGAGCCAATGGGGCGAAGCTACCATCTGTGGCATTATGACTGGATGCCTCTAAGTCAGAGTCCCCCCTAAAGGTGACAATACCGCAGTGCCCAGGTTGGCCGCCCCCCACCCCTTCGCTGCATAGCCATCGCATGTTCGTTGGGAACCCGGTGCTAGATCATTCGTAGATGACTTGATTCTGGGTCAGGGTTTCGTGCATAGCAGAGCAGCTACCTCACTGTGATCTACCGAAAGTCATCTCATGGGCCAAGCTTTTGTAAAAAAAGAAAAGAAAATAATTGAATTTTTGTAAAATTGCTACTAGAAATTAGAGATGTTAATAAAAAGATATTAAAATAAACTTGTTCTCCCCTTATTTTGGACAGACCAGTACTCTTTTAGAATGCTGCTTTTTTTCAGAGCCCTCATCTCTTAGAAATCTTTCCTAAGAAAGAAAGTGACAAAGTAGACTTTTTTTATTTGGGAGAGCTTTTACTTTACATGAGGATGCACAAAGAAAAAAACTAATCTATTTGCATACATTATAACATTAAGATAGCATCAAGTTGGGCTTGCAGAAATTTGTATTACGGTGCCATTTTCACAGTTTTGCATATGTTAAAGTTCTTCTAGGCCTCATGCACACTAGACATTTGCCTTTCCTCCTAGCAGCAGTGTTTTGCCCAAAAAAAAAAAAAAACACTTGACAATTGTAAACTCTCGTAACGCATTTAGGCGCGTTTAGGCTTGTGAGTCGCTTGGGCATTAATTCATTTAATTAGCCAGAATAATCATTTATTCTGCCCATTGAAATGAAATAACGCTCAAACACTAAATATAATTAGCATTAACATGCATTTAGACGTGTTTACCCGTGTCAAAGTTTTTCTGCTGGCAGTGTTTTTTTTTCTGCCTCTAAACAACCTGCCTGTAAACTATTTTAAATACTTATGTAGAAGAGAAAAGTTAGGTGGGACTTTATATGAAATTTCAAATCAAAACCAAAACACTGCGCTATCAAAAGACAAAAAAAAAGTAGCTAACACACTAAAAATAGATTTTTTAGTTCAAATAACATATAAGAAAAAAGTGTTGCGCTAAAATAGAAACACAAATGTGTGCAAATATCACAAGTGTGACCCTTGTGTTTTGCCCAATATAAACTCCAACGGTTATTGACAAGAATAATAATTTATGCAGTTACAATGTGAGCATATATATAAAAAGAATACATAAAAAGAATAAGAGTCCTTTAGTGAAAAAAAAAAACAGTCACAGTCCCCCTTGGTGCAAATATAAAAATCAAGATGTCCTCCAATCCACAGGAATATTGAATGCAAACACCCTGGTGCCGATACCACCACCCTAAACAGATGTAGGCTTACCGACTCACTTTGACCCAAGCGAACATACGCTCCAAGGGTCAGTTATGCTTTGATGTAAGGCGACTGAGGAGCTCTCAGGCCAACAAACATTGGAACTTGGGACTCAACGCTGGAAATCACTTCTAAGGCCAGGTTGTGCACGAAAGCAGCTGTTTTCTCTCATTCCTACAGCAGGTATCGTAGTCTCTTTCGCACTTCACGTGAGCCAAAGTTGGCAAGATTCACTAACGAAGGTTGAAAAAAGTAAGGCTTACCTTATATCATTGAAGACGAGGATACTAATGGTCTTCTTCGGGAGTGTGACCTGTTTTGGGATTGTTGGATACTGGTTTTGTGCACAACCTGGCCTTAGACGTTATTTCCAGTGTTGAGTCCCAAGTTCCAATGTTTGTTGGCCTGAGTGCTCCTCAGTCGCCTTACATCAAAGCGTAACTGACCCTTGCGCTATAAACAAAAAAAGAACGTGAATTTTGAAAAAAAAACATTATTTTTTACTTTTTGCTATAATAAATATCTCCCAAAAAAATATATAAAAAAAACGATTTTTTTCATCAGTTTAGGTTGATACGTATTATTCTACATATTTTTGGTAAAAAATCACAATAAACGATTATTGATTGGTTGGCGCAAAAGTTGTAGCGTTTACAAAATAGGGGAAAGTTTTATGGCATTTTTATTAATTATTATTATTTTTTTAAATGGCGGTGATTCGTGATTATTATCGTGACTGCAATATTATGGCGGACACATCGGACATTTTTCACACATTTTTGGGACCATTGTCATTTATACAGCAATCAGTGCTATACAAATGCACTGATCCTTGTGTAAAAGACACTGGCAGTGAAGGGGTTAATCACTAGGTGCCAGTGTAGGGGTTAAGTGTGTCCTAGGGGCATGCTTCTAACTGTGGGGGGCATGGCTGTGTATGACACATCAACTATCGCTGCTCTGATCACACGGAGCAGAGATCAGTGACACTGTCACTAGGCAGAACGGGGAGATGCTTGTTTACATTAGCATCTCCCTGTTCTTTCTCCCCACGAGGCGATCACTGGTATCCCCATGGCGATCGAGTCAAAAGTGACACCATTTTTTTTTTACACCATTTTTTTTCCCTAGACCTCCTCTGTAACACAAAACATGCAACCTGTAGAATTTTTTCGCCTATGGAGGTTTTTAAGGGTGAAGGTTTGTCACCATTCCACGAGCGGGCGCAATTTTGAAGCGTGACATGTTGGGTATCAATTTACTCAGCATAACATTATCTTTCACAATATAAAAATAAATGGGCTAACTTTACTGTTGTCTTATTTTTTTTTTTCAAAAAAACTGAAAATTGTACCATACTTACCGTAATTTTCTTTTCCTGGTGCCTATCCATGGCAGCATACCTGTGACAAGCTCCGCCTTGGCTCCTCCCTCAGGACTAGTGAATATTATAAAAGAAAAGGTTAGTACAGCCCCCGCATTCTCGTTAATATAGAATACCGAGGGTGGGAATGTATGCTGCCATGGATAGGCACCAGGAAAAGAAAATTACGGTAAGTATGGTACAATTTTCTGTTTTCCTGGTGCCTCCATGGCAGCATACCTGTGACAAATAACTAGCTGAGACGGGTGGGATAATGCTTAGAGGTTTATTAAAGAATTTATTATTTAGAAGAGGCGAAGGCCGAAGTGACTGCCTGTCTGCCAAACTCCACTGAGGAGAGAGCTCCTGGGTCCACCCTGTAATGTTTCAGGAATGTGTGTTGGGACGACCAGGTCGCTGCTCGACAAATAGTTTCGATCGACACATTCGCTCTTGCCGCCCAAGAGGCAGAAACCGCTCTTGTGGAGTGCGCCCTGACCGCCGAAGGGGTCTCTAGTCCCTTTGTCCTGTACACCTTGTGGATGAGTTTGACGATCCATGAGGCGATCGTTCTGGCTGATGCCTCCTTTCCTTTGCATTTTCCCCAGGGAATTATGAACAGTCTGATGGAAGCCCGGAATGAAGCTGTGGCTTGCAGATAGCATTTCAGAGTGGAGGCGATGTCTAATTCATGAAGAGCGACAGAGTCCTGTTCAGAAAATGTTGGGAGTGCCCAGGGTTCTGACATGCTCAAGGATGAAGCGACCTTGGGAATGAACCCTCGTACTGTTCTGAGTTCCACTCTATCTGGGTAAAATATAATGTGATCCTGATCTGCTCCCAAAGCTTGGAGCTCTGACACCCGTCTGCCGGAGGTTATGGCTATCAGAAAGGCTAATTTTAAAGTTAGATTCCAGAGCGATGCTGAGTTCGAAGGGGCAAAGGGTGGATTGGCTAAGGACTCCAGGATGACCGTAAGGTCCCAAGTGGGAAAAGATTGTTTGGTTGGTGGTCTGATCTTCCTGACGGCCTTAAAGAATTGGATTAACAATGGATCCTCCGCCCATCTTTTACTGGTTGCTGCTGAGATCGCTGATACCTGTACCTTCAATGTACCTAACGCAAGGCCTAGGTCCAGGCCTGCCTGTAAGAACTCAAGAATTTGAGATGACGAAGGGGAACCTGGGTCACAGTTTCTATCAAGCATGAAGGCCCTGAACTTGTTCCATACTTTATCCTATATGTTGTTCGTGGATGGCTTTCTCGCTTTGAGCAGGGTTGCGATCACTTTGTCGGAGCACCCCAGGGATTGGAACCCTTTCCTTTCAGTTGCCAGATGTGAAGGTCCAGCCTGTGGGGATCTGGGTGGATGTGGGATCCTTGCGACAGGAGGAGGGGTACTATTGGAACCTTGACTGGAGGACTGGCGCTCAAATCCATTGCCGTAGGGAACCAAGGCCTTCTTGGCCAGTATGGTAGAATCGCAATCACCGTCGATGTCTCCCTCATGAGTCTTGACAGGAACCTCGGTATGAGGGGCCGCGGAGGAAAAGCGTAGGCCCAATCGCATGCCCAAGGGGCTAAGAGGGCATCTGTTGCCTCCGCCTGGGGGTGCGGAAACCTCGAGATAAACCTTGGAAGTTTGGTGTTGGATGCTGTCCCAAAGAGGTCTAGCTCGAGGGGCCCCCACTGGATCACTATCCAGCTGAAGATTTTCGGGTGTAAGGACCACTCGTTGGTATCTGCGAACCTGCGGGAAAGGTCGTCCACCCTTGAGTTGAGATGGCCGGGCAGATAGACTGCCCTCAGGTCCTTCAGATTCCTTTCGGCCCAGAGGAATATGGGTTCCACCTCGTTCAGGAGAGATCTGCTGCGTGTTCCCCCTTGTCGGTGCACATAGGATACCGCGGCCCTGTTGTCCATCCTGAGGAGAACTGGTTTGCCCGAAATCTCGAACTCCAGGGCTAGCAGAGCAAGATAGGCCGCTCTGAGCTCCAGGACACTGGACACCATGCCGGCTGCATTGAAGGACCATCTTCCTTGTACTGAGGTCTGGTTGGAATGTGCTCCCCAACCAGCTGCGCTGGCATCGGTAGTAATTATGATCCAGTCGACATGCCCTAGCGGGCAAGACTTCAGAAGCGTCTGTCTCTTCATCCACCAATGTAGACTCCTGAGCATCCGGGTCGTCAGGTGTATGGGTTGGGATAGATATCGTCTGTTCCACAGTCTTAAGAACTCCAGCTGAAAATGTCTCAAATGCCAGTGGGCCCAGGGGACCATAGGGATGCATGATGACATCCGTCCTATCAGGCTCAAACAATTTGAGGCTGTCAGGTAGGATCTCGAGCTCACCTTCTTCATTTGTTGGACAATGGAAGATACCTTCTGAGGTGGGAGAGACACCGTTCCGTTCATTGTATTGAACAGGGCTCCCAGATAGACCATCTCTTGAGTCAGAGAGAGGAGACTTTTCTCGTGGTTTATCTTCCATCCAAAATCCACTAGTGTTGTCAACAGGATATTCCTGTGTTCCAATAACTGGGTTGGGTCCTTCGCCAGGAGTAGAAGGTCGTCCAGATAGTGATACACCCGGAGCCCCAATTCTCTCAGAGGTGCTATGATGGCAATCAGGGTCTTTGTAAAGACTCTTGGTGACGTGCAGAGGCCAAATGGAAGGCTCTGAAATTGGAGATGTACTTGCCCCACCGCGAATCTCAGGTATTTCTGGAACGTAGGGAGTATGGGTATGTGTAAGTAAGCGACTTGCAGGTCTATTGACAACATCCAATCCCCTGGTTGGACTACGCAAATAATCGTCTGTAGAGACTCCATCTTGAATTTTTCCAGAAAGATATAGCGATTTAGCCTCTTTAGGTCTATCACGGGTCTCCACCCTCCGTTTCTCTTGGGGACTAGAAACAGGGTGGAATAGAAACCTAAAAATCTCTCGGATGGAGGCACTGGAACTACTGCTCGTTGCTCCTGTAGGGAAAGAAGAAATTGCTTTAGAGCTTCCGCTTTTTGAGGGGATCTTGATACCCTTGTCGGGGAAAAA
Source organism: Lithobates pipiens (assembly GCF_037356315.1). Classification (NCBI taxonomy): domain Eukaryota; kingdom Metazoa; phylum Chordata; class Amphibia; order Anura; family Ranidae; genus Lithobates; species Lithobates pipiens. The sequence goes on from NW_027507784.1 coordinate 124,946,282, forward strand.
AAGTCCTTGGGAGGTTTGTTTAGGAAAGACCAGAAGTGACCGTGTTTGACTGTTGCAACTACCCAAGGATCCCTGCATTTTTGTTCCCAAATCTTTGAGAACTGTTTCAACCTGGCCCCCACAGGGATCACTTGGGCTGGCCTGGCGTCAAAAGGATTTTGATGGATCCTGTGGGGTGGGTACTGGCCTCTGCCTCCTGGACTTGAGAAACGTAGACTGTGTGCTTTTCCAGTTGTGCCTGAAGCCTTTCCCTTGTCTGGATTGACGGTAGTCCCTATTTTTGGAGTATTGGAACCTTGGTGCGGATGATCTGAAACGTCTGGATCGCCTGTCTTGGGGAAGTAGGCCTGACTTTCCGCCAGTGACCCGAGAGATGGCCTTGTCAAGTTTTTCCCCAAACAAGGCTCTACCGTCAAAAGGTATCTTGCACCAATTTTGCTTCGAGGCAACGTCCGCTGCCCATGGTTTTAGCCACAGTGCCCTATTGGCCATTACTGTGTGAAGCATTGCCCTTGCGGAGCAACGAATCGAGTCGATGGCGGCCTCCCCAATGAAGTCAGCTGAGAGCTTCAGCTCATCCAATGCCTTGATTATATCTTCTTTAGGGATATCCTGTTGGATTGCCGACTCTATATTATCTGTCCAGACGCGTAATGCGTTGGACACTGATGTCAGGGCTATTGCAGGTTTACAGGCATTTCCTGCCATCTGATAGGCCTTCTTAAGGTCGAGGTCCATCCTCCTGTCCAGAGGGTCCTTGAAGGAAGTTGAATCTTCTAGGGGCAAAGTGACATTCTTGGCCAGCCTTACCACTGCGGCATCTACCACCGGAGGGCCCTCCAGCATTTTGGAATCTGCCTCAGAGAGAGGGTATAATTTTCCCAATCGATTGGTGGAAAGTCTTTTGTCTGTCCTCGCCCATTCTTCCTCGATCACTTCCCTGATTTCCTCCATAAGAGGGAAGAAGGAGATCTGGCGCTTAAGGAAGGGGAAGTATGATTTGGACTCCCTGACCTCCATGATGGAATCCTCCCAACCGATTGCTTGTTTGACAGCCTGCACATAAGGCTGGACCATGGCGAAGGCAAAGCCAGAGGCATCTGCGTCATCTGAAGAATCCTCTGAAATGGCCATTTCGGCCTGATGCTTAGAGGAGGAGGGAGGGAACGGACGACCACCTGCACTCGTGGATGGTCCAGGAATGGAGGCCTCAGCCATCTGTTCCTGAGGAGGGGATGCCGGTTGTTGCGTCGGCATTGTTGCGACCAATTCCGCAAGGGAGTCTTTTACTGCCTTTTTGAGGAGATCTGCCACTTGAAGGCCCTCAGACTCTCTGTCCGCTACATAGTCTCTAAGGCAATCTCGACAAATCAGTTTATCCGGAAGCGGAGTGCCTCCGCAGGCCTGACATCTAGTAGGTCTAGGTCTCGGGGAGCGCGAATGACGGCGCCTCTTGGCTGAAGCTTTCCTGCCACTTCTGTAATGCCCATGTCTGGGCGACCTGTCCCTGCTGTGAAAGGAATCATCATCATCATCTTCATATCACCTTGAGGTCTTCTTAGACGTCTTCTGGCGTACAGGACTGAAATACAAAAAGTACCGTCCTTAGTGCACTCTTTTTTTTTTTTTTAAACTTACCTGGGCGTAGGTCCTTACCTTGGGAGTAGAGTAGGATCTTGAGCGGGCGGCGAAAGGCTCATGTTAGGCGGCTTAGCAGAGGTAACGGCTAGGAAAGAGTCAGAGGAAAAGACGTCAACCGGTCATGCGCTGATTCACGGAAAAAAAGGGAATTTGCCTGCATAAGTAACGACTTCCCCCCCTGTTACTGTGTGCTGTGTTTTTTTTTGTTTTTGTTTTTTTTAACATCCATTTTTTTTTTTTTTTTTTTTGGAGGCTCCGATGAAAAAATTTTTTTTTAAATAATTTAATAATTTAATAAATTAATACATCAATAAATTAATAAATTAATAAATTAATACACTTTCAATGAACGAGTTATTCCTTCAGAGCTATACATATATATATTCGCATACTCACATGTATAAGAAAACAAATGCATTAAGACATGCCTTACCTTAACAGGGGTGGGTATAGCCTGGAACTCTAGAGTGTAATTCTCTTGTTGACCACAGGCATTTCACTTGTGCTGCTGGGGAAATAAATAGTAGGAGGGGGAGTAATGGCACGCTTGAGCTCCTCCCCTGACGCTCTGAGGGCAAAAGGAACCATTCACCCTTAGTCAAAATGGCCGTCGAATCCTCCGACGCTACCGCGCATGCGCCGAACGTCGAGACTGGCCGTCGAAACATACGACCTGCCGGCGCATGCGCAGACGACGGCGGGAACGCTGAACTATCATAAAATAACACAGACTCGCCGCGCGCGGCCCCTAGTGAGTCTAAGGATGACAAACGCACATGGGAAAGGAAGGGGGACCTCCTAAAACTATGGGAACCAGGGGAACCAAAGCGCAAGAGAGAGAGAGAGAAAGCACAGGTGAGACTGGAGAGGAACAACAAGTCTCAGGAACAGAGCAAAGCTGCCACCTCTGCTGCCATAGACTGGAGCCTGAACGCCCATACTGCAGGTAAAGCTCTTACTTAAGAGACAAACTGCTTGTCCCAAAAGATCCTACAGAAGGGACTTCCAACCTTATAAGCGCGTTTAGCTGCCCAAGAGAAGGAACTGCGTCCGGGAGAGGCTTGAACCCGGACGGACACCGACCAGGATTCACTGCCATGAGGTATGAGGAAAAAAAGGAGAATGCGGGGGCTGTACTAACCTTTTCTTTTATAATATTCACTAGTCCTGAGGGAGGAGCCAAGGCGGAGCTTGTCACAGGTATGCTGCCATGGAGGCACCAGGAAAAGTGTATTTTTTCCCAAAAAAGTGTGCTTGGAAGACTGCTGTGCAAATATGGTGTGACAGAAAGTATTGCAACGACCGCCATTTTATTCTGTAGGGTGTTAGAAATTTTTTTTATAATGTTTGGGGGTTATAAGTAATTTTCTAGCAAAAAAAAAATCAGTTTTTCACTTGTAACCAACAAATCTCAGAAAGAGGCTCGGTCCTTAACCACTTGACAACTGGGCACTTAAACACCCCTCGTGACCAGACCAATTTTCAGCTTTCGGTGCTCTCACACTGAATTTTTTGTCCTTTTTTTCCCACAAATAGAGCTTTCTTTTGGTGGTATTTGATCACCTCTGGGTTTTTTATTTTTTGCGCTATAAATGAAAAAAGACCGAAAATTTTGAAAAAGAACGCATTTTTCTTTGTTTCTGTGATAAAATTTTGCAAATTATTATTTTTTTTTCATGAATTTTGGCCACAATTTATACTGCTACATATCTTTGGTAAAAATAACCCAAATTAGTGGATATTATTTGGTCTTTGCGAAAGTTAGAGAGTCTACAAGCTGTGGTGCGAATCATACAAAACTGATCACATCTGATGTTCTGGTGGCTGATCTCATTTCTTGTGACCCGAACAAGCCAGGAAAGTACAAATACCCCCCAAATGACCCCTTTTTTGAAAGTAGACATTCCAAGGTATTTAGTAAGAGGCATGGTGAGCTTTTTGGTTTTGTCATTTTTTTGCCACAATTCTTTGCAAAATGAAGATTTTTTTTTGTTTTTCACAAAATTGTCATTGTAATGGGTTATTTCTCTCACATGGCATGTGTATACCACAAATAATGCCCCGAAATAAATTCTGCTACTCCTCCTGAGTATTATGATACCACATGTGTTGGACTTTTCCACAGCCTGGCCACATAGAGAGGCCCAACATGCAGGGAGCGCCATCACGTGTTCTAGGAACATAAATTACACATCTAACTTGTTGACTACCTATTACACTTTTGAAGGCCCTGAAGCACCAGGACAATGACACTGACGTGGCACTGATGACAGATGGCACTGATACGTGGCACTGATGTGGCACTGATGACACGTGGCACTGATGACAGATACCACTAATACGTGGCACTGATGACACGTGACACTGATGACAGATGGCACTAATATGTGGCACTGATGACACATGGCACTGACAGATGGCACTAATACGTGGCACTGATGACAGATGGCACTAATATGTGGCACTGATTACACGTGGCACTAATACGTGGCACTGACAGGTGGCACTGATGACAGATGGCACTGATGACAGATGGCACTAATATGTGGCACTGATGACACGTGACAGTGATATGGCACTGATGACAGATGACACGTGGCACTGATGACACATGGCACTGATCACAGATGGCATTATTCGTGGCACTGATATGTGGCACTGGGGACAGATGGCACTGACAGGTGGCATTGGGGAAAATGGCAATGACAGGTGGCACTGGGGCAAATGGAGCTGGGGACAGATGGCACTGACAGGTGGCAGTGGGGACAGATGGCACTGACAGGTGGCACACTGGGGACAGATGGCACTGACAGGTGGCACACTGGGGACAGATGGCAATGACAGGTGGCACACTGGGACAGATGGCACTGGCACACTGGGGACAGATGGCAACGACAGGTGGCACACTGGGGACAGATGGCACACTGGGAACAGATGGCACTGGCACACTGGGGACAGACGGCACTGGCACACAGGGGACAGATGACACACTGGGGACAGATGGCATACTGGGGACAGATGACACATTGGGGACAGATGGCACACTGGGGACATTACTTACGGCTGCTGCAGCCGTTCATCTCTCCCTCCTCAAACGCTGTCTGTGTGAGGAGGGAGAGCGGCGCTGACAGATGATCTCATATGTTTACATATGAGATCATCTCTCATTGGACACGCCGATCGTGCTGTAAACGGACGCTGTGATTGGCCGTTTACAGCGATCTGTGACTGGCTATGTCCGGGGGACACGGCCAGCACAGAACTTCCCCGATGCGCGCTTCCGGGAGCACGCATTGCAGAAGTAAACAGGAGGACATCCAGGGACGGCCTCCCAGCAATTGGCGTCCGCTCTGCAGCCATCTTTTGGCTATAGAGCGGACTCCTAGTGGTTAAGTGGATAAAGGAACCTATTGTAGTAAATTAATAAAATTCTTTCTCCAATATTAAAAAGACAAATGCGTACTTACATTTATTGGTGATAGCCTTAGCACCAACATATACAGCCACACTGTGTGCGCCTCCCGTATTCTCAGAGAGTGGTGTACATTCCAGCAGCTGCAAGTGATGCCCAACGTGAACCGGTAGTGACGTCAACGATGGCAGATGCGCAGCCGATCATGCGGATATTTTTCATCACAGTGAATGGAATGTCCTATGAAGATCTTGTTAACACGGATGGGACTTTTTAAGATTGTGTTTTTTGATTTATGGACTAATGACTGTTAGTAGCACCTAACATTTTGAATGTGCTGAAATAGCATTGGAACGCAACAGAGGCACATTTACAAGCAGACATTTCACTTTCTAAACCTGGAGATGCTTAGGAGAATTGGATTGTTTGCAGATGACTGGACTTGGTTTCTTAGCAAGAATCAAAATAAATCATAAGTTATTATAAGTTTGCGGGTTTACTTATTTATGTCAGAGGTCACCAGCTCTTCAGAGTGCATTTCTGTATCCAATACCAGATAAGCTGTAAAGTACAGAGCAGTATTCATCAGTAGTGCTTACAGCTGACAATGACTCATAAATGAGAATTTAGAAAAATTGAAAAATATGCAGCTTTTGCAGGTCAGCATTACACATCAAAATAAAATCCAATGTGTGCACATCTAAGCCCTTGTACACACGGTCAGACATTCCGATAACAAAATCTGTCGGATTTTGTCCGACGGATTTTGGCCGAAACTTGTGTTGCATACACACGGTCAGACAAAGTTGTCGGAAAATCCGATCGTACGTAACGCAACGAGGTTATTTTGTTACGAAGGGACTACTTTCAGGCTAGTAGCCAATAGCTTTGGTCTAGGAATTTGATCTGAGCATGCGTGGCACTTTGTCCGATTGGAATTTTCTACACACAATCGGACAAAGTCAGATCGGATCATGTTGTCGGAAAGTTTTACAGCCCAGCTCTAAAACAGTCCGATGGAGCCCACACACAGTCGGATTATCCGACAACACGGTCCGATCGGACATTTTCCATCGGACTGTCCGACCGTGTGTACAAGGGCTAAGGGGTGTAAGCAATGCTCTTACCTTACCTTTTAAACGCATGTACCCCCGAAGGAGCTGCTGGTTTTCTTTGGGCTTACCGTTACCTCACCAGCTCACTGTGTCTATCTTAGGGGTCCCATTGTAGAGTGGATTAAAGAATGTTAATTCCAACACTTAGTCCTTTTTTCAAAGATTTATTTGAAAGAAACATGAAGTTTTGCAATAGAGGGATAGAGGGTTAAGGGGAGTTCAGGTACCTTGCAATTGCGGGTTAGAGGTATTTTCTTGATCCAGAGGACAAATGGTTTCCACAGGCTGGATCTAGCAACCACCGGATAGGCCTCTCTCACTGATCTAGCAGCCGATGAGATGCTCAAAGTCTCTGCCACAGACTCGTCAGTATAATGGAATCGTTGTGCAATCCTCTGCCACAGGAAGGTACGACCATCAGCTTGTTGAGAAATTAAAGAACTGTCACACAGTACCAGTTTCTTTCAGCTAGTCCGGCGGTACTGTGTGGTAGGTGACCCAGGATGCATCCTCCAACTGAGTCTCTAGGCTCTTCCAGAGATACCAGCCTTGTTGCTTGGTCCTCCCCTGGATTCTCCAGTTGCTTGGCTTCTCCCTGCAGGCAAGACAGCACAGGACCACCCCTGGATCGGTAGGCCCCAAGAATTTTGGGCACACCCTTTCAGTTACAAAGCCTCTGGCCAGCCAGCCCAGAGACATAGAGACAAGCAGCACACACCTCTATTTCTGAGTAAAAGGGGTACCCAATGCATTCAGCCTGTTGCATTTCCAACACTTACCGGTGGTGACAGCGACACCCACGGCCAAGTGGAAACTAGCACAACCCAGCTGAACTGCTACAGAAACCAGAACTTTGACATAATTAGTCTGAGCCAAACTGCAGCTTCAGACAAACTTAAATTTACAAAAACAATAACGTCTACTCTTTAGGAGCAGGGCGCTACACACAGATCAGCAGAGAGAATTCTAACTCAGAATCAGATGACTTGAATTCATCCTCAGGGCATAGTGTCCAGTCCAGATTTGTTTGGCTACTCTGCTAGAAGAAGAACATGTCTACAGGCTACCTGGACATCTTCTATGGCCCCTTATAGACTGCCTGGCATGACTTACTTATACTGTTTTTTTTTTTATAATGGGGCAAGTTGTTACAACCCCTAACAAAAAGATAGTCCCAGCAAATCAATACAGTACTCAGTGATGTCTTGCATACAGGGCTGGACTGGGACAGAAATTTGGCCCTGGACTTCATCCAGACCGGCCCACTTACATTGTGAGCTTCCGATCAGCACTCCCATCAAAGTGTCCCATCACCAGCCCCCTTACAACAGAGTGTCCCATCACCAGCCCCCTTACAACAGAGTGTCCCATCAGCACTCCTTACATCAGAGTGTCCCATCAGCACCCCCTTACATCAGAGTGTCCCATCAGCACCCCCTTACATCAGAGTGTCCCATCAGCACCCCCTTACATCAGAGTGTCCCATCAGAACCCCTTACATCAGAGTGTCCTATTACCAGCCCCCTTACATCAGAGTGTCCTATCAGCACCTCCTTACATCAGAGTGTCCCATCACCAGCCCCCTTACATTAGAGTGTCCCATCACCAGCCCCCTTACATTAGAGTGTCCCATCAGCAGCCCCCTTACATTAGAGTGTCCCATCAGCAGCCCCCTTACATCAGAGTGTCCCATCACCAGCCCCCTTACATCAGAGTGGCCCACTGAGCCATCGGCCCACCGGGAAACTCCCGGTAGTCCCAATGGCCAGTACATGCCTGCTTGCATAATGTGTGGGTGTTTATTCAAATAGGAAGCACATCATGCATTGGCATCACATGACAACCAAGACTAGAATAAAGAAAGTTCCTCAAAAATTTTAAAAAACATACCGAATCATCTTTCATCTTTTCTTCTTTAGGAATATAAAACAAGAACTCTGGACACTATGGGGTTGATTTACTAAATACAATTTGGCTGTGCACATTGCAAAGGAAGTTTCCCCAGAGATTGTTGAACTAGGTGAAGCACTACTAATTCCACCATCCAATCAGCACAAATGTTGATTTCTTTTTTTTTTTTCTTGCGTGTGATTTCAAGTGATATTCTTTGCAAAAGGTGAAATTGCACTGCAAGTACTAAGCTTTGAGGACATTTCCCTTACAAAGTGCAACATCACTTGCAAAGTAAACAGCCTATTTGCCTTAAAAAAAATTAACCCCTATAAATAAGTTCTCTGCTTTTGTGGCCAACTTTTTTTCTCTAGTGTTTATAACATTTTGGACGCATGAAATCTTGTGAAGTACTTGTCATCATATCCATTGATTTCCAACATACGGGGAAATTTCTGTAATCAATAACTGATTTGTCCGGTTTCTCCACAAAAAGTCTCAATTCCTTTACTTGAGCACAGCATCCGTATATCACAACATGAAGCCAAAGTGAAATGAAATGTATAACCTGGGGAGAGAGGGGGCTTCATGCAGGGGCAGATCCAGAGTCTAATCTCGGGAGGGGCACTGCCAAAAATGTTGTGGGCAAGTTATCAGGACAATGGCTGGTGTTGACGTTTCAATCACTGCACCATGGTTAATATGGTGTCAGGATGATTGAAGCACATTATTTATATTATTACATTGTAATATAAAATGAAATAGTTCAACTCACCATAATGCAAAATCAGTGGGAGCCCTGAGTGTGTCACTTGCCACCGTCGCCTGCCATCAGATGCAGATTGTCACTTGCCAGAGACAGTGTCCCTGTTGGCCCAGATTGAGGCCTGCACAGTAATGGCAGTCTTCTTTTAGATGCAGAAATGCGGCGATGCAGGGGGGGATGATGAGAGACATTGGTGTCTCCAGCTTTCATATTAAGGGGGCACATGGGGGGACAGGGACAAAAGTAGGGGGGCAACTATAAAATGCAATTGTATATACTGTACACACACACATATAAGTACACATTGTCTTGAAAAAGTATTGGTGGTTGCAGCCAGGTGGAGGGGAGGACAGGGTGGGAGCAGCCAGGTGGAGGGGAGGACAGGGTGGATACAGCCAGGTGGAGGGTAGGACAGGGTGGGAGCAGCCAGGTGGAGGAGAGGACAGGGTTGATGCAGCCAGGTGGAGGGGAGGACAGAGTGGGAGCAGCCATGTGGAGGGGAGGACAGGGTGGATGCAGACAGCTGGAGGGGAGGACAGGGTGGATGCAGACAGCTGGAGGGGAGGACAGAGTGGTTGAATCCAGGTGGAAGGGAGGACAGAGTGAGAGCAGTCAGGTGGAAGAGAGGACAGGGTGGGAGCAGCCACTGATAAAGTCCTGCACCTTAATGATGGAAGCCTACATCCCTACTCCCCCCCCCCCCATCTGGAGTTAAGTTCTTACCTTGGGGGATATATAGTAAAATCACTGCACCATGGTTAATATGGTGTCAGGATGATTGAAGCACATTATTTCTATTATTACATTGTAATATAAAATGAAATAGTTCAACTCACCATAATGCAAAATCAGTGGGAGCCCTGAGTGTGTCACTTGCGGGGGGGCGGGCCGCCCCGGGTGCCACACACTGGGGGGGTGTCAGGCCAGCGCCCCCCCCCGCAACTGAAGTGTCAGACAGCGCCGTGCCTCAGGTTCGCAGCCCACACAGAGAGAGCCCGAGGCACTGGCAGTGGGCGGCATTGCAGGGGGGGGGTGACTGAGCAGCACCCGAGTGGAGTGACATCAGCCGGCTCAGTGACCCGGCACAATAATCCCCTTCTCTCTGTGGTCGCGTCGCGCGCCCGTTCTGATCAGTCTCGGGCAGCGGCTGTCACTCACAGCCGAGCAGAGTGAAGCCGCCTCCCCCTCCTCCATGCACAGCATTGTGTAGACAAGGAGGGGGAGGCGGCTTCACTCTGCTCGGCTGTGAGTGACAGCCGCTGCCCGAGACTGATCAGAACGGCGCAACGTGAGTCACACGACCACAGAGAGAAGGGGATTATTGCGCCGGGTCCCGGATCACTGAGCCGACAGGTGACACTCCACTCGGGTGCTGCCCACACCTCCCCCCTGCAATGCCACTGCCTTGGGCTCGAGGTACACTATGGGTCCTTAGGGGAGGCTGTGCACTGTAGGTGGGTTCTTTACTGCGGTGGGTCCTGCACTGTAGGGGGGTCTGCACTGTAGGGGGGGTCCTGCACTGTAGGGGGTCCTGCACTGTAGGGGGTCTGCACTGTAGGGGAGGTCCTGCACTGTAGGGGGGTCCTGCACTGTAGGGGGGTCCTGCACTGTAGGGAGGTCCTGCACTGTAGAAGGGGTCCTGCACTGTAGGGGGATCCTGCACTGTAGGGGGGTCCTGCACTGTAGGGGGTCTGCACTGTAGGGGGGTCCTGCACTGTAGAAGGGGTCCTGCACTGTAGGGGGAGGGTCTGTACTGTAGGGGGAGATTCGGCACTGTAGGGGGGTCTGTACTGTAGGTGAGGATTCTGTACTGTAGGGGAGTCTGTACTGTAGGGGGGTCGGCGCTGTAGGGGGAGGGGTCTGTACTGTAGGAGGGTCTGCACTGTAGGGGGGGTCTGCGCTATAGGGTGGAGGGGTCTGTACTGTAGGAGGGTCTGCACTGTAGGGGAGGATTCTGTACTGTAGGGGGGTCTACACTGTAGATGGGGGTCTGTATGGTAGGGAGGGGGGTCTGCACTGTAGGGGATCTGTGTAACATGCAGAGGGTCCAGAGCTGTGAGGGGTTGTGTAATGTAAAGGGGTGCAGAGGTGCAGGGTGCTGTGTAATGTAAAGGGGTCCAGAGGTACAAGGGCTGTGTAATGTAAAGGGGTCCAGAGGTTCAGGGTGCTGTGTAATGTAAAGGGATCCATAGGTACAAGGGCTGTGTAATGTAAAGGGGTCAGGAGGTTCAGGGTGCTATGTTATGTAAAGGGGTCCAGAGGTACAATAGCTGTGTAATGTAAAGGGGTCCAGAGGTGCAGGCTGCTGTGTAATGTAAAGAGGTCCTTAGGTGCAAGGTCCTGTCTAATTTAAAGGGGTCCAGAGGTGCAGGGTGCTGTGTAATGTAAAGAGGTCCTTAGGCGCAAGGTCCTGTGTAATGTAAAGGGGTCCAGAGGTGCAGGGCGCTGTGTAATGTAAAGGGGTCAGGAGGTTCAGGGTGCTATGTTATGTAAAGGGGTCCAGAGGTACAAGAGCTGTGTAATGTAAAGGGGTCCAGAGGTGCAGGCTGCTGTGTAATGTAAAGAGGTCCTTAGGTGCAAGGTCCTGTGTAATGTAAAGGGGTCCAGAGGTACAGGGTGCTGTGTAATATAAAGGGGTCCAGAGGTGTAGGCTGTTGTGTAATGTAAAGGGGTCCAGAGGTGTAGGCTTCTGTGTAATGTAAAGAGGTCCTTAGGTGCAAGGTCCTGTGTAATGTAAAGGGGTCCAGAGGTGCAGGGTGCTGTGTAATTTAAAGGGGTCCAGAGGTGCAGTTGTGGAGAGGGGTGTACACAGTAGTGACAAAAAGATATTGAAGGATGCAGAGGTATGCAGGGGACATGGTGGGTGTTTTTACATTTTATGGTGGGGGGGGGGGGGTGCCAGATATAGGATCCGCCCCGGGTGCCAAATGCTCTAGGTACGCCCCTGGGGGAGGACAGGGTGGATGCAGACAGCTGGAGGGGAGGACAGGGTGGATGCAGACAGCTGGAGGGGAGGACAGAGTGGTTGAATCCAGGTGGAAGGGAGGGCAGAGTGAGAGCAGCCAGGTGGAAGAGAGGACAGGGTGGGAGCAGCCACTGATAAAGTCCTGCACCTTAATGGAAGCCTGCATCCCTACTCCCCCCCCCCCCCCATCTGGAGTTAAGTTCTTACCTTGGGGGATATATAGTAAAATCACTGTAACTTTCTCTCTGGCTCCCTCCACCCGACAGGCTCATGGTTCCTCTTCTCCTCTCCCCTCCTCCCGCTCGGCATGTTGGGGGCTGCAGTGGACTCTCAGGGAATTATCCTGGGCCTGCTGGTACCTGGGACTACATGTCCCATAATCCTCTATTGTTAGTTTCCCAGCTGCTCAGCTCGAGGAGGAGAAGGAGGGGTGAGTTGTTTTGGAATAACAACTAATGCAGTTAAGCAGCCACTAGTCGTATTTTAGTCTTTTGACTAAAATTACATTTTAGTTTTAGTTGTATTTTAGTCATCTAAATTGTTTTCGTTTTAGTCGTATTTCAGTAGACTAAAATAGTATTAATTTAGTCAACAAATATATTTTAGTGAATGAAAATAACACTGCTTGTCTATTACTGTCACAAGGGATGTTTACATTCCTTGTGACAGCAATAAAAGTGATTTAAATTATTTTTTTAAAGGGACAGTGTAAAAAAAGAAAAAAATAAACAAATAAGAAAAAAAATGTAAAGAGCCCCATCCCTCTGTGCTCACGCTCAGGAGCGAATGCATAAGTAAGTCGCACCCACAAATGTAAACAGTGTTCAAAACAAACAAGTGAGGTATTGTCCTGATGGTTAGAGTGAGAGCAATAATTCTAGACTCCTCTGTAACTCTACACAGGTAACCTGTAGAAATTTTTAAAGCGTTGCATATAGAGATTTTTAAGTACCGTTGTTTGTCGCTATTCCACGAGTGCGCACAATTTTAAAGCATGACATGTTAGCTTTCACATTATACAAAAAAATTGGACTAAAATTGGACTAACTTTACTGTTTTCTTCCAAACAAATTGCATTTGTAAGAACGCTGCGCAAATACAGTGTGACATAAATTATTGCAACAATTGCCCTTTTATTCTCTAGGGTCTCTGCTAAAAATATTATATATATATATATATATATATATATATATATATATATATATATATATATATATAATTTTCCATAAAAAAATACTGATTTTAACAGCTTAGACATGAAGGGGTTAAAAAAGAAAAATGTCATATGTGAAAAGTTATGTAGGTCTGTTAATCAGACTTTGTCTTTTTAACACAACTTGCAAGGCTCATGGTTGTGTACTGTGTATTCCAGCAAGCAGTTAATTATGGCATCTGTTCATCTGTGTACGCCAAGAGAGCAGACGGCTGTCAAATTGTCACCAAACAGAGAAGCAATAATGGGTAAGCCAGCCTGGAACTTAGACAACACAGACGAGTGTGACAAAACACCACAGCAGTGCATGAGTCCCTTGCAAAGGAGCCCAATATGTATTTCCCGTGTTCCGAGTACAGTATGGAGAACACAAACACACCAATGGAGCCATAAGGTCCATGTTTGACAGGGCAAATCAGGGAGGTACCAAATGGTGGGCTGTTATATTTAGACCCCAATTTGATTCTTTGGTTGTGATACAAACAAACCTACATATCATTTAAACAATTTATATTTTGGTAAAATACATATTCGATTAAAAAAAAAATTCATATACAAATAAATTCTTAATGAGCCCAAACACCATCCCCTTGCTAACACTGACTCTCATGGTCAATCAATATCGGTATCAATATCAATATCAATATCAAATCATCAATGTGGCTTAGATGATATCAGCATCTGTCATGGTAAACAGATAAGCGGAATTATTTAGGTAAATTTGATTTCAATGTAGATGAAATTTCACTGAAGTGGTCACTCTACCTTTAGCTACATGAGTAAATTATGCTGTGTTTTTTCTTTATTTAGAGGGCTTGTTCTTCTATTTGGGGTAATTTTTTTTTTTCATTAGGTGTTCTTTGTATATGTGTTATGTTCCTTTTTGTGTGATCATTATTTTTGTATTGTCACTTAGTTTTTTTTGTTTCAATATTTTTATTGAAAAGAATGCAGGTTAACAAGTAACAATACATCATGACATGTAGCCATGTGAATTTGAAATACAGCATTAATGGTAACATTGGTGTATAGTCTTATTGTGAGGGCGAGTAGGGAGTGAGAAAGAAAACATGAACAGAAGTAAGGATCAAGATGACACAGTTAGGTTTTATATAGGGTATTTCTAGAAGTTTATTCGTAGGATCCGGTGTCTCTTCTCTTCCACACGCAACCCAAATGGGAACTAACGGTGCATAGGCATGACTTCTATCCTCTTAGAAGCAAGTTTAGGAAATGTTGGTCTTTTTGGATATAACCAGCAACCAAGTCTGTCTGTTGGGGTATCAAATGTGTATGGGGGTAAGGGGGTTGGTGGAAAGAGGGTGTTAGGAAAGGAAAAAAGGAAAAAAAGGGGGGGCGGGGGTTAAGCACAGTTGGATGTAAGGTTTATTTATGAGGTGACTTATAGGGTCCCCCAGGCCAAGCTATATAGGGTTGGATATGATGTTGGTATATTCAGTCGATCCTTTGTCACTTAAAGTTTATTATTTTATTTTATTTTCCGCAAACTTTTTTTTCCCTTTCTGTGAAATATTAAAGCTAATAAGGGACCACTTTGGCACAAGTCCATATAATAATTTTAAGGAGCTTCCGTAACCTTCATGAGCATTTAAAGCCTGGTGTACACACTATTTCACCCTTACTATTGGTTCCAATTAGGGTTGCACCGATAACGTTTTTTTATCAGCGATTACGAGTGCCGGTACTTTCATTCAAGTATAAAATAGCCCAAGATGGTATAGCGCTCCCCTTTACCTAGCTGATATAGAGAGTTATTTACTAAAGGAAAATCCACTTTGCACTGCAAATGCACTTGAAAATGCACTGAAAGTGCAAAAAACTTTTAACTCTTTTAATTTCAACAAGATAGCTTATTAAATGAGGTATATGATCCTTCATCACTTGTCACATTAAACCACCACTTTGGAAAAAAAGGGTTGGTCTTCCAATAAGGCCGCGTACACACGCGCGGACTGTTCGCCCAACTTTGTCCGCTGAACAGTGTTTGGGCGGACAGTCCGCTCGTGTGTGGGCTTTCAGCGGACAGTTTCAGCGGACAGTTGGACGGACAAGGTTTTTCGGAAATTCCGTAAAACTGTCCGCTGAAACCTTGTTTCAGCGAACAGTCCGCTTGTGTGTAGGCTTGTTCGTCAAACAAAGTTGCGCGCATGCTCAGAAAGGATTTTCACGCCGAAAGCTATAATGCAGTGTATAGGACGTCGTATTTTTCGTCCCGTCGTACGTGCCGTTCACGTCATCGCGCACGGTTTCAGCAAACTGTTCGTCCGTCGTGTGTGGCCATGTCCGTCCATGCTAAGTTTGAGCGGACTGTTTGCCGAAACTGTTGGACGGACAAAGTTGGGCGAACAGTCCGCGCGTGTGTACGCGGCCTAAGTGATATTTCAGCTGTAGGTGGAATCGGTTGAGTCACCCCCTGGCTTCTTACGCATCTCTGAGACTCCTGAAGCACATTTTTCAATTGCTGACACTGTCATCACTTACATTTAGGTGTTCCTGCTCCTATTTCCTTTTCCAAAATATAGACTTAAAAAAATTCCAGAAAACTGAGTAAAACCCAATGTGATGGGCATGGCAAGTGTGCAGATCTAATTTAAACACAACACAATTTCCAAGAAATGCAAGAAAATGTTGGATGGTTTATTTCTCCAGAACCTTCCAAAATGGAAACTTCAACTTTGGATCCATTGACCCTTACAGAGTTTATATACTTTAACAATTAACTTTTATTTTATTTTATTTTTTTATATCTGTTTAACATGTGAAAAAAAAAACGTTAAACCTGTCAAAAATCCAGTGCTGTCCTGTGCATAAGTGTTACTAAAGATTAATTTAAGAAAACATTAAAATAACAAACATGTTATACTCACTTGCGCAATGGTATTGCACAGAGTGGACTTCTCCTACTCTTCTCTGGTCCTCTGTCAGCGATATTGGCTCTTCCTCTTCTTTCTGTGTCCTCATAGCAAGCTGTTTGCTATGAGGGCACACAGTGCCTGCTCGCTCGCAAGCTGTGTACATATGGAGCCAAACTTCATAGACACACAGATTGGGGCTTAGCCCTGCCCCCCACTTCCTCCTCACTGCATTTGATTGACAGCAGGAGAAGCCAATGGCTCCTGCTGCTGTTCAAGTCCCTGTGTGAAGAGGAAAAGAGGAGAGAAGAAATGCAGCCATGCACAGCAGCACTGGATCTTTTCTCCCCTCTCTTCTCCTTCACACAGGGAAGGGGGAGGACAGAGGACTATAAAATGTTTTTTTACCTTAAAGCAGTAGTAAACTTACAGAGAAAAATGTTCTCCCTGCAAGGTAAAGCCATAATGTTCTAGTATGTCACGGCTGCAGAGGCTTCCATCTTCACCCAGTCTTCCTTCCTGGTTTGTGGGCCACGACCACTTAAATGGCAATGAAGCAATGATGTCACTCCCATGCATGCGAGCAGGGGTTTCAGCCACGGCACACAGCTCTGAAGGAAGGGCACGGACATGCCGTTCCCTCCGAGCACATGCCCCGGTGACGTCACCAGCTGCTGCTCGCTGGAAAATCTCCTAAAGGGTGAACATTTAGGAGATATTAGTTTTACCTACAGGTAAGCTTTATTATAAGCTTGCCTGTAGGTAAAAATAACATTCAGGGGTTTACTACCACTTTAATGCCAAGAATATACTAGGGTAAAAAAAATTAAACTACTTTAGCTTTAGTATCACTTTAAGAGTATTGACATCCTTGCCTAGTTCATCTCTGTAAACTTCAGAACACCTCCCCTCTATGCTATGGAAATGCATAAAGGGTGAGCCATTTTTCAGTCCTCGTCATGTCCTTTTGGATTTATCTCCTTTGCAGATGCATTGGGGGTTATTTACGAAAGGCAAAGCCACTTTGCACTACAAGTGCAAACTACAAGTGCAAAGTGCACTTGAAAAATTGCACTGAAAGTGGACTTGAAAGTGCAGTCACTGTAGATCCAATGGGGACATGCAAGGAAAATAAAAAACACAATTTTAGCTTTCACACGATTGGAAAATAAAATCAGCAGAGCTTCCCCTCATTTCAGATCTTCCCCTAAGATCTACAGCGACTGCACTTCCAAGTGCACGTTCAGTGCAATTTCAAGTGCACTTGTAGTGCCAAGTGGATTTGCCTTTCGTAAATAACCCCCATTGTGCCTTGCCACTGTACGACAGGAAGTGTTACTGGCAGGATCACCAAATAATAATAAATAAAGAAATCATTAAAAAAAAAGAAAACAAATGCAGCTACCACATCTAAGTGATAGTAAACTGCTGCAACACATTATATTTTTGTTCTTAGGTTTGTATACACTTTTAATTTCATAACAGTTCAAACAAGGATCAGTACTGAAATCTGAAAGAAGACTGTAAGTCAATTTTCGGAGATGCAAATGCAAATATGAGACTGTTAAGAGGCAAAAGGGACATTTCCAAGTGAAATATTCTGCACTGTTCTAGAATATTGGTAGTTCTGCTTTCATAGTTGTGTTTTTATTTGTTTATTTTACAGTCATTGATCTGATCAGTCATCTAACATCCTGCATATGCTGGTTGTCTAAATAACTTAGAGGAATTGTGTCACAGAACTCCCTTATTTGGATACAGTGTATTTTACCCAACCGCATTGTTAGCATTTTGAGTTAGGTCTAGACATTATTAGTGGTTTAAAAAGAAAAAAAAATATTGCAGCCTGTGATTCTTTTTGGAGATTTGAAGAATAACTATAGAAATAAATAAATACATTTTTTTTTAGTTGAGTTAGGAAGTTTTAGAACCTTTGCCAGGTTTTAACTCCCGTCTGTGTCTCTGTTGGCTGTTAGTACAGGAAGCGATGGGAAATCTTTCAAAGGGAAAAGAGAGCACATTTAAAAAGCTGGAAGAAGTTCCCTGATCTATCAAAAAATAAATAATTGGCTAGGGTTGGGTTTTAAAGGGACAGTTGTCACTAAAATCCCCAGTGTTAGCTGGTGTCAGATGCTGGGGGTGGGGTGATGTCAGCTGACTGGAGGATGCATGCTACCGTACAAATGTCCACGGCCTACACCAATAACCGGCCTTTGCAGCAAGGAGCATATGGAAGGGCAACGCATGTAAAACAAAGCCAAAGAAAATTCACAGCTCAACTTACCAACCAGCCTGCAACCAACCGGATTATCCTGTCTAACAGTTTGTGTTAAAAACGGGTTTAGTTTGCATACATTTGCAAATACATGCGTAAGCTGCTGCGCCACTTCCCAGCACCCCTCTATTATCTATAAATTTTTGAGAGCGCCCATAGTAGAAGGACATGCATAATAACGGATAGATAGAGGTCAGGTGAGGTCACCCTTCCTTAAAGGCACAGGGTTGCACTGGTCACCCACAGGGCAGCCATCAGAAATTTTGTGGCCCCTTACACAGCTCTAGGCCTGGACCCCCCGGGGGGGGGGCCTGACCATCAACATTTCCCAGGGCCTGCCCACTGGCCGTCCCACTGAATCTGCCCACATTGCAGAGACTGGAGGAATAGATGAATGGATGGACGATGCTGGGCTTGGATGTAGATACATTGTGGAGACTGGAGAGATGGATGGATGGATGGATGATGGTGGACATGGATGTGGATACATTGTGGAGACTGGAGGGATGGATGTATGATGCTGGATGTGGATACAGTGTGGAGAGGGATGGATGATGCTTAGCATGCATTACAAAGGGATCCCCCATAAAGTCTTGCCTATAGTGTAGCATATATTACAAAGTGGACCTGTCAAAGTCCTGCCTATAGCCTAGCATGCTTTACAAAGGGCCCCCATTACAGTACTGCTTATAGTGTAATATGGGTTACAGTGGGGAGGGGGTGGGGAGTATGAATTATAGGGGATGTGTATCTGAGTCCTGGCTATAAGAAGATATGCATTACAAAGTGGACCTGTCAGAGCCCTGCCCATTGGATGGCATAGGGTCCATTAGTTCTGCCTATAGTTTAGCATGCATTACAGGGAGTAATGTTGGAGCCCCACCTACAGGTTATTAAAGGGGGTGTGTCTGAGCCCTCCTATAGGCTCAGGTGCATTACAAAGCCCTGCCTATAATGTATCATGCAATACAAAGAGGACCTGTAATAGCTCTGCCTATAATGTAACATGCAATACAAAGAGGACCTGTAATAGCTCTGCCTATAATGTAACATGCAATACAAAGAGGACCTGTAATAGCTCTGCCTATAATGTAACATGCAATACAAAGAGGGTCTGTCAGAACCCCATCTTTAGGGTAGAAGCTATGCCAGTAGACAGATTTAGATAGTCGGAGTCCACATTTCCATTCATGTCTGTCTATGATCAGATGCACCTGAGTGGGGATGAAGATGATTGAGTTCAGTGGTGACTGGTGCTCAACATTTTTTGGGGGGGGGCGCAAACAAACAAAAATGTAGAAAAAAAAACATCAATTGCAGCTTCAATGTGCCCATCAAACGCAGCCACTGTGCCATCAAACGCTGACACTGTGCCATCAAACACAGCCACTGTGCCATCAAACGCAGCCACTGTGCCATCAAACGCTGACACTGTGCCATCAAGCGCTGACACTGTGCCATCAAACGCTGCCACTGGGGCATCAAATGCAGCCACTGTGGCATCAAATGCTGACACTGTGCCATCAAACGCTGACACTGTGCCCATCAAATGCAGCCACTTTGCCCATCAAACGCAGCCACTGTGCCCATCAAATGCTGCCACTGTGCCCATCAATTGCAGCCAATGTGCCCATCAATTGCAGCCACTGTGCCATCAAATGCTGCCACTGTGCTCATCCAAAGCTGCCAGTGTGCTCATCAAATGCTGCCAGTGTGCCCATCATATGCTGCCACTGTGCCAAATGCTGCCACTGTGCCAAATGCTGCCCATTAAATGCTGCCAGTGTGCCCATTAAATGCTGCCAGTGTTACCCCTGCCCGTTTGCCATCTGCCCAGCACTTGCCCTGTCTTGGTGGGGCAGTGGGTGACTGCGACGAGCAGGGTCCTTCATCTCTCCTGTGGGCACTTCGACACTTTCTACATCTCCGAATCCCATCCCCTCATCCCACCAGGCATCCAAAAGTGATGCCTGTTGTTTCAGCCAGTCAGGTGACAGGTAACCCTGATTGGCTGAGAGGTTGGTCAGTGTTAGGGAAGCAATGTATTCGCTTCCCTAACACAACACTGAGTAATCAGCGAACGCACAGCGTTGCACCCCCGGTTTACCCTTTTGGATGCCTATTAGAGCCTATGGCTCTAATCAGGTACTTCCAAAATAAAACAGCCGCTGTAATTCATATGCCCGGCACCCGACAAGGGGTCGGGCATATGAATAGGGGGCAGCAGTGGCAACCACAGACATATTCATGCAATGCATGACTCTATCTATGTGAGAGAGCAGGAGTGGGGGGTGAGTAGGAGAGGGGGGGTTATGGTCTGATTAAGTTACATTGTGAAAAGGGATGAGGATGACTCTGGATGGGGATGAGAGTTAGTGATGTAACTCTAATATCCACCCCAAGTCATCCTCATCCATTTTCACAATGTAACTTAATCATGCCAGCTTATCAGCCTCAGATGTCCCAACCAAGGAGAAGGAGATAAAAAAAATACAAATATACAGCACATATACAGCACTAACCCTCCCATGCCACTCTCTCCTATCTGCATGCACCTAATAGGGCTGGGACCACACCCCCTACATGAGTCCTGGCCAATCAAAGGAAGGGGGCGGAGGAAGGGGGGGGGGCTGCTAGTGAAAGGCAGTGGTGACTCAGCTCAGATTTGAATGTAAGCACCCTCACTGCCTCTCTATAGTGGCCGCCCGGGGGGGTTGCTAGCAAAAGAAAGGCGGCGCCTCATGTATATGTGTATGCTCCCTTCTCTCTCTCTATAGCAGGAGCTGGAGAGGGGAAGGGGGGGTCCGGCCAGTCGGGATGCTCGGGCCCCTTACCGGAGTACTGCCTGTACCCCCCTGATGGTGGCCCTGGTCACCCAGCATATAGCACAATGGCAGCAAAGGCGTCCAGTATGTCCCTTCGCCAGTATTCCAACAGTACAGACAAATGGCCACTGCCCTCGCCTATAACTTGCTTTTGCAGCAAGGAGCACATGGAATTCTTTACTTACCAACCAGCCTGCAACCAACCAAATTATCCTGTCTAACAGTTTGCATTAAAAACAGTTGTTTAGTTTGCAACTAATTTGTAAATACATGTGTAAGACGCAGAATCACTTTGTGGCTCCCCAGTTTTATCTGCCATCCTAACTCTATACATTTTTCTTCTGAGCCTCCATTTGCTGCCATTGTGCTATATGCTGGGTGTCCAGTGCACCCCTGTGCCTTTAAGAAAGGAATGTGCTCCCTCCAGGGTCACCTGCCCTCTGCCTATCCATTATTATGCATGTGCCTCTACTACGGAGGCTCTCACAAATGTATAAAGTTAGGACTGCATATAATACTGGGGTGCCGTGAAGAGGCTTTGCAGCTTACGCATGTATTTCCAAATGTGTGAAAACGAAACTCCTGTTTTTAACGCAAACTGTTAGACAGGATAATTTGGTTAGTTGCAGGCTGGCTGGTGAGTTGAGCTGGGATTTTTCTTTTGGTGTAGGATACATGCTCCCCCATACCAAGAAGCACCAGGTACTTTTTACAGATGAGACAGCGGAAGGAGCATTGTGAGCACCCGCTGGCATCAGCGTTGGTCACAGGTTTCTAAATAACGATTATTATTATTATTATTATACAGGATTTATATAGTGCCAACAGTTTACACAGCGCTTTACAATATAAAAGGGAGACAATACAGTTATACTACAATAAAATACAAGAGGATTAAGAGGGCCCTGATCAGAAGAGCTTACAATCTAATAGGGCGGGGCAGGTGGTACAAAAGGTTGTAACTGTGGGGAATGAGCTGATGGAAGTGGTAAAAGATTAGTTAGAGGCGTGATAGGCTTTCCTGAAGAGATGAGTTTTCAGGGATCGCCTGAAGGTAGCAAGAGTAGGGGATAGCCGGGCAGGTGGAGGTAGCGAGTTCCAGAGGATGGGAGAGGCTCTGGAGAAATCCTGCAGATGAGCATTAGAGGAGGAGGCGAGAGAGCTTGAGAGACAAGATTGGTGATGTAGCTCGGGGAGTTGTGAATGGCTTTGTATGTTGTGGTTAGTATTTTGAATTTAATTCGCTGGGTGATTGGGAGCCAGTGTAGGGATTGGAGGAGAGGGTTGGCAGACACTGAGCAGTTGGTTAAGGGGTATAAGTCTGGCAGCAGCATTCATGATAGACTGAAGAGGGGATAGCCTATGGAGAGGCAGGCCAATGAGAAGGGAGTTGCAATAATCAATGCGAGAGATAACAAGGAAGTGAATGAGGAGCTTGGTGGTTTCATTTGTTAAAAAGGGGAGAATTTTAGAGATGTTATGGAGGTGAATTCTACAAACTTTCGACAACGATTGGATTTGAGGCTGAAATGACAAGTCAGAGTCTAGGATTACACCTAGTACCCTGGCGTGAGGGGAGGGACTGATTGTTGCATTGTTGATTTTTATGGAAAAGTCATGGAGGGGGGCACGGGGGGGGGGGTATTAATAGCTCAGTTTTAGAGAGATTTAGTTTAAGAGAGTGGTGCGACATCGATGCTGATATGTCTGTTAGTAAGTTAGTAATGCGAGAGGAGACTGAAGGAGTGAGGTGAGGAGTAGACAGATACATTTGGCGTATAAGTGGTATTGGAAGCCGTGGGTGGTTATCAAATGACCAAGAGAGGAGGTGCAGATAGAGAAGAGAAAGGGTCCAAGAACAGAGCCTTGGGGGACCCCCACAGAAAGGGGCCAGGGAGAGGAGGAGATAGAGTTGTAAGTTACACTGAAGGAGCGCTGTGATAAATAGGCAGAGAACCAGGATAGAGCAGAATCTCGGAGGCCAAGGGAATGTAGTTTATTGAGAAGGAGCGGGTGGTCAACAGTATTAAAGGCCGCAGAGAGGTCAAGTAGTAGGAGTATGGAGTACTGGCTGTTGGTTTTAGCAGTTAGTAAATCGTTAGTGAGTTTTAGTAAGGCAGTTTCCGTGGAGTGCTGCGAGCGAAAGCCAGACTGTAAGGGGTCAAGAAGGTTATTTTCACTAAGGTAGGAGCTAAGACGATTGTAGACTAATGCCATGTACACACGATCAGACTATCCGGCCGACTTGGTCCGCCGGACAATCCGCCTGTGTGTGGCCTCCGGCAGACTTTTTTTGCCCAAAAGTCCGGCGGACTTAGAAAGTAGTTTTGACTCAAAAATTGTCCGCTGGACTGCGAGTCCGGAGGACAATCCGGCCGTCTGTACGCTAGTCCGCCGGACTTTTGAAATGAATGGACTTGCTCACACGGAGAAAAGTTCGTTCATTTTTAATGCGGCTCTAGGTAGACGGGACTAGCGCAGGAGGTCAATGTCGCTGCCTCCATGGGTGAGATTGACACCTCGCTGGCACCGTTACCTGGTATGGACTTAAAGGGGAAGCCCTACGCTGAAAAAAACAGCGTAGGGGTCCTCCCCCAAGGTCCATATCAGACCCTTAGCCAAGCACACAGCCCGGCCGGTCAGGAAAGGGGATGGAGACGAGCGAGCGCCCCCCCCCCCCCCCTGAGCCCCCACCCCAAAGCACCTTGTCCCCATGTTGATGAGGACAAGGGCCTCTTCCCGACAAATTTTGTGAAGAAAGTGTAGCGCTTATTTGTTTTTACAAAATTATGATGTGACCAATATAACCGGTGCATATATTAAACTGTGTGAACTGATAAGCACACCAAACACTCTTTGCTGTATGTGATGAACAAACAAAGCTGAAATGTCCAAAAAATGAAAACATTTTTAAAAATAAAACAATATGAAAACAAGTAAAAAAGTTATCCGAAATTTCTGTGTATGACACGATGAAGTGTAAATAATCCTACACCTTCTCCAAGAAACGATCATACAATCACCACGTGAGCCCTCCACCACACGAAATGGAGGCTTACCAGACTTAATGGATCCTGCTCAAAATTATATTTGGAGGATCATATACGCTTGTAGATATACATAAGCTTTTTCGGTGTTGCCCTTTTCTGGAAGACTTTCAAGTGTGGCTATTTCCTCTACAGAATGTCTCCATCCATATGGATCCACATAGGTAATTGGGCATATATAAAGAGAGGAAGCAGGGACCACAATAGTGTAACTCCATTTTTTCGTTTAAAATAATTTAATAAAAAATTATCAAACTCACGTGTACAAAGAACATAAGCGCTTTTTCAATAAAATCTCAGGCTGCAATGAAGTCACGACGCGTTTCGTCATGAGCAGACGTCATCTGGGGTACAACTTCAAAGCAGCCCTCCAGTTTATATAACCAGACCCCCAATCAGGCATAGATTCCGTCCATCAGTGTCACCACATTGCACTTCCGGTATCCCAATATGGCCGCCGGCGTGCGTTCCATGCCTCTTTTTGATATTTTAAATATAAAGGGTTAGTCAAACAACTGGTAAATCCCATATTCATATGTGTGTATGTCGAACCATTATAAAGGCCCGACATACATCATGTTGGCATTTTTCTTAAAAGTATACTATAATTCTGCATCTATAAACAGTATAAATCTTCCAGCCGATCCTCATACACCGGCGGAAGTGAAGTGGGCACCATAACGTCACTTCCGCGTGTCTCAAACACGGAAGCGAACGTCTTGGAGCGCGCCATCTGCGTCCAATGGAACGCAGGCGCAGACAATGTAAGTTATCCAGCCGATCCTCATACGTCGGCGGAAGTGAGGTGGACGCCGCAACGTCACCTCCGCGTATCTCACACACGGAAGTGAACGGCCTGGAGCGCACCATCTGCGTCCAATGGAACGCAGGCGCATACAGACATCCCGGCGCCGCAACGTCACTTCCGTGTCCCCGGACTAAAAAATAAGCATATAGCAAAAACGCAACCCCATACCTAGGGTAAGATACAAACCCGTACAGGGTAAAACGCATCACCTATGTATACTAATAAAGAAAATATAAACAAAGTGCATACTCTGCGCTGAAGGATACAGCCAATACGCATCACTCAAAAAAGTAAATAGCAAAAATAAGATAAAAAAGCATTGAATGCACTGACGCTACTTCAAATAAATAACACAGTGCCCGTAGCTGCACATTAGCTTATCTGACCATACTTAACAGGAATACTAAGTTAGAATACAAGTTTCCAAAAAATATTTCCAATAATTTTACCTGGCCAAATCATATAAAAATATTATTATAGATAATATAACTAAAAATACAAACCAAAAATTAAATGTAACCGAATCTACTCAAGTTGATAATTATTACATTATACCACCCTATATAAAGGATCACCCACGTAATATCAATCAAAAAAAATCCAAAGAATCGGAAGAAAATTTTTTTTTAAAAGATTCAGAGAATGAAAATCCAGAGAATAAAAGATATAATGATAAATTTTAAAATATATATAAAGAGACATAACCCAAAAAAATATATATATGCTCAAAAATAGAGCTCTGTTGGTATTATGGCCCAATCCAAAGGAGACCGGAAGTCATATGCACTGACATATTAGGTGGACCAAACCTTAATCACTTTTAATCACATTATAATACTAATAAAAGTACGCTCTCCCCACATATTACCACCATATATAGCCAAAAAAAAGAGGAAAAAGGAGGATGTATAAATATATATAGGTGTAAAAAGTGTCAAAGACCGACATCAACCATCATTAATGAATGCATTAATATCCCACTCCACGTTTAGGCCAAACGGGGAGTAGGATTTAATAGTGTATATCCAGTAGGTCTCTAGTCTGGATACGCCCCTGGTCATGGCACCCCCCCTCCAGGGTGGCGTATACTTATCAATAACCAAAAACTCCGTTCCAGTAGGGTCACTATTATGACACTGCTTATAGTGTCTTGGAACGGTGTGTTTTGAGTCCTTACTTTTGATAAGAGCTATATGTTCGCCTACCCTGATTGCAAATGTTCTAATTGTCCTCCCTACATATTGCTTGCCACATGGGCAGGTGATTAAATATACCACATGCTTAGTATCACAAGTACAAAAGGGCTTAATAGTATGTGTCTTGTTGGTAATTGTAGATGTACATTCAGTAGCTTTACGTCTCCCCAAGGTATTATATCTACATAAACTGCACTTTTTACAGGGATGAAATTCCATCATGTTATGAAAAAAGGATGGACGATTAGGTGGATCCAAGACATTGGGGGCTATACTGTTTTGTAAGGATGGAACTCCCCTAAAAAGTACTTTAGCTTGTTTCGGTAACCTGGGGCCTAAAACAGAATCATTCTTTAATATACCCCAATGTTTATTTATGATAGATTTAATCTGTCTATGTTGTAATGAGAATGTTGTTAACATAGACCATCTATAGGTATCGTCAGGTTCACTTTGTGCTCTCTCTACAATAAGGTCCTCTCTATTGATTTCCGCAACTCTACATACAGTGGTGTGAAAAAGTGTTTGCCCCCTTCCTCATTTCCTGTTCCTTTGCATGTTTGTCACACTTAAGTGTTTCGGAACATCAAACCAATTTAAACAATAGTCAAGGACAACACAAGTAAACACAAAATGCAATTTGTAAATGAAGGTGTTTATTATTAAAGGTGAAAAAAAATCCAAACCATCATGGCCCTGTGTGAAAAAGTGATTGCCCCCCTTGTTAAAACATACTATAACTGTGGTTGTCCACACCTGAGTTCAATTTCTATAGCCACACCCAGGCCTGATTATTGCCACACCTGTTCACAATCAAGGCATCACTTAAATAGGAGCTGCTTGACACAGTAAGGTCCACCAGAAGATCCTTAAAAGCTACACATCATGCCGAGACCCAAAGAAATTCAGGAACAATTGAGAAAGAAAGTAATTGAGATCTATCAGTCTGGAAAGGGTTATAAAGCCATTTCCAAAGCTTTGGGAATCCAGCGAACCACAGTGAGAGCCATTATCCACAAATGGCGAAGACATGGAACAGTGGTGAACCTTCCCAGGAGTGGCCGGCCGCCCAAAATTACCCCAAGAGCGCAGCGACGACTCATCCAAGAGGTCACAAAAGACCCCACAACAACGTCCAAGGAACTGCAGGCCTCACTTGCCTCAGTTAAGGTCAGCGTTCATGCCTCCACCATCAGGAAAAGACTGGGCAAAAATGGCCTGCATGGCAGAGTTCCAAGGAGAAAACCACTGCTGAGCAAAAAGAACATCAAAGCTCGTCTCAATTTCTCCACAACACATCTTGATGATCCCCAAGACTTTTGGGACAACATTCTGTGGACCGATGAGACAAAAGTGGAACTCTTTGGAAGGTGTGTGTCCAAGTATATCTGGCGTAGAAGGAACACTGCATTTCATAAAAAGAACATTATACCAACAGTAAAATATGGTGGTGGTAGTGTGATGGTCTGGGGCTGTTTTGCTGCTTCAGGACCTGGAAGACTTGCCGTGATAAAAGGAACTATGAATTCTGCTGTCTACCAAGAGATCCTGAAGGAGAATGTCCGACCATCTGTTCGTGTACTCAAGCTGAAACGAACTTGGGTTCTGCAGCAGGACAATGATCTTAAACACACCAGCAAGTCCACCACCGAATGGCTGAAGAAAAACAAAATGAAGACTTTGGAGTGGCCTAGCCAAAGTCCTGACCTGAATCCTATTGAGATGTTGTGGTATGACCTTAAAAAGGCCGTTCATGCTCGAAAACCCTCTAATGTAACTGAATTAGGACAATTCTGCAAAGATGAGTGGGCCAAAATTCCTCCAGGACGCTGTAAAAGCCTCATTGCACGTTATCGCAAACGCTTGGTTGCAGTTGTTGCTGCTAAGGGTGGCCCAACCAGTTATTAGGTTTAGGGGGCAATCACTTTTTCACACAGGGCCATGATGGTTTGGATTTTTTTTCACCTTTAATAATAAACACCTTCATTTACAAATTGCATTTTGTGTTTACTTGTGTTGTCCTTGACTATTGTTTAAATTGGTTTGATGTTCCGAAACACTTAAGTGTGACAAACATGCAAAGGAACAGGAAATGAGGAAGGGGGCAAACACTTTTTCACACCACTGTATTTCCCTATCCAAAACTACAACATCATACCCCTTATCTTCAAATTTCTGTTTAAGGTTTCCCGCTTGTACTTTAAATGTATCTAAGTCTGTACAATTCCTCCGAAGGCGTAGAAACTGACTTCGTGGAACCAAATTAAGCCAGGATCTATGGTGACAGCTATCGAGAGGGATAAAGCTGTTCCGATCCGTCTCTTTAAAGTGTGTTTTAAACACAAATTTATTATTCACTATTTCAATTTCTAGATCTAAAAAATTGATCTTAGAGTTACTCATCTCAAGTGATAATGAAATACCCCTATCATTGTGATTCAGGATGTCAAAGAATTCTCTTAGCGATTCAGGTGTGCCATTCCATAGGAGGAGGATGTCGTCTATATATCTTACCCACAAAACCAATGAAGGGCTATGGTGGGCATAGACGACATCCTCCTCCCACTTTGCCATGAATAAATTGGCAAGGCTGGGGGCGAATTTAGCCCCCATTGCAACACCTCTCTGCTGTAAATAATAATTCTCGTTAAACCAAAAATAATTATGCTCGGTTGCAAACTCGAGCAATTCAATAAGATAGTCACGTTGAAACGGCGCTAGAGAATCTTCTCGATCCAAAAAATATCGAACAGCTTCTATACGACAACCCTGGCCGTTGGTTGTGCGGCGACTTATATAGGGACAAGGAGCGGGGTCACCGGGTGATGTCCCCACCCCTTATGATGTCACAGCCCAGCATCCCCCGGGCCCGTGACATCATAAGGGGTGGGGTCACCATATGACATCATCCGGTGACCCCGCCCATTGTCCCTATATAAGTCACCGCACAACGCGCCCCTGTCAGTGCGGCCAGAGAGAGCATCGAGTCAACATCTCAAGGAAGAAGAAGAAGAGAAGAAGAACAGAAGAAGAGAAGGCGACGGCGGCGACAGAAGACCGGGCCACCGCTAGTAAAAGAGCTGGAAGAAGGAGCGGAGGCCCGGCAAGAAGAACTGGAGAGGGCGGCAAAACCCCCGAAGAGGGGGACAAGACCCCCGAAGTCGGAAGAAGACCCCCAGATGGCGGCAGCGACAAAGAAGAAAGCCGGGCTCCTCCGCTAGTAAAAGAGCTAGTAAGAGCTACTAAAAGAGCATAAGATAGCGGAGGAGGCCGGCAAGAAGACCCCCAAGACGGAAGAAGACCACCGGAGCTGTGCAATAAATTATTTTAAAAACATGTGTTGTGTTTTTTTTTTACCCTTTTTTTCACCAGGTGAATTTCACATAGGGTGGGGGGCCGGTATCTGGGGGCCCCCTTCTTAAAGGGGGCTCCCGGTTTCCGAGAAAGCCCCCACACGCAGACCCCGACAACCAATGGCCAGGGTTGTCCAGAAGAGGCCCTTGTCCTCATCAACATGGGGACAAGGTGCTTTGGGGTGAGAGGGCCGCAGGGCCCCCCCTTCCCCAAAGCACCCCCCCCATGTTGAGGGCACGCGCGGTCTGGTACAGCTCAGGAGGGGGGCGCTCGTTCGTCCCCACCCCCTTTCCTGACCGGCCGGGCTGCGTGCTCTGATAAGGGTCTGATATGAACCTTGGGGGGGACCAGTTTAGAGGTGAATGGGAGCAATGAGACGGGTCTTAATTTGTTCAGGTTGGTAGGGTCCAGTGAGGACTTTTTAAGTATGGGAGTGATCTGCGCATGTTTTAGAGGGGAGGGGAAGGTGCCACTAGAGAGGGAGCGATTGAAGATGTGAGTGAGGGAGCATAGGATAGAAGAAGAGGGTGGCCGTAGTAGTTGTGAGGGAACAGGATCCAAGGGACAATTGGTTAGGTGGGCATCTGAGAAAAGTTTTGTAACCTCTTCAGTAGTAGCCAATTCAAAAGAGGAGAGTATTGAATGTGCTGTTAGACCAGGTATGTTGGATGGGGAAGATGTACGCACAGTGGATGTGTCCTCACGAATTGCACCAATCTTGCCTTTGAAGTGATTGGCAAACTCTTGGGCAGTGAGTGAGTTAGTGGGTAGAGGGGGTGGGGGACGAAGCAGAGAGTTAAACAATGGTTACAACTGGCAACTGTTCCTGTTTGGCCTTGGGAACAAACAATGCAGCAACGCTGCAGACAACTCCAGCAATGGGATATCAGCAGTAAAAGAAAAGAAACATTTTTTTTTGCTATAACCCTCAGTGAGCCTCAGCAAATGGTGTCTGATGCCATAAACTGTCAAAACTGTCAAAATTAGGAGACTATCACCTCTAGGCACCTTTAATGCCGCGTACACACGACCAGACTTTTCGAGGGATTAAGTCTGACAGACTTTCGACGGAGTTCTGACGGAGTTCCGACAGAGTTCTGACGGACTTTTCGAATGAGCGGACTTGGCCACACACAATCACACTAAACTCAGATGGATTTGAACGTGATGACGTACGACTGGACTCGAATAAGGAAGTTCATAGCCAGTAGCCAATAGCTGCCCTAGCGTCGGTTTTAGTCCGTCGGAATAGCATACACACGAGCGAATTTCTCGGTAGGAACTGGGTCCGGCAGAGTTCTGGCGGAAAAATTTGAAGCATGTTTCATTTTTAAAGTCTGTCAGACTTTTGCGAATCAAAAGTCCGTTGCAGCCCACACACGATCGAATAGTCTCCTGGAATCATTCCGTCAGACTTTGGATGTTGAAAAGTCCGGTCGCGTGTACGGGGCTTTAGGCTTATGAACCGTATCAGGCTGTTCATACTGTTTGGGACATGTTAACGTTTTAAATTTGCTTCCCTTTATAAGTCATAATTCAAGAAGTTTTAATGCTCTCCTATAATTAGTATAAATAAACTTCATCTCCTTAACTGTAAATTCCTGCCCTTTCCCCAGGGCAGACGCCTCTTCGGGAATCCATCCCACTTGAATTTGTGCCACCACAAAACTGTTCCTCAGATTCTGCCCATTCATGCAGCAGGTAACGTGAATTTAACGAGCTTACATGCCAGGACATATGTAGTTTAAGGGCGAATACATCATAGAAATGGCACTTACAGGTACTGCTGTTGGCGTTGTAAATAATGTA
The DNA here is from genome assembly GCF_037356315.1 of Lithobates pipiens. Lineage (NCBI taxonomy): Eukaryota > Metazoa > Chordata > Amphibia > Anura > Ranidae > Lithobates > Lithobates pipiens. The sequence continues at coordinate 124,977,471 of NW_027507784.1, forward strand.
AATAAGCAGTGACTCATGCCCCGAATTTAAGATATATTTTAGCGTTCTGAAATTTGTGTTAACCTCCAAAAGGTCATTTACTTGTATCAATATGGCACAGTGCCTAGGGAAGCAGTGTAAGGGGACAGCGAGCCTGAAAAGGTACAAAACTGTAATACGTTTTTCCTTATTATGTGCCTCTTTTGCCTACCTCTAGAAATTTATGGATACATTTAGCAAAAGAGATGTAGAGAAATGAAAGTTTAGGGAAAGATAAGAAGCAGGAGGGTCTTTAAAGTTCTGGACATGTGAAATCATCTTTCAATTAGGGGTACATGGTACCCCATACTCATTCACATAGGGTGGGGGGCCAGTATCTGGGGGCCCCATTATTAAAGGGGGCTCCCAGATTCCCGATAAGTCCCCGCCTGCAGACCCCAACAACCAAAGGCCAGGGTTGTCGGAAAGAGGCCCTTGTCCTCATCAACATGGGGACAAGGTGCTTTGGAGTCGGGGGCCCGCAAAGGCCCCCCTTCCCCAAAGCACTCCCCCATGTTGAGGGCACGTGGCCTGGTACGGCTCAGGAGGGGGCGCTCGCTCGTCCCCACCCCCTTTCCTGACTGGCCGGGCTATGTGCTCGTATAAGGGTCTGATATGGACTTTGGGGGGGGGACCCCACGCTGTTTTTTCAGCGTAGGGCTTCCCCTTTAAGTTCATACCAGGTGACGGGGCTAGCGATGTGTCAATCTTGCCGATAGAGGTGGCGACATTGACTTCCTTCGCTAGTCCCATCTACCTGGAGCCGCATTGAACAGACTTTTCTGTGGGCAAGTCCGTTCATTCCAAAAGTCTGGCGGACTCCTGCCATAGTCCGGCGGATTGTCCGCCGTACTTAGTCCGCTGGAAAGTCCGGTCGTGTGTGGGCAGGTCCGCTCGTTCAGAAAGTCCTGTGGATCTCCGCTCCAAAGTCCGGCGGTTTGTCCGCAAGACTAAGTCTGCCGGATAGTCTGATCGTGTGTACGCGGCATTAGACAACCATTTCAATCTGGCATATGTTCTTATCCCACTTTATTCAATGTAGCACCGGCTCCTGACAAGCATGCGCTATATGTTTTTGGAAATTAATATTCCTGAAACCACAGTTAGGTTTTAGGGCTAATTTTGCTAAATTATGGTTTCAGTACCAGTCTGGCTGGATTGCACTGAGTTCTCCTTAACCGCAGGTGTTGCTGTCACCACCGGCAAGTGGTAGAATGCAGTTTAGCTGGGTGTATTGAGTGCCACGTTTTCTTGGAACAAGCCCAGTGGGAGTGTTCTCCTGCTGTGCACTCTGGGAGGTCTCCCGACCAGCCCCCATGGCCCTCCTGGCCTGGGGTGCGGATCCATGCAATTCCAAGTCTCGGAGCTGGATAGCCCAAGGAGAAGTTACTGCAGGGACAGGTCTGAATGGATGTCGAGGCCTGAGGATTCAAAGGTGGTCCGGTGCTGTCTCATCTAAGGAGAGGCCCAGCAACTGGAGAAGCATCCGGGGGAGGACTCTTGAGGAGGTGGCCATGCACAAGGCTGGTTTCTCTGATGGAGCCTGGAGGCTCAGTTGAAGGACACTTCATGGACTCACATTCATACGGTATCACTGGTACCGTATGATAGTTTGCTAAATTTGTCTATGACCCTTGGTTACGCTCAAATCTGTGGCAGAGACTTTTCTCAAGTAATCCATACTCAAGTCTGTGGCAGAGACTTCGCTTTACTTAACACCCTACCTGCTGCTAGGCCTAGTGAGAGGAGGTCTATCCAGGGCCATTTTTAAGGCAGGGCAAAAGGGGCAGCTGCCCTGGGCCCTGTCATTGTTGTGGGGCCCAAAGCAGCTGCTTCATACTTGCCAACTATCCTGGTTTAAATTCCCTCATCTCTTGAGGTTTTAGTCCCATACTGTATCCCAATATCTCAGTGCGAAGTGCTGCTACTAATGCTGCCCGGCTCTGCCCTATTCTTGTGTACAGGTGACTCGCCTGTAGACCCTGTGTTTGCATCTAAATTAGCGGCATTCATATGTAAATAGTGGCAGCCGGCAGCATTGATATGTATATCATGCCCCCCCCCCCTGAGGTCATATCCACAGTAATCTCTAGAAACCAATCAACAAGCAGAAATCATGTGCTGTAACCTCTAGCAACTAATCAGTGAGCCCTGTGTGCTGTAACCTCTAGCAACCAGTCAGTGAGCGGTAATGATACACTGTAACCTCTGGCAACCAATTGCAATAGCTGCCTTATCTGATTCAGTAAACTGATTTTGAGTCTAGCTGCTATTTATTGTATGTCTCAGACCAGGTAGAGAGTAAAACGGCATGGGGGGGGGGGGGGGCCACGAAAAGTTTTGCCCAGGGTCCAATCAATATTAACCACTTCCATACAGGGCACTTAAACACCTTCCTGCCCAGACCAATTTTGAGCTTTCAGCGCTGTCGCACTTTGAATGACAATTGCGCGGTCATGCTACACTGTACCCAAATGAAATTTTTATCATTTTTTTCCCACAAATAGAGCTTTCTTTTGGTGGTATTTGATCACCTCTATGGTTTTAATTTTTTGCGCTACAAATAAAAAAATACCGAAAATGTTGAAAAAAAAAATGTTTTTTTTTGTTTCAGTTTCAAAACTTTGTAAATAAGTACGTTTTCTCCTTCACTGATGGGCACTGATGGGGCTACACTGATGGGCACTGATAAGGCGGCACTGATGGGCACCAATGAAGTGGCACTGATGAGGTGGCATTGATGGACACTGATAGGCGGCACGGATGGGCGGCACGGATGGGCGGCACGGATGGGCGGCACGGATGGGTGACACGAATGGGCGACATGGATGGACACTGATAGGTGGCACAAATTAGCACTGATAGCTGGCACGGATTGGCATGGATGGGCAGCAGAGATGGGCATGGATAGGCGGCACAGATGGGCATGGATAGGCGGCACAGATGGGCATGGATAGGCGGCACAGATGGGCATGGATAGGCGGCACAGATGGGCATGGGTGGGCACTGATAGGCGGCACAGGTGGGCACTCATAGGCGGCACAGGTGGGCACTCATAACAGGTGGGCACTCATAGGCGGCACAGGTGGGCACTCAGGCGGCATTGGTTTTATACTGTACTAATGGATCCCAATCAGTGCCAAACAATAATGCATGCCAATCAGTGATGCCCATTGTGGGCACTGATTGGCATCCATTATGGGCACTGATTGGCATCCATTGTGCTGACCATTGGCATCCCTGGTGGTCTAGGGAGGATTACCTTATCCCTGGTGGTCTGGTGGCGTCCCTGGTGGTCCAGTGTGGGCATCCTCGGGGGGGCTGTGCTGATAATCGATCAGCACAGACCCCCCCTGTCAGAGGAGCAGCCGATCGGCTCTCCTCTACTCGCGTCTGACAGACGCGAGTGAGGAAAAGCCGATCACCGGCTCTTCCCATTTACACTGTGATCAGCCGTGATTGGACACGGCTGATCACGTGGTAAAGAGTCTCCGTCGGAGACTCTTTACCGAGATCGTAGTTGCCGGGTGTCAGAGTGACACCCCGCAACAACGATCGCCGCGATGCGCGCCCCCGGGGGCGCGCAGCGGCTCATAATCCTGAGGACGTCATATGACATCCGGTCAGGATTATCAAACCACTTTGCCGCCGTCTTTTTGTAATAGGGCGGGCGGCAAGTGGTTAAAGACGGCCCTGGGTCTATCTGGAGGTTGTGAGAATCCATCTGTGAAACGGTTATTCTCTGGATTTCTTCAAGACTTTCTATTTTTGCAGTCCAAAAGTACCTGAACTTTCTCCTAACCCTCTACCCTTCATTAAGAGACTGTTATCTTTTAGATATATAACCCAAAAGAAGATCCAGTGTCAATTTCTGCATTTCTTTGGGCCATCTACCACAGGAAACCCTAGACAGAGACGAGGTCAAGAAGGTAACGGTAAGCCCAATCAAACCAGCAGCTCCTTCGGGGGGTCAGTGCTACATCAATATTTTAGGAAGATGTAAACCCTAACTGAATTACATTTAGGATAGCCATATACTAGGCTGAACTAGAAAAATCCATAGATTCCCCCACCCACGCTAAGCTGCATGGATGGACACATTTCCCGCTGTTGGCTATTGTATTCTGTCAGAATACCCAAACAGTGACTGCAGCTTATTGGATGCAGTCACTGTTCAGTCCACCTGTCTCTGCCTGGCTCCATTGATTTCTTAATCGATGTTTGCTGAGCTGGGTTGTGTCAGGGGAGTCAACTGTGACTTGATCAATTTACAAGCGTTGGACAAAATTTGAGCAGTGTATGGACAATTTTTTTTGCAAAAGTACAGTACATCATAAAAAATGCTATTTCCTGACCGACTCCATGGTAGCATATGTATGGGTTAACCCCGCCTCCACTCCTCCCCTATTACTCTGAGCCAAAGGCTGCATTTTTGGAACGGTTTGGTTATTCGACCACCTGAAGTTTTTTTGAAGACAGGACACGATACTCCGATAAGCCTTAGCCCAGCTATTAGCAGGGTATGAAGTGGGAAAATGGAAGAGGCACTGGAAGATCTGAAGCCTGGCCATTGGCAGGCAAGCATCGCAATGGACAGATAGCCCAGCTATTAGCGGGTAGTACAGCGTGATCAGCCTACCTGTCGCTGTTTGATTGTGGAAGCAGGATTGAAATGCAGATCTGTGTTCATGCAGAGTGCGGTAATGTATACTTTTATATTACATATTCCATGTCAGCAGTTTGTGTGTTTTTCTATTTGTCTGTTTTCCTCCCTGGCTCTAGTGTCATCCAGTCTATGGCAGCTGGAGTGCATTGGCGTTCCAAGCTGCTGCTTTCTCTTCTGGCTGGGCGTCCCTGGGTTTCTCCTGCCAATGGACTCAGCGTGCGGTGGCGTCATTTTAGTGGAGAAATTCAATCAGCGGTCAGTACTGTTGATATTGGGATTTCTCTGTGGGAAGCTTGTAACAGTTTCCCTAAATGCTGTGTACAATATGTTGCCTCTGTGTGATTCTGCTATGATCTGATCACCTGTGCAGGTTGTCTGTCCGTCTGTGCAGTTTCACAATGTGGATATTTCACTGCACCCCTTGTGGCCAGCCCTTGTGTAGAAGGAATGAGAGGGTGGGTTTAACCCTTTCCTTTATTTGATGGCCTGGGTACTCTGTTTTTTTTTAACCATTTCCTTTCTATCCTATTTTGCTTTTTTAAATCCTTCTAGGTCAGATTGACAATACACGGCATGAGATGATAAAGACCTCATTAGGTCACAACATTCCTCTTCCAGATGTATTTGGCATAGGTCATCGTCATGGTCCAGCCTTCATAGCAGAAGCTATGAATCCTCCTTTACGCACCCAACACTATGTCAGACACTCCAAGAAGAGAGTCTGCTGGGGATGCGGGACTCGGGTCTCAGAGGGCAAGTCTCTGTGTGAACTATGCACTAAGCCCAGGCGGTTGGAAAAAGGAGATAGTGATTTCCAGAAAATGGAATCTCTGGTGAGGCACATGGTGCAAGAATCCCTTAAAGAGTGAAATACAAGCCACATGCAATGTTCCACAGCTATTGTGGCGTGTTCTCCCACTAGGATGACCAGGAACAACTGAAACTGTCCCAACCAAGCCATCCATCTATGAAGACCTCAGACAGTGGGGCATAGGGAGATGAGTCTCTTTACCCTCGTAATGCCTTTTAGTCAAGGCAATGATGGGTGCATTTACATGAATAGAACCTGTAGAGTCTCCTGCAAAAAAGAGGAAGTTCTGTAAGCACCTTGGGCTTTGTTTCCCCTGGTGCGACTTGTCATGTGACTTTGGACACATTGGGTCACATGACAAATCACAGCCCATTGATTTCAATGGCACTTGTTCCAATCTATGCGACTTAAAGTTGTAGCGACTCTTGAAAGGTTCTTGCACTACTTTGGTGAGACTTTGGATGCAGCTTTGATCCAGAGACTGTAAAGTTGGTTTGGGGCTGCACTTAGAATCATATCAGGATCGCACTTCAAAGTCGCACTGTAAATCGTGCAACTTTGGGGTTGCAATAGAGGAGATGTAGCCCTAGAGAGAGTGTCCTATTTTCTCCATTCCTAATGGAACTAGAGGACATCATTTTGGATGAGTGGAGCAAGGTCACGAGATATACCTCCCTTCTGAGAAAACATGACGCTTTTTCTTGGAAGATGCAGTCAATAGCCCGAAAGTCGGCCTGGGCTCTTGTGGCCATGTTGAAAAGGATGAAAATGTGGATGGAGAATGTATTCAAGAGCATTTTCAGAAACGCTCCTGAATATTTCAGGAGCCGGAGCTGGTGTCGGTTTCCATAGTGAGGCTCCGTCAGTTAGTGAGCAAGTGAGTGCTATGGCTAGGACCTGGGCTCCAGTGGGGAGGGCTTCAGTGCGCAGTGAGCCACATGCGGCTAAGTCATTTCTGGCTGGATCACGCATATAAGGCGGCAGTAGTTGTTACTGCTTCGACGAGGCCAGGACGAGCTGCATTCAAGGCTGCTGCATCTACTTGTGTATGGTCCATCTTCCTTGAGGTGATTTTCTGTGGATTAGGTTGGTTGGAGGTCCTAGCAGTATATGCTGATTTGACCTACTAGGCTTTGGTATGTTTATGGGCTGACATGTTGAGGTAATCGTGTTACTGTATGAGGAAGGGTGACTGGTTGGCTACTTCTGGGATATAGGGCATCAAGGGGTGGTGCTGGTGATGGGGACCAGAGGTGAAGTGTATGGCCATATGGGCAGACTAGGATGTGGTTCTGTGAGCGTTATGGTAAGTCTGGGGATTTGGGAGAAGTGAGGGGCCAGTTTCCATTGCTTCTATGGACACTGGTAATGGGTTGGGACTATGGCAGCCTTTACCGGGTGATATCATTGACTGAAGCAGGCGGACATCTGCGTGGGTGCTGTTATATGCAATTTGTAAGTTATGGATGTGGATCATATGGTGGTGGTTTGGTTGGTTGCAAATCAGTAGCATGGGCATAGGATTGTGGATGTTTATGACTGCATGTTCTTCTAGTTGGACTGTGTTGTGTTCTGGTTAGTTTCCAGTATGATCATTTGTCAATGTTTGTGACATGCAGGTGTTTATGCCCATCTTGAATATCCTGGGGGATTAGCTGCCCTCTAAGTCATTCACACAGTGAGTGTTTAATGGATATATGTTATTGTAAGTTATCATAAATGACTAGAATCCATGATGATGGATCTCCTACATTTCGATATCCTAGATTTGTATTGTTTTATCATTTGATGCCTGCCCTAATTCGACTTGGTCATAATCCAATGTCCACCAGACTAGGCTAATAGCTCTGAAACTATTGACATTAGTCGTATGATGGTTTGTTTTCTCCGTGATGCCAGAAGTTATATACAGTTAATATTTTGTAATTGGTGAGCACTAATGTTATTATTATATACGCTTGTAAGAAATGTTAAAGATGTTTAGAATTGTGTAAATGAGATAATGATGTATTTTTGTAATTTGACTGACAAATTTAGATGCATGTAGCTTTGCCCTGAAGAAGCGGACTTGAGGCTCTGCAAAACATGCACAGGCACAGCACTCTTGAAGTTTTAATTGAGATCTAAGTACCTTACTGGCAACTGCCATATGTGGTTCATAGAACTATTTGTCAATCTTTTATGATATTATTTATGAATTTGTATTAAAATGTTATTTTGAACAATTATGTTTCCTTGTGCTTACCTCAGTAACAATGTTACATCCCTGAAAGTCCTACTACATTTATGGGAGAGGGATCTACATAACCTCAATAATGAGAGCAAGTCCCCTGGTGACTGCAATGGAGAAAACTTTTTTGCCATTCCATTGATCCATTTCCTGGTTCCCAATCATGTCCAATGCTAGCAATACGAAATGGGGAGGCTTGCTGCTTGTTGCGGATAGCTCAAGGCAGGCGGGGCTGTCAAATTCACAGATTGTGTTGAACATTCTGAAACTATGGGCAGCCTTCTGCACCCTACAGGCCTTTCACCATATAAAACATCAGTACTCTTATGCTGCATACACACGATCAAACAATCGGGTGGAAAAGTCCGGCAAACTCAAGTCCGCCGGACAATCCCCCCGTGTGTAGCCTACGGCTGACTTTTTTGACCCGAAAGTACGGCGGACTTAGAATGTAGTATTGCACTCCAATCTTCCCGCCAGACTTGCATTTCGGCGGACAATCCGGCCGTGCGTATGCCAGTCCGCCGTACTTTTGAAATGAACAGACTTTTCCCGCCCGGAGAAAAGTCCGCTCATTTTGAGCGCGTCTCCAGGTAGGCGGGGCCCGCGAAGGAGACGTCGCTGGCCCCACCACCTGGTATGGACATAAAGGGGAACCCCAGCGCTGAAAAAAATCGGCGTGGGGGTCCCCCCCAGGTCCACATTAGACCCTTGTCCGAGCACGCTACCCGGCCGGCCAGGAAAGGGGGGGGACGAGCGAGCGGGCCCCCCCCCTCCTGAGCCGCACCAGGCCACGTGCCCTCAACATGGGAGGGTGCTTTGGGGAAGGGGGGGCCACGCGGCCCCCCCACCCCAAAGCACCTTGTCCCCATGTTGATGAGGACAAGGGCCTCTTCCCGACAACCCTGGCCGTTGGTTGTCGGGGTCTGCGGGCAGGTAGATTATCGGAATCCGGGAGCCCCCTTTAATAAGGGGGCCCCCAGATACCGGCCCCCCACCCTATGTGAATGAGTTGAGGGCACGCAGCCTGGTACGGCTCAGGAGGGGGGGGGGGGGGGGGGCGCTCGCTCGTCCAAAATATTCTAGCAGATTTCTTTCCAGAGTCCAACAACAATGAATGGTCTCTATATGTGGAGGTTTTCAGGCACAGATGCCCTGATGGATAACTGGAAATGCAGTGGAACCTGAGCATTTCTTCCAGTCCTGGTCATCCTTGGGTTTCTACAAAGACTCCAAATAGAGGTTGTGGAGGTAGTGGCAGTGATGCCTTCCATGCTTCCCCTTGCTAGCACAGTTCAGCTTCCAGAACCCAGTGTACCTTCTCCTCAGGCCAGACCTTCTGTCACTGGGTGCAATTCTATATCCATGTCCAGCACGGTTGGGTCTGATGGTCTGGTTCTTGAGATTGGAGGTCCTCGGCTGCTCCTCCAGAGTTATCTCCGCTGTCTTGTCTACTAGAAGAATGAACACAAACAAAGTTTACGAGAGAATCTTGTCAAAGTTTGTTCAATACATGTCTGCTGCTGAAAGATCTTGTAGTAATCTAGAAGTTCTAAAATATTCTAGGCTCCCACCAATTGGCTCTAATGGTCAGCTCCCTTGGAGTTTAAGTGTCAGCTTTATCGTCCTCCACAGGTGTATCCCGGTCTCGGGGGCAGGGCCGATCCTGGATGTGTGGGTGTGCACACAGCCCGCCTCTGAAGCAAGCACCCACGTCTGCTCCCATAGCAAGAAGCTTGCTATGGGGGTCAGACACAGAGGAGGAGGAGCAGAGAGTGGCAGTGGGGTAACCCAAGAAGAGGAGGTTCAAGGGTGGTAAGTATAACATGTTTTTATTTTATGTATCCTTTAGAACCACTTTTATATATACAGTATCTTTATTAAACTTTACATTCAAAGAATGCTTAATTTGCAGCAATTACATCATTGCAGACCTGTTCTACCTGTCAGATTTTAAAGATATTAAGGGGAAATTCCAATCTACACCTTCTGTACCACTTCCTGGAGTGAAACTAGCTTCCAGGAAATTCTCTTTGACCTTACAGTAAATCTCCTTTCACAAGAACTTGATATGTTTTAGATCTTATTATTGTGCCATTAATGAGAGCACTATGAACTTCTATTTCTTAACATTCTACAGCCTCAGACTGGCACCTGGCACTCAGCACCGCTGCCTATCAGAATACAATGTTTCAGCAGGGAAGATTCTGATTCAGTTTTTTTTTTTCATTCGGGGCACTGGCTAAACAGAAAGAAAAATAGTCATGCGTAGCCAGTTATGTATAGCCAGCCTTAGTAGTACATTTATAGTTGTAGTCCTTCTGTATGATACAAAATACACCTGTAGCTCTTGCGCCTCCGAGAGCCTCTGGATTGACGAGTTCTTTTGCTCTTTCCAGTGGTGACTGGCCTTAGTGTACCCCGAAACTCACTGATTCACCTGTAGCGTTACGTGGGCCTCTTTTAAAAGGGGAAGAAGGTTCTGCAATGGAAATTTAGTTCAAACAATAGCAACAATTACAGTATTAAAGCGGGAGTAAACCCGCTGACATTTTTTTATTTTTTAGACCTGCAAGGGAAAAGGCATAATGAGCTAGTATGCATCGCATACTAGCTCATTATGAAATACTTACCTTAGAACGAGCCCCCGACATCTCTGCCGATCCACGCCGAGGGAGCTGACATGTTCCCTCAGCGTGTCTTCCGGGTATCGCGGCTCCGGCGCTGTGAGTGGCTGGAGCCGCGATATTGTGCATGTGCACGGGAGATTTCTTTCCGGCAAAGTCCAGCGTCTGCCGGGCTTTCAGCCGAAAATCCCCTGTGCACATGCGCCCCTGCAGTCAGCGGCTCATTGCGAGGGGAATATCTCCTAAACCATACAGGTTTTTTTTACCTACAGGTAAGCCTTATTATAGGCTTACCTGTAGGTAAAAGTAAAAAAAAACCCTATACAACCGCTTTAAATCTTATACTTGTATACTTGTAGCACCCTGATGTTTAGGCAGGGTTGCTCCTAAATTAACCTGCCAGGTGTAGTTACCTTGGCTCATCGTTAGGGATCAATTGATTCCACCCTATTGCCACATACACACGATCGGAAATTCGGCCAGCAAAAGGCCAATGAGAGCTTTTGGTCAGAAAATACGACCGTGTGTATGCTACATCAGAATTTTGCTGGCCGAATTCCCACCAGCAAAAGATTGAGAGCAGGTTCTCAATTTTTCTGTAGGAAAAATTTTCGAGCAGAAATTCCGATCATCTGTAGCAATTCCAACCTGAAAAATTCCTACACATGCTCAGAAACAATTTGACGCATCCTCGGAGGCATTGAACTTCATTTTCTCAACTCGCCGTATTGTTGTACGTCACCGCGTTCTTGACGGTTGAAAGTTCAGCGAACTTTTGTGTCACCATGTGTATGCTAGCCAAGCTTGAGCGGAATTCCGTCGAAAAAAACATCCAAAATTTTTCCCACGGAAAATCCGCTCACGTGCACGTGGCATTAGTCTAGAATTGCTGCACTTCTCTCTTCTTCCGCTAGGTGGCCAGGTACCTGGTGACATTAGATAAGACAAAGGCAAAGCAAGGACAGATTAGGAGTATATGGTGTATCTCAGCCAATGTGCTGGGGTTTTCCTAAATCCCTTGGCCTGCTGGTAGAACCTATATATTTTGGTGGAGTCAGGTGATCACTGTTCTATGCCACCTAGAAGGCTGTCTGGGTGGACGTGTGTTGTATTGCCCAGGCTGCTAGGCCGGAGTTTGGGCCTATCCCAGGCACATCTGGCTGCTAGGCTGTCTGATGGCCTATCCAGAAGCAAGAGAGCTGCATAGGGTTGGGATTGCGGCATGCAGTCCATCCAGAAGTGATGGTTCTGCCAGTGAACCTGTCGTGGTCAGAGGTAGAGGGGAAGCTGTCGCCACTAAAGGACCAACCACCTTATTACCAGAGACCACAGTGAGTAGCTGAAACAACTACCAGAGCAGTATTCTCACCAACTGGGGATGGTGAAAAATTGGGTGAGTCAAGCCAGATAAGGAGCAGGCTAGTGGGGTGAAGCTTGAGAAGTTTTTGGAGTGTCAAGCCAGGTACCCAGCAGAGAAGTGGGGGCGATACTTGAGGAAGATACTTAAGTGAAGTTTGGAAGAGGGATTCGGTGGCAGTTAATCAGCAAGTCTAGTGAGAGAGACTGCGAGCTCAGTGGGTTGAGAACCTGCAAGATGCGACTGTAGAGATAGTAAAGGAGTTTGTTACAACTTGTGTTAGGAACTGTTCTAAGACTGTTGCCATAGGAGACAGCATTCCTACATATGCAGATGTGGTGTCTTGCTGGATGCCTTTCCCTGCATGGCTGTCTACCTGTAGAAGTCTCAGAGTCTGCTAATTAACATTGCAACTACTTAAGGTTGTCCTGGCCCTAACCCTCTCTCCCAAAGTTCTGTTCAAGAGAAATAAAATCTCTTTGTATTCAAGAAGTGTCTGGCCCGCATGAATCTATCTTGCATTACACCCACTATGCCTTATAACCCACTCTATATGGATGGATGTCAGCAGATCTTGGCTCTGGAGGTTCTCATTACCATTAGACTAAAGGAGGCCTGGGTTTTTGCTACATACATACATTGACAAAAGAAATATCATTATGAAATGGGTAAAATAGAATATAAGAAAACACTGAGGGAGACAATCAACAGCATGGCCTGCCAACACTTTTAAAGCCCTAACTAAGCCACTGGCCTTATGGATGAGTCTGTCAGCAGTGGGCCCTTAGCTCTCTCAAGAGCACTCACTGCTAAGGGAAAAGTATTTGTAATTCACTATGTCAGGGCCTGGTCTTGAACCCAGAACTTCTGCTGTTTCTGACAGTAATTCTACTCCCTGGGCTACCTAAGATGCTGGACAGCTCCCTGTCTGATCCATTGGACAATCTTGCATTGTGCCTAGTTTTCTGCTAAACCTTAAACTCTTTGCTCCTACCATTATTTTAAGCCATGTCTCTGCACTTCCTGTTTGCCAGATGATTGTGCTCTCTCCAGCCAATATCCTGCTCTTGCGTTTCCTGCTGCCGTCCATATTTTTGCTACCACTCGCTACCGACCTTTGGCTGGTTTATTGACTACGCTTCTTTCTAATCCTTATCTGCTACTGGACCTCAGCTTACTCACCTCCTGGTGGGAGAATCCTGAAGACCACGACCTGGTACTAACATGCAGCCAAACACATTTTCACCATCATTAGCTCTGGTGAACACAAGTTATTACTTAGACTCTGCACCTCAGATGAGCTTGTATCATCCTCAATGGTAACCTGCTTGTATACCTATCTGCTAGTCAAGTTCCGTTACTGCTATAGCAACTGGGCTTTGCCCTGGTCATGACACACTATGATGGGGGAGTGTGGTTGAAGTGGTTGAAAACCCTTACATATAACCAGTAAAGTGACTAGACTAAGATGATACACAGAGATTAAACAAATCCTCCTACATACCTTGTATCTGTTTATCTGTCACCTGTTCTGTACAGCCTTCTACAACACACAGAATTTACACAGGATCAGTAAGCATCTCTCAGGAGCACAAAGCAGGGGACATGGATCTGAATTCACACACTGCACAGCTAAGTGTGCCCTGATTGGACACACCCCCTCCTCACACTGCACAGAGAACTAACACAGCTGTGGCTGTCAATCACAGGCTGTGTGTTGGTGCTCTCTCCCCCCACCCCATTTTTCTTTTGGCGTGGTGAAAAACCTGTCAGAAGTCAGTCCACACCAGTCCTCCCTGACAACCAGGTGAGAGGTTGAGCCACACTAAGAAGAGGCTCCCCTCTAATGCCTGTGCTTTTTTCCTCTATGGAGTTCTTAGCACAAGTCCCGAACAGGCTATTTGGGGTTCTCTTTTCTGCTTGCAGAACGTATTAAAGTACAGCAGCTCAGTTCTCTCCATCTTTCTGCAGCAGTCTCCTCCACGGCAGTCTCTACTTACAATTCCTCTGCCATGATTAACATAGGGCATCAAATACTCCTCCAAGGACCTTTTTTTTTTTGCTCTACATTTTTTCTCAAATAAATGATTTCTGCAGCATATTTGGCAAGTACAGAATCACAGTATATATAAAATAATATGCAAAGTGGTTGAAGGGAAGCTTCAGAATGGCAAAGATGTTCTTATTACAAATTATGTGAGCAGACTGCAGTTCCTCTTTAACCACTTGCCTACAAGGCACTTACACCCCCTTCCTGCCCAAGCCATTTTTCAGCATTCAGCGCTGTCGCACTTTGAATAACAATTGCGCGGTCGCGCTACACTCTACCCAAACACATTTTTTTTTATCATTTTCTTCACACAAATAGAGCTTTCTTTTGGTGGTATGTAATCACTGCTGGGTTTTTTTTTTTTTTTTTTTTTTAAAGACAACATTTTTGAAAGAAAAACGTTTTTTTTACTTTTTCTGTCAGTAACTTTTGTAACTATAAAGTAATTTTTCGCGTTCACTGATGTGCGCTGATGAGGCGGCACTGATGGGCAATGATAGGCTGAACTGGTGGGCATTGATGAGGTGGCACTTATGGGCACTTATGAGGTGGCACTCATGGGCACTGATTAGGTGGCACTGATGAGGAGCCACTAATATGCCGTGCTTATGGGCAGTGATAGGTGGCAGTGATGTATGGCACTGATGAGCACTGATAGGCGGCACTGATGGGCATTGTTAGATGGCACTGGTTGGCACTAATAGGCGGCACTGGTGGGCAATGATAGGTGACACTGGTGGGCACTGATAGGCAGCATAGATAGGCGGTACTGATGGGCATTGATGGGTGGCACTGATGGGCGACACTGATGGGCATTGATTGACAATAGTGATGAGCATTGATGGGCAGCACATAGGTGGCACTGATTACCAGCACTGACTGGCATCACTAATGGGCACTGATTGGTGGCACTTGTGGGCAGTGGTGGGCACTGATTGCTGCCACTGGTAAGCACTGATAGCTGGCATTGGTGGGCAATGGTGTGCACTGTTTTATGACACTGTATTGCACAATTGTAATGAGGGCACTGATGATCAGTGCCCTGATTACATTCCTACATGTCCCCCTGTGAGAAGATGCAGCTGATTGGCTTTCCTCTCCTCACACTTTCCCAGTGTGAGGCGAGGAGAGCCGTTTACCGGCACTTCCTTGTTTAACCATGTGATCGCCTGTGTCCAATCACAGCGGGTCACATGTAAAGAGCCGTGGACGCGGCTCTTTACAGAGATCAGGGTCGTGCCGTGTCCAAGCTACACGGTATGGGCACGATCGCCGGGCTGGGACGCCGCCATATAACGGTGTCCCAGAATGAGAGCTTCACCGCCTCGCTTTCATTTGATGGTGGGCGGGCAGCAAGCAGTTAAATTAATCTTTTCAATGTTGCAGATGAGGACACTGGTGTACCTGCTATGTCCTAAAATAAAACACAATAACAAATTTCTATACTAGAATTAGCTGCAGAACTGTGAAAGTTAGGCTGACCATACATTATACAATTTTCTTGTACAATTTTCCTTTAGATTTACCAAAACCAAATAATATGAGGTCAAGCCTAAACACTTTCAATTTGTATTTTATCAGGCAGACCTTTGCACTAGATAGTTGAAGGTAAATCTAAAAGAAATTGAATAAGAAAATTGTATAATGTATGGCCAGCTTAATCTTCCAAAAACAAATCTATACACTAAAAGGTGGCCGGAGCCTTTTACATACCTCCCAACTTTCTGAGATGGGAATGAGGGACACCTAGCAATAGTACAGTATGTAGGCATAGGACACACCCCCTGTCATACCCCCTTAAAGGAGAGTTGTACCAAAAAATATGATTGGTTAAACCCACAGGTGCTTTTTTTACCACTACTATTCCTTTATATTGGCTTTTAGAATTTACAAATGCAGCCATTTAGAAACTGGATGAAAGATTTAGCACTGTAAATCATTTTCTGATAGATAAGTAGTGCATTATATATACAACTATATAGATCAGACCAAAATGAGGGAGAAATGAGGAGGATAGGGGGACAGATTGACTTTGTTCCAACTGAGGGACATTCCCTTGAAATCAGGGACAGTTGGGAGCTATGCTTTAAGTTAATAGATTTGTAAAACTGTAAGAAACAACAGGCGCAAAAGTTGCTCTGGATTTAGCACAACATGTTTTGTTTGTTCATATGCATTCTGAAAATGCTAGTGGCCTTCTGAAACTGCTGGTTGCCTTTGTCTGACTTCAGTACTTGTCAAAATGAAGGTCAGCAATGCCAGCCTCTATTACTCTCCCATGACAGGTTCCAATTAACAAAGCTGCCAGCTACAAATTCTTATCTTGCGCAGTTTTACATCTGGATCATCTTTTTCTGCTCTGGACAGCTTTGTAAGAAATCTTCTGTTCTTGGCTGATTCCTTCTGATGTGTGGAATAACTTATACTTCATAAAAACAACTCTAGATACCTATGTTTCTTGAACAAAATGTTTAGTGTAGGCCATTTGTGAACCCAAAAAGGACTTTTGGAATACCAGCACCTTGCAAACTAAAGAAAGACACATTTTTGCTAAAGCAAATACCAAATTTCTGTTCTAACCAATTATATTTTTAAACATTTTTATCATTAAGATGCCAGAGAAATATTTGAGAAAAATTTGCATTGCAATACTGTGTAAAAAATACATTATAAATCTGTCTGTAGCACCCCCTAGTTGTGTTGCTAGAGTGCTAGAGTTTTTGTGTTAGTGCAGGTACATTTTCAGACTTGGTTGGCAGTCAAGCCTATGTGTGTTTTTCTGGGTTGGGCAGAGATCCAGGGAGAGCTGGATGACTTACAGGCAGCATCACTGAGATCTCCCCCCTACTTCTAGAATATACTGGAATCTTATCTTCTAGAAGAATGGGAAGGGAGGTAAGGTGGAGCTGCTGGGGTATTCTGATGGCCCTGACCAATCCCCAACAGAAGGGTTGACAGGGGGCATGCCCCCTCAAATACTCTGGGGCAGTGTGGAGTTCATTTGGAAGATGGAAATGGAGTGTTAGGCTGTTGGGGCCTTTGAGAGTATCTTATCTGATCTGCCTAGATGGGGGGGCATCCCCTTCGTTTTTGTTTTTTTAGTGGACTGGATCAGAATGGAGGTAGGCAGGTGTAAATGGACACAAGTCTGTTTACACCAGCCAGTCCATACAAGTGAATGGAGGATCTGATCAAGTCTAATGGAAAAACTGACAGGGGCACCTGATCGGATGCTTTGTATGAAAGGGGCCCTAGTGATTCAAAATCTTTTTTTTTATGATATAGGCAAGCAAAAATGCAGCTCAAACAGTATCTCCAGTAATTTATCATAACAATGTAATTTAATAGATAGTAAAGTTGACCTATACTTACTGTAAATGGTAAATTTTTACATAATTACATTGGTCCAGCTTGATGACACCACTCCACCTCATCCAATCAGAGAATGCTTTGGATTCATTCAGAAAGTGAAAAACATTCTCTGAATGGCAACCATGCCAAGCGGCTGCCCTCCTGTGTTTAGAAGGCATCAGGCCAGATGCTCAGCACAGGACCCAGAAGCTAGTAGAGATCACTGAAGTAGCGGTAACTACTTCAGTGATTTCCAGCTGTCAGGTGCGTTGGCCAGGTATGGTATATACAGTGCCTTGCAAAAGTATTCACCAACCTTGGCACTTTTTGTGTTTTGTTGCCTCACAACCTGGAATCAACATGGATGTTTGAGGATTTGCATCATTTAATTTACAGAACATGCCCACAAATTTGAAGGTGTTTTTTTTTTTTTTTTTTGTTTTTGTTTTATTGTGAAGCAAACAATAAATAGGACAAAATAACAGAAAAAGTCAATATGCATAACTATTCACCCACTAAAGTCAATACTTTGTAGAGCCACCTTTTGCAGCTATCACAGCTCCAAGTCAATTTGGATAAGTCTCTATGAGCTTGCCACATCTTACCACTGGAATTTTTTCCCATTGCTCCAGCTCCTTCAAGTTGTATGGTTTGCGCTTGTGAACAGCAATCTTTAAGTCTGACCACAGATTTTCTATTGGATTGCGGTCTGGGCTTTGACTAGGCCATTCCAACACATTTACATGTTTCCCCTTAAACCACTCAAGTGTTGCTTTAGCAGTGTGTTTGAGGTCATTGTCTTGCTGGAAGGCGAACCTCCGTCCTAGCCTCAAATCACACACAGAGTGGTACAGGTTTTGCTCGAGAATATCCCTGTATTTAGCACCATCCATCTTTCCCTCAACTCTGACCAGTTTCCTGTTTGCTGAAAAACATCCTCACAGCATGATGCTGCCCCCATAATGTTTCACTGATGGTGTTCTTTGGGTGATGTGATGTGTTGGGTTTGCACCAGACATTGCATTTTCTTTGATAGCCAAAAAGTTTAATTTTAGTCTCATCAGACCAGAGCACCTTCCTCCATACATTTTGGGAGTCTCCCACATGCCTTTTCGCAAACTCAAAAGGTGCCATTTTGTTTTTTGCTGAAAGTAATGGCTTTCTTCTGGCCACTCTGCCATAAAGCCCAACTCTATGGAGCGTTTGGCTTATTGTTGTCCTATGTACAGTCAATCCAGTCCCTGCTGTGGAACTCTGCAGCTCCTCTAGGGTTACCAGGTCTCTGTGCTGCCTCTCTGATTAATGCCCTCCTTGCCAATTCATGAGTTTTGGTGTGCGGCCGTCTCTTGGCAGGTTTTCTGTTGTGCCATGTTCTTTCCATTTGATTATGACAGATTTGATGGTGCTCCTAGGGATCGTCAAAGATCTGGATTTTTTTTATAACCTAACCCTGACTTGTACTTCTCAACAACATTGTCCCTTACTTGTTTAGAGAGTTCCTTGACCTTCATGGCAGTGTTTGGTTAGTGGTGCCTCTTGCTTGCAGCCTCTGGGGCCTTTTCAAAAAGGTGTGTATATGTAACGACAGATCATGTGACACTTAGATTGCACACAGTTGGCCATCATTTCACTAATTATGTGACTTCTGAAGGTAATTGGTTGCACCAGAAATTTTATGGGCTTCATAACAAATGGGGTGAATACATACACACATACCAATTATCCATTTTTTTTTTCTGAAAAATTGTTTTATGTATATATTTTTTTAATTTTACTTCACCAATTTAGACTATTGTGTTCTGACCCATCACATATAATTCAGATTAAAAAAACACTGAACTAAAGCTGAATGCAATTTTGTAAAACATTTCCATACTTGTAATTCCTCTTTAAATGTTAAGGTACCCTATGTTAATAGTCTTGCATGAATGAATGAATCAATCAATCAAGAGTCACATGACAAGCACTGAAGGCATTCTGGAGCAGTGTTTTCTTTCAGGAATGATACTTTAGCACTTTCATTACTCCACCAGTATGCCTTCCAACTGTTCCAAATTCCAGAGGACAGTCCTAGGATTTCAACAAAATCCCATCTTCCCACAGATCCAGGCTGCATCCCAGATTCCAATAGATCCACTAATTTATCTTGCAGGGACACACTATGCTGGGCATCCAGGGCACGTGCCTTGCATCTCTTGAAGGGTGCCCTGGGTCCCCAATGCCACACTGCAGCAGTCAACATCTCTCCCCACTGTCTGCCTGTCACAAGAGCTCAGAGCTCAAGAGAGCTTTTCCTAGGCTCCACCTCAGCTCTTATGTGTTATGTGACACACCATGAGGGGGAGACTGGTAGAAAGGACATCTCCCAGCATTGAGCCTTGCTGTATCTGAGGTCTGTAAGTTTCAGGGACAGATAGTGAAATTGCACTGGAAAGACATAACGACTTGGAGGGGTGACAAAGATTTGTGCATTCATACTCCTTGACATTTTCTACATCTTGTCATGTTACAACCAAAAACATAAATGTTTTTTATTGGGATTTTATGTGATAGACCAACACTAATAGGGAAAAAAAATGTGAAGTGGAAGGAATATGATAAATGGTTTTCAATTTTTTTTACAAATAAATATCTGAAAAGTACTTACCAGTACCAGAGAACTTAGTGGTTGTAAAGTAATTTTTTGACTTTTACCTACAGGAAAGCCTATAATAAGGCTTACCTGTAGGTAAAAAAAAATATCTCCTAAACCTGTATGGTTTAGGAGATATTCCCCTCGCAATGCGCCGCTGACTGCAGCGGCGCATGCGCACAGGGGATTCTCGGCTGTAAGCCCGGCAGACGCCGGACCCTGCTGGGAAGAAATCTCCCATGCGCACGCGCGGGAATGACGATATCGTGGCTCCGGCCACTCACAGCGCCGGAGCCACGATACCCAGAAGAAACGCAGAGGGAACATGTCAGCTCCCTCGGCGTGGATCGGGCCAGATGTTGGGGCCTCATTCTAAGGTAAGTATTTGCGGTGCATACTAGCTCATTATGCCTTTTCCTTTGCAGGTGAGAAAAAAAAATAACAAATTCAGCGGGTTTACAACCGCTTTAACAGAGCACCTTGAACAACTAGCACATGAGAGTCACCAATGAATTGTAAGAGCAAAACAAAGGCTACATGAACTATATTGGCGGGCAAGCATAGATACCCAAGTACTAAATCTTGCCTTACCTTACAGATTCATGGCAATTATACTGTAATACATTACACCACAATAACCAGTGCAGTTTCCTGATTCTGATTGGGAGCTGCTAGCTATTGTAATGGTAGGTTCTTTCACAGAAACATCTGTGGACTGTTAATTTGCCATAACAGGGATAGATCATTACAGTAATATTGTACTATTACAGTGATGGATTATTATAGTAAATTTCCAGAAATTGCATTTGTCCCAAATATAACATCTGCTACTGTAACTATATTTCTATCCACTGTCTTCACCGGGGAAAGGTAACCCAAAAAGGATCTTGGGCCTGACAACGGACAACAGTTTCTTTCATGTGCATAGGAAATCCTCAGTTTTCTTACCCCAAAGCAAATGGAGAGATTAAAAGATTCAGCAGAAGCCTTAAGAATTTCTTCAGGATGCAAATCTTACAGAGAAATCTTGGAAATTTTTATTACAGTCCCTACATGTCTACAGAATGCCCAGACATGCAACTACGCAACACATTACAGCTTAACTACTACACGGCAGACAAATGTGCACTAAACTACATATTGCAGACATACCATTCCCACAAAGTCCACCTCTGAGGTTAGCAGTTGCTAAGATTGCAAAAAAAAAAAAAGAGAAAAGTAAGTCATATACTGATCAGTAATGTGGTGTGAGAGAAGTACATTGTCAACCTGGACCTTGAGTTAGAGATAAAGTGGGAATAAACAAACATTTAATACCTTTAATACGGCTTACCTGTAGGTACTGTGAATGTCTCCATGCGAGATATTTACACTGCATGCAGCCACTGATGTCACCGGTGCATGCTCTCTGAAGGGACAGCATACCTGTGCCATCCCTTCAGAGCTCCGTGCCACGTTCTATGACTCCCACACATTATGTGCCCAATCAGACTGCCGGAGGACACAAACCCGGAAGGAAGACCGGGTGAAGATGGAAGCCCTGTTATGCAATTGTCTTGCATGGTTTAAAAAAAACAAAAAACGTGTGTTTTACTACCGCTTTAAGAAACCTGGTTTACTAAAACAGGTACAATTTAAATCTACCAATCCACTTAGAATGTCAAGCCAAGAGGACCTTACACCTATGAACGTTCTAATAGCCAATTATGGTATAAAAATCATCTTACACCTGTTAAGCAAGACTTTTCAGACGTTTAATTTGATGGATAGTTCCTTATTTCTACTGATAACAATCAAAATGGAGACCAAGGTCCATAAAGACAAGGGTGAGCAAGTTTGGAGGAACTTGACTGCCATGCACAGTCCTGACCTCAACCCAATAGAACACCTCTAGGATGAATTAGAGTGGAGACTGCGAGCCAGGCCTTCTTGTCCAACATCAGTGCCTGACCTCAAAAATGTGCTTCTGGAAGAATGGTCAAACATTCCCATAGACACACTCATAAACCTTGTGGACAGCCATCCCAGAAGAGTTGAAGCTGTTATAGCTGCAAAGGGTGGACCAACTCAATATTGACCCCTACAGACTAAGACTGGGATGCCATTAAAGTTCCTGTGCGTGTAAAGGCTGGTGTCCCAATACTTTTAACAATATAGTGTATTTCTGACAATCCAATATAAGATTACTTGAAAAATCCGCTTTCACATTG
Source organism: Lithobates pipiens (assembly GCF_037356315.1). Taxonomy (NCBI): domain Eukaryota; kingdom Metazoa; phylum Chordata; class Amphibia; order Anura; family Ranidae; genus Lithobates; species Lithobates pipiens. The sequence continues at coordinate 124,999,423 of NW_027507784.1, forward strand.
TGAGGGTTTCCTATCTGCTGGCCATGTCTTTCCATGACTTTCTGGATTCTGAGCATGCCCTGCTGCTTCTCCTCTGCTGTTTACGTTCAATTTATAAGGACTACATATCTCATGGTATCTGTCAAGTGTATACCCAAGTGTATCTACAGTCAAAACGTAAAACCATATATTAATTTCTACATCATAGTTCAATGATTTCTAGCCTACTCCTATTACTCTGAATGATCTTGAAGTTTGCAAGCTTACTTTGTGAAGTTCCCCACAAATTTACTTCTTTGAATTGTGTGAATGTATTCACTATGCCCATTGAGTAGGCACTGCTGTATCACACATTTCACAGAGCCTGCCTTCTGATCTACAGCGGGGCTGAGAAGAGGCGTTTCAGTAGGCAGAGTCAGTACAGGACTCACTGCTTGCAGGCAGCAAGGTACCATGCAGGGTTGCCAATTGTCCATAAATTTAGAGACAGTCTGTACATTTCAACTCATTTATAGGCTGCCCATAAATGTCTCTTATGAACAGTGGCCCTCCGTAAAAAATAATATGGCTGCGGGCTGACATTAGAACTGTGCATGCTCAGTTCCAAAGCCAACCAGGCTTGGGTAGGCTCATACAGTGCCTTGAAAATGTATTCAGACCCCTTGAAATTTTCCACATTTTGTCAGATTACAACCAAAAACGTAAATGTATTTTATTGGGATTTTATGTGATAGACCAACACAAAGTGGCACATAATTGTGAAGTGGAAGGAAAATGATAAATTGTTTTCAATTTTTTTTACAAATAAATATCTGAAAAGTGTTGCGTGCATTTGTATTCAGACTCCCTGAGTCAATACTATGTAGAACCTCCTTTCGCATTTTGGGTATATCTCTACCAGGGGTGGACTGACATGGGGCTCACGGGCAATAGGAGATTATGGGGCTCCCGGGCAATAGAAGATTATGCCCCCCCCGGGCAATAGGAGATTATGGGGCCCCAGGGCAATAGGAGATTACATGGCCCCCAGGCAATAGATTATGGGGCCACACAGTATACTCACACACACATACAGTATACACACAGACACACAATATACACACACAGTATACACACACAGAATACATGTACACACACTGAAAAGGTACTGGAGAGGCGGGGCAGCTATAATCTTGGGATTTTTTTAAAAACACTGATTTTTACATATTGTCCCTGGTTTTATTGAAGCTGGCAACCCTGATGGGGCCCCTTAGTGGCATGGGGCCCTCGGTGCCCGAGTGCCCAAATGGTCAGTCCGCCCCTCGTGTCTACCAGCTTTACACATCTAGAGAGTGACATTTTTGCCCATTCTTCTTTGCAAAATAGCTCAAGCTCTTTCAGATTAGATGGAAAGCGTCTGTGAACAGCAATTTTTAAGTCTTGCTATAGATTCTCAATTGGATTTAGGTCTGGACTTTGACTGGGCCATTCTAACACATGAAAATTATTTTATCTAAACCATCCCGTAGTAGCTCTGGCTGTATGTTTAGGGTCGTTGTCCTGCTGGAAGGTGAACCTCTGCCCCAGTCTCAAGTCTTTTGCAGACTGTAACAGGTTTTCTTCTAAAATTGCCCATCCATCTTCCTAACCAACATTAACCAGCTTCCCTGTCTCTGCTGAAGAAAAGCATCCCCACAACATGATGCTGCCACCACCATGTTTCACGGTGGGGATAGTGTGTTCAGGCTGATGTGCAGTGGTAGTTTTCCGCCACACGTAGCATTTTGCTTTTAGGCCAAAAAGTTCAACTTTGGTCTCATCTGGCCAGAGCACCTTCTTCCGCATGTTTGATGTGTCCACCACATGACTTCTCGCAAACTGCAAATGGGACTTCTTATGGATTTCTTTCAACAATGGCTTTCTTCTTGCCACTCTTCCATAAAGGCCAGATTTGTGGACTGCACCACTAATAGTTTTCCTGTGGACAGATTCTGTCACCTGAGCTATGGATCTCTGCAGCTCCTCCAGAGTTACCACGGGCCTCTTGGCTGCTTCTCTGATTAATGCTGTCCTTGGCCAGCCTGTCAGTTTAGGTGAACAGCCATGTCTTAGTAGGTTTACAGTTGTGCCATACTCTTTCCATTTTCGGATGATGGATTGAACAGTGTTCTCCGTGAGATGTTCAGAGCTTGGGATACTTTTTTGTATAACCTTCTTCTCCACAACTTTATCCCTGACCTATCTGGTGTCTTCCTTGGTCTTCATGATGCTGTTTGTTCACTAAGATTCTCTAACAAACCTCTAAGAGCTCCACAGAACAGCTGCATTTTTACTGAGATTAAATTGAGATGAAATTACACACAGGTGGATTCTATTTACTAATTAGGTGACTTCTCAAGGCAATTGATTCCATTAGATTTTAGCTAGGGTTATCAGAGTAAAGGGGGCTGAATACAACTGCACGCCACAAGTTTCAGATATTTATTTGTAAAAAAAAATTGAAAACCATTTATCATTTTCCTTCCACTTCACAATTTAGTGCCACTTTGTGTTGGTCTATCACATAAAATCCCAAAAAAATAAATTTTGGTTGTAACATGACAAAATTTGGAAAATTTCAAAGGGTATAAATATTTTTTCAAGCCACTGTACATTCGTCTGGATGGGTGCATGCGCACATCATGGCACCGCCTGGCTGCGTTTTTTAATGGACGGCATTTGGCACTCTGCAGAAAATCTGTGGGCGCGCCTCCTGCCATTGAGACTGGACCTGGCTTGCACCTTAAACCATGGCTGGAGACTGTGGGGACTCCCACCACCACGGTGCTGTAAGCACGGCCACACAGAGTCCTGGAGACCAGACCCCTGTACCATCCATTAATGGCTGCTGGAGATTCCAACCACTCCACTGTGAACACAGCCACACTAAGTCCCAGAGACCGGACCCCTGCACCATCCATCTATCCATGGCTGCTATGTAATGTCCACACTTAAGGACTGAGGAGGCACAGCAGTTACCAGACAAGAGCTGCAGTGCCTGATAAGAATTTAAAGAATCACAGATGTCCACAATTTTTGGCTATCTCCTGTATAATGTTCACAGCATTTAACCATTTCCTGTATCCTGTCCGCAGCCTCTGACCATCTCCTGTATCCTGTCTGCAGCCTCTAACCATCTCCTATATCCTGTCCACGGCCTCTATCCATTTCATGTATCCTGTCTGCAGCCTCTAACTACCTCCTGTACCATGTCCGCAGCTTCTAACTATCTTCTGTATCATGTCCACAGCTCTAACGATCACCTGTATCCAGTCTGCAGCCTCTAATCACCTCCTGTACCATGTCTGCAGCCTCTAAGCATCTCCTGTATCATGTCTGCAGCTCCTAACTAACTCCTGTATTATGTCCGCACCCTCTAACCATCTTGTATATACTGTCCGAAGTCTCTAACCATCTCCTGTACCATGTCTGCAGCCTCTAACCATCTTCTATATCCTGCCCACAGCCGCTAACCATCTTCTGTATCCTGTCTACAGCCTCTAACCACCTCCGTAGCCTCTAATCATCTCCTGTATACTGTTTCCAGCCTCTACCCCCTCCTGTACCATGTCTGCAGCCTCTAACCATCTTGTATATCCTGTCCACAGCCTCTAACCATCTCCTGTACCATTTCCACAGCCGCTTGCCATCTCCTATATCCTGCCTGCAGTTGCTAACTATCTCCTGTATCCTGTCCGCAGCTTCTAACCCCCTCCTGTATCATGTCCATAATCTATGACCATCTCTTGTCTTGTTTATTGTCTGAAGTCTCTGAGGGGGAGTCTGGATCAGAGTCACCACCGGGATGGGGGTCATGAGAGGAGTCAGCCGTGTGTGGGCTGTGAAGAGGAGAATACAGGATGAAACCAGAGCCGCCATGCTGGAGCCTGGAGAGGATTGTCTGACTAAGCCCTGCACGGTGCACCTGAGAGGAGGTCAGTGGCAGTGCCACAAGGCCTGTCTGACAGGGGGTCACTGATGTAAGGGGGGAGTGGATACAATAATTTAGTCCCCCCCACATCAAAGTTCCCAGTGTTCCCCTTTACATCAGAGTCTGCAGGATTCCCCCTTACAGTGCAAGGGGGAACTCTGCAGACCCCAATATAAAGGAGATCTCTGATGTAAAGGGCAATGCTGTAGACCCTGATGAAAAAGGGGTACGCAATGGACTCATATATAGGGTGGTCTCTGGTCACCAGAGCCCCCCTTTACATCAGAGTTCACCTTTACACCAAAGTCTGCAGTATTCCCCTTTACATCATAATCTGCAGCGTTCCCCTTGCAGACTCTGATGTAAGGGGTAACTCTGTGCTGGCTGGGTTATATTAACCTGACCTTCATGTAAATGGAAAAATGGTTTTTGACATTTGTTATAACTTAAAAACATTGCTAATAGCACTAGCTACGGGTTTGTAGCTTAAATATTGATATTTGCACAGTTTTGCACTTAAAATAGCCAGTTTATGTACTGTTTTGATGTGCCTGTAAAAAATGTGGCTCTGTCAGAAAATGTCACGTTTTTTGTCAGTAAAAAATTGGTGCTGTTTGTAAATTTTGGGTGTCCTGTCAGTAAATTTCACTTCATTAGTTGGCAACACTGGAACCATGGGATATGTTCTTAAAAATTGAAAATAAACAGCAGAGAAGTTGCAAAGCATACAGAGAATTCCAGAAGTTGTGGAAAGAAATGGTTAGACCGAACTCACAAACTGAAAGAAGAATTATCAAGTAAGCTTATATTGGAATGTGAAAATATAATACCGTAATTATTTGTATTGCTGTTAAAATGCTGATGTTATAAAATGAAAAAGAACGCTGTGACCATAGATTTGCTTTAACCACATGCTGACCGGCTCACACCGATAGAAGTCGGCAGAATGTTTTTTGTGTGCAAACTGACATACCTGTACATCAGTCTGTAAAAGCAGGATAGCGGGTGCCCGTGGGTCCCGCGGACTCGATGTCCGCTGGTGGCTTTGCGATCGTGGCGAGGAGAGGCAAAACAAGGAACTGTCTATGTAAACAAGGCATTTCTCCGTTCTGCCTAGTGACATGACAGAGATCTACTGCTCCTAGGGATCGGTAGCAGTGATTTCTGTCATGTTTCAGTAAGCCCCTACCCCCTACAGTTAGAACACTCTGAGGGAACACACATAATCCCTTGATCGCCCCCTAGTGTTAACCCCTTCCCTGACAGTCTCATTTTTACATTGATCAGTGCATTTTTTAGCACTGATCAATGTAATAATGTCACTGGTCCCCAAAAAGTATAATTTGGGGTCAGATTTCTCTGCCGCAATGTCGCAGTCCCACTAAAAATCACAGATCGCTGCCATTACCAGTAAAAACAATCAAAAATAAATAAAAGTCCCTAAATCAAGCCCGTAGTTTGTAGACGCAATAACTTTTGCACAAACCAATCAATATACGCCTATTGCGATTTTTTTTTTACCAAAAATATGCAGAAGAATATATATCGGCCTAAACTGATGAATACATATATATTTATATTTATATATATATATATATATATATATATATATATATATATATATATATATACACACATATATATTTTTTGGATATGTATTATAGCAGAAAGTAAAAAACATTTCTTTTTTTTTCAAATTGTTGCACTTTTTCTGTTTATAGCGCAAAAAATAAAAACTGCAGCAGTGATCAAATACCAACAAAAAAAAACTTTACTAGCAGCCAGTAAAAAATGGGCACTTTTCTCCTACCAGTAAATGCCAGTAAGAGGAGAGGTTGCAAGTAAAAAAATATGGCTGTGACGCTTGGCTCAGAGGTGGCCGAGACCGTCCAAGTGTCTGCTACAGTGTGTTTGGGCGGTACCAGCAGGTGGCAGGTCTGGCGGAGGTGGTGCCTGAGCGTGTCATATGATGTCATGGTGCAAGGGAGCCGAGCGGAGTGGCCAGAGCCTCGTGTGCAGGTCTGCGGAATGGGAGCAAAGCAAACAGAGAGTGGGACTGTCAGTGCTGTATGGACTGGAGGAGACTGAAGAGATCACCTGGCATGGAGAGAGACTATCACTGTGATTCAGGAGGGGATGTGTTGGTGATCTGTGCTGCTGCACACTGCTCAATTTCATGTGTGTGTGCCTGTCCATTCTAATTTCCTGCCCTCCTGAGTGCTGTCACTGAACCGCCTACTTACTAAATTGAAAATAAAATAAGAAATAAGCTTTTTGCTTTAATATCTACCTTAAATCACATTGCTAATTGCATATTGTACTTGTTTGTACCCTAAATTCGGAAATTTGCACTAAAAACTGTAACTTTTGGAAATGCCAGTAAATTTTGGGTGTCGTGTCAGTATATTTCAATCTGGTAGGTTGGCAACACTGGGGGTGACCTTTGGCCAGGGCACAAGTGCTGAAAGAATCCTGCCAAAACACATGGAGGAAGCCCTTCCTGGAGGCAAGGGGGCAAGAAGAGAGGACAGTAGGTGCAGGTCAGCACTACTGGGAGATCTGAGAGTCAATCGGGTGGGCTGTTGAGTTTCAGACTGGAGGACTGTGGGGAAAAGTTAGCCTGGAGGGGCTAGTAAAGGGGCAGCTGCAGCCAGGTGGGTTGGTAGTGCCTGAAAAGGTGGTGCTAAGGTCAGTAGTCACAGGAAGAAGAGTTCAAGCTGGACACTGTAATGTTTTTGTTACACAGCCAAGGGGCCTTGGGTTCCTGCCTGTAATGGGCCATTGCATCTAATTTCACTGAGTGACTGTCAGATTGTCACACAATGTTCCAGCTGGATTCTGCAAGTGTGTGCTGGAGGAAATAGTGGAGCTGTATATAGAGACTGTATATAGGAAGAGTGTCCCTGAGGTTCTGCTGAAGTTATGTTGGCATCCCATAAACTCCCATTCCTATCCAAGTTATTATCCTTCATAAATTAAAAAACAAAGTCTCAAACTGTTCTTTGTCTACGGAATGCCTGTGAAAATTCAGTGTGCCTGGCTGTGCAGGGTGGGTGATCCCAGTTTACCTGTGACTCCTTAGGGGTGCGCTACAATTATTTTGGCCTTGTTTACATCCATTTATTACGGTTATGTATTTATTAAAAATAAATACTTGTATTTTTAAATACAATTAGTTACTAAATATCAGCCACCTATAATTCCTTTGCACTTTAGTGCTCAGACTAGGGATTGGAGAGCCAGGACTAGGGCCAATAAGTGTGTAGTACATTGCACATGTGACAAAAGAAGAATGAAGACATCAGTGTGCCGCTGTCCCTTTATTCTCCAATCAGCAGTTGCAGACCTGGCTGTGGTGTCTAAAACGGGGGCCTTGGTCACATGAATGAATGCACAGGATTAAAAAAACACTTTTTTAAATGTTGTATTTTGCTGAATTTAGCCTTAGGCACACAATCTTAGCATGAATGATGCTGTTTGTAGTCACATGAAAAGAAAAAATGTTTACTCGTAAAAATATTTCTTCACATAAACTTCATCAGTGAGAAATCTTAAGACATCCATACATAATCGATTTACCCTGCTCCTTGGAATTCATACTTTATAGTGGTGAATGCAGCAACTGAAGGATATGTTAATGAATATGTTCTGAATATGGTGAATTTGATGTCTGAAGCTCTAGATCTATTAGTTACTATTCATGTTAATACTTGTTTTTGGACAATGACAGATGGCACTTTGAATGCTTCATCAGGTTCCTATTTTCAAAAATGCCATATCAGGCTTTTATTATTAAAATAAGCATCTGTTGGTGGCTTTCAATAGCATTTCATGAATGTTCATCTAGTGGATTCCTCCATCAGTGAAAGATATGATTTTTTTTATGTGTTGTCAGTTTTTTTTTATGATTAACCCTTTCCTGGCAGCGTGCTGCAGTCATTTACAGTAATTGGATCTTAAGGCAGATCAGGAAGGACTTCTTGATCATACGATCGCTGTGATTGGCTGTCACAGTGGTCTCATGATTGGGAGCACATCCTGCTGGCTCCTACTAATAACTAGAGACCGGGAGCTGTCTGTGACAGATCGGTCACTGTGTTCTGAGTATTAAGACCCACCCTTCCTGGCAGGGCCACTTTTAGGAATCACGGGGCCCCATAAGCCTACCTGACTAGTGGAATGCTCTTCTGATACAGGAGGGGGGAGCACAATACAACACATTTTCTTGCTGGGTGTTTTCTTTCTCTGCTCCAGCCTCTTTGTCCCAGCTGTGAGTGCGGGCAGGGATGGGGGGCAGTGGAAAGAGCTTAGTGGCGGCCTGCCACACTCAACTTCCAAGGAGCGGATGCCCTGGGCCCTCTGTAACTCTCACCCAGCAGCTAAAAGCCAGCGGGAAGGAGAGGGGGAGAAACCTGAGTGAGAGACACTGAGGGCATTGTTCTCCACTGATCCCCCTGCTGTCCGGGCCCCCTGTGTGCCGGGCCCTCTACAAGAGGACCGATGGTCCCCCCCCCCCCCCCCCCATCAGCAGCCCTACTCCCTGGTACTGCACATGTCAGTAAGAGGTTGAAATAGAGCTAAAGGCAAAACATTTTTTTCATTTTGGATAAAGTAAGGGAGGGTTATACCCCTTTCATATTTCTTTTTCTGTGTTGCATTGGGGAAATTTTCCTTCACTTTCTGCCCTATAGCCAAAACAGTAAGTGAGCATAAATCCCTCCAAAGTGAGAGAATTCCTGGTTATCACCATGGTCACATTGGAAGCGAGAATTTCTGGTAGTCACCAGGGTCATATTAAAAGAGTTCCACATTGGAAGAGTTCCCCTATATGGCTGTTTTGGGGACAACCTAAAATGTACAATTTTCTTTAACTTTCTTTTACATTGATAACAATAATGTTATCACTGAAATATACAAAAATAAAAACCTCACAGCTTCCTTCTATCTAAAACTAAAAAAAAGTTTTGCCTTTAGTTATTCTTTAAGTCTAAGCCCTTGTACACACGGTCGGACATTCTGACAACCAAATCCGTTGGATTTTGTCCGAAACTGTTGCATACACACAGTCGGACAAAGTTGTCGGAAAATCCGATTGTACATAATGTGATGACGTTATTTCGTTACGACGGGACTACGTTCAGGCTAGTAGCCAATAGCTTTGGTCTAGGAATTTGATCTGAGCATGCGTGGCACTTTGTCCGTCGGAGTAGGCTACACATGATCGGAGTATGTCCGATCGGAGCATTTTGTCTGAAAATTTTACGGACAAGTTGGAAAACTTGGTCCGTCGGATACTCCGACGGAAACAGTCCGATGGAGACCACACACAGTCGGATTATCAGACAAAACGGTCCGATAGGACACATTCCGTTCAAATCTCCGACCGTGTGTACAAGGGCTTAGGCAGCCCATAGATGGATCTGTTTTTTTTTTCAAATGATGGGTTGTACAAAAAATAAAACCCAACCTGCTCATCCACACACTCGAGGTGGATAGGGATCCCCACTAAACTGTTGTGTTCTGACAGCAGGGAAACTTCTAAACCCATCAAATTGTTTCCCAAAACACCTACAGTACGTTCAAGACATGCCACCATGTCAAGCCATCAACTGGCTGGTGTCATAACTGATCACATGTGCAGCGTCATGGCAATTGCAGATCAAACATAGGTTTAGAGTGCAGCTCACCTGAAGAAATACTTACCTTCGCCCTCGATTCATCAATCTTCACTGCGCAGTTCTGTCCAGACTGAATGAATGAAATGAATGAATGAAATACTTGTATAGCGCACAATGCGAACTGAATCGCCTCTAGGCGCTGTGGCGAGCTTTGATCATTTGCTAAAAGAGGAAGGTCTTGAGTTTTTTCCTAAAAGCCAGGTGATTTTCTTCCAGGCGGATGTTGATTGGTAGAGCATTCCATAGCCGAGGCCCTTGGACAGCGAATCTCCGATCCCCCTTGGATTTATTCCGGGCTTTGGGCAGGAGGAGGAGGTTTTTGTTGGCTGATCGAAGACTGCGGTTTGGTGTGTAATGATTTATTTTCTCCATTAGGTATTGCGGAGCTTCTCTATGCACGCATTTGTGGGTGAGGCAAAGGGTCTTGAACGTGATCCTATTTTTTACGGTTAGCCAATGTAAGCTCCTCAGCGAAGGAGAGATGGATTCCCAGGGTTTTTTTCCTTGCCGCTGTGTTTTGGATCAGTTGTAATCGCGCAAGTTGATATTGTGGTAATCCTATGTAAAGCGAATTTGCGTAGTCCAGTCGTGAATTAATGATTGTTCCAACTACCACTGCTTTGTCATTCTTTGGCTGGGCTAGACTGGGTTTCCTTCATCCTCTGCATGCAAGCCACAGCCCCATATATTCCTAGGAAAGAACTGTACTGCAGGAGACTACTGGAGGCCACTTTCAGTACAACTCAGCATAGGAATGAACAGATATGCACAAAATGACCTGATGGGGATGCTTTTAAGAGAAAGTGGTGTGATCTCTGGCACAGAATGTGAAGTAATGAACCGGGTAGACTTGACTCAGTGAGGAAGGGGCATGCCTAAAAGGACAACTTGACCCAAAGGAACAGTAGTCCTTAAATTATGGAATCTAGATGCAAAATATGTAAATGAATACAGCTCTGTTTTATTCACTTAACCACATTTATTAGTGGTGCTCCAAAATGAAAATCCCGGTGCCAAAACTAAAAATTCAGGATGCACTTGGCCAAAAATTGTTTAAAAAAATGTAAAATAAAAAATGTAATTTAATTAATGTTGCTGGTGTTTTTGCATTGAAGTCAATGGGACACAATTTTGCATTGAAGTCAATGGGGAGGGATTTTGAATTTAAGTCAATGGGACTCAATTTTGCATTGAAGTCACTAGGAGGCATTATTGCATTGAAGTCAATGGGACACAATTTTGCATTGAAGTCAATGGGACGCAATTCTGCATTGAAGTTACTAGTGGGCATTTTATCATTAAAGGCAATGGGACGCGATTTTGCATTGAAGCTAAAGGGATGTGATTTTGCATTGAAGTCGATGTGATGCAGCATGCCATGATAGGCATATTTTTTATTTTATTTTTTATCGACAAAATGTTGATAACCCTATTTTCAGTCGATAATTTTCGGTGCCCGATATATTCCTAACATTTATTTTTTATTGCTAGTAGTGTGATTACCTGACAGCTAGCTGGGTATCAGCCTTTTAAAAGCACCTATATGCCAGAGCTCAGATTGGGTGAGGTAGAAGTAGCACAGGAAGCCAATCAGTGAACCAGTCATGCCAACAAGCAACATTCTTTTATGATGAGAGAGCAGAATGACAGAGAGATTGGCTCATCAGTCTGCTGCTTCTCCTTTCACTGTGCAGTCACAGGCTGGTATATGGATAAGACCTGTGGTACTGAGTTGCAGAAGAGAAAATCAGGTCTCCTTCCCTGCCAAACATGACTGTGCTGTGTGGAAGAGCTGTTGAAATCTCTGGACTATATGAACAACAACTTTTAGGTGGGTACAATGGCTCCATTATATGTACTTTTATCAGTCTGTTCAGCTGGTTACTTGGACATCAACTTTAAATATTTTTCAAATGCAACCAGCATAAATACCTGAATTTAACTTGATATCACCCTTATGAAATCTGCTGTACAGGAGCACTCAATCCCTGTTAGGACATCTTATTAAACTTGTAAACCAACTTGTAATTTAGGTTCACTGACACTTTAATGCCTAAGTTTAGTCAGCACAAGGCAAGGGGCAATACTTATACTCAATATGATGTGCTCCTGTTGCTTCTATGAATGAAGGAGAGGAGCAGAAAGGACGAGCATAGTTGCCACTCTTGATGAGTGCCTCTTGCCTCTTAATAACACCAGTGGAGGTATTGGGGGGATATATATCTATATACCTATAAGGTGGCCATAGATGGGTTGAGATGGGTTGAAATGTGTCCAGTTCAGTAGCATACCTCCCAACTTTCTGAGATGGGAATGAGGGAGACATATTAGCAAAAGTACATAGGCATAGGGCACACCCCATGCCACGCCCCACTAATGGAGAATTGTACAAAATAAATTGATTGTTTAAACCCACAAGCATTTTTTTTTTTACCACTACTAATAATTGTTTTTTGGGATATACAAATGCAGAAATTTAGAAATTGGGCGAAATGTTTAGCACTGAAAACACTTTTTGATAGATAAATAGTGCATTTTGTATACAATTATATAGATCAGACCACAATGAGGGACAAATGAGGAGCTATGAGGGACAGAGGGACTCTGTTCCAAATCAGGAACAGTCCCTCAGACTGTTGGGAGTTATGCAGTAGTGCATGGCTATCCTTGTTCGACAGAAGTCAAATTTTAGATCAACTTCACTGAGTAACGTGGGAGGTTGGGGGGATTGGTTTTCCATCCACCTCATTTAAGTGGATGGAGGAATCTATAAAAAAAATATCAGCCCTAGTAGGCTGAACGTAAAAAAAACAAAAAAACAAACAAAAAACATCTATGGCAAGCATTAGGCTTTACCAAAAAGATATAGCTAAATCATGCTAACATAATATATATTACAGTAATTATGTAATATTGAGTATTATTTAATTGGCAGTGTAGGGATATGCTGCTCTCTACTGTCTATATTTGTAAATAGCTGTGCTTCTTAACACATAATTAAGTATAGCACTACCTGTTTCTGGGATGTCCGTTTGGAAACTCCAGAGAGAGAAGGTTTGAGACACCTGTCCTGTCCATGAAGGAGCTGTTGCTGAATCCAGACCAGAAGCAGTGATTATTAGGCAAGTGCCCCCATGTTTAATAGTTTACCATTGTTGCCTATAGCTTCTGGGTGTATATACAGTATATATATATATATATATATATACACAGCATTTACACACACACAATATGTATCTACAGACTGGTGACAGAAGTACCGTATATCTGTCCCCTTGTTATCTTACATGTAGTATACCAAGAATCTAAGTCTGTAATACAATGTGCATGTGTAGAAGTCACCTTGCTGTATGGTAGTAGGTGAACCTGTTATATGCAGCTCTTGTTATTTTAGCCAACCCTGAGGTTTCTGGTCTGGGATTCTATAGTTAGTTTTAGCTCAGAGCTCAATAATCAGCTTAGGCTAGCCATAGCATAGCCAGGTTAGGCACATGACCTCCACCTTCTTGTATTGAATTGTATTGTTGCTGCACTTTCTCCCTTTATATTGTAAAATGCTGTGCAAACTGTTGGCACTATATAAATCCTGTATGATAATAATAAAATAATATTAATAATAGAGGTCCGGTTGCATGATATATTAGATGCTACTAGGGACACATAGGCTTGACCTGAGTTCCAGTGCCACCCCATGGCTTCTGCTGGTACGAAGCTGACATCTAGGCTGGTTGTACGATGGCTGTTCTCCCATAATTACTGATCTTCAGGTCTCCGACACAAAGACGGATGCAACATCGTGAAAATCCTCAGCGACCCCTGCAACTGAACTTTGCTGCAACATTCATCTGGAGGTATCTTTATTAACCACTTGACCACTGGGCACTTAAACACCCTTAATAACCAGACCAATTTTCAGCTTTTGGTGCTCTCACATTTTGAATGACAATTACTCAGTCATGCAACACTGTACCCATATGACATTTTTGTCCTTTTTTTCACACAAATAGAGCTTTCTTTTGGTGGTATTTAATCACCTCTCAGTTTTTAATTTTTTGTGCTATAAAAGAAAAAAGACCGAAAATTCTGTGAAAAAATGAATTTTTCTTTGTTTCTGTTATAAAATTTAGCAGATTAGTAATTTTTTCTTCATAAATTTTGTCAAAATTTATACCACTACATATCTTTGGTAAAAATAAGTACAAATTGGTGGATATTATTTGGTCTTTGTGAAAGTTATAGAGTCCACAAGCTATGGTGCCAATATCTGAAAATTGATCACACCTGAAGTACTGACGGCCTATTTCAATTCTTGAGACCCTAACATGCCAGAAAAGTACAAATACCCCCCAAATGACCCCTTTTTGGAAAGAAGACATTCCAATGTATTTACGAGGCATGATGAGTTTTTTGAAGTTGTCATTTTTTCCCACAATTCTTTGCAAAATCAAGATTTTTTTTACTTTTTTTTTTCCCACAAAATTGTCATATTATCAGGTTATTTCTCACACACAGCATATGCATACCACAAATTACACCCCAAAACACATTCTGCTATTACTCCCGAGTACGGCGATACCACATATGTGAGACTTTTACACAGCGTGGTCACATACAGAGGCCCAGCATGCAGGGAGCGCCATCAGGCGTTCTGGAGCACCCAGGACAATTATGACATTTCTCTCCTACATGTAAAAATCATCATTTATTTGCTAGAAAATTACACAGAACCCCAAAACATTATATATTTTTTTTTTAGCAAAGACCCTGGAGAATACAATGGTGGTCGTTGCAAATTTTTATCTCACACGGTATTTGCGCAGCAATTTTTCGAACGCATTTTTTTGGGGGAAAAAACTGTTTTGTGCTTAAAAAAAAAAACTGTAAAGTTAGCCCAATTTTTGCATAAAGTGAAAGATGAAGTTATGCTGAGTAAATAGATATCGAACATGTCACTCTTCAAAATTGCACATGCCCGTGGAATGGCGCCAAACGTCGCTACTTAAAAATCCCCATAGGCGAAGCTTTACATTTTTTTTACTGGTTACGTGTTTTGAGTTACAGAGGAGGGCTAGAGCTAGAATTATTGCTCTTGCTCTAACGTTCACGGCGATACCTCACATGTGTGGTTTGAAGACCGTTTTCATATGTGGGCGGGGCTTACGTATGAGTTCGCTTCTGCATGCGAGCACATGGGGACAGGGGCGCTTTAAATTTATTTTATTTTTTTATTGTTCATTTTACTTTATTTATTTTAGTTTGACATTTTTTTCCCCAAAAATAATTTTTTGATCACTTTTATTCCTATTACAAGGAATGTAAACATCCCTTGTAATAGGAATATGGCATGACAGGTCCTCTTTACAGTGAAATCTGGGGGTCAATATGACCCCACATCTCACCTCTAGGCTGGGAAGCCTGAAATAAAAATAAAAAAAAAGATTCTGGCTTTGATCGTATTGGCGAGTTGGTAGAAGCAACCGGAGGGCGGTGAGGGGTGGGGGGGCGTCTATGGCTGGGTATTGCAGGGTATCACCGACTATGGCTGGGTATCTCCGAGTATGGCTGGGTATTGCAGGGTATCTCCAAGTATGGATGGGTATGGCAATTTATGGCAGGGTATTGCAGAGTATTGGCGGGGTATTGGCGGGGTATTGCAGAGTATTGGGGGGTATTGCAGAGTATTGGGGGTATTGCGGGGTATTGTCGGGTATTGGGGGGTATTGCAGAGTATTGGGGGGTATTGCAGAGTATTGGGGGTATTGCCGGGTATTGCAGAGTATTGGGGGGTATTGCAGAGTAATGGCAGGGTACTGCAGAGTATTGGGGGTACTGCAGAGTAATGGCAGGGTAGTGCAGAGTAATGGTAGGGTATTGCAGAGTAATGGCAGGGTACTGCAGAGTATTGCAGGGTATTGCAGAGTAATGGCAGGGTACTGCAGAGTAATGGGGGGTACTGCAGAGTAATGGCAGGGTATTGCAGAGTAATGGGGGGTACTGCAGAGTATTGGGGGGTACTGCAGTGTAATGGCAGGGTATTGCAGAGTAATGGGGGGTACTGCAAAGTAATGGCAGGGTATTGCAGAGTAATGGCAGGGAATTGAGGGGTTAAATTCGGTGAGCAGCGATGTGGGCACTGCAGATGCAGCCCACAGCGCTGCTAACACCGATCTCTTTCCCCTCCGCTGTACCGATCGGTACAGAGAGGGGGAGGGAGGAACCGGCGTCATAACATGACGCCGGTTTGTTTACAAGTGATAACTCCGTCATTTGACGGAGCGATCACGTGGTAAACGGCCGCGAAGTGATCCGTGATGCAGTGACCCGGCGGTCACGGATGATCTCGTGTGCGCGCCCCAGGGGGTGCGCGAGAGCAGAATTCTGGGAGGCCGTTAAGTAACGGCCTCTCAGAGTTAAACAACCGCCCTGAAGCCGTTAATCGGCAATGGGCGGTTGTTAAGTGGTTAATAACTATTATTATACAGGATTTATAAAGCGCCAACAGTTTACGAAGCAATTTACAATATAAAAGGGAGACAATACAGTTATAATACAATAAAATACAAAAGGATTAAGAAGGCCCTGCTCAGAAGAGCTTACAATTTAATAGGGTGGGGCAGGTGGTACAAAAGGTTGTAACTGTGGGGAATGAGCTGATGGAAGTGGTAAAAGATTAGTTAGATACGTGATAGGCTGTCCTGAAGAGATGAGTTTTCAGGGATCGCCTGAAGGTAGCAAGGGTAGGGGATAGCCGGACAGGTGGAGGTAGCGAGTTTCGGAGGATGGGAGAGGCTCTGGAGAAATTCTGGAGATGAGCATGAGAACTATAACTATACAGTATATACCCAGGCATATGTACACAATTCCACCAGGACTCTTGTTGGGTCTTTTGCTGATCATACCTGTTTGTACATTGGATGTATACAGTATTATTAACCTTTTTTTTTATATAAAACTCAAATTTTTTCCATATGGGTGTGCACTGCCAACCTTATTATCAAACCTACTCTTCCACTTAGCAAAGGTTCTGGTTCTCTTATTTACCTACAGGCTTAGTACAATACCCTGTTTGGGGAGGGCACTTTGTCACAACTTCCCTCCCAAAAGAGGGCTACAGGAGAATTTTTTTTAAATTTTTTTAAATTTTTTTAATTCTTTATTTAGTTTAAGGCCGCGTACACACGCGGGGACTGTTTGCCCAACTTTGTCCGTCAAACAGTTTCGGCAAACAGTCCGCTCAAAATTAGCATGGACGGACATGGCCACACACGACGAACGAACAGTTTGCTGAAACCGTGCGCGATGACGTGAACGACGGGACGAAAAATACGACGTCCTATACACTGCATTATAACTTTCGGCGTGTAAATCCTTTCTGAGCATGCGCGGAACTTAGTTTGACGAACAAGCCTACACACGGGCGGACTGTTCGCTCAAACAAGGTTTCAGCGGACAGTTTTACGGAATTTCCGAAAAACCTTGTTTGTCAAACTGTCCGCTGAAACTGTCCGCTGAAAGCCCACACACGAGCTGACTGTCCGCCCAAACACTGTTCAGCGGACAAAGTTGGGCGAACAGTCCGCGCGTGTGTACGCGGCCTTAGAAATTTTTGCAGCATACAAAAAAATATAAAGCAATTAAAATTACAAGCAATCTTTATTCAAACCTCCGCTTTTCCCTAATGTGGCCTAAGTGTGTATTACTCATAGTGTATTCTATATTGATCCATCTCTTATCTCTAATCTCTTTTGTCCATTTTATTAATCATGAGAGTGATACCGCATTGTAATATTTTTTATAGTCCGGCGCCGCTAAGCCTCCATGATTTTTTCCTAGGTTTAATACCGTGGCTGAAATTCAGGGTTTTTTGTTGCACCATATAAAACTAGATATTATACCCTTTAAGGTTCTAAAAAAGGAAGGTGGAATTCTTTTTATATTTTAAATCTCTACGCATTTTCTAACTAGATTCTGCCATTGAAAGATATACAGTTATATACAATAACTATTATTTTACACATGCATTGTCTGCTTGTTTACTTTTAACCACTTCGCGCCCACGCTATAGCCAAAAGACGGCTACAACGCGGATGCTATCTGCCGAGTGGACGTCGGTGGACGCCCTGTTTACTTCCCCTCTGCTTGCTGCTGTGGGCGCGCTTTGGGGAAGTTCTGTGTTGCCCGTGTCCCTTGGACACAGCCAATCACAGATGGTGCTAAATGGCCAATCACAGCGGCCATTTAGCACTCGATTGGTGTGTCCAATGAGAGGTGATCTCATATGTAAACATATGAGATCAGCTCTCATCACCAGCTCTCCCTCCTCACACAGAGACAGTGTGTGAGGAGGGAGAGCTTCCGCGCTGCAGCTGCAGCATCTGTGAAAAGAGTGAAACACACACACACAAACACACACATGCCCACCTGTCCCCAGTGCCACCTATCAGTGCCATCTGTCCCCTGTCTGCCACCTATCAGTGCCATCTGTCCCCAGTGCCACCTTTCAGTGTCATCTGTTCCCTGTGCCACCTGCCAGTGCCATCTGTTCCCAGAGCCACCTGTCAGTGTCATCTGTCCCCTGTGCCATCTGCCAGTGCCATCTGTCCCCAGTGCCATCAGTGGCATCTGTCCCCAGAGCCACCTATCAGTGTCATCTGTCCCCAGTACCACCTGTCCCCAGTGCCACGTGTCCCCAGTGCCATGTGTCCCCAGTGCCACCTGTCCCCAATGCCACGTTTCATCAGTGCCACCTGTCAGTGTCACGTGTAATCAGTGCCACGTATTAGTGCCATCTGTCATCAGTACCATGTATTAGTGCCATCTGTCATCAGTGCCACATCAGTGCCACGTGTCATCAGTGCCACATATTAGTTCCATCTGTCATCAGTGTCATGTGTCATCAGTGCCACCTGTCAGTGTCACGTGTCATCAGTTCCACATATCAGTGCCACCTGTCATCAGTGTCAGTTGTCATCAGTGCCACGTATTAGTGCCATCTGTCATCAGTGCCATGTATTAGTGCCATCTTTCATCAGTGTCACATCAGTGTCACGTGCCATCAGTGCCATGTATCAGTGCCATCTGCCATCAGTGCCACGTCAGTGTCACGTGTCATTTTCCTGGTGCTCCAGGGCCTTAAATAGTGTAATAGGTAGTCAACAAATTAGATGTGTAATTTATGCTCCTAGAACGCGTGACGGTGCTCCTTGCATGTTGGCTCTCTCTAAGTGGTCAGGCTGTGAAAAAGTCCCATGCGCATATCGTAATACTCAGGAGGAGTAGCAGAATGTATTTTGGGACATTATTTGTGGTATACACATTTCATGTGAGAGAAATAACCTATTACATTGACAATTTTGTGGAAAATATTCATTTTGTAAACACCAAAAAGCTCACCATGCCTCTTACTAAATACATTGGAATGTCTACTTTCCAAAAAGGGATCATTTGGGGGGTATTTGTACTTCCCTGGCTTGTTCAGGTCGCAAGAAATGAGATAGGCCACCAGTACATCAGGTGTGATCATTTTTTTATGATTTGCACCACAGCTTTTAGACTGTAACTTTCACAAAGACCAAATAATGTTCACAAATTTGGGTTATTTGTACCAAAGTTATGTAGCAGTATAAATTGTGGCCAAAATTCATGAAAAAAAAATAATTTGCAAAATGTTATCCCAGAAACAAAGAAAAATTCATTTTTTTTCAAAATTTTCAGTCTTTTTTCATTTATAGCGCAAAAAATAAAAAACCCAGAGGTGATCAAATACCACCAAAGGAAAGTTCTATTTGTACGAAAAAAAGGACAAAAAATTCATTTGGGTACAGTGTTACATGACTGAGTAATTGTCATTCAAAATGTGAGAGCACCGAAAGCTGAAAATTGGTCTGGACAGGAGGGGGGTTTAAGTGCCCAGTAGGCAAGTGGTTAATAATTTTGTCCCTACCTCACTCCGTAGCTAGGGAATGCTTTATGCAAACCTCACAACTTTTTAAGATGGGAATGAGGGACACCTATCAGCAAAAGTATGCAGGCATAGGACACACCCCTTGCCACGCCCCCTAAAGGAGAATTGTACAAAAAAAAAAAACAAGATTGGTAAACCCACAAGTGCTTTTTTACCACTACTATTCCTTGTATATTGGCTTTCGGAATTTACAAATGCAGCAATTTAGAAATAAGATGAAAGGTTAGCGCTGGAAAATACTTTTTGATAGATAAAAAGTGCATTTTATATACAACTATATAGATCAGACCAAAATGAGGGACAAATGAGGAGGAAAGAGGGACATCGGGACATTGCTCCAAATCCAGGACAGTCCCTCGAAATCAGGGACAGTTGGAAGCTATGCTTTATGTAGTTAGTTCCACCCTAAGGCCGCGTACACACGGGCGGATTGTCTGGCCAACTAAGTTCGTCAGACAATCCGACAGACAATCCGTCCTACTTTTGAATGAACGGACTTGACCACACACGATGAGCAGACAGTCCGCCGAAAGCTTGCGCGATGACGTGTACGGCACGTACGACGGGACTAGAAATTCGACGTCCAATACACTGCAATGCAACCTTCGGCCGTGTAAATCCTTTCTGAGCATGCGCCATACTTAGTCCGTCGAACTAGCCTACTCACGAGCGGATTGTCCGCTGAAACCAAGTTTGGACGGACAATATTACGGAAATTCCTAAAGACTTAGTCCGCCAGACTGTCCGCTGAAAAAGTCCGCTGAAGCCCACACACGAGCGGATTGTCCGCTGAAACACGTTTCAGCGGACTAAGTTGGACGGACAATCCTCTCGTGTGTACGCGGCCTTACCCTTCATGCTCTAGCCTCCATTCATCACGTGTACTGTATTTCACTGGAGCTAGGCACATTATGATTTTTTGATCTATATGATGTTCATCTCTTATGATCTGCAAACGTTTTAGGATTAAAACTTTCTACGATCTGCAAGATGCCATTTACTGTCTCGGTAATTTGGCAGACAGTGACTCAAAGATAAGTTATCTCACCACAAGTGAATCAGTTCTACAGATCACACTTACAGTGTTTAGATTGGAGAAGCAGAATAATAACTGTATTCAATAAAGAATAAAATGTTCTAGACAGTAGCAGCCGCAGAGAATAGCAAACATGGCAAAAAAAGTATAGACTTCACAATTGTGTTATAAGTATACAAGAGCCTCAGTCAGGGCCAGATTAAGAACATCATGGGCCTGGTGCTGAGGATTTTGGTGGGGCCTTTTATAAACAATAAATAAATAAAAATGCAAACTATTTTTTGTTATAACAAATTAAATTAAAGAGAGAGAGGGAGGATGTGAGAGAGAGAGAGAGAGAGGGGATGAAAGAAGTGTGAGGGGTAAGGGAGGGAGGATGAGAGAGAAAGAGGATGCACATGAGCATGTGTGGGAATGACATCAACGCAGCCTGGCCAAGGCAAGTGACCGAAGGCACAGAACCCAGAAGGAAGACCGGGTGAAGATGGAAGTGCCCGGGCCCCCGCTGGATTGATCACAGCACAGCACTGGAGGGCTCAGTCTAACAATTTAAGTGTACCCTAATGTGCTAATATGCTGGGCATACTTGTACATTATGGCATAACCTACCCCAGGGCCTCTAAAAAGTAGTAATGTTAGAAAAGTTTACTACCGCTTTAATATCACAGGAGCCTCTCATGGGGCCCCCTACTGACCCTGTGGCCCTTGGGCAGTGCCTAAGTGCATAGTTGTCATTTCAAAAAATATTTTCAGGGGTGCTTTTTTTACAAGTTTTATATTTAGAGTAGCTGACATCCCCTATGTTCCTCTATACATCACAATAGTCATTACAAAATGAAATAAGTACTAATAATGGGGCAGAACAAATATGAGGACTGTGAGATTTCCTTTAGTTGAACTAACAAAAGTGCCCATTCTAGAGCTGGTAACGTTGGGGATATTCAGTATAATTTTAAAGAACAGTTTTTGTGGGTAAGAGGCATAGGGGAGGAGTATGGATGGTATAAAAGTGGGAAGTATGTGCAGGTGAGGGAGAGGAATGTGGAGGGTCTAACAGTGGGTACTATGTACATGAGAGGAGTGCAGAGGGTATGGCAGAAGGCACTATGTACAGGAGAGGAGTGTGAAGGTTATGACAGCGGGCAGTATGCATAGCAGAAGAGTGTAGAGGGTATGACATTGGGCACTGTGTATAAGAGAAGAGTGTGGAGGGTATGACAGTGAGCAATATGTACAGGAGTGTGAAGGGTATGACAGTGGGCACTATGTACAGGAGAGAAGTGTGGAGAGTAGGACAGTAAGCAGTAATTACAGGAGAGGAGTGTGGAGGGTATGACAGTGGGCACTATGTATAGGAGAGGAGTATGAAGGGTATGACAGTGAGTAGTATGTACAGGAGAGGAGTGTGGAGGGTATGACAGTGGGCACTATGTATAGGAGAGAAGTGTTGGAGGTATGACAGTTGGCACTATGTATATGAGAGGAGTATGGAGGGTATGACAGTGAGTAGTATGTACAGGAGAGGAGTGTGGAGGGTATGACAGTGGGCACTATGTATAGGAGAGAAGTGTTGGAGGTATGGCAGTGGGCACTATGTATAGGAGAGGAGTGTGGAGGGTATGACAGTGAGTAGTATGTGCAGTAGAGGAGTGTGGAGGGTACGACAGTGGACACTATGTACAGGAGTGAAGTGTATGACAGCGGGCACTATATAAAGGAGAGGAGTGTGTAGGACATGACAGCGGGTGTTATGTATAGGAGAGAAGTGTGGAGGGTATGACAGTGAGCAGTATGTACAGGAGGGAAGTGTGGAGAGTATGACAGTGGGCACTATGTATAGGAGAGAAGTGTGGAGAGTATGACAGTGGGCACTATGTATAGGAGAGGAGGATGAAGTAATCTGGGAAGAAAAAAAAATGTAAAGGTTTGTGGAAGGATGGTTAGGGACTGCGTAGTGGTTAAGCGGGCCATACATGGATTGAAACAACACCAATTAAGCAGAGACCAGCCATAGTCGATCTATGTATGGGCTAGCTGGTTTTACAGAAGTCAACCTATTAACCGACTTGAGTACAACCAGCCTGTCAGGTTTTCCCCAAAACAATCAGTGCTGCCAGCTATAGTTAGGAACACTAATCATTGTATTTACTGGCAGAACACAATAGCACTGCGGGAGTGATTGCCCCATTCACAGGTCAGCAGGTGAGAGGGTGTGTGGGGACAGGCTGGGGAGAGATACTAGTCAGTCCCTGGGTAGGCACTGGTTAGTATCAGAGCCAGATACACACAGGTTACATACGCCACGATCGTTAGAGCGAGAGCAATAATTCTAGCAGTAGACCTCCTCTGTAACTCTAAACATGTAACCTGTAAAAAATTTTAAAGCATTGCTTAGTACACAACAAAAAATCGTGCTAACTTTAGTGTTTTTTTTATGAATGGAACAGTTTCTTTCCAAAAAAAAGTTTGAAAAATTTCTGCGCAAATATCATGTAACATAAAAAGTTGCAAAGACCATTTTATTCCATAGGGTGTCTGCTAAAACAATATATAATGCTTGAGGGTTCTGAGTAATTTTCTAGCATAAACAAAATGATGATTTTTACATGTAGGAGAGAAGTCTCAGAACGGGCCTGGGTGGCAAGGGGTTAATTATCATAAGTAATATACAAATAATTATTATAAGCACTGTGAGGTCATCCTCTCAGTCTGCTGCAGAGTGTTCCAGCTTGTATTTAACCAGTTGCCGACCGCCGCACGCCGATGTACGTCGGTACAATGGCACGGGCAGGCATAAGGACATACATGTACGTCCCTTGCCTCCCGCGGGTCGGGGGCCCGATCGGGCCCCCGCCCGGTGCCTGCGGCGGTCGGTATTCGTACGGGAGCGATCCCGGACGAGGGGACGGCCATTCATTCATGGCCACCCCCTCGCGATCGCTCCCGACAAATAGAAATCCCCGGTGACATCACTTCCTCTCCTGTAATGTAAACACAGGAGAGGAAGTGATGTATTCTCTCCTCCGTGTCGGTATTTTTCGTTCCGACACGGAGGAGAGCGGATCAGTAAGTTGCACCAACACTCACACACACAGTAGAACATGCCAGGCACACTCACACCCCCCCTTTACCCCCCGATCACCCCCCCAATTACCCCTGCCCCCCAGTCACAGTGACACCAATGTCATTTTTTTTTTTTTTTTTTTTTTTTTTTTGCATTGGTGTCATTTGTGACTGTAATAACTGTTAGGGCAGTTAGAGTTAGCCCCCTTTAGTTCTAATGTACCCCCCTAACCCCCCCAATAAAGGTTTAACCCCGTGATCACCCCCCGTCGCCAGTGTCACTAAGGCTGGGTTCACATTGCAGCGGTTTATGAGAACGAATGTGATTCGCACCGCACTGCAGTGCAAATCACATCCGATCTCTGTGCGATTCGAGTTCAGCCATTCGCCGCACCCGCCGCACCCGCCACACCCGCCGCACCCGCCGCAAATTCGCACGGGACCCTTTTTTTGGCCCGCAGCAGAATCGGATCGCATGGGTGTTCACACCATGCGATCCGAGTTTGCAGATCGCACTGCGATATGCGAACTGATCTGGGGGTGTCAGTAACATTTCACTGACACTCCCAGCAGTTCGCATAGGGCAGTGTGAACTGCCGCCGGGAGGCATGCGATGCGGGAACCCGCCGCGCATTCGTGGCGTTCCCGCATCGCTCCAGTGTGAACCCAGCCTAATAAGCGATCGTTTTTCTGATCGCCGTATTAGTGTCACAGGTGACGCTAGTTAGGCAGGTAGGTATTTAGGTTCGCTGCAGCTTTTTATAGCGCCAGGGACCCCCATATACTACCGCATAAAGCCCCCTAATTGCCCCCTAGTTAACCCTTTCACCAGTGATCACCATATAACTGTTACAGGTGACGCTGGTTGGTTAGTTATTTTTTTATAGTTTCAGGGCACCCGCCATTTATTACCTAGTCTCACTAGTGTACCCCTAAATTTAGGGGTGTCTACTTTCCAAAATGGGGTCATTTGGGGGGGGTTTGTGCCATCTTGGCATTTTATGGCCTTCAAAACTGTAACGCCCTTAGAAAGCCTGAAGGCGGTGCTTGGTTTTCGGGGCCCCGTACGCGGCTAGGCTCCCAAAAAGTCCCACATATGTGGTATCCCCATACTCAGGAGAAGCAGCAGAATTTATTTTGGGGTGTCATTTCACATATGCCCATGGCATGCGTGAGCAATATATCATTTAGTGACAACTTTGTGAAAAAAAAAAAAAAAAAAAAAAGTTTGTAATTTTCCCGCAACTTGTGGCAAAATATAAAATATTCCATGAACTCAACATGCCTCTCAGCAAATAGCTTGGGGTGTCTACTTTCTAAAATGGGGTCATTTGTGGGGGTTTTGTGCCATCTTGGCATTTTATGGCCTTCAAAACTGTAATAGGTAGTGAGAAGTGAACTCAAAAATTTACGCCCTTAGAAAGCCTGAAGGCGGTGCTTGGTTTTCGGGGCCCCGTACGCGGCTAGGCTCCCAAAAAGTCCCACATATGTGGTATCCCCATACTCAGGAGAAGCAGCAGAATTTATTTTGGGGTGTCATTTCACATACGCCCATAGCATGTGTGAGCAATATATCATTTAGTGACAACTTTGTGTAAAAAAAAAAAAAAAATTTTTTTTTTGTCATTATTCAATCGCTTGAGGCAAAAAAATAAAATATTCAATGGGCTCAACATGCCTCTTATCAATTTCCTTAGGGGGTCTACTTTCCAAAATGGGGTCATTTGGGGGGGTTTTGTACTGCCCTGCCATTTTAGCACCTCAAGAAATGAGATAGGCAGTCGTAAACTAAAAGCTGCGTAAATTCCAGAAAACGTACCTTAGTTTGTAGATGTGACAACTTTTGCGCAAACCAATAAATATACAATTATTGACTTTTTTTTTACCAAAGACATGTGGCTGAATACATTTTGGCCTAAATGTATGACTAAAATTGAGTTTATTGGATTTTTCTAATAACAAAAAGTAGAAAATATCATTTTTTTTCAAAATTTGCGGTCTTTTTACGTTTATATCGCAAAAAATAAAAATCGCAGAGGCAATCAAATACCATCAAAAGAAAGCTCTATTTGTGGGAAGAAAAGGACGCAAATTTTGTTTGGGTACAACATTGCATGACCGCGCAATTACCAGTTAAAGCAGCGCAGTGCCAAAGTGTAAAAAGACCTCTGGTCATTTACCAGCAAAATGGTCCGGTCTGAAAGTGGTTAAACTGGCCGCTCTGTATGTAGCTTCTGACAGGCTTTGCAAGGAGCCCCGTATCTCCGGAACCATAGATGATAGCAGCCCCATATTTTAACCAGTGCTGGAGTGGGGTCTCTGTGACTCCTGATCGCCGAGCTACAATCCTCGAAGTCGATCTTTTTTTATTTTTTATTTTTTATTTTTTTTGGCAAATGGGCCTATCTTGAGAAAGGGGCCTGGAGCTGCAGCTCCAATAGCCCCTATGTTAATCCGGCCCTGGCCTCAGTGACCTGAACTCAGATTCACCAGAAACAATTTGTTAACCAAAAAAGTTATTTTTCTCCCTTTCTGCTTTCTCTGTGAAAGCTTCTCAGCTCAGTTGGAATGATCCTGAGGGCAGAGAAGGATTATGGGAGTGTGCGTTGTGCTGAGTGCTGTTTTGTTTAAACAAGTGAGCTTTCAGAATAATGATTTATTTGCCATTACAAGAAGTCATGAGACACTCATATTGTAGATACACTGACTACAGGACCACAACAAAACTGATGCCCTGTACACACAGTCGGACATTCTGACAACAAAATCAGATTTTTTCAGACGGATTTTGTGCCAAACTTGTCTTGCATACACGCGGTCGGACAAAGTTGTCGGAAAATCCGATCGTTGCGAATGAGGTGACGTACAAAACGTATGATAGGACTATGTAGAGGCCAGTAGCCAGTAGCTTTCCTCCCCAAATTTATTCTGAGCATGCGTGGCACTTTGTGCGTCGGAATTCTATACACACGATCGGAAAAAGTCTGATCGGATTTTGTTGTCGGAAAAATTTTAGGTCCTGCTCTTGAATTTTTTCTGGCGGAAATTCCAACGGAAAAGGCCCACTAGAGCCCACACATGATCGGATTTTCCGACAACATAATCTGATCAGACAGTTCCCGTGTGTACAAGGCATAATCGGTCAGTACTGGCGGTGCTCTGTGGTGTTTGGATTATGACTGCAGAACTCCTGTTCCTCCCATTCTTCCATCATGTTTTTTTTTATACATACTCAAAGAAAAAATTGTCCTTTAAACCCGGGTTCCCATCCGCATGGTAACACGCTGTATATGTGAATTACCATTCATTTTAAATAACACCCCGATGCACATATACAGTAAATAAAACTGCACCACAGCAAACAAATGTGAATGCCGGGTAAGTTGTGGTGTGTTGCATTGCCATTCTTAGTGTAGGTGCATTATTTCATGCATTAAAACGGAGTTACAACCAATTCAATGTGAATGGATTGCCTTAATGCAGTGGTCTCCAAACTGAGGCCCTTTGTTTGCTTTTATCTGGCCTTTGGGACACTATTTTATTCACTGACACCAATGAAAGGCACAATTCCAACCAATGACACCAACTATGGGGCTCAATTCCTACTAATGACATCAATGGTGGGGCACAGTTCCTCCCGATGATACCAACAATTGGTCCCAATGACACCAATTATTATGGGGCACAATCAGGGCCATCTTTCATATTGATTGGACCCTGGACAAACATTTCCTTTGGGCCCCCCCAGCTTCCCCTCCCCACTCTGAGACATACAATAAATTGCAGCTAGACTCAAAATCAGGTCAGGCAGCAATTACGATGGGTTTCCAGAGGTCATGGCACACCATTTCTGCTAACCGATTGGTTGCTAGAGGTTACTGTGCAATATTGGTTGCTAGAGGTTATATGCTTACCGCTCACCCATTGGTTGCTAGAGGTTACATGCTTACCGCTCACTCATTGGATGCTAGAGGTTACATGCTTACTGCTCACTGATTGGTTGTTAGAGGTTACTGCACATTATTACAGCTCAGTGACTGGTTTCTAGAGGTTACTGCACATTATTACCACTTATTTATTGGTTACTAGAGGTCACAACACATCAATACATCTCACTGATTGGTTACTGAAGGATACAGCACATCATCTCCTCAATGCCTGCACACCATGGACTGGGGAGGTGAGGGGACCCGCCAGTAGACAGAAAACTCCTAGAACTTGCTATTAGCAGTGAGCAGAGCAAAGCACACAGCTATGAAGGTTAACATAGCCTTTTCTTCGCTGGCTCCTGTGTCAGGTAAGTGACACATAATGGACTACTATGCGATGCATAGTAGTCCATAATGCTTTACCTTTGCAGGGAATCAAAGAGGAAGTAAACCCATCAGGGTTTACTTCCTCTTTAAGACAAAGCACTGGAAAGTACTAAACTGGCCAGCAATTAGTCCAGATCTAAATCCCATAGAGAACCTGTGGAGTGATCTCAAAACAGAAGTTGGGAAAAGGAACCCTTCCAATCTGGGAGACCTGGAGCAGTTGGTGAAAGAAGAGTGGTCCAAAACTCCAGTAGAGAGGTGTAAGAAACTGAGGCCGCGTACACACGCGGGGACTGTTCGCCCAACTTTGTCCGCTGAACAGTGTTTCGGCAAACAGTCCGCTCGTGTGTGGGCTTTCAGCGGACAGTTTCAGCGAACAGTCCGCTGAACAAGGTTTTTCGGAATTTCCGAAAAACTGTCCGCTGAAACCTTGTTTCTGCGAACAGTTCCCTCGTGTGTAGGCTTGTTCGACAAACTAAGTTCGCGCATGTTTAGAAAGGCTTTACACGCCGAAAGTTATAATGCAGTGTATAGGACGTCGTATTTTTCGTCCCGTCGTACGTGCCGTTCACGTCATCGCGCACGGTTTCAGCAAACTGTTCGTACGTCGTGTGTGGCCATGTCCGTCCATGCTAATTTTGAGCGGACTGTTTGCCGAAACTGTTTGACGGACAAAGTTGGGCGAACAGTCCCCGCGTGTGTACGCGGCCTCACTGATGCAGGAAGCGATTGATTTCAGTTCTTTTTTCCAAGGGATGGGTTACCAAATATTAAATTGAGGGTGCCAATAGTTTTGTCCCGTCCATTTTTGGATTTTGCATGGAATGTGTTCGATTTGCCTTTTTGTTTCTCCTCTTTTTTTATGTCATATCAATACAAACATAAGAAATAAACATGAGAATGCCTAAAAAATTGTAATTGCAACAATTTCCTGAGTGAAGTGGTGCATTATCTGACTGAAATGTAGGAGTGACAATATTTTTGACCATGACTGTAGTTGCATTGGTCCAAGCTGAACCAATGCAACATTGTAAGAATATACCATGCCTGTGACTCATCCTTAAATGATAGATTTCATGGAATAGCATTCATTTTTGCCATATAAATAATAAATATTGCAAATAAATGTTTCACATTTAAATTTCCACCAACAAGGTTGAGCTCTGGGCTACTTTTACATAGTTGGTGAGGTTGAAAAAAGACACAAGTCCATCAAGTCCAACCGGTGTGTGTGCTTTTGTGTTTATATTACATTGTACATCCCTGTATGTTGTGGTCGTTAAGGTGATCTAATAGTTTTTTTAAATTATACACAAAACGGAGAGAGTCAGGGGAGTGTGTTATCCCCTCTCTATCTCAACCCCATCTGTGTTCAGAAGCAGATATACAGTAGGACGTTTTAATTACAGAAAGATAGTTTGAAAACAAACAGCTTCTGCTGTGCTTTCCCTTTAGGCTGGGTTCACACTGCTGCGGGGGGAGATCCGGATGTGATTCGCACCGCAAATCACATCCGATCTCCGTAGCGATGCGCGTTCAGCCATACAGATAGTATGGCTGAATTCGCATTGGTCCCGCAGCAAACTCGCACGGGACCCTTTTTTTGGTCCGCAACAGAATCGGATCGCATGGGGGTTCACACCATGCGATCCGATTCCTGTGCGAGTCGGCAGATCGCACTGCGATATGCGGACGGATCTGGGGGTGTCATTAACATATCATTGACACTCCCAGCCGTCCGCATAGGGCAGTGTGAACTGCCGGCGGGAGTAATGCGATGAGGGAAAACGCCGCGGATTCGCGGCGTTCCCGCATCGCAGCGGTGTGAACCCGGCCTTAGGGCCGGTTCACACTGCAGGCGAGGCGAGGCGACTCCGACTTGCCTCGCCGCGACCTGCCGCGACCTCAGCGGCAACTTGCAGATGACTTCTGTATAGAAGTCAATGCAAGTCGCCCCGAGGTCGCCCAAAAGTAGTACAGGAACCTTTTTTCTGAGTCGGAGCGACTCGAGTCGCTCCTCTCAGAACGGTTCCATTGTACAGAACGGGGGCGACTTGCGAGAGCGAGGCGAGGCGAGTTGTGTCGCCTCACATCGCCCGCTGTGTGAACCGGCCCTTAGAAAACACATAATGCTCTGTGACACCAGTCTCGTGGGAAGACATTGTAATTGTAACAGAGAGATTTAATGAAGCAAGTAAACACTACAAGACAGCAGTGCTATACTTCACAATATTTTAGTGGAGAGCTTTGCTGATTATAAAGCCTTATAGTAGATTATAGAATTGATACAAAAAGGTGTTACATAACTCTCTATAACACAAGACTTTTGGTGACTAATTGCTAAAACTGCCACCTTCTATATGAAAGCCAAATGTGGTTCGGGTGCACAAACATTGATTTGTGTAATTATGTGGTTAAATTAATTATGGCTTTACAGGGGATCATTAGGATTGAACAAAGATAAAAAAAAAAATACATTTGCTTGGATGTCAGTGATATTCCCACCACAAATGGCTAAATATTTGATGCTAAACGGGCAATTGCCATGTGATATTACTGCAAATGTGGATAGGCGTTACCATTTAGCCGAGGGAATAGCTTTGTCTGCGAAACTGCTACAAGAAAAACTATGACACAATAGTGGTGGTGTTCAGAAGGAATTTGAAATATGAAATAGATTACAAAGTGCACAGGGGAGGATTAATGAGCAATTAAGTGAATTCTGGTTTTGTGTTACATGCATACCCTTATAACCTGCACCCCCCTGTCCAAGATATAAGGCACTATTTATGCAGCGTTATCGACATTCTTTATTGTGTGTGACTTCTAAAGCCCAATGAACATTACCAGGTTATTAGGTTTGTTTCTCTCTCAGGAATCAATCTACATGGAGTGTGTAAAATCTCCCTGTCATTGTATGGCTATTATCCAGGTATGACAATACAAAAATATATTGATAGGGTAACTGGCTTCTCACTAATTGCCATTACACTTTATGACTGGGGCAGGGACATTAAATGTGAATGTATGGTATACTATTTGTAATATGTTGCCTATTATGTACATGCAATATAAATACAGGGAACTGATAATACTCTCGACTCACCATACTCAGTTCCACCCCTCTGTATTGGTTAAAACTTGATTCTTCTGCAACAAAATTTTCTTGTAAATGTATCCCTTAAAAAATAAAGAACTATATATATATATTATTAACATTAAAGAGACATTGGCTTACTTAAAGTAGCATAGCACAGAGCAGTGAACGTAATGTGAGCCTAACAGCAACCAATCACAATGCTGAATCTGTTTACTCTAGGAATATAAAATATGATTGGCTCATATGGCCTTCTACACTCTGCACTAGGGATGAGCCGAACACCCCCCGGTTCGGTTCGCACCAGAACTTGCGAACGACCCCCGCGTTCGGTACGAACGTTAGAACCCCATTGAAGTCTATGGGACTCGAACGTTCGAATTGGAAAGTGATAATTTTAACGGCTAATATGCAAGATAGTGTCCTAAAAAGGGTTTGGGGACCTGCCTCCTGCCTCAGGGGACATGGGTCACTGCAAAAAAAAGTTTTAAAAACGGCCGTTTTGGCGGGAGCACTGATTTTAATGACGATTAAAGTGAAAAAAAAAAAGTGAAATATTCCTTTAACCACTTGCTTACTGGGCACTTAAACCCCCCTCAGTCCCAGACCAATTTTCAGCTTCAGCGCTGATGCACTTTGAATGACAATTGCGCGGGCATACAACACTGTACCCAAATGAAATTTTTATCATTTTTTTTCCACAAATAGAGCGTTCTTTTGGTGGTATTTAGTTACAGCTCGGAGTTTTATTTTTTGCTAAACAAACAAAAAAAGATGCAAAAAAAAAAAAAAAAAAAATCATGTTTTAATAGTTTGTTATAAAATTTTGCAAACGGGTCATTTTTCTCCTTCATTGAAGTGCGCTGATAAGGCGGCACTGATAGGCTGCATTGGTGGGCACTGATGGGCTGCATTGGTGGGCACTGATAGGCTGCACTGGTGGGCACTGATAGGCTGCACTGGTGGGCACTGATAGGCATAGTTAAGGCGGCACTAATAGGCACAGATAAGGCGGCACCGATGGGCACAGATAAGGCGGCACTGATGGGCAAAGATGGGCACAGATAAGATGGCACGGATGGGTGGCACGGATAAGTGGCACGGATGGGCACTGATAGGTACCACAGATAGATGGGACTGATGGGCACTGATAGGTGGCACTGATAGGTGGCTCTGATAGGTGGCACTGCTGGGCACTGATGGGCGGCACTGCTGGGCACTGATGGGCGGCACTGCTGGGCACTGATGGGCGGCACTGGGGTGCAGCACCTTTGAGGCAGATTGGGTGGCACTGTGGGTGGCACTGTGGGTGGCACTGTGGGTGGCACTGTGGGCACTATGGGCACAGACGGGGGGCACTTACTTTTACTTTTAGTTATAGTTCAGGATGGCACTGCGGGAGGCAGGTGGGCACTGGCAGGTGGCATGTGGTGCCTTGCATTGCTGGCCGTGATCGGGACTGATGTCCCGATCACGGCCGCCGGTGATCGGCTTTTTTTTTTTCTCCTCGCGCTGTCAGCGCGAGGAGGAATAATAGCCGATTACCGGCTCCGTTCTATCACATGATCAGCTGTCATTGGCTGACAGCTGATCACGTGATAAGGGGTCGGGATCGACCCCTTACACGGATCGGTGATCAGGCGAGTCTCACGGACTCGCCGATCACAGAGCGCGCCGCGCGCGCCCCTCAGGGGGCGCGCAGGCCGCTCGTAACCGGGACGACGTCAATAGACGTAGTCCCGGAAATCTAGGTCCGCGCTAATGCCGTCATTCGGCAATAGCGCGGTACCCAAGTGGTTAAATATGGTGCCTGGGGGGTGTCTGTAGTATGCCTGTGAAGTGCCACGTGTTTCCCGTGTTTAGAACAGTCCCTGCACAAAATGACATTAAACGGAAATAACACCATTTAAAACTGCTTGCGGTTTTAATGTTATATCTGGTTCCTGCAATATGGTTGAAAATCATTGAGAAACATGGCATGGGTAGCCCTCCCTGCCCATTACCAGCCTATTTGGGTCTTGTACGCATATTAAGGGGAACCCCGTACCCATATTAAAAAAAGGAAATGCGTGTGGCCCCCAGGCCCTATATACTCAGAACAGCAGTATACAGGCGGTGCAAACAAGACAGGGACTGTGTAGGTTTGTTGTGTTAAGTTGAATCTGTTTGTCATTTTCAACCGGTACATTTTTAAAGTGTAGCTCCAGTCAAAAAAACTATCTTTAAGCTTTTTGGAAAACATAGGGAAGGGTTATCACCCCTGTATAATTTGTTTTGTCGTCCATCTTTTTTCATCTCACTTGCTGCTGTCTCCTTGCGTTTGCAAGTAGGAGATGTTTGTAAGTTGGATGTTTGAAAGTAGGGGCCTGCCCTATATTATAGCGGTATGTACTGGGTACAGAGCACGCAGACAGCACGCACTATCTCCTAACACTACTGACTGCAAGCTCTATTATTAACCACTTGTTAGCCCAATGTTTGCATAAAGTGAAAGATGAAGTTATGCTGAGTAAATAGATATCAAACATGTCACTCTTCAAAATTGCACATGCCCGTGGAATGGCGCCAAACGTCGCTACTTAAAAAATCCCCATAGGCGACGCTTTAATTTTTTTTTTACTGGTTACATGTTTTGAGTTGCAGAGGAGGTCTAGAACTAGAATTATTGCTCTCGCTCTAACATTCTCGGCGATACCTCACATGTGTGGCACATGCGAGCACATGGGGACATGGGCGCTTTAATTTTTATTTTATTTTTTTATTGTTCATTTTACTTTATTTATTTTAGTTTGACATTTTTTCCCCCAAAAATATATTTTTGATCACTTTTATTCCTATTACAAGAAATGTAAACATCCCTTGTAATAGGAATATGGGGTGACAGGTCCTCTTTACAGTGAAATCTGGGGGGTCAATATGACCCCACATCTCACCTCTAGGCTGGGAAGCCTGAAATAAAAAAAAAAAAAAAGATTCTGGCTTTGATCGTACTGGCGAGTTGGTAGAAGCACCGGAGGGCGGTGAGGGGTGGGGGGCGTCTATGGCTGGGTATTTCAGGGTATCACCGAGTATGGCTGGGTATCTCCGAGTATGGCTGGGTATGGCAATTTATGGCAGGGTATTACAGAGTATTGGCGGGGTATTGGCGGGGTACTACAGAGTAATAGCAGGGTACTGCAGAGTATTGGGGGGTACTACAGAGTAATGGCAGGGTACTGCAGAGTATTGGGGGTACTGCAGAGTAATGGGGGTTACTGCAGAGTAATGGGGGGTACTGCAGAGTAATGGCAGGGTACTGCACTGCAGAGTAATGGCAGGGTACTGCAGAGTATTGGGGGTACTGCAGAGTATTGGGGGTACTGCAGAGTAATGGGGGGTACTGCAGAGTAATGGCGGGTACTGCAGAGTATTGGGGGGTACTGCAGAGTAATGGGGGTTACTGCAGAGTAATGGGGGGTACTGCAGAGTAATGTCAGGGTACTGCAGAGTATGCACTGGTATTGCAGAGTATTGGCAGGGAATTGAGGGGTTAAATTCGGTGAGCAGCGATGTGGGCACTGCAGATGCAGCCCACATCGCTGCTGACACCGATCTCTTTCCCCTCCGCTGTACCGATCGGTACAGAGAGGGGAGGGAGGAACAGGCGTCATAACATGACGCCGGTTTGTTTCCAAGTGATCACTCCGTCATTTGACGGAGCAATCACGTGGTAAACGGCCGCTATGAGCGGCCGTTTACCGTGATCCGTGATGCGACCCGGCGGTCACGGATGCTCTCGAGTGCGCACACCTCGGGGCACGCGAGAGCAGAATTCTGGGAGGCCGTTAATTAACGGCCTCTCAGAGTTAAACAACCCCCCTGAAGCCGTTAATCGGCAATGGGCAGTTGTTAAGTGGTTAAAGCTAGATCACTAGCTATATAGGTGAGGTGAATATAGTGGTGTATACTGCAGTCAGGGAACAGACAACAACCACTACACAGCAGCAAGATAGGAAATCAGCCAAAAACGATTGGTGTGTACTGTGTTGAAGGTACACAGAACACCCACTGCTTCAGATGCTAAGTAACACACTACACGAGGCCGCCTCAAAGGCGGCCTTATATAGTGTGGGGCGTGCACTACACAGCCTGAGCTATGATTGGCCACAGGCAGGATGCCTGTGGCCAATCATGGCTCTCCTCGCTGCCGGCGCTGCGATTGGCCAAGCATGCGGGGTCACAGTGCATGCTTGGCCAATCATCGGGCAGCAATGCACTGCGCCAACGCAGTGCATTATGGTCCGCGCGCGCGTCACTCGAATTTTGACGCGAACGGCCAAAACGTTCGGAATTCGCCGAACGCACGAACAGCCAATGTTCGAGTCGAACGTACGTTCGACTCGAACACGAAGCTCATCCCTACTCTGCACATAGTGACTGCATTTACTTGATAAGCTCGGCTGGTATCACGTCTAATGACAGCGTGTCAACATTTAATTTCCAAACACGGATGTTTAAGATCTAAGAGGAAAACCCATTAATTTGTGTGATACATACATGAGTCTATTTAATTTAAAAATAGACTAGAAGTCGAGTTAGGATGATCCCTCTAACCATTCAGTAAATGTAAACTTAAATTAAAGGAGGGCAATTAGCACGACCTTTGATTATAGATCAATAGGTCACATAACCTCAGGTGTCTTCCTATTTATTTGCTTGCCATTCAATTACGAACAGGCATTTTCAATAAGGCAGAGGACAGAGCAATCAGGATGTGACAAGGACAGTAATATTTGGCAACCCATCAGAATTAATCTTTTTGAAATAAGTGAACACCAGGCAGAGCTGGTCCAAGACACTGTGCTGCCTGGGTCCAAGAATAAAATACTGCCCCCTACCACCCCAACAAAAAAAATCACGTCCACCAAAAGGCCCCCACATACATTATTTTATATCATGACATGACACAGGCAGCGGTGGTGGTCACTGGGGAGAGTTCAGACACAGGCGGCGGTGGTGGGGGGTGGTTCAGACACAGACAGGAGTGGTGGGGGGTTTAGACACAGGCAGGGGTCGAAGGGAAAGTCACGACGATAAGGGCTCGATCGTAGCAGATAAATGGCAAGCGTGGAAAAACTTCAAAAAAACATGGAGCTATGCTGAGCAAATAAGAATATAAGAAGGTAAAACAGAGGTATACCTAAACCGCCCGCACAGATAGGCAGGTAGGAGGGGAGGGGGAGGGGGGAGGGCAAGAAATGAAGAAATAGAGTGAGGTTTACATGAGTAAACCTGATAGTGTGTCTTATATCTTGTCTTGGGTAAATAAAGGATTTTTTTGTATTACAAATTAAAACACAAATGCTACAATGATGTGAAGGCGAGGACAATTTTAATGAACGTAAAGTTGATTGGACCTCACGAAAAATTCGCTGATGTAGCAAAAAAAAAAAAAAAAAAAAAAAAAAAAATAGACACAGGCAGGGGTGGTGGGTGATTCAGAAACAGGCAGGGGTGATGGGGAGGGTTCAGACATAGGCAGCGGTAGTGGAGGGGTGGGGTTCAGACACAGGCAGCAGTGGCGGGGAGATTCAGACACAGGCAGGGGTGGTGGGGGGTTTACACACAGGCAATGGTAGTTGGGGGGTTCAGACACAGGCAGCGGTGTTGGGGGGTGGTTCAGACACAGATAGGAGTGGTGGGGGGGTTTAGACACAGGCAGGGGTGGTGGGGGATTCAGAAACAGGCAGGGGTCGTGGGGAGGGTTCAGACACAGGTAGCGGTAGTGGGGGGGTGAGGTTCAGACACAAACAGTGGTGGCGGGGAGATTCAGACACAGGCAGGGGTTGTGGGGGGGTTTAGACCCAGGCAATGGTAGTTGGGGGGTTGAAACACAGGCAGTGGCAGTGGGGGGGGGGGGGGGGGTTGAGACACAGGCAGGGGTGGTGGGGGGGGGTTCAGACACAGGCAGTGGCAGTGGGGGGTTGAGACACAGGCAGGGGTGATGGGGGGGTTTAGACACAGGCAGTGGCAGTGGGGGGGGGGGGGGGTTGAGACACAGGCAGGGGTGGTGGGGGGGGGGGGTTCAGACACAGGCAGCAGTCGCGGGGAGGATTAAGACACATGTATAGAAATATGTGCAGCGCTCACAATTGTGTTCAGAAATATAAAACCATGGTGAAATTGGTTAGTGAATAGTCTCATCCAAATAGTAACATAAATCACGTGATAATGTAAAAAAAAAAAACATGTAAATGTGAACATAAGAAAACAAATAATGTGAATGGTGCTAATAAAACACAGTGAATTATAGGACTGAGTCCATATAGTGGCACCAACAATACACAGGAAAAGTTCTTATAATTCCGCTTCCAGATGTATTTAACTGGAGTGATTGGTATGCTAGTGGACTCTTCGCAAGAAAAAAAACAATAAGGTACTCTTACCAACTTGGATGGATGCACGTACCATATGGTAGTGGGTCTAACAAGCTTGTCGCTCCAAAGGAGTATGGTGATTGGCAATCCCAAAAGGATCCGACCAGATGAAACCAGTGACCCGTGATGGATGATGTCACCTAAGATGCAATGGTGGACAGCTCCAAACGTGGGTCCTAACGTAACCAAGAGCCAATGGCAGGTGACCGAGGAAGTCACGTAACGATGGCAGTAGGGTGGTCAAAGACAGAAGAATGTACAATATGGAGGAAAAGAAAAGTGCTCCACATGGTGCAAATCAAACAATTAGGGTTTTTAATGGGCATAAAAAAATCTTACAATAAACTTGCAAGACAATAAAAGTGATCACAAATGTAAAAAATAGATAAAAAGCAATGTGGGTGGCATAAAAGTGCAACCCCTACGCGTTTTGACAACAGGGTCTTCAACATGGGCATGCTCACTGCTTCCTGTAATTGGGAGCTGTGATCAGTGTCGTGTAACACACAGCCCCTCCACCCACAGTTAGAATCACTCCCTAGGACACACTTAACCCCTATAGTGCCCCCTAGTGGTTAACTCCTTCACTGCCAGTCACATTTACACAGTAATCAATGCATTTTTAATTGCACTGATCGCTGTATAAATGTGAATGGTGCCAAAATAGCACCAAAAGTGTCCAATCTGTCCGCCATAATGTCGCAATCACGATAAAAATCGCTGATTGCTGCCATTACTAGTAAAAAATAAAAAATATTAACAAAAATGACATAAAACTATCCCCTATTTTGTAGACGCTATAACTTTTGTGCAAATCAATAACCGCTTATTGCGTTTTTTTTACCAAAATATGTAGAATACGTATCAGCCTAAACTGAGGGGGAAACTTTTTTTATATATATTTTTTGGGGATATTTATTATAGCAAAAAGTAAAAATAATGCATTTTTTTCTAAATTGTCACTATTTGTTTGTTTATAGCACAAAAAAATAAAAACCGCAGAGGTGATCAAATACCACCAAAATAAAGCTCTATTTGTCGGGAAAAAAGATGTCAATTTTTTGGGGAGCCACATCACTCAACCGCCCAATTGTCAGTTAAAGCGACGCAGTGCCGAATTGCAAAAAGTGCTCTGGTCTTTGGACAGCCAAATGGTCTGAGGCTTAAGTATTTAAAGGGACAATGTTCAATAAAAAAAAATTATAAAATGAGTAGAATTTTTTTTATTTTAACGTGCCCCCATCCCTGCGAGCTCATGTACAAAAGAAATCGCATATGTAAGTCGCACCTGCAAATGTAAACGGTGTTCACATCACACATGTGAGGTATCGCTGTGATCATTAGAATGAGAGCAATAATTCTAGCAAAATACCTCCTCTGTAAATCTAAACAGGTATCCGGTCAAATTTTTTTAAAAGCGTCCCCCATGGAGATTTTAGGTACTGAAGTTTGTCGCCACTACCACGAGTTTGTGCAATTTTACAGCATAACATGTTAGGTATCTATTTACTCAGCGTAACATCACCTTTCACAATGTGCAAAACAATTGGGCTAACTTTACTGTTTTCATTTAAAAAAGCGTTTGAAAGACGACTGCGCAAATACCGTGGGACAAAATATTGCAACGACCGCCGTGTTATTCTCTAGGGGTTCTTATTCCTTTTCTAGCAAAAAAATTCTTCTGTTTTTAACTTGTAAACAACAAGTGTCATAAATAGGCTTGGTGCAGGAGTGGTTAGCTCAGGATTGTCTGTGCTACCCATAATACCTGAAGGATTATGCCAGTGTCCTGTCAAATTCTCCAACCCGTCAAAAACTCCAACCACATCACCACTGGTTTATTTAAACCATCAGTAATTGGAGATTTTGACAAATTGCTGTTTGGACATAACACCGGCAACCCAATACAGCCCGGTACAGGAAGATATAGCTGTTTTGACAGCACAGTGGCTAACGAGGACAAAGTTGTTGCCGCCTTGGAGGCGACCATTTTGTTGGCTAGTATCAGTGCGAAGTAACAATCTCCGCTCATAAAACATTGTGCACTGGACTGTATTGGGTTGCCGGTGTTGTGTCCAAACAGCAATTCATCAAAAGCTCCAATTACTGATGGTTTAAAGAAACCGGAAATTAAATAGTTGGAGTTTCTGACGAGTTGGAGATTTTGACAGAACACCGGCTATACATGGATAGAATACAAGAAAAAGAACCGCTGCTCCAGGTGTATAAAGATAAGGCTAATTGAAGTATCTTGCAGAGTGCTAGCCCCGGCCCACCTCTGTGGGAAACTTGGAAAGAAGAAAGAATTGGCTGCACATCCACAACTTCCGATTGCCTTTTATTTTGTTTCACAAAGATAACACCAAAGACACCAAACTGTGGACATGTAGACGTGTTTCACACATACATCTTGTGCTTAATCATTACCAACTTTAATTATTAAGCTCAAGATGTATGTGTGAAACATGTCTACGTGACCACAGTTTGGGGTCTTTGGTGTTATCTTTGTGAAACAAAATAAAAGGCAATCAGAAGTTCTGGATGTGCAGCCAATTCTTTCTTCTTTCCAAGTTATACATGGATATAAATTGAGCCGGTCAGCAGGGACCGGATGAATTTTCGATCCATGTATGAGCACTGTGGTTGTCCAGAAGTAGATCTACTGATTAACTGTACAACCCTGATCAGTGTATTCTGATGGCCGGGAAGTCTCCCCAATATCACAATACAATGACTCAGAGGGGAGGATTGCCCCATCCACATCGAGTGTGTCCATGGGGAAATTGAGACAGTTTTCTATATCATCAGCTTAATAGTGGGCTAGTAATTAAAACAAGCACTCAAATAGGGAAATTGTCAGCAATATCAAATCACATTATCATTTTAAACAAAAAAGTAGGTTTTATTTGCAGTGATTTTAAAGTAAAGAAACTCTGCTCTCTCTCATGTGACCTAAAGTCTAGGCAAAAGACCAAATGGCCTCTGGCTGTCAGGAGGACTGTATGCTTTTTAAATCATTAGGGACTACAGACAGAGAAAGCCTGTGTTGTAGATTTATGAGCAGTGAGCCATAATTGTTAGTATATTTGAAAGTATTTTGAGCTCTAAACTGATAATAACATATAAAAACATATTTAGATAGGGCAAATCTCCTGGGAAAATTATATCATCCTGAGTGACAATTTAATTTAAAGCAGAACTTCACTCTCTCAATCAACATTGACTATTTTTAATTTGTATGATGCTAGTATTAGTAAATAGATAAGAAAATATATCATATTTACTTGTTTTAAACTTTTTCTTTTTACGTATTTTCAGTTGACTGCTGGTTTCCAGGTCTAGGTAAATGATGTCATATATCCCTGGGATCTTTAGACGGGGAGGAGGGCTAAACCCACCCTTCTGCCTGTGTCACGTCACATTCGGCTATCCATTAAAATTTGGTACCTGCTGGAGTGCGCATGCACGACGCCGCCATATGCGTTACAACACAGGGCCCCTGGTGGGCTCGCTTCACTCGCCACTCTTTGGGCACGGCCTCACTTCACTCGGCATAATTATAATCTAACTCTATGTCCACTTGGATGGTGAGGCTTGAACCTGGACTCAGGGGTGTAGGCACAAAATTCTGCGCAAGTGCAGATCACCACAGTGTTGGAACACATATGGTGGTGTCGCGCATTCGCAGTCCAGCGGGTAGCCGAATGTGATGGGTCGCCATATGTGACAAAACACCTGCATGCCTGAGCTAAGGGCAGATAGATTCCAAGTAACTGCTGCATTAGTAATCTGCCCTTACTCAAGATGGTCACAGAAAGAAATGCTAGGGGGTGTTTTTCACAGTGATTTCTCAGCAAAATAAAGTGTAGAGACAAAGATGGATGGGCGAGTTTGCTTTAAAAATGAATTTAGCCCCAGTTCACACTGAATGCAGCTTTAAAATCTCACCACTTCAGCGTGATTTCAATGCCGCAATTTAATGCGCAAATTTCAATGCAAGTCGCACATGAAATCACCAAAAATAGTGGCGCTTTTTCAGTTGGTGCAAGTCAGAGTCAGCTTCCATCTTGTTCACTAAAGCTTTGAAAATGAAAGTTAGAGGCTGATTGGTTACCTTGAGAAGCTGTTCCAGATTCTGACTGTTCCAGTTTTGACATATTTCCCTCAGTTCTCACGTCGTGATAAGGGTTGTTGTTGACAGACAACTCAAATCTGGTTTAAAATACAGTTTGGCACTTCTTTAGCCAGGCCTTATGTTAGACCGGTCATAGACGGCTGAGCAGAATGCAGCTGAGATTTGAACCATGTATGGGCCAGGTTGATTGATGGTACAACCGGCCTGCCGGATCTTACATGCAATTATCGCTAGCGGCTGGTATAGCTGCTAGCAATAATCACAGTCTTCTCCCATCGGGGACAGCTTACACCGGGGGAACACAATGACTCGGCAGGAGGGATCCCCCTGTCAGCACTGTCTGTGTTAATGGGGGTATCGACCTGTGGTTGCAGGATAGACATTTTATCCGTGTTTGGCCAGCTTTAGAGTTTCAATCCAAGATATCATGAACACACCATGTTCCAAAAAATAAAAGGGCACTTTTACTGTCACCAAAAAGTGAGATTTCGAGGGCACTAAGAACCTCTTCCTCAGCCAGCAGTTGCTCCTTCCTGAGGATGCGGTCTATAGCGGCCTCAAAATGTAACTTTTTATGTTGAATTTGTTTTATTATGTTTCAAGTATTTTTTTAAACCACATTGAATAACCATAGGCAAGATATAACATATTTCCATTGAATGAACAAGTATACATTAGGGTCGGAAGGACATTAAAAGAACATGTATCAC
The DNA here is from genome assembly GCF_037356315.1 of Lithobates pipiens. Taxonomy (NCBI): domain Eukaryota; kingdom Metazoa; phylum Chordata; class Amphibia; order Anura; family Ranidae; genus Lithobates; species Lithobates pipiens. Next base: position 125,041,766 of record NW_027507784.1, read on the forward strand.
ATAAGCATAGTCAAGTTGATATCATCAAAGAGTGTAGAAATAAACCAAGTAATGGTAAATCAAGTAACCAGTAGATAAAATGTAACTTTTTAGGTGGTGTTAAAGCGTCTATTTTTTGTTTAAATGTGGTGTGCTGAAGATACAGTATCTTGGATTAGGATTTATGATTGTCATCAAATTGGTGTCCATCATTTCACCACAGCACCATTTTATAATTGGGTCTTATTGCTATATAGAGTGCGATAGATAGATAGATAGATAGATAGATAGATAGATAGATAGATACTGTATTCATGTACCGTACATATACTTGTGGTCACCAAACTTTTCTCCAGCATTAAGTTTTTCTCTCACCAGGCTTCTTACAGTAATGTGTTCATTTTAAGTTTATCCTCTAATTGTGTCTTTGGGGCCTGTGGGGTCCCAGGAGATGTGTCCTGTTTAGAGTCATGAATATGCTCCTCCAGCACTCTGAGATCAAAGCGATGGAGATTAAAAGATTCCCCCTCCCTCCACCTCTTTCCTCTTACAGTATAATCTTGCTAAGGAAGATTAGAGTGTGAAGTATGAGCTTATTTCATGATTCTCATTTAGAAAAATAAAGGCACTAGTTTCTAACTTTTTAACTTTTACTCACAACAATCACTGGACGCGTGCAAAGCTTATCTATGGGTACTAAGGTTGGTTAGAGGTACAGGTATTTACCGACCATCCTCAGGCATGGCTGTGTACATTATTATTATTATTATTATTATTATACAGGATTTATATAGCGCTGACAGTTTACGCAGCACTTTACAACATGGTGGCAGACAGTACAATTACAATACAATTCAATACAGGGGGGAATCAGAGGGCCCTGCTTGTTAGAGTACATAAACTCTAATGCTATGGAGAGTGATGGGGGAGAAGCAGAGTCTACAATCTATTTTTTTTTACTCAGAGTTCTGTTTTAAGCTGTCTATATAGCCCAAATGATCTTATCAGATTTTATTAAAATTCAACTGCAGAATTAGAAATATTCAATCATTTCTGTTTTTCTTCTACCAGCAACAGAAGTTCTATCTGTGGCAGCCCAGCGTCCAACTGAAAAAATTGGTCCAGCATGGGTGACAACACTGCTGCTAATTGCAACCATCTGCAAGTAAAAAAAAACTTTGCAACAGAATCTCAAAAAATGATTCACACTATAAAATAAGGCATGATACCAAACATACTGAAAAATATATTTGAGGTTATTAATTATGTGCTTACTCATTCAACTATTTTAACCACTTGCCAACCGCAATACATATATATATATATATGTTACAGTTTGCAAGGGGTTGCAGTTTTAAAAGCAGTCAGAGCAGCCCCCCCCCCCCGCTGCTCACCAGGGGTTTCTCTGGTTCTTTTACTTAATTTTTTTTGATCAAAAGATTTTTTTTTATTTTATCTTTTGCTTTTAAAGGTAAAGGAGAGATGTGGGGTCTCTTTGAGGATCTGTCATCCTTATTTCTATTACAAGGAATGTTTACATTCCTTGTAATATAAATAAAAGTAATCAAAAAAATAATTAAAAATTAAAGGGACAGTGTAAAAATACCCCGTGATTGCTGCTGACACACGGAGAACCGGGATCTGTGTGTGTAATTTTCCAGTTCTCTGAGGGAAAAAGAGAAAGATCGTCTGTTCATACAGACTATGAACAGCAATCTGTCATCTCCCCTGCACAGTCCCCTCCCCCCTTCAATTAGAACACACACTAGGGAACACAATTAGCCCTTTGATTGCCCCCTAGTGTTAACTCCTTCCCTGCCCGTGACATTTTTACAGTAATCAATGCATTTTTATAGCACTGATCGCTGTATAAATACCAACGGTCCCAAAAATGTGTAAAAATTGTCTGATGTGTCCACCATAATGTCACAGTCCCGATAAAAATTGCAAATCATCACCATTACTAGTAAAAAAAAATTAATAATAAAAAATGCCATAAAATTATCCCCTATTTTGTAGACGCTATAACTTTTGCGTAAACCAATCAATATACGCTTATTGCGATTTTTTTTTTTTTTTTTTTAACAAAAATATGTAGAAGAATACATATCAGCCTAAACTGAGGAAAAAAATCGTTTTTCTTATATATTTTTGGGGCATATTTATTATAGCAAAAAGTAAAAAATATTGCGTCTTTTTCAAAATTGTCACTCTTTTTTGTTTATAGTTCAAAAAATAAAAACGGCAGAGGTGATGAAATACCACCAAAAGAACGCTCTATTTGTGGGGGGCAAAAAGGATGTAAATTTTGTTTGGATGCAATGTCGCACGACTGCGCAATTGTCAGTTAAAGTGACGCAGTGCCAAATTGCAAAAAGTGTTCTGATCAGGAAGGGAGTAAAATCTTCCGGGCTAAAGCTGTTAAAACATAAAAATGCTTTTTTAATATAATTTTCTGGTGAGTGCATATTGTGGAAGGTGGTGGTGATGAGTGTTTTGGATTGTACACTACTACTTACATTTGGCACGTGGGACTAATTTATGAAGACTCCAAACTAGGACTATTTCATTATTTTGAATGCACATTTAATTGTGGGGTAGACACTTTATGATTTGAACAGAATATATTGGTAAAGCATTGATGGATATATTGTGTATTTTTGCACTTAATTGCAATTTTTTTGTAATATGGTTGGCGCAGCTATATATATATATATATATATATATATATATATATATATATATATATATATATATATATATATATATATATATATATACACACATACATACATACATATATAGGGATACCCTCACTTAAGAGGGCCTCAAGTTTGGTTTGGGTCCTGAGCACAGCTCCGCCAACCCCCCGGCAATCTGCTCCACCCACTTTGGCACAGTTAGTATCTAGCAATACACATTAAATCGCTTATACTCTAAATATGTGTGTGTGCGTGGGTGGATAACTCAAGCTCATAGACAATCCTTGAAAGTATATAACTGACTTTACTTATTGTTTTTATAAAAGGAATAACATGAATCAAACATTTGGATTGCAACACATAATCAGGTCCCTGCAGTAACCAGTAATAAAGGTAAACAGAGTAATCAGCATAATAAAGTATTGCTATGCAACTCTAACGCTGCCCTTTTTCAGCTACTTCCCTGCATGGGTAAACTAACACCCAGCACTGTCTACCTATGCAGTCAGGCCTGACTGATCTAGATGGAAGTCCAGTGAAGCAATATTCGCTAGCAATCTTTCGATGGTGCACTTGAAGAACAACTTTGTAATCCAAACGAATAATAAAGATAAAGCATCTGCCTTTAAACAGCTCTCACCACCCGGACAAGTACAAGTCCGATTCGTCTAGGAACAGGAATCCACCGACCTCCGAGTCTTCAATCCTTCTGGTGCACTGCAGCAAGGAATGAGAAAATGTCTCTCAGGTGCAACTAGGCTGGCAGAGAGCTCTTTGGAAAAGAGCACAAGGCCCAGGCTTCAGGCCTTGTGCCTCAGCAGTTCAGCACAGATCTCCTCTTGCTTGAAGAGAGGGGGGTGTCCAAAGAGAGCGAACTAGGCCTCTCCCCCTCCTTATATTTCCTCCCCCATAAGTCTCTGGGGCATATCTCAAAGCATCCTGGGAACCAGCGGGGTTCTGGGAACAGTAGTTTTATAGTTCTTAAAGAGACCCCGCTACACATACATACATACACATATACATATATATATACACATATATATATATATATATATACACACACATATATATATATATATATATATATATATATATATATATATATATATACACATATATATATATATATACACACACACATATATATATATATATATATATATATATATATATATATATATATATATATATATACATATACATATACACACACACACACACACACACACACACACACACATATATATTTATTTATTTTTTCCAACTGTTTCCATGAAAATTGTAGCCGCAGCAAACCACATATGTTGAAAAAGATTTTATTGATCACTGTTTAAATGATTGTTTTGTGCCGGTGGCACATATTACACAATAAATTATATTTTTGTCTTGCTGTGTTAAAAGGCACTGTACACAGTACTGGGAGAAAGGATAGCGTATAACTTGAATGTAAATTCGATATATTCAACTCTGCATTTAGAGCAGTCAGTTCCCAAGTTTAGTATTTCAGTTCTTGTCTCTATGGGTAACAGATCTCAATGCCATTCATGCGCTTCTCTCCCAACAGAGGGTCAACGTCAGGCCTCACTACCCCTTTTTCTCATCATTGCCATTCCTCTTCTCCACACTGTCACCAAGGAAACAGCAGTGATTAGCATGCACCGGGAGCATTCAGACAACCAAGAGAAGGGGAGGGGGGCTGCTAACCTTCTCCCTGCAAGACACCCCCCAGCAAGTGGCACACAGATCCTAGCAAACATAGGTGTGAGATGCAATCTCGGGGAAGATGCAGAAGAATGGAAGCTCAGTCTGATTTTAGGGTTATCCAGCAATTCTGCATATTCACCTGCTAAAAATATTGGATATTTTCTAGAAGAAAAAGAACATTGGATAATAACCTATTTCTCTGTCTATGCATCATTAGCATGAACAACAACAAAAAATTACCCCCCCCCCCCCCCCCATTGTAATAATATGTAATGAGTGAGGAAAATTAATTCTCACATTGTCACGTTTCAGAGTGTGAAATGTGATGTGAAAATAAGGCATGAAATTCAGCTGAAGAGACCTCCTCACATGGAATTCGGCACAATCTATTCCTTCAGCGTGGTGAGCATTCCATTTGTAAATGTGTTGATATAGGCAGCGACACCTATTAGATTTTCAGTGTCTTTCCATCTGCTTTACACGCCTGCCCTTATCATTGTGACATTACAAAGAGAGTGAGCAGAGAGACTGGGAAGCAGAGAGCTGTGAATGATGGAGAAATCACACTGGAGTACAAAGCAAATAGACAGGGCCGGATTAAGAGCATCATGTGCTTGGTGCTGAGGATTTTGGTGGACCTTTTACTGAGCACCCTTCTGCTTTCCAAGAGCCTGTGCTAGCGTGCGCCCAAACTCAAAAGTGCACAGCCACACAGGCATAAAACCAGGGAAGCCTGGCATTTGATTTGCCAGGTTTCTGTAAGGGCCGTGCATTGGCGTGAACTCTGAGCTGAAAGAATGCAGGCCTAACACTATGGAAGCCCCAGACTTCTGTAAGAGCCCTGCATTGGCGTGCCTCAGGCTTCTGTTGTTATCAATCCCACCACCCTGCCCAGGCGGTGCATGTGGAATGCAGGGCCCATCAGGGGAGATCTCTTCCCATTGGCCCATTGCTTTCCATGTCCTTTTTGGGTGGCTGGGCCTATATTAAGGTAGGGGCCTGGAGCTGCAGCTCCAGTAGCCCCTACCTTAATCCAGCCTTGCAAATAGAGGATATTTAACCAGTTGCCGACCGCCGCACGACGATGTACGTCGATAGCATGGCACGGGCAGGCATATTGGCGTACATGTACGTCCCTTGCCTCCCGCGGGTCGGGGGCCCGATCGGGCCCCCGCCCGGTGCCTGCGGCGGTCGGTATTCGTGCGGGAGCGATCCCGGACGAGGGGACGGCCATTCGTTCATGGCCACCCCCTCGCGATCGCTCCCGACGAATAGGAATCCCCCGTGACATCACTTCCTCTCCTGTAATGTAAACACAGGAGAGGAAGTGATGTATTCTCTCCTCCGTGTCGGTATTTTCCGTTCCGACACGGAGGAGAGCGGATCGGTGAGTTGCACCAACACTCTACACACACAGTAGAACATGCCAGGCACACTCACACCCCCCCTTTACCCCCCGATCACCCCCCCAATTACCCCTGCCCCCCAGTCACAGTGACACCAATGTCATTTTTTTTTTTTTTTTTTTTTTTTTGCATTGGTGTCATTTGTGACTGTAATAACTGTTAGGGCAGTTAGAGTTAGCCCCCTTTAGTTCTAATGTACCCCCCTAACCCCCCCAATAAAGGTTTAACCCCGTGATCACCCCCCGTCGCCAGTGTCACTAAGGCTGGGTTCACATTGCAGCGGTTTATGAGAACGAATGTGATTCGCACCGCACTGCAGTGCAAATCACATCCGATCTCTGTGCGATTCGAGTTCAGCCATTCGCCGCACCCGCCGCACCCGCCACACCCGCCGCACCCACCGCAAATTCGCACGGGACCCTTTTTTTGGCCCGCAGCAGAATCGGATCGCATGGGTGTTCACACCATGCGATCCGAGTTTGCAGATCGCACTGCGATATGCGAACTGATCTGGGGGTGTCAGTAACATTTCACTGACACTCCCAGCAGTTCGCATAGGGCAGTGTGAACTGCCGCCGGGAGGCATGCGATGCGGGAACCCGCCGCGGATTTGCGGCGTTTCCGCATCGCTCCAGTGTGAACCCAGCCTAATAAGCGATCATTTTTCTGATCGCCGTATTAGTGTCACAGGTGACGCTAGTTAGGCAGGTAGGTATTTAGGTTCGCCGCAGCTTTTTATAGCGCCAGGGACCCCCATATACTACCGCATAAAGCCCCCTGATTGCCCCCTAGTTAACCCTTTCACCAGTGATCACCATATAACTGTTACAGGTGACGCTGGTTGGTTAGTTATTTTTTATAGTTTCAGGGCACCCACCATTTATTACCTAATAAAGGTTTAACCCCCTGATCACCCGGCGGGTGTCATTTGTGACTAATAACTGTTAGGGCAGTTAGGGTTAGCCCCCTTTAGTTCTAAGGTACCCCCCTAACCCCCCCAATAAAGGTTTAACCCCGTGATCACCCCCCGTCGCCAGTGTCACTAAGGCTGGGTTCACATTGCAGCGGTTTATGAGAACGGATGTGATTCGCACCGCACTGCAGTGCAAATCACATCCGATCTCTGTGCGATTCGAGTTCAGCCATTCGCCGCACCCGCCGCACCCGCCACACCCGCCGCACCCGCCGCAAATTCGCACGGGACCCTTTTTTTGGCCCGCAGCAGAATCGGATCGCATGGGTGTTCACACCATGCGATCCGAGTTTGCAGATCGCACTGCGATATGCGAACTGATCTGGGGGTGTCAGTAACATTTCACTGACACTCCCAGCAGTTCGCATAGGGCAGTGTGAACTGCCGCCGGGAGGCATGCGATGCGGGAACCCGCCGCGCATTCGTGGCGTTCCCGCATCGCTCCAGTGTGAACCCAGCCTAATAAGCGATCGTTTTTCTGATCGCTGTATTAGTGTCACAGGTGACGCTAGTTAGGCAGGTAGGTATTTAGGTTCGCCGCAGCTTTTTATAGCGCCAGGGACCCCCATATACTACCGCATAAAGCCCCCTGATTGCCCCCTAGTTAACCCTTTCACCAGTGATCACCATATAACTGTTACAGGTGACGCTGGTTGGTTAGTTATTTTTTTATAGTTTCAGGGCACCCGCCATTTATTACCTAGTCTCACTAGTGTACCCCTAAATTTAGGGGTGTCTACTTTCCAAAATGGGGTCATTTGGGGGGGGTTTGTGCCATCTTGGCATTTTATGGCCTTCAAAACTGTAACGCCCTTAGAAAGCCTGAAGGCGGTGCTTGGTTTTCGGGGCCCCGTACGCGGCTAGGCTCCCAAAAAGTCCCACATATGTGGTATCCCCGTACTCAGGAGAAGCAGCAGAATTTATTTTGGGGTGTCATTTCACATATGCCCATGGCATGCGTGAGCAATATATCATTTAGTGACAACTTTGTGAAAAAAAAAAAAAAAAAAAAAAAGTTTGTAATTTTCCCGCAACTTGTGGCAAAATATAAAATATTCCATGGACTCAACATGCCTCTCAGCAAATAGCTTGGGGTGTCTACTTTCTAAAATGGGGTCATTTGTGGGGGTTTTGTGCCATCTTGGCATTTTATGGCCTTCAAAACTGTAATAGGTAGTGAGAAGTGAACTCAAAAATTTACGCCCTTAGAAAGCCTGAAGGCGGTGCTTGGTTTTCGGGGCCCCGTACGCGGCTAGGCTCCCAAAAAGTCCCACATATGTGGTATCCCCGTACTCAGGAGAAGCAGCAGAATTTATTTTGGGGTGTCATTTCACATATGCCCATGGCATGTGTGAGCAATATATCATTTAGTGACAACTTTGTGAAAAAAAAAAAAAAAAAAAAAAAGTTTGTAATTTTCCCGCAACTTGTGGCAAAATATAAAATATTCCATGAACTCAACATGCCTCTCAGCAAATAGCTTGGGGTGTCTACTTTCTAAAATGGGGTCATTTGTGGGGGTTTTGTGCCATCTTGGCATTTTATGGCCTTCAAAACTGTAATAGGTAGTGAGAAGTGAACTCAAAAATGTACGCCCTTAGAAAGCCTGAAGGCGGTGCTTGGTTTTCGGGGCCCCGTACGCGGCTAGGCTCCCAAAAAGTCCCACATATGTGGTATCCCCGTACTCAGGAGAAGCAGCAGAATTTATTTTGGGGTGTTATTTCACATACGCCCATAGCATGTGTGAGCAATATATCATTTAGTGACAACTTTGTGTAAAAAAAAAAAAAAAATTTTTTTTTTGTCATTATTCAATCGCTTGAGGCAAAAAAATAAAATATTCAATGGGCTCAACATGCCTCTTATCAATTTCCTTAGGGGGTCTACTTTCCAAAATGGGGTCATTTGGGGGGGTTTTGTACTGCCCTGCCATTTTAGCACCTCAAGAAATGAGATAGGCAGTCGTAAACTAAAAGCTGCGTAAATTGCAGAAAACGTACCTTAGTTTGTAGATGTGACAACTTTTGCGCAAACCAATAAATATACAATTATTGACTTTTTTTTTACCAAAGACATGTGGCTGAATACATTTTGGCCTAAATGTATGACTAAAATTGAGTTTATTGGATTTTTCTAATAACAAAAAGTAGAAAATATCATTTTTTTTCAAAATTTGCGGTCTTTTTACGTTTATATCGCAAAAAATAAAAATCGCAGAGGCAATCAAATACCATCAAAAGAAAGCTCTATTTGTGGGAAGAAAAGGACGCAAATTTTGTTTGGGTACAACATTGCATGACCGCGCAATTACCAGTTAAAGCAGCGCAGTGCCAAAGTGTAAAAAGACCTCTGGTCATTTACCAGCAAAATGGTCCGGTCTGAAAGTGGTTAAAGAAGAGACAAAGGCAATACAACCACTCCGACTTTACTTGTTGCCTTCCTACTGCTCTTCTCTTTCCTACATACAGTTTATAATAAATCACAATGTAAATACCTTTTTTGTTTTTCCAAGCATTCACTGCACTGACAGGTGTGTCCTTCTGCAACTACACTACTGAATACTTAAAGCGGATTAAAAAAATATATCTGCTTCTTCTCAGGTCCCTTGCTGGTGCTCCTGGCACCTCCCTCTTGGCAAGTGCCCCCAATAGCAAACCGCTTGCTATGAGGGCACTGGTGCACAATCGTTCCCAAACCCTGCTCTATGTGTCCAAAATAAACATAGAGCTGTGGTTCAGCCACGCCCCCGCTCTCTCCTCATTGGCTCACTGGCTGTGATTGACAGCATTGGGAGCCAACTGGTGTTTCGACCAATGACGAGAGGGAGTCCCAGGACAGATGAGGCTTTCATGCACATCGCTGGATCCAGAGGGGGCTCAGATGAGTATTGGGGAGGGGCTGAAGGGGGAGCAGCGCACAGAAGGTTTTTTACCTTCATGCATAGAATGCATGAAAGTAAAAAATGTCTGGCCTTTACAACCACTTTAAACTTACTTTTATACTGCACTTAGAGTGGCGCCTGTGTTTTATTCTCAACCAATATCTACCTTTCAGTAATGATTGGATCAAAGTGGCTTGGGGCATTTTCCTGATACTCATTAGAATTAAAGAAATGGCTTGGATAAGCTGCAAACATTATTTAAAGCTGAACTATCTTTACTTTCACTCCAGCATCTTCAACCAGGCAGCTTCCGGGTACCTATCTCCGTTCATCTTTATTGGATGGGTCAAGGTGACATCACTCCTGCACATGCATGGGAGTTCAGTCAGCTGCACATGCACAGGGCAGAAACTTTAATATACAAAAGACATAGGATGTGTCTTCTGCATTAAAAATCCTGCCTGCTTCCCAACTTTTTTTCTTTTTGTTTACATTTGCTTAAATTTCCACTTCCAACACACAAAAAAAAAAACAGGTATGGCATTTTTTTACATTGGTACATTTAGTCCAGCTTGCCATACCTGTGGGATCCCTGTGGGAGCTGGAAATCACTATACCCTGTTTCCCCGAAAATAAGACCTAGCGTGATTGTCGGTGATGGCTGCAATATAAGCCCTACCCCCCATAAGTCCTAGTTAAAGTCCTTGTAGGTCTTATTTTCAGGGTAGGGTTTATTTTTGGGGTAACAGGGTAGGGCTTATTTGGGGGTAATGCTTATATTGCAGCCATCACCGACAATCACGCTAGGTCTTATTTTCGGGGAAACAGGGTAGTAGGCACCGCTACTCCAGTGATTTTCACTAGCTTCTGGGTCCCATGCTGAGTGACTGTCCTGCTGCATTCCGAAAAAAGGAGTTGAGCTGTAAGGCAGGGGTACCATTCAGAGAATGCTTTGAATTTTTTCAATGAATGCAAAGCATTCTCTAACTGGACAAGGTGGAGAGCATGACATCACCGCCCCATCTCTCCAGCTTGTCCAATCAAAGAATGCTTTGCATTCATTGATAAAATGCAAAACATTCTCTAAATGGGCTAATGCCGAGCAGTCAACCTCCTTTGTTCATAATGGCGCTTGGCATGGAACTTGCAAGCTAGTGGAGATCACTGGAATAGCGGTTTCTACTACAGTTATTTCCAACTTCTAGATGAATCCAACAGGTATGTCATACCTGGAATAGTTTTTTTTGTTTTTTTTGAATTGCCATAACTGACTGAAATCACAATTATTATTTTTTTTCCAAAAGTGGTAGGATACACCATGGCTCATCATACCTTTCTTTATAGTCTACTCTTTGAGGCTCTTAGGTAGCTGAGGTTTTAGTCCATACACTTGGAAGACAAATGCCATTTTTGTATTACATTGTCACATATTCTTCCACCTTATTCTCATATGTCTTTTTTTAAATATCGTTTTCACTTTTATTTCTCCTTTTTTTACATCTTAGTCCAGTAATCTTGCACAGCCTCCTCAAGCCATTTCCTGCCTAAATGCATTCACACCATCAACAACACTGTCGACTTGATATGTATATGTTCCCCTTGTGTTCATATGGGTTATGTCTTGGCTGCTTTTAATCTGAAAAGTTTTTTGTAATATGTTAGCACTATGTAATTCTATCACAGTATTATATCACATCACACTATGAAATATTGTAAATTTTCAGAACTATACACGTGTGTGTAGTTCCTTTAAAATACCCTAGATGGCAGCACAACATTTTATATAAGGTTTCCATAAGGCTGCTTTCACACCGAGGCTTCGGCACCGTCGTTTTTTTCTGAGGTTTTTGGCAGCTAGCGGGGCGCTTTTAACCCCCTCTACCGGCCAAAAAAGGTTTAAAATGACCCGCAAAGTGCCGCAAAGCTATCAGTGTTTACAGAAACTGGAATTTCTGTTGCATGTTTTTTTGTAAGCATGAATAATCAATAGGTCTGTATGAATATTTTACTATATAAGGCAGCCTTTTGAGCATAGTGTGCCAAAAAATGTTTTCAAAGTAATTGAGCGTGCCGATTTTATAACAAAAAAATTTCAACTTCACACTCTCAATCACAAAAAAGATTTTTATAAAGTAAATGCTGTCAACTACTACAGTAGTAGTGAGAAATTAACACCCTGCACTCTCACACCTCAGATCAGCCCCAATTCATGCAACTCCACACCTCAGATCACTGTCCCCCCTGTACATCTGCCCCACCACTGTAACCCCCCTGTACATCTGCCCTAACACTGAATGTATCTGCTCATCTTCCCCACCACTGTACCTCCCTGCACATTTTCTCCACCGCCGTACCCCCATGCTCTTCTGTCTCACCACTGAAACATCTTTTCATTTGTCCTAACACTGAACTTATCTGCTTATCTGCCCCACCACTGTAACCCCCTTTCTGATCTGCCCCACCACTGTACCTCTTGCACATCTGTCCCATCTCTGTTCCCCCTGCTCCTCTGCCCCACCACTGTAACCCTGTGCTCGTGTGTGCCACCAATGAATCTTGTTTCTCTCTGAACCCCCTCTGCTCATCTGCCCCATCACTGTACCCCCAGCCCCCGCTTTTCTGTCCCACCGCTGAACCTCCTTCTCATCTCTCCCACCACTGTACCCCCTCGCTCTTCGGTCCAACCACCATAGCTACCAACTGTCCCTGATTTAGAGGAATTGTCCCTGATTTGGAACAATGTCCCTCTGTCCCTCATTCCTCCTCATTTGTCCCTCATTTTGGTCTGATCTATATAGTTGTATATAAATTGCACTTTTTATGTATCAAAAAGTGTTTTCCAGTGCTAAACCTTTCATCTGATTTCTAAATTGCTGCATTTGTAAATTCCAAAAGTCAATATAAAGGAATAGTAGTGGTAAAAAAAGCACTTGTGGGTTTAACTAATCTTGTTTTTTTTGTACAATTCTCCTTAAAGGGGGCGTGGTAAGGGGTGTGCCCTATGCCTGCATACGTTTGCTGGTAGGTGTCCCTCATTCCAATCTCAAAAGTTGGGAGGTATGCAGACCCAACTATAACCCCCCCTGCTCATCTGCCCCATCAATGTACCCCTTTTCTCATCTACTCCACCACTGTACCTCCCTGCACATCTGCCCCACCGCCGTATCCCAGTGCTCTTCTGTCTCACTACTGAATCACCTTCTCATCTGTCCTAACACTGAATCCATCTGCTCATCTGTCCCACAACCGTAACCTGCTTTCTCATCTACCCAACCAATGTACCTCCTGCACATCTGTCTCACCTCTGTACCCCCCTGCTCTTCTGCCCCATCTCTGTTCCCCCTGCTCTCCTGCCCCACCACTGTAACCCCCTGCTCCTCTGTCCCACCAATATACCTCCTTTCACATCTGCCCCACTGCTCTACCCCCTTGTTTTTCTGTCCCACGGCTGAACCCCCTTCTCATCTGCCCCAACAATTAACCCCTCTGCTCTTCTGTCCCACTGCTGAACCCCCATCTCATCTCTTCCACCACTGTACCTCCCTGCACATCTGCCCCACCACTGTACACTCTTCTCATCTATGATATGTGTGATATACAGAGTGGTGAAAGGAAGCAAAGATGAGACACATCTACCTGTCCTGGCACACTCATCCTGCTGATCCACCGCTCGCATACAGCCCACGTGCTTGTATGTGATATATGTGATGTCACATACAAGCATCTGGAATGGATGTGCAATGATGAGCTCAGGTCAGGGGCATTTACTGAAAGCAGTGGGCCTGTGTGCAGGATCATAAGTTGGATCCCCACAGCTGAGAAAAAGTGCAGTGCTCTGCGCCACAGGAAAAGTTGGATTTGATTTCCATTGTGATGAATACTGGCTGTGGCTTAAAGGGACACAGTGTGCCAGGGTTCCGTAGTAAGTGACACAAAGGTTCAGGAATAATTTCAACAAAGTTCCCAGAAGCTCAGCAGTAATTCCACAAACCGTCACCTGATTGTGATTTTCTAAATCACAGTAAAATCCCTTCTTTCTGAGATTGGTAGTGGCAACCAAGGAGTCATCTTCCTGCAGATGGTGTACGGGGCTAGCAGGACTGTGATTGGCTTTAGCAGTGGCCAATAGGGGTGCAACGCATCAAAAAACTCACGGATTGGATCGTTCCTCGGATCAGATCATTTTTTGGACCACCATATAGTCCCCACTGTAATATCCACAATCTCCCCCACTGTAATATTGGCTGTGTATGGCTGGGTATGGCAGAATATGGCTGGGTATGGCAGAGTATGGCTGGGTAGGGCAGAGTATGGCTGGGTAGGGCAGAGTATGGCTGGGTAGAGCAGAGTATGGCTGAGTCGGGCAGAGTATGGCTGAGTCGGGCAGAGTTTGGCTGAGTAGGGCAGAGTATGGCTGGGTAGGGCAGAGTATGGCTGGGTATGGCAGAGTATTGCCAGGGTATTGCAGAGTATTGGCAGAGTATTAGCAGAGTGCCATTGGCTGTCTGGAACTGTCATTTGTCCCCTCCAGATCTATGTGGACCATCTTCTGCTGTTTCCTGGCAATTTCTTTCTACTTTTGTCACCGCCTCTGTGCCTGCATCTCCCTGGTTTGGTGGGGGGGAAGTCAGTGTCATCTCGAGTACAGTGTTCAGTGGCTGGCAGACTCTTTCTGTTCTTTACACAGACCCCCCTACCCCATCCTATTCAGTACCGCAGATCAGCATGGCACAGCAGCTCCCCTCCCCCTGTGTACACATAAACACTGGAGGGGGAGGCGGCTTCACTCTGCTCGCTGTGCCTGTGTGATATCCGTCCCGGTGTTGTGCCATATAGTGTCCGGCCATCGTATAGCGGACGAAGCTTCGAAAAATCTCCGAAGTTGAACGGCGCCTGCGCCGTGAGTGGAGGTGGTGGCCCCACCATCCAAGCGGACATAGGGTTGTGAATATTAGAGGGCCCCTTGCAGGCGAGCTTCGCTCGCCACGCTTCGGGCTCGGCCTCGCTGCGCTCGACTCTTTTATATTCCTACTCTATGTCCACTTGGATAGTGGGGATGGAACCTGGACTCACGGCGCAGGCGCCATTCATCCTCTGCAATTTTCGGAATCTGTGTAGCTGTGTACTGCACATGCGCAGTACACAGCGGACACTATCGGATGGGGGACCTTATATGACAAGACACCGGGAGAGAAGGGGATGGTTGGTCAGGTGCACCGATGTCACTGTGCGCGCCCCGCCCCCTTTACAAAGCCAAGGCCAGCAGCTCGCCTCTCTCCCTGTTCTGATCTGCCTGTCACCACGGCGCTGTCACTTCTTCAGACGGGGGGATTGGGAGGAGCCGTTGTTGTGCCATATAGTGTCAGGCCATCATATAGCATCCGCCCCGCACTGCGCATGCGCAGTATGGAGCAGACGATGCTTCGGAAAATCTCCGAAGTTGAACGGCGCCTGCGCTGTGAGTGGAGGTGGTGGCCCCACCATCCAAGTGGACATAGGGTTGTGAATATTAGAGGGCCCCTCGCGGACGAGCTTCGCTCGCCACGCTTCGGGCTCGGCCTCGCTGCTCTCGGCTCTTTTATATTCCTGCTCTATGTCCACTTGGATAGTGGGGATGGAACCTGGACTCACGGCGCAGGCGCCGTTCATCCTCGGCAATTTTTGGAATCTGTGTTGCTGTGTACTGCGCATGCGCAGTACACAGCGGACACTATCGGATGGGGGACCTTATATGACAAGACACCGGCCTGACACCCCAC
This sequence comes from Lithobates pipiens, assembly GCF_037356315.1. Classification (NCBI taxonomy): domain Eukaryota; kingdom Metazoa; phylum Chordata; class Amphibia; order Anura; family Ranidae; genus Lithobates; species Lithobates pipiens. The sequence goes on from NW_027507784.1 coordinate 125,057,170, forward strand.
CCAGTGTGTGCTACGGGGAGAGACAGGTGACGAAATAGCTACGCTAACGTGACAGATGAGCAGAAGTCACGTGACAAATGACCTACAGTCGCGTGACCAGCTGCTACCAAATGGACCGTTATACGTGACGTCACAGAAGGAGGTGTCGCAACGGCCCGCAGGGCTATAAATACAGACAGCTGCGAGCTCAGTCTGTCCCTGGCGATCCCTCTTCACATGGTAAGGGAACCTGCATGCAGGATACACAGGCCCGGTCCCCTGCGCGTCCCCTCTACAATATTATTAGTCCATACATACACACACACACACACACACATATATATATTCCATATATAATTGCTCCTATATCTATCTATCTATCTATCTATCTATCTATCTATCTATCTATCTATCTATCTATCTATCTATATATATATTGTAATGTTCGGGGGACCAGGTAGATCTCAGGACACAGGCTTTGCACACAACAAAGGGTTTATTAAACTTAAATCACTTTACAGCAGCCAAAAACAAAAGGAAAAAGGTTTGTAGTCTCACCGACTTGCAAAGTCCAGAACAGCAGTCTTTATCAGAAACAGAGCTTGATCTTGATGGCAGGTAGCTTCCCCTGCCAGGAGCCTTCCAAACAGGACACTGCTGTCCACTTCAGCTGCTGCAACCCAAACAAACACCATCCACCATGTGTTCTCCACTCCTCCACCCCCACCTACCACTTCCTGTCTTGTTTTTTTAAAGGCACTCCCTTAACAGGTGGGTTAAACAATTTTATTCATTTAAAAAGACCACAACCCAAACAGAGGGGAAATATAGCGTCCTTCCAGGACCCAGCCACGGCGTCCTGTACATATCCCCCCCCTGTGCCCCAACGCCAAGGAGGTGGAGGCAACAGTGGAGCTCAAACAATGGACTCGGGAGAGGGCATCTGCATTTTGATGCAGTCTCCCGGGCCTATGCTCCACTACAAATTTAAATTCCTGGAGTGCCAGGAACCACCGGGTAACCCTGGCATTAGTCCCTTTTCCCTGTCTCAGCCATGTTAAAGGGGCATGGTCAGAAATCAACCTAAACTTCCTTCCCAAAAGGTAATATCTGAGGGATTCCAGAGCCCACTTAATGGCCAGACACTCTCGTTCAATTATGGCATAGTTTTTCTCCGCTGGTGTTAACTTCCTGCTGAGGAAGACTATCGGGTGTTCCTCGCCATGAATAACCTGTGACAACACCGCTCCCAATCCTACATCGGAAGCATCAGTCTGGACAATAAATTCTTTTGAAAAATTGGGTGCTACAAGGACAGGGTGTTGGCACAGCGCCGACTTGAGCTCCAAAAAAGCCTTCTCAGCGTCTGCATTCCACTCCACCATGACCGATTTCCGACCCTTAGTCAGATCGGTCAACGGAGCCGCCAACGTGGCAAAGTTGGGTACAAACCTCCTGTAGTATCCCACCATGCCCAGGAATGCACGTACCTGCTTTTTTGTGAGGGGGCGGGGCCAATTCTGTATAGCCTCTATCTTGTTGACCTGAGGTTTCACTACCCCTCTACCCACGATATAACCCAGGTATTTCACCTCCTCCATTCCCAAAGCACATTTTTCAGGGTTTATTGTAAACCCCTCCTTCCAAAGAGAGTCCAGCACTGCCTGCACTTTGGGCAAATGTGATTCCCAGTCTTTGCTAAAAATGACTATATCGTCCAAGTATACTGAGGCATACTTCCGGTGAGGTCGTAAAATCCTATCCATTGCTCTCTGGAACGTGGCTGGAGCAGTTTGCAATCCAAAAGGCATCCTTTTGTACTGAAAACTCCCCTCTGGGGTAGAAAAAGCTGTTTTCTCTCTAGCGGCCTTAGTCAACGGTATTTGCCAATACCCCTTGGTAAGGTCTAACGTAGTGATATACCTGGCTGGACCTAGTCTCTCGATAAGCTCATCTACCCGGGGCATGGGGTAGGCATCAAACCGGGAAACTTCATTAAGTTTCCGGAAATCATTGCAAAATCGCAGAGTCCCGTTGGGCTTCGGTACCAACACAATCGGGCTCGACCACTCACTCTGCGATTCCTCAATAATCCCTAGGTCTAACATCTTTTTTACTTCCTCTGAAACGGCCTTCCTTTGAGCCTCTGGGATGCGGTAGGGCCGGACAAAAACTTTGACTCCTGGTTCTGTGACAATATCATGCTCTATGACACTAGTGAGCCCTGGCAAGTCTGAAAATTTTTCTTTATTTCTGTGCAAGAACTCCTTTGCCTGCTGACTTTGGGTTTTAGACAGGGTATTTGCTACTTGGACACTCTCCACCCCAACCCGAGGCTCAAGTTTTGTACTAGCCAGGGAGGTCACTGGTTCCCTGTCTGTCCAGGGCTTTAGCAAGTTTACATGATATATCTGGAAGGGTTTCCTCTTGCCTGGCTGGTGGACTCTATAATTTACCTCTCCCACTTTTTCTACAACCTCGAAAGGGCCTTGCCATCTGGCCAAGAACTTACTTTCCACAGTGGGAATCAACACTGCTACTCGATCCCCCACTTGGAAGTTCCTAATTTTGGCTGCCCTATTATAGACCCGTCGTTGAGCCTCCTGGGCTTTTTGTAAGTGTTCCTTAACTAGCGGCATCACCGTTCGTATCCTCTCCTGCATTTGAGAGACATATTCAAGAACACTTATGCTGAATTGGTTCACTTTCCCATTCTTCTTTAACAAAGTCCAGTAATCCACGGGGTCTCCGCCCATATACCAATTCAAAGGGCGAAAACCCAGTGGAGGCCTGGGGCACTTCTCGGATAGCAAATAGGAGAGCTGGTAACAGGCAGTCCCAGTCTTTCCCATCCCTTTGTACCACTCTCTTGAGCATAGACTTAAGGGTCTTATTAAAACGTTCTACCAATCCATCTGTTTGGGGATGGTAGACCGATGTGCGCAGCTGTTTAATCCGGAACAGTTTGCATACATCAGTCATAACCTTCGACATAAACGGGGTGCCCTGGTCTGTGAGAATTTCCTTGGGAAAACCTGTCCGTGTAAACAACTGGAATAACTCCCGTGCAATAGCCTTAGAGGAGGTATTCCGTAGGGGTAGCGCCTCAGGATATCGAGTGGCATAGTCGAGGATCACCAGTATGTAAGAATGACCTCGATCCGACTTTACCAAGGGACCCACTATATCCATGGCTATCCTCTCAAATGGGACCTCAATTATGGGCAGAGGGACCAACGGGCTCCGGAAATGGGTCGCTGGAGCGGTCAACTGACAGGTGGGACAAGAGGTACAGTATCTCCTTACCTCTGCTTTCAAGCCTGGCCAGTAAAACCGGTCTGCGATCCGTGCCTCCGTCTTTTCAACTCCCAGGTGTCCCCCTAACACATCATCATGGGCCAGGTCCAGGACCTTGCGTCTATACTGTTGGGGTACCAATAATTGTTCTACCACATTTTCTCTCACTTTAGTAACCCGATAAAGCAATTCATTACATATTGAAAAATGTGGCCACCGCTCATTAGCACCTGGCTCTTGGGGCTCCCCATTTATTACTACAACCTGTTCCCGTGCCCTGGCCAAAGTGGGGTCCTGCATCTGGGCAGTACCAAATGCCCCCTGGGGAACACCCAAATCTGGCAAGTCAGGGGTAGAGGCCATTTCCTCATCCTCTTCCCCCAGCATTACCTGGAGCGGGGAAGGTTCCCCCCCCTCAGTGTTCAGGTAGGTCTGAGACCCCCACATATTGACATCCTTAACAGTATCAGCACTATTTTCATCATTATTAACCAAAGTCTTGGAGTTTTTATCAACTGGGTCCATATTACGAACATGTGGCATCTCAGGGTTATTACCCTCAACAACAGGAACAGAGGGACTAGATTCTTCCCAGTCTCTGGACCTTTCAGATAGTTCTCCTTGTCTCCAAAGTTTTGCAAATAACGGACAGTCACGTCCTATGATAACGTCATGTACCAAGTTTTTTACCACCCCCACCTCTTGAGTACTAGTGCCACATGCTGTGGAGATGGACACCCCGAGATGAGAGGGTACTCTCTAGTGTCCCCATGAATGCACACAACCCGCAAAATTTTGCTTACCGGACCAATCTTCCCAATTACTCTAGGGTGAACCAGGGTTACCATGCTTCCAGAGTCCAGCAAAGCCTGTGCAGGGTGGTGGTTCACTTGGACTTCACACTCAAACTTCCCCTCTCCAAGGTCAAGATGTGTTGTACACGCTTTATGGGCATAAAAAGACTCCCTCCGAAGAACCCCGCATTCCATGGGTTCTTCCTGCAATGGGCAGTGGGCCCGGGTATGGCCCCAGGCATGACATCGCCAACATTGTACATCCCCTCCTCTCCGATCAGGAACAGGTCGCTGAGGGGGTAACGGGTGTGACTCTTGGCCTTCCGGGGTGTTGGTTCCAGGGCTCCTGGGGACATCCTTTCGAAGGGCGGCAGTTGGTCGGAAGGGCCGTGGCAGACTGGGCCCTTGACGCTTGGTGGGGCCAAGCAGATCCTCCACCACCGTATATCGTTCCACCATCTCAACAAGGCAGTTCGCGGTTTTGGGGTCTCCGTGGCTGACCCACCGTTGAAGGTCATCTGGAAGTGACCTTAAGTATCGGTCCAGCACGACCCGCTCCACAATTTGGGGGCCAGACAACACTTCGGGCTGCAGCCATTTTTTTACTAGTTGCACCAGGTCATGCATTTGAGATCGCGGTGGCCGGTTTGAACGATACTTCCATTGGTGCACTCGTTGGGCCCGAACGGCCGTAGTCACCCCCAACCGAGCCAGTATTTCTGCCTTTAGTTTTTGATAATTTTTAGCATCTTCTGGTGGTAGGTCAAAATAGGCTTTTTGAGAATCTCCGGTGAGGAAAGGAGCAATTAAGCCGGCCCACTGGTCCTGGGGCCACCCTTCTCTCTCTGCCGTCCTCTCAAATGTTGCCAGAAACGCCTCTACGTCATCACTCAGGGACAACTTCTGCAAAAAATGGCTTGCCCTTATGGTCACCTGGTTGCCAGGGGCAACGGCCACTTTTTGTTCACGGCCCTGAGAAAGCTGCTGCACTGCTTCTTTTAAGGCCGCCATCTGAGCCTGCATAACCTCTTGTTGGGTCGCTAGCTGGGCTGCTAACTGGGCCACCAACTCGTTGTGGTGCGTTTTTTGTACCTCTCGCTGGGTTGCTAAGCGCTGATTAGCTTCCTCATGGCGAGTCTGCGCTTGTATATTAGCTAAGGACAGCTGTTTAATTAGCTCCTCCATTGTTTCAGCTTTCAACAGCTGTGCCGCTTTAACCCAGGACATAAATTCACTGTACTGTCCCTTTAAATGTCAGTTCAAATCCCATGCAAAATAAAAAAAATAGCAAGAAAAAACGCCTGTTACTTTGTCCTGCCCGCATTCGAGCACCACTTGTAATGTTCGGGGGACCAGGTAGATCGCAGGACACAGGCTTTGCACACAACAAAGGGTTTATTAAACTTAAATCGCTTTACAGCAGCCAAAAACAAAAGGAAAAAGGTTTGTAGTCTCACCGACTTGCAAAGTCCAGAACAGCAGTCTTTATCAGAAACAGAGCTTGATCTTGATGGCAGGTAGCTTCCCCTGCCAGGAGCCTTCCAAACAGGACACTGCTGTCCACTTCAGCTGCTGCAACCCAAACAAACACCATCCACCATGTGTTCTCCACTTCTCCACCCCCACCTACCACTTCCTGTCTTGTTTTTTAAAGGCACTCCCTTAACAGGTGGGTTAATCAATTTTATTCATTTAAAAAGACCACAACCCAAACAGAGGGGAAATATAGCGTCCTTCCAGGACCCAGCCACGGCGTCCTGTACATTATATATATATATATATATATATATATATATATATATATATATATATATATATATATATATATATATATATATGCTAGTACAATATTATTACTATACTATTACTATATAGTCAGAGGAGTGTCAGAGGAGTGTTGAGAGTGCCCGGGCACTCAAGGTAAACTCTGCAAACAGGATACACAGGGCCGATTCTAGGAAAGGTGCAGTCAAGCACCACAGAGGTAGGGCTGCTGAAGCACCTGAGTGATGTATTTATCTTTATTTATTTTATTTGTATGTATTTCTGTGTGTCTGAGTCCTTTAGATGCAGATTGTTGAGATCGCCCGCCACACGTCGGAGGAGCGCAGAGAGCGCCCTCCACGCGTCGGAGGAGGAGCGCAGAGAGCGCCCTCCGCGCGTCGGAGGAGGAGCGCAGAGAGCCCCTCCACGCATCGGAGGAGGAGCGTAGAGAACGCCCTCCACGCATCGGAGGAGGAGCACAGAGAGTGCCCTCCATGCGTCAGAGGAGTGTTGAGAGTGCCGGGGCACTCTCGGTAAACTCTGCAAACAGGATACACAGGGCCAATTCTAGGAAAAGTGCAGTCAAGCACCACAGAGGTAGGGGTGCTGAAGCACCTGAGTGATGTATTTATCTTTATTTTATTTGTATGTATTTCTGTGTGTCTGAGTCCTTTAGATGCAGAGTGTTGAGATCGCCCGCCACACGTCGGGGGAGCGCAGAGAACGCTCCCCGCGCGTTGGAGGAGGAGCGCAAAGAGCGCCCTCCGCGTGTCGGAGGAGGAGCGCAGAGAGCGCCCTCCGTGCGTCGGAGGAGGAGCGCAGAGAGCACCCTCCGCGCTTCAGAGGAGTGTTGAGAGTGCACGGGCACTCTTGGTAAACTCTGCAAACAGGATACACAGGGCCGATTCTAGGCAAAATGCAGTCAAGCACCACAGAGATAGGGGTGCTGAAGCGAGTGATGTATTTCTCTTTATGTATTTGTATGTATTTCTGTATGTCTGAGTCCTTTAGATGCAGAGTATTGAGATCACCCGCCACACGTCGGAGGAGTGCAGAGAGCGCCCTCCACGCGTCAGAGGAGCGCAGAGAGCGCCCTCCACACATCAGAGGAGCGCAGAGAGCGCCCTCTGCATGTCGGAGGAGGAGCGCAGAAAGCGCCCTCTGCGCGTCAGAGGAGTGTTGAGAGTACCCGGGCACTCTCGGTAAACTCTGCAAACAGGATACACAGGGCCGATTCTAGGCAAAGTGCAGTCAGGCACCACAGAGGTAGGGGTGCTGAAGCGCCTGAGTGATGTATTTCTCTTTATGTATTTGTATGTATTTCTGTGTGTCTGAGTACTTTAGATGCAGAGTATTGAGATCGCCCGCCACATGTCGATGGGGGGGGGAAGAGAGCGCCCTCCACCCATCGGAGGAGGAGCGCAATGAGCGCCCTCCACACGTCGGAGAAGGAGCGCAGGGAGCCCCTCCACGCATCGGAGGAGGAGCGTAGAGAATGCCCTCTACGCGTCGGAGGAGGAGCACAGAGAGTGCCCTCCATGCGTCAGAGGAGTGTTGAGATTGCCCGGGCACTCTCGGTAAACTCTGCAAACAGGATACACAGGGCCAATTCTAGGCAAAGTGCAGTCAAGCACCACAGAGGTAGGGGTGCTGAAGCGCCTGAGTGATGTATTTATCTTTATGTATTTTATTTGTATGTATTTCTGTGTGTCTGAGTCCTTTAGATGCAGATTGTTGAGATCGCCCGTCACACGTTGGAGGCGCGCAGAGAGCGCCCTCCGCGCATCAGAGGAGGAGCACAGAGAGCGCCCTCTGCGCATCGGAGGAGGAGCGTAGAGAGCGCCCTTCGCACATCAGAGGAGTGTTGAGAGTGCCTAGGCACTCTTGGTAAACTCTGCAAACAGGATACACAGGGCCGATTATAGGCAAAGGGCAATTAGGCACCACAGAGGTAGGGGTGCTGAAGCGCCTGAGTGTTGTATTTCTCTTTATGTATTTCTGTGTGTCTGAGTCCTTTAGATGCAGAGTATTGAGATCGCCTGCCACATGCCGGAGGAGCGCAGAGAGCGCCCTCCGTGCATCTCCGGAGCGCAGAGAGCGCCCTCCACCCGTCGGAGGAGCGCAGAGAGCGCCCTCCACCTGTCAGGAGGAGGAGTGCACAGAGCGCCCTCCACCCTTCAGAGAAGGAGCGCAGAGAGCCCCTCCACGGCTGAGTATGGCTGGGTATGGCAGAATATGGCTGGGTAAGGCAGAGTATGGCTGAATAGGGCAGGGTATGGCTGAGTAGGGCAGAGTATGGCTGGGTAGGGCAGAGTATGGCTGAGTAGGGCAGAGTATGGCTGGGTATTGCCAGAGTATGGCTGAGTAGGGCAGAGTATGGCTGGGTAGGGCAGAGTATGGCTGAGTAGGGCAGAGTATGGCTGGGTAGGGCAGAGTATGGCTGAGTAGGGCAGAGTATGGCTGGGTATGGCAGAGTATTGCTGGGTATGGCAGAGTATTGCTGGGTATTGGCAGGTTATGGCAGAGTATTAGCAGAGTGCCATTGGCTGACTGGAACTGTCATTTGTCCCCTCCAGATCTATATGGACCATCTTCTGCCGTTTCCTGGCAATTTCTTTCTACTTTTGTCACCGTCTCTGTGCCTGTATCTCCCTGGTTTGGTGGGGGGGGGGGGGGGGGAGTCAGTGTCATCTCGAGTACAGTGTTCAGTGGCTGGCAGACTCTTGATGTTCTTTACACAGACCCCCCTCCCCCATCTTATTCAGTACCGCAGATCAGCATGGCACAGCAGCTCCCCTCCCCCCGTGTACACATAAACACTGGAGGAGGAGGCGGCTTCACTCTGCTAGCTGTGCCTGTGTGATATCCGTCCCGGGACAGAAGGGGATGGTTGGTCAGGTGCAGTGATGTCACCTCGCCCCCGCCCCCTTTACAAAGCCAGCAGCTCGCCTCTCTCCCTGTTCTGATCTGCCTGTCACCATGGCGCTGTCACTTCTTCAGATGGGGGGAGGGGGAGGAGCCGGCCTGACACCCCACCCAGTGTCTGCTACGGAAGAGACAGGACGGCGAGATCACGTGACGGAATAGCTACGCTCACGTGACAGATGAGCAGAAGTCACGTGGCAAATGACCTACAGTCGCGTGACCAGCTGCTACCAAATGGACCGTTATACGTGACGTCACAGAAAGAGGTGTCGTAACGGTCCGCATGGCTATAAATACAGACAGCAGACGGCTGCGAGCTCAGTCTGTCCCTGGCTTTCAGCGAGGAAACAGCTCTCTCTGATAGCTCCGGGCTTAGACACCGCAATCCCTCTTCACATGGTAAGGGAACCTGCATGCAGGATACACAGGCCCGGTCCCCTGCACGTCCCCTCTACAATATTATTAGTCCATACACACACACACATATATTCCATATATAATTGCTCCTATATCTATCTATATATATATATATATATATATATATATATATATATATATATTGTACAGGACGCCGTGGCTGGGTCCTGGAAGGATGCTATATTTCCCCTCTGTTTGGGTTGTGGTCTTTTTAAATGAATAAAATTGATTAACCCACCTGTTAAGGGAGTGCCTTTAAAAAAACAAGACAGGAAGTGGTAGGTGTGTGTGGAGGAGTGGAGAACACATGGTGGATGGTGTTTGGTGTTTGTTTTGGGTTGCAGCAACTGAAGTGGACAGCAGTGTCCTGTTTGGAAGGCTCCTGGCAGGGGAAGTTGCCTGCCATCAAGATCAAGCTCTGTTTCTGATAAGGACAGCTATTCTGGACTTTGCAAGTCGGTGAGACTACAAACCTTTTTCCTTTTGTTTTTGGCTGCTGTAAGCTATTTAAGTTAATAAACCCTTTGTTGTATGAAAAGCCTGTGTCCTGCGATCTACCTGGTCCCCCGAACATGACAAGTGGTGGAGAATGCGGGCAGGACAAAGTAACAGGCGTTTTCTTGCTATTTTTTATTTTTTTTTTGCATTGGATCTGAACTGACATTTAAAGGGACAGTACAGTGAATTTATGTCCTGGGTTAAAGCTGCACAACTGTTGAAAGCTGAAACAATGGAGGAGCTAATTAAACAGCTGTCCTTAGCTAATATACAAGCGCAGACTCGCCATGAGGAAGCTAATCAGTGCTTAGCAACCCAGCTGGAGGTACAAAAAACGCACCACAACGAGTTGGTGGCCCAGTTAGCAGCCCAGCTAGCGACCCAACAAGAGGTTATGCAGGCTCAGATGGCGGCCTTAAAAGAAGCAGTGCAGCAGCTTTCTCAGGGCCGTGAACAAGTGGCCGTTGCCCCTGGCAACCAGGTGACCATAAGGGCAAGCCATTTTTTGCAGAAGTTGTCCCTGAGTGATGACGTAGAGGCATTTCTGGCAACATTTGAGAGGACGGCAGAGAGAGAAGGGTGGCCCCAGGACCAGTGGGCCGGCTTAATTGCTCCTTTCCTCACCGGAGATTCTCAAAAAGCCTATTTTGACCTACCACCAGAAGATGCTAAAAATTATCAAAAACTAAAGGCAGAAATACTGGCTCGGTTGGGGGTGACTACGGCCGTTCGGGCCCAACGAGTGCACCAATGGAAGTATCATTCAAACCGGCCACCGCGATCTCAAATGCATGACCTGGTGCAACTAGTAAAAAAATGGCTGCAGCCCGAAGTGTTGTCTGGCCCCCAAATTGTGGAGCGGGTCGTGCTGGACTGATACTTAAGGTCACTGCCAGATGACCTTCAACGGGGGGTCAGCCATGGAGACCCCAAAACCGCGAACTGCCTTGTTGAGATGGTGGAACGATATACGGTGGTGGAGGATCTGCTTGGCCCCACCAAGCGTCAAGGGCCCAGTCTGCCACGGCCCTTCCGACCAACTGCCGCCCTTCGAAAGGATGTCCCCAGGAGCCCTGGAACCAACACCCCGGAAGGCCAAGAGTCACACCCGTTACCCCCTCAGCGACCTGTTCCTGATCGGAGAGGAGGGGATGTACAATGTTGGCGATGTCATACCTGGGGCCATACCCGGGCCCATTGCCCATTGCAGGAAGAACCCATGGAGTGCGGGGTTCTTCGGAGGGGGTCTTTTTATGCTCATAAAGCGTGTACAACACATCTTGACCTTGGAGAGGGGAAGTTTGAGTGTGAAGTCCAAGTGAACCACCACCCTGCACAGGCTTTGCTGGACTCTGGAAGCATGATAACCCTGGTTCACCCTAGAGTAATTGGGAAGATCGGTCCGGTAAGCAAAAGGTTGCGGGTTGTGTGCATTCATGGGGACACTAGAGAGTACCCTCTCATCTCGGTGTCCATCTCCACAGCATGTGGCACTGGTACTCAAGAGGTGGGTGTGGTAAAGAACTTGGTACATGACGTTATCATAGGACGTGACTGTCCGTTATTTACAAAACTTTGGAGACAAGGAGAACTGTCTGAAAGGTCCAGAGACTGGGAAGAAACTAGTCCCTCTGTTCCTGTTGTTGAGGGTAATAACCCTGAGATGCCACATATTCGTAATATGGACCCAGTTGATAAAAACGCCAAGACTTTGGTTAATAATGATGAAAATAGTGCTGATACTGTTAAGGATGTCAATATGTGGGGTTCTCAGACCTACCTGAACACTGAGGGGGGGGAACCTTCCCCGCTTCAGGTAATGCTGGGGGAAGAGGATGAGGAAATGGCCTCTACCCCTGACTTGCCAGATTTGGGTGTTCCCCAGGGGACTTTTGGTACTGCCCAGATGCAGGACCCCACTTTGGCCAGGGCACGGGAACAGGTTGTAGTTATAAATGGGGAGCCCCAAGAGCCAGGTGCTAATGAGTGGTGGCCACATTTTTCAATATGTAATGAATTGCTTTATCGGGTTACTAAAGTGAGAGAAAATGTGGTAGAACAATTATTGGTACCCCAACAGTATAGACGCAAGGTCCTGGAACTGGCCCATGATGATGTTTTAGGGGGACACCTGGGAGTTGAAAAGACGGAGGCACGGATCGCCGACCGGTTTTACTGGCCAGGCTTGAAAGCAGAGGTAAGAAGATACTGTACCTCTTGTCCCACCTGTCAGTTGACCGCTCCGGCGACCCATTTCCGGAGCCCGTTGGTCCCTCTGCCCATAATTGAGGTCCCATTCGAGTGGATAGCCATGGATATAGTGGGTCCCTTGGTAAAGTCGGCTCGAGGTCATTCTTACATACTGGTGATCCTCGACTATGCCACTCGATATCCTGAGGCGCTACCCCTGCGGAATACCTCCTCTAAGGCTATTGCACGGGAGTTATTCCAGTTGTTTACACGGACAGGTTTTCCCAAGGAAATTCTCACAGACCAGGGTACCCCGTTTATGTCAAAGGTTATGGCTGATGTGTGCAAACTGTTCCGGATTAAACAGCTGCGCACACCGGTCTACCATCCCCAAACAGATGGATTGGTATAACGTTTTAATAAGACCCTTAAGTCTATGCTCAAGAGAGTGGTACAAAGGGATGGGAAAGACTGGGACTGCCTGTTACCAGCCCTCCTGTTTGCTATCCGAGAAGTGCCCCAGGCCTCCACTGGGTTTTCGCCTTTTGAATTGGTATATGGGCGGAGACCTCGTGGATTACTGGACTTTGTTAAAGAAGAATGGGAAAGTGAACCAATTCAGCATAAAAGTGTTCTTGAATATGTCTCTCAAATGCAGGAGAGGATCCGAACTGTAATGCCGCTAGTTAAGGAACATTTACAAAAAGCCCAGGAGGCTCAACGACGGGTCTATAATAGGGCAGCCAAAATTAGGAACTTCCAAGTGGGGGATCGAGTAGCAGTGTTGATTCCCACTGTGGAAAGTAAGTTCTTGGCCAGATGGCAAGGCCCTTTCGAGGTTGTAGAAAAAATGGGAGAGGTAAATTATAGAGTCCACCAGCCAGGCAAGAGGAAACCCTTTCAGATATATCATGTAAACTTGTTAAAGCCCTGGACAGACAGGGAACCAGTGACCTCCCTGGCTAGTACAAAACTTGAGCCTCGGGTTGGGGTGGAGAGTGTCCAAGTAGCAAATACCCTGTCTAAAACCTAAAGTCAGCAGGCAAAGGAGTTCTTGCAGAGAAATAAAGAAACATTTTCAGACTTGCCAGGGCTCACTAGTGTCATAGAGCATGATATTGTCACAGAACCAGGAGTCAAAGTTTTTGTCCGGCCCTACCGCATCCCAGAGGCTCAAAGGAAGGTCATTTCAGAGGAAGTAAAAAAGATGTTAGACCTAGGGATTATTGAGGAATTGCAGAGTGAGTGGTCGAGCCCGATTGTGTTGGTACCGAAGCCCAACGGGACTCTGCGATTTTGCAATGATTTCCGGAAACTTAATGAAGTTTCCCGGTTTGATGCCTACCCCATGCCCTGGGTAGATGAGCTTATCGAGAGACTAGGTCCAGCCAGGTATATCACTACGTTAGACCTTACCAAGGGGTATTGGCAAATACCGTTGACTAAGGCCGCTAGAGAGAAAACAGCTTTTTCTACCCCAGAGGGGAGTTTTCAGTACAAAAGGATGCCTTTTGGATTGCAAACTGCTCCAGCCACGTTCCAGAGAGCAATGGATAGGATTTTACGACCTCACCGGAAGTATGCCTCAGTATACTTGG